>NC_135954.1:63488547-64688547 GCF_053455715.1 Rhinoraja longicauda | reverse complement strand
CAGCAAAAGCATGGGAACGCTAACCATGTGCAAGTTAGCCTTTAACATCATCCTGATCTGGAAGTATATTCCTATTCTTTCCATGTTGCTGGAACTTCCTCCCTAACATCATTCTCTTGCCTTCAGGACTGCAGCAGTTCATCGCCTCTTCGCAACAGTAATTGGAGGCGACAATTAAATGTTGGTTCAACCTGCAAAGCCCCCTTGCCTTGAATATTTAAATAAAAACTTTTTTGCCCTGATGCAGGGCATCATCCTGAAATCTCAACCACCCTTTTTCTCCGCAGACACTGCTTGAAACACTGAGTTCCTCCAAAAGTTTTTCTTTTTCTTTTGTAGCCTAAACCTTTGTTCCTATTTTAACGTACCTAGAATTTACACAGGGTATTCAGGTAGATTCCAAACCATGTGGCAGCATTGGACCTAATAGATTTTAACCTGGTGTGAATGATTGTTGGTTAACATGCAACAGCAGGATACCTGGCTACAGAAAACCACTGCTCACCTGTGAATAGCTTGCCTGGGAGGGCTCGAAGTTGGGGAATAGGAAGTGGAATCCTGGTCAGGAGACTGAAAATTTCCTTTTGGAGCCCAGAGAAGTGCTGTTCCTCTTTCTGCCCCACAAGGAAATTACAATTTCAAGAACAAAAACAGATTTGCGGTCTTTGAGGCAGTCCCAATTATCCACTTCACAAGGTTAAAGACAGATCGCTCTGCTCCCTGGCAGGTGTATCTGTGCCCCTCCATTGACTCCGGAGGCAAATGAGAAGAATGATGCAGGTGATGCACATGCATCATCCTGGCCATCGGAATATCACACCCAGGGTACAGAGGGCAAGTGGGATTTCAGGGGTTGGGGGAATGCCTTTTGATCTGTTTTCTTTAATAAAAGGAGAGGCCTAGCTTGGAATGAAGGGAGAAAACGGTGCTGTGCCCAATCTACCATGCTGCTGAATTAGTGTTTGATACAAAAGAAATGTAGGCATTTCATGCTTGAAGGGGATCTACTCTACAGGTACTGTTTCTCTGCCATGAATGTCAATGAACATTCCCAGAGAGGAGGTATGTTAGTGTGGTGGCCTTTTATTAAAAGCTATTGACATGTGGCAAATATTGTTAATAGAACAGTTGCAGTCTAGACCCGAAATGCTATTTGACAGGTAAATTATGTTCCACAAGTCTGGCATGTATCTCTATCTCGTGCCTACATCTGAAAAAAATAAATAATTTATCACATGGCAAGAATACATAAATTACAGTATTTCAAGGATGCATTTGAGTCTAACATGCTGGAGTATGATGTGGTAATTGTGGCGGTTTGTGCTCATTTAAACCATTGCTGGGTTTGTCTTTTTCTTTGCCATGACCTTTTTTTACATCTCTTCAAGAACCGCTCTTGGGATTTTGTGTATGAGAATATCTGGTACCAGGTATTCACTGGAATATGAGGAATGACTGCTCATTTCAGAAATTTATTTAAATACATCCAAAAACAAAACCATTGCCATTGTGCTTGTATACACTGGAGTTTAGAAGGATGAGAGGAGATCTTATCGAAACGTATAAGATTATTAAGGGGTTGGACACGTTAGAGGCAGGAAACATGTTCCCAATGTTGGGGGAGTCCAGAACAAGGGGCCACAGTTTAAGAATAAGGGGTAGGCCATTTAGAACTGAGATGAGGAAAAACGTTTTCAGTCAGAGAGTTGTGAATCTGTGGAATTCTCTGCCTCAGAAGGCAGTGGAGGCCAATTCTCTGAATGCATTCAAGAGAGAGCTGGATAGAGCTCTTAAGGATAGCGGAGTCAGGGGGTATGGGGAGAAGGCAGGAACGGGGTACTGATTGAGAATGATCAGCCATGATCGCATTGAATGGCGGTGCTGGCTCGAAGTGCCGAATGGCCTACTTCTGCACCTATTGTCTATTGTGCTAAAGAGGAGGAGAAGCCTTGTCCCAGAGTCCTTGGTATCAGCCTCCAGGCAACATTTCTAATTAATATAAATCAATTAGAATTTGAATTTGAATATGTCAATTCGAACAGCTTCCTTTTTAATTTAAATGTATCACTGAATTGTTTAATTTTATTCATAGAATAAGATCCAAATGTATTTCCAATTACAATTTTGCCTGCTTTATTTTTAACAGCAGCCTTTTCAAACAAATGTTTGTTAATGTGGCAGTTTATATAAAATGTTAGCACCTTCATGTGATTCTATATCATGAAAGGTTAAACCTCTTTGAAGTACTTTGTTAGAACTATTATAAACAAATATTTGGGAGCTTAAATCTAGAATACACTGCCAGAGGTGGAATTTGGCTAGTTTTCAATATTTAAGAAGCAGGTGAATTGCCAAGGTGTGGTAGGTTATGGACTAAATGCTGGTCTGGGGGTGGCATGGCGGTAGAGTTGCTTCCTTACAGCGCCAGAGACCTGGGTTCAATCCTGATCGCGGGTACTGTCTGTATGGAGTTTGTACATTCTCCCTGTGACCATGTGGGTTTTCTCCGGGTGCTCCGTTTTCTTCCCACACTCCAAAGATGCACATGTTTGTAGCTTAATTGGCTTTGGTAAAATTGTAAGTTGTTCCGAGTGTGTAGCTTAGTGTGAGTATATGGGTGATCGTTGGTCGGCATGGAGTAGGTTGGCCAAAGGCACTGTATCTCTAAGGTCTAAAGTAAAGTCTAAATGCAATCAATATACAATGGGTCCTTGATGCATGCATGTGGTTGGCTGAACAGCCTGATTTGGTGCTATGATGCCAAAGGATTTGTTTTTGCAAGTTCACTAACTATATGAAAAACATTACACTGGCAACTAACCTCTTCCTCTTTGTAGGGAAGCATATAGTGTGAAGTAGCAGCAGATGATTCTTTACCTTTGTAATGCTTGCCTAGGGTCCTGCTGATAGACAAAATCATGGTGCAAACTCTGAATTGATTTTCATTGTTTTTTGCCAATAAGTATTTGTCAAATTGATCAACATTGAATATGTTTGACATATGGGGAATTGTCATTAGTGCAAATATTCTAGGCCAAAGGGCTGTACTGTTCCATGTGGGGTTTAGTGCCCAATCTATGTTTGTGTGTTAAGTATCACATGGCACAATCAGGTGATGCATCTTTAAAAAATAAACATTTGAAAATGTTCTATTATTGACAAATTCATGGTAAATTTGGAGTTTGAGTTTAGTTTATTGTCACTGGTACGGTGAAAAGCGTTTATTGTGTGCTAGCCAGTCAGTGGAAAGACAACACATGATTACAATTGAGTCATCCATAAATGATAAAAGGAATAACATTTAGTGCAAGGTAAAGTCCGATCAAAGATAGTTTGCGGGTCTCCAAGGAGGTGGATCGTAGCTTGGGACTGCTCTCTAGTTGTGGCAGGATGGTTTAGTTACCTGATAACAGCTGGGAAGAAACAGTCCCTGAATCTGGAGGTGTGTGTTTTCACACTTTTATAACTCTTGCTTGATGGGAGGGGAGAGAACAGGGAGTGACCGGGGTGCGACTCATTCTTGATTATGCTGCTGGCCTTGCCGAGGCAGCATGAGTTGTAAATGGAGTCAATGGAAGGGAGGTTGGTTTATTGATGGTCTGGGCAACGTCCACAATTCTCTGCAATTTCGTGCAATCTTGGATGAAGCTGTTCCCAAACCAAGCTGTGGTGCATCCCGATAAATGTTTTCTACGGTGCATCTGTAGAAGTTGGTGAGAGTAGTTGGGGCATACCGAACTTCCTAAGCCTTCTAAGGAAGTAGAGGCGTTGGTGTGCTTTCTTGGTCTTTGCTTCAGTACTTGGTCCCTCCCCATTCTAAATACACTGATGCCAAGTTTATCGAAAAGTGTTAACACTGATTGCTAAACAGTTAGCATTCACAGGATTTTGCTACATTACAACACACATCCAGTGATTTGCTGTTGTGTCACCATCTAGTGGGGATGAGTGCTCTATGAATTCAACTTTATTTCTAATATACGTTTCTCATATTGAGGGTGAAATTGGGAAAAAACTGAGGCTTTGTGTTGAATGGCGGAGGAACCGAAGACTATTACCTGGAGCTATTCTCACATGCCAGGCAGAAATGGAATTTGCCTGCATGCTCTTCACACCCTGAGGAAATCAGAGACGGCACAAGGTGGGTGAAAGGTTTGTGCAGGAATCAAATATGATGGAAAAGTTGTGAAGTGACTGGATCAAAGTTGAGGAATTCTTAGAGATGCCTTTAAATTTTCAGTATTGTTTCGGAGCGGTGTTTCTTTTCCCAGCTGGATAATGGTGATTGTGCTGTGGACTGACAAACTTGGCAAACCATTGTGTAGGAAAGAACTGCAGATGCTGGTAATACACTGAAGATAGACACAAAATACTGGAGTAACTCAGCGGGTCAGGCAGCATCTCTGGAGAGATGGAATGAGTGACATTTCGGGGAGAGACTCTTCAGCCATCTTCCATGTCCCGCTCAACAGCAGTCTGAAGAAGGGTCTTGACCCTAAACGTCACCCATTCCTTCTTTCCAAAGATGCTACCTAAACCGGCGAGTTACACCAACGTTTTCTGTTTACCTTTAGCAGACCATTGAGCTTTTTAAGATTCAGTTGTGGTGACCGAAGTGGCTTGGGTTATGTCCTAAAGGACCAGGTTCACTGAGACAGTGGCAAGTAAATACGAGCTACAAGTGTTGTTAATTCTTTTCAAATCATGCTTGCAATCAGGTAAGCTAAATAATTTGATAGAAATTCTTAATCTCTCTCAGTTTTTCCCTTTCATGTAGCTTTTGAATGAAACATGTGTAAAAAATTTTTGCACCAGCATCTCTTTCAACTGCATTAGAAATATTGCACGATCATGATTTATTTTGGAGGTTCATAAAAGCAAAAAGTATCAGTGTATTTTACCTTAAAATCCCCTGTGCATATGTGTATATATGCATTTTCAGGAAAAAAAAACCTTTACATTTACTTAAACAGGTTGTTCCAATTGAGTTTTGTATTCAGTCATACATCACTGCCTAAATACAATTTAATAAAGTTAGTGATTTATGCCCATATCCTGTTTCCTTTGAACATAAGAAAAACTGCTGTTCATTCTCTTTACGTGTCATCTGTTTTAAGTTGAAGCAAACCTACTTTAACTCTTTGAGTACTTGTAGCCAATTACTATATTTTCTGTGTTAAAATATAAATTGCAATGATTGTGAACATAAAATACAATATGAGAGGAAGGGTACAAGGGATATTTATAACCTTACTGTTTTGTCCTGTGTGCTGGTCTTCTATCAGTGTCTTTAATTCACTTCTCCACTGACATTATTTTCTGCTGCAGGTCAATTGGCCCAATTGCAAATTAGCTTTCCAGGTCAGAGTACCACCTGGCTCTCGTCCCAATGAGCAGGTTTCATTCTGCACTTTACTTCTGCCTTTGCATCAATGTAAGAAGTTAACAATCGTATGGAAAATAAAATATTCAATATTCTTTTAAAGGTAAGAATGAAGACTTCAATTTTACTCTTTTTAAAGATGCAAATTGATAAAGAATTTCCTTGCACAGGTTGTACAATGAGTGCTTGCAAAAGTACAACTGGCATGCACTTCAAAGGAAAGGACTGAAGAAAAGGGATAAATAAAATGGAGAAGGGAATGAGAATATCTAAGAATATTTTGAAGGAGACTTGAAGCAAACAGTGGACATATATGTACAGTGGAGAGATTGCTGGACACATATCTCGGGGCCTTAACTATTGATCTCAAGATATTAGTCAAATAATTGAAAACATTTGTAATTGCTAACAACTGTAATCACATGGGGTTGTCCAAAAAAATGATCTGGTTAACATATGGGTTTATTAATTCCTCAGTGAACAAAATCTGTTTCCTTCTCCTTGTCTAGCTAGTGTGTGGTGTATCAGTCAGCACTATTACAAGGACTCTGGTTAGTTCCAGATCTTGGATGGTGTTTGCTTTCTGGCTGTGCAAATTTCTGTTGGGTGCTCTGGATTTTTCCCTTAAATCAAATATGTACAGTAGATTAATTGTCTACTCTAAATTACCCCTTGGTAATTTTTGTAGGTAAGTGGTTAAAAACAATTTAAAAGGCAGTTGAGTGAAGGTGTAAAAGTGAATTAGTTGCAGGGCTTCAGGGTAATGAGCATTGATGGGATTGCTTTTGAGGGCCAGCATAGGCTGATGACTGCCTATAATGTAATTATAATTAGAATTGTAATTGTACTGTCTTTGTAAGACCATGAAGCTGATTGACTTGAGAAAGGGAAAAGTGGGTATCCGTGAACCTGTCTTCATCAGACAGCAGTGGAGAATGTCAACAGCTTAAAGTTATTGGATGTGCTGTCATGGGCCCAGCACATTGATGCAATGCCTCTACTTCCATAGAAGATTGAGGAAATTTGGTATTTTGCTGAATTCTATTGAACTTTTACAAGTATGTGGTAGTAAAGGAATATATAGGAGACACTGCCAGTAAAGGAATATATAGGAGACACTGCCTTAAAAGGAAGAATATCAAAGACTCGCACCTCCCTGTTCTCATTTTGGTGCCAGCTTTGGGAAGAAAGTACAGGAGACTAAAAACATGACCACCAGGTTCAAGAACCGATTCCAGCAGCCCCAGGCTCTTAAACCCTGCACACCACTAATCACTATCTCAGAAAATACAATATTTTATGGCATAGGTTTTTGATTGTACTGTAAACTTCGGTTTTGCACTTGTGATTACCTAGTATTACCGATATGGAGCCAAAAATTATATCAGGACAGAAGAATTGAAGGGAGACTAATAGAAGACAAATTTTGAAATAAAATGGTTAGATAAGTGACATAGTTATATTTTATGACCCAATTTATGTTGGATTACAGTGATCTTTGAGCAATACAGCATGGAAATAGGCCCTTGGTTGCCAAACTGAACTGAAACCACTTGCCTGTTGCCTGGAGTCGCTTTTATCTTCTCTCATCTTAAACGTATGCTCTCTAGTTTTAGACTCCTCATCCCTGGGGAAAAGACTGCCTTTCGATTTGATAAACATCAAGTCTCCCCTCAGCCTCCCGTGCTCCAGAGGAAAATCACCTGGCTTATCTGCATCTCCTCGTAACTCAAATCTTCCAGACCCTGTTTTTTTGTCTGTGCCCTTCCTACAGCAGAGCAACAAGAATTGTACACAATACTCCAAATATGGCCTCTGCAATGTCTTGTTTATGATGATAATACTTTATTGTCACTTACACCTAGCTAGGTGCAATGAAATTCTTTGCTTTTGCACACAAAGTACATGATGATCCAATGCCTATATAAATACCCTTATCACCCTCACCAGTCTGTCAACCTGTGCCAGTTTGAAGAAGGGTCGCGGCCCGAAACATCCCCCATTCCTTCGCTCCAGAGATGCTGTCTGTCCCGCTGAATTACTCCAGTATTTTATGTTTATCCTCGGTTTAAGACAGCATCTGCAGTTCCTTCCTACACACCACCTATCTCATGGAACTATGCACTTACAGCCTCAGTCTCTCTGATCAACTGCCGCCTCCAAGGGCCCAACATTTTAACTGGACAAGTCCTGTTCAATTTTACTTTGTTAAATTTCAACACCTTGCACTTATCTGAATTGAACATCTGTCACCCCTTGGCCCATTGGCCTGGTGGATCAGGATTTTGTTGTAATCTTGGTTAACTTTCTTCACTGTCCACTATACCACAAATTTAATGGCTATAGAATGCTACAAACAGAATTTAATGTGTTGAATTCATTATTGGACATCAAAGTTTTTAATAGAATATGGAGGGTGTCAACTTGGAAATAATTGCATTATCTTACAAACTGTTTAAAGTGCCATTATTTAGTGCTATTTGTAAAAAGACCAAATACTTTTCAGTACTCACAAAATTACACCCTAATAGTTAATAAACAGTGACAGCCTGATGCTTCAACAAATTAATATTTATCTTCAGTCTCCTCTTTCAATTTTCAAGTGAACTATACATCTGGAAGAATGGATTATGTACTTATCTATTTCTTGTTTTCAATGGGTCAGTTAAGAGATATTTTACCATTTTGCAATGGCCCCGTTTTCAATCTCAAAGATAGGAAAATGGTAGTTTAGCAAATATTCTACCACATGAAATTAAATCCAATTTGACCCCAAACTAACCTTCCCACATAACCTCCCCATTGTGAAGACCACCATGCCTGCTTCCACCTTTTCAACCACTGTTTATCTCCAGCTGTGCCTTGGAATCTTTATCTGCTGAGATTCTTTCCCTTCTAACCATCCCCTTATCTGAAAGTTTGAATTCATCCAAAATTTTTGACATTAACATGTTGTGCAGCCATTAGCCTTGTTAATCAAAATGGCAGTTAGTTGGAATTCACTTTCTTGTAGATTTTTATATTCCACAAGTGTATACCTAGCATTGTGTGTCCCTTACACTTGTCTCTCTTTTAACCTCGTGTCTTCTGATCCCTGTACTGTTACAGTTCTAGGCTCTCCAGGTTCTTCAATGTTATGTGTGTCATGAAAAACCATTGGGTTTCAGTTGCCAAAATCCTTCTATCCAGAGATGCTGCCTGTCCTGCTGAGTTGCTCCAGCATTTTGTGTCTATCCAAAACCCTAACCTTGAGTTTTCCCCTCTCCATTTGCTCTGCCTCAAAATCTCTTTAATGATCTACTTTAAGTGTACGCTTTTGGTCTTTTATTTTATATTCTGGTATTTTGGGGTCCACTTTTGTTTGATGCAGCCTTCATAAAACGCCTTGCAACATCTTACTCATGCTTAAAATGATATTTAAATACAACTGTTATTGATGGAAGTTTTGTTCAAATATAAATCTGCCTTTCTCTTCAGATGGTCCATGTGTTCATGTCTACCACATTGGTTTTGTTTGGAAAAAAATAATCTCCAGTAAGAGGGGTTGGAAGGATGGATCAACAGAACATTTGTGTAATGTTAATACTCGGGGAAGTCTATTAATTTTATAAAATTGTAATTCCTGGCTAGACCACTGGAATTGTGCTTCATGCAGAGATTTAAACATTTCTGAGCCAGTAGATGGCATCCTCTAGTCACCTCTCTGAAAATTAACACTCTTTTAGAAAAAAAATACACACAAAGCAGGATATAGTTAAATCAATCTTAGAGATGTACCAAATTGCTCATTACCATATTTTTCTACAATGCTGTGACAGTTTGGTCATTCACAAAGGACTGTCAGTTTAATCATAAGTTAGACATGAAAGTTATACATTGAAACTTATTTAAACAGGATGACTTCAGACAATTGCATCCGAGTCTGTAAAATAACTAACCAGCAACTGAAATAGAATAAAATTAATAATTCAGATTCCTGATGGTCTTTGGATTTCTTGTGCAAGCATTTTTACATGGTAAAGGTTACCTTCGAAGTGGATTAGCCCACTGTCTCCCCATTACTATGCTGTCTAGATTTTTAAAGGACTATCTGTCCACTATTTTTAACTGTTAAAAAGTAAATTGCCCAGACTATTAAAACATCGCATCCACAATTAGTATCATATTCACTGCATGGCTCAATATGCAAAAAAAGACTTTGGTCTGGTGCTGATTCTGTCGGGTGTCTCCCGGTCTAAGGCTGTGAAAGAGGATACCATCCAAGCCTATTAGAGTTGAAGCTTTCCTGAAAGTCAGATATTATTAAAAGGCCACTGCAACTATTACAATAGCACAATGTCTGGACAAAAATTATTGAACTCATTTTGATTCCTTTATCCAGGTGCAAACCATTATTTAGATTTAGAATTGTTTTCGGAGAGGCACAAGCAAACGTTTCACCCAGTGCCTTGATCTTGATTTAATGAGACTGCTGAATGCTTATATCCTTTGTGTCACATTGTACTGGACTGGGTTGGGCCATTAAGCCTCATTATTCCCCAAGAGCTTTATGTCCGATTTTTACTTTGAAGGCAATGTTATTAGAATCTTCTCTTTAATATTTTTTGCAGCAATTCAATCTAGTTATCTCAGTTTTCGCAGGCATCTTCTTCAGGCATTATCTCTGATGTTTGAAGATAAAGATAGAATGTGCAAAGAAAATGAAGAGTTCACTAAAATTGGGTTTTGTAAGAAGAGGTTTAAGTGTGTAAAAGTGTGCAGTGAACTGAGACTAAAGTCTGTGCCAATCTGATTTTGATGTGATCAAAGCGGTTGACTTTACAAAACACTGGTTAGATGCAGTGGGAATTGAGTAAAAATAACATCTCCTGCCTCCCACAACAAAAAAAGGCATAAATTTGACCTCATGCACTCTATCCATCAATGCTTTTACTGCTTGAGAAATAAACCAATTTGTAGTCTATCGGCGTTTAACATTCTTTCTAGATTTTGAATGAGCAGTTATTTCTTTAGGTTATACATGAATGCAATGTGCCTTGCACATATCTAGAAAGGTTTACTGCATTTTGTCATGTTACACAATGGCTTAACAAAGTGCTAAATGTGACCTCAAACTTATAGTGACCCTATAATTGACCCACAAGAGTCAAGTTGTTTTGCAACAAGTTTTTTTTTTGTTGCGCTGCCTTTTAATAAACTCAGAATATATTTCTGTGTACTGGTAACTTCTAAGAATCATTCCCAACCACATCAGTTTTTTTTCAAAATCGGAGCATAGTAAATAATCACAAGCATTACTCCATCCCCTCAACTTAATTTTGTGTCAAGGATTAGTTTATGACTTGCTGTCTTTCGTGGTGATTGGTAATTGATGCTTTGAGGGAAACAATGATGATTACGGCAATTCAAAATTAAGAATTGGGTTAGAGTAAATTTATCATTTCCATTCAGTTATTCCTTGCTAGCAGTATCCATGTTTGTTTCTGATGTTCAGAAACCAACAAAACCCATCCTTGTAAATTTGCGTGAGATTTGGCACTCCTTTTCTCCCATCAGGGCTACAATTTTGGGAACTTTAAGCTGTCGTAATCAGTCAAGTGCTTTGAATATAACTTGCACAATAAAAAGGATCAAAACTTATTTGAGGAGCAGAAACATTTCTTTGGACATCAAAGGTCTGTTTAGTAATCTGGATAGAGTTCGCCCATGGGTATAGTCCATACTGTTAAATTCCTATTACAGCCATATTGAATTAATGACACTTCACACAAAAATGCAAGTTGACTTGAATAGTAACTTTTTAATATTAATGCACCTTTGCTGTTATTTACATTAGTGTTTAGTTTAGAGATACAGCATAGAAACAGGCCCTTCAGCCCACCATCCACGCTGATCACCTGTACACTTGTTCTATGTTATCCCACTTTTGCATCCTGCACACTAGGGGCAATTTACAGAATCCAATTAACCTACAAACCTGTGCGTCTTTGGAATGTGGGAGGAAAGTAGAACACCTAGAGAAAACCCACGTGGTCGCAGGGAGAAGGTACAAACTCCACACAGACAGCACCTGGAGTTAGGATCAAACCCGGGTCTCTGGCATTGTGAAGCAGTAACTCTACTGCTGCACCACGGTGATACCCTAATCTATCATAGACTTGTATCGGAGTAATTCTGTGCATGTATTTAACATTGTGATGGATTTGACAAAATCAGTCTTCCATTGAGCTACATCTAATTAAACAATTAAAAGGCTTGGAGAGGTTTCATAATCATCTTCTCAAATACAAAACAAATGGTTCCATGATATTAAGTGATGTGATACCAGATTGATTCTTGAAGCTTGGCCATACCTTGTTGTCGAGGCTGTGACATAATTCTTAAAAGAACCTTGAAACAAAGATGATCTTAAATGCAAATATATATTCTTTAGTGGAGAATAGCTACCTTATAAACACTGGAGAAAGAACACTATGGCGATTGTCTACGGCCTGAATTGTAACAATCAACTCAATGTGTAAAAGGACATGCACTTGGTATTTATATCACAAATTGTCAATCTGTTAAAGTTACAACTTGGAACTATGAAACAACCATCAGCCTAACGACTGTCATCAGAAAGTTACTAGAGAGTAATCTGAGGGATAAAATATACATGCATTTAGATGTGGGAGGCAGTGTCTCAAGAATCTGATGGAATGTGTTGAAGATGTGACCAAAAACGTTGAGGGCAGAGCTATGCACACTGTAAAGGCATTTGACAAAGTTCTGCAGGTTAAGTCGCTTTGGAAGGTTAGATCACATGGGATCCATGGAGCTATGGATAGAAAGTTTCCTTCGTGGAAGGAATCGGAGGGTGATGATGAAAGATTGTTTTTCAGAATGGAGCCCTGTGACTAGTGGTGTGCCTCAGGGTTCGGGGTGCTGGGCCCATTGCTGTTTGTCATCTGTATCAATGATTTAGATGAGAATGAACATGACATCATTAGCAAGTTTGTCGATTATACAAAAGTGGGTGGTATTGTAGATAGTGAAGATGATGGTCAAAAATTGCAGCAGGATCTTGTTAGTTGGGCAGGCGGGCTGATGAATGGTTGATGTAATTTAATACAGAAATGTGAGGTGTTGTATTTTGGGGAGTCTAATATGGGCATGACCTACAGTGAATGGTTGGGCTCTGGGAAGTGTTGTAGAGCAGAGTGATCTAGGAGTGCATGTGCATAGTTCCTTGAAAGTGGCTTCAGTATTGAGTAGGGAATAGATATACATAAAATCCTGGAGTGACTCAGTGGGACAGGCAGCATTTCTGGAGAGAAGGAATGGGTGATGTTTCGGGTCAAGACCCTTCAGACTGAGAGTTGGAGGAGAGGGAGACTAGAGACATGGAAGGGTAAGGTGTGAAAATGACAGATGAAAGCAGACGATGACCAAGGAAATGTAGAATGGTTAATTGTTAACTGAGGGGAAGGTGACCACGAGGCGTACAATCAGTAAAATTAATCAGGAGGACAGTAAAATTAATTGGAGAACTAGGGTGGGGAGGGAAGAAGAGGGGGAAAGCAAGGGTTACTTGAACTTGGGTAAATCAATATTCATTCCGCTGGGTTGTAAGCTGCCCAAGCGAAAGAGGTGTTGTTCCTCCAATTTGCTTTGGGCCTCACTCTGACAGTGGAAGAGGCACTCTATTCAGTCCCATCATGGCAAGCTATTTCTTGGTAGACAGACAAACTGTTTCAAGGACTTTCTCAAAGTCTCATTGGAGAATACAATGTCCTCACTGATGGGTATCCCTTGCCTGTGAATGCCCCACATAGGAGATCAACATATAGGAAAATGTACCTAGTTTGAGTCTTCACTGTGGGGGGGAAGGAGAAAAAAAACATGATCGGTGTAGCGGCCAGTTTCTCGTCTATCTCAATTAGCTCCCAAGCTGCCACTTGCATAGACCAGGTCAGCGATAAGCGTAATAACTCGAACAACTAATAACAGAGATCCTCCCAGACGTTTAATAGTTAGTCTTCTTTATTTGAAGGTGCAATAAACATATTGGCATATTTCTTGTCATCGACTGGTTATTAATTGCTAGGTAAAATTCCATATCTTACCACAGTCTATGCGATCGTTACGAATTGTCAGATATAACTTCGATGCAGTTTGTATTAATCTTCTAGTTAATAAAACTTACAGGCGATTACATCATGGCTGATAAATCTTTTGGCGGAGCTTCTAGCTGACCCTCTGTCAGCACCTCCCAGCTCACCCACTATACCCGCACGTACCCAACTGCCCGTACTCTGGCTCCGCCCAGCCCCTACGTAAGCATTGCATTAACTCTATAGTGCCCAAACTACAGCAGAATACAAGGTAGTGATATTAATAAGCAAAAATGACTAATAACTGCAAAATGGCTCCTACAATCGGAATGCAGGTGTTTGATGTTCAGACTGTATTTGATGTCTGATTGGAACTTGAATATGCTTAGTCTAAATAATGAATTAATGAGTAAACAAATTGGAGACAAAGAAGTAAAGAGTTTTCTTTCATTGCTTTTTTTCCCTCTGATTTGAGATTTTTGAATCTTTTAAACCAGTGATTTTAATTTGTTGCTTCAGAAACTGAAACACAGAAGTAGAGATTTATTAGATTTATTACAATATGCTCCATCAGGCTGCCTCAAAGATAATAAAGAACGACAGCTAGCCAGACTGGTATGCTACCTTGTCTAGGGTCAGTTTCATTGTCACGGCCTGTATATGCAAGTCCAAGCTTCTACACTGCACTTGTCTTGCTGTGATCATTCAGCTGCAGCTTTGTTGGGACCAAATAGAAGACAACTGGATGGAAAGGGAAATTTTGGATGGTAGAACATATGCTGACAATCTCAAATATTCATAACTTATTATCAGAAATAACTTATTTTAAGTCTTTATTCTGAAATATGTTATGTCTTTACAGTTGCAGTTGACAATGATAGTCATTTTGGCTAAATACTTTTGTGGCTATCAGTGCAGAATAGGTCATTTCATGCAATTGTGCTCATAATGTTTATCTAAAGAACTTAGAGTTGAAATTCTGTGGAACACTCATACGTTGTACTTGACATTCAATCCTAGTGATGATTATCTAAGCAGGCATTTTGATAACACCTACCTCAATCCAAACTTTTGAGATCCATTGACTATAGTTGTGATACCAGCAAGTCTTTCCATCTTGAAGGGGCCATCTGAAGTACCATTTGGCCCTAAAGAAAGCCATTTATCTT
The DNA here is from genome assembly GCF_053455715.1 of Rhinoraja longicauda. Classification (NCBI taxonomy): domain Eukaryota; kingdom Metazoa; phylum Chordata; class Chondrichthyes; order Rajiformes; family Arhynchobatidae; genus Rhinoraja; species Rhinoraja longicauda. The sequence continues at coordinate 64,673,902 of NC_135954.1, read as the reverse complement.
CAAGCAAAAGATAACCAATTTCCTCAGGGACTTTATAAAAGGCCCCCATCTGTATCAGATTTTGTCAAGGCATACATAGTATGCAATAACTTGGAATTATCTCAGGTCAGTAAGCCTTAAGGCAAGCCCTGAATCTATTGCTGAGTCACAATAATGGAAACAGTGAGTATGTGCCCCGTTTCTACAGCTCATCCATGCTTTGCAAAGGCTGAGTGTCAGGTTATTTACCTTGCACCTTTGTTTTTCCAGACTCCATAGAAAGTGTTTTAAAAGAAAACCAGAAAAACACCATAACCTATTTGTGACTATCAAAGAAATGCTAAACCATCAATCTGCCTTACACATTTTTTATAGTGCCATTCTATTGGTCTTTTTTAAGATATTCAAAAAATGACTTCATACCAATTTAATGCCAGAGAAACAGACATAACTGATTTGTAATCTCTACAGCAAGGTTTGTGATTCTTATTTTTATTGGGGCAAATCAATGTAGCTGGCAGAATAATTTTGAAATAATCCCTAATGTTGTAAATTTGCCATTATATTATATTAAAAGTTTGTTGAATAATCATTTAGTTAATACAGCAGCATGTGCGCAGACAATGTCTGCTTTGTATTGGGTGACTTGCCTGATGACCTTGTATGATGATAATGCGTTGCATGGGGAGAAAACAATAATTGCATTATAAGAAACATCTATATGCAATGAGAATGTAATGAACACAACCTACCATGGTGATTCATGTGTTTCGGGTGAGATTCCAAGGCTTCGTAATTACATTATCCAGCTGGATGCAGGTGAAATAAAACACAGATATGTCAGTACTTATCTCATTGAATCCAAGGGGCTTCCACCAATCTATTCAAACCATTGACTAACAGGTTAGGAGGGGGCCTACAGGGTCTTCTCAGTGAATCTAGGCTGGAACTTTATTTATCTCACTTTTAATGAGCTCATTAATGAAGGCTCGAAGGATAATGTTTCAATTAAATTGTAACACAATGACAATTTCAGATAATCTGAGCCTAAAATCAATAATTGTGAATTAAATAAATGCCTTCTCAGTCGGAAACGGTAATTTATGAAAAATTACCTATTTTGGCACAGTGGGTATGACCTTTGTCTTATTCAGTTTAATTCTTTCAGTGCCTGCAATGTCTACAAGTTAATCTGAACTGTCCAGTCTGAAGTTCATGCACTGAATGAGTGGGACAGATGAATTTTATTCATAATTTGGCATTTTTGAGCTGAACACAGTCTCCCTGTTTTCCAGTACTTTTCTTACAAAGTGTTCATTTAAAATCAATGCCAGATCCCAGCAAGGTCATCACCTGTCAGGAAGATATCCTTTAAACTCTGCTGCTATTTTCTATCCGACTATTCCATTCCAAATGTATAGAGAATGCTGCCGATAGTTGCTCGAGATTTCACTCGTGAGAACAAAAGAACAAAAATGCCATTCCAAGGAGATCAGTAGCAGAATTGCAGGCAAATTATATGGTAATATCAAAGCCAACAGCTTTTGTCTGCTGTGGGAAGTATTTACCATCTGTTTCACAGAGGTCTGCAAACAACCTTCATCACCAGTGGCAGTCAAGGTCAATAGTTTTTGACGGGCTCCTTCAAGGTTAATACAAAGAATGTCTAAAGATGGGTACCTAACCAAAATCTTATCTGCCCATTCCCTCCACAGCTGATACCTGACCTATTAAGTTCCCCCAGCTTTTAGATTTTTGCTCAAGATTCCAGCATCTGCAGTCTCTTTAGTTTTGTTTAGAGATAGTGTGGAAACAGGTCCTTTGGCTCACCGAGTCCATGCCGACCAACAATCACCCACATACTAGTTCTATCCTACACACTAGGGACAATTTACAGAATTCAATTAACCTACAAACCTGCATGTCTTTGGAATGTGGGGGAAAAAAACAAAGCACCCGGAGAAAACCCATGCAGTCACAAGGAGAACGTACAGACAGCACCCAAGGTCAGGACCGAACCTGGGTGTCTGGCGTTTTGTGTTTTTTGTGCAAGGCACTTTGTGTTTTGTAGATTGATCAAAAAGACCAGTGTTTTTAAACTTCTCACTGAATATAAATGGCAATACAACGAGGCTACCCATTTCTGCTAGATTTCTCCAACTTTAAGGATTATAAATGGTATGCATATGGACTCCAAAGCCTTTGTACAAATGCTTGATCAACCTGAACAAGTGAAAGCTTGATACAAGGAAATGGTCAATGACCAAGTATCCTGCCTTAAGCCTGTATTTTCCATGCATCGGTCACAATATAAAAAGTGAACTGTTGGAGGAACAAAGTGTGTCAAACATCATCTGTGATGACAAAGGGATGTTCGACCCTTTTCAGCTGAAGTTCAATAATTGTGAATCAATTAAATGGCTTGTTTCTCAGTTTGAAACAATTATTAATTGACCCATTTGATCAAGACCCTCTATCCTAATGCATGGTCAAGACCTAAAATGCCAATGTTTGAAAAATTGAGATGGGGGCTTGAGGTTGACCTTGTGAGTATGTGGATCCATGGTAGCAAATCAACAGAGTAAAAGTGTAGACGATTAGTTTCTGAAATCTTACAATGACAAATTGTGCAACATCTGTAGTTTTAAATTAAATCTGGGATAGATTACTGGGCCTGAGATGAAGTGGGCTGCTGATTAGCAATGAGTGTGTTTACTTTGTTCCCAGAGTAAAATACTTTGGGGAATATTTGGAGACTATTAAATAATTTGATGGTTAAAGTGAAAGAGCTGACTATTTACTTTACAGCAGTGCTGATAGTTCAATTCACAGATGTGCAATAAAGATGGAAAAAAAATGACATCCGTGGTGAGAGAAACCAACTTAGCACATTTGTAAATATGGATCTTGAGGAAGACAGTTGCCATATTTGGCCTCTCACAGATCGAGGGAGAAGCAATGCTGGGTGAAAACAAATATGATGGAGGGAAATGTCAAAGTGGAGATGGGGTTTTAACTGGGTGTGTCTGACACATTGTCATGGAATAGAAAGAGCTGAAAGGGGTAGACTAATGAGGGCAAGGTCAGGTACGTTTTTACTCCCAGATGGTCTGGCAGCTACAATTTTCAGGACTCTGTCAATAATGATGATCAGGGCCATTCTTGATGCACATCAAAGTCTCAAATACAGTGCATTCTGTGCCTGTGCTCCTGTCAAGACATCTTTCAAGTAGTGCTCAGCATTGAGAAATACCCATTCATCAGCAGAAGGTAGATAAATCTCCAGGGCCTGATCAGATATATCCAAGGACATTGTGTGAAACCGGAGAGGAAAGGCGGTAGCCTTGGTTGAAATTTTACGAGTTGGCTTTAAATACAGGAGAGGTGCTGGAAGACTGGAGGGTGGCAAATGTTGTGCTTCTTTTCAAGAAGGGCTGCAGGGAAACTGCTGGGAACTAAAGGCCAGTGAACCTAGCATCTGTAGTTGAAAAGTTACTAGAGGTATTCTGAGGAATAGGATATACAGGCATTTAGAGGGACAGGGGCTGATTAGGGATAGTCAGCATGGTTTTGTACGTGGGATGTCATGTCTCATAAATCTGAGACTTTTGAAGACGTGACCAAAAAGTTAGATGAGGGCAGAGCTGATGTTGTATATATGGATTTTAGTAAAGCATTCAACAAGGTTCCTCATGGTAGGCTGCTCTGGAAGGTTAGATCACATGGGAGGGATAGCTGAAATGCATAGAAAATTGACTTTGTGGAAGGAAGCAGAGGGTGATGGTGGAATGTTGGTTCTCGGACTGGAGGCTTGTGATTAGTGGTGTTCCTCAGGGTTCGGTGCTGGGCCCATTACTGTTTGTCATCTACATCAATGATTTGGATGAGCACATACATGGCAAGATGAACAAGTTTGCAGATGATGCAGATAGTGAAGATGGTTGTGAAAAATTGTAGCAGGATCTTGATCAATTGGCCAAGTGGGCTGAGGTATGGTTGATGGAATTTAATGCAGAAAAATGTGAGTGTTGTATTTTGGGAAGTCTAACATGGGCAGAACCTACACAGTGAATGGTAGGGCTCTGGGTAGTGTTTAGAGCAGAGGGATCTCGGAGTGCAGGTGCATAGCTCCCTGAAGGTGGAGTCGCAGGTAGATCGGGTGGCCAAAAAGGCTTTTGACACATTGGCCTTCATCAGCCAGAGTATTGAGTACAGAAGTTGGGAGGTCATGTTGCAGATGTATAAGACATAGGTGAGGCCACATTTAGAGTATCGTGTTCAGTTCTGGGCATCGTGTTATAGGAAAGATGTTGTCAAGCTGGAGAGGGTGCAGAGAAGATTTATGAGGATGTTGCCAGGACTAGAGGGTCTGAGCTTTAGGGAGAGGTTGAGTAGGCTGGCACAATATTCTCCGGAGTGCAGGAGGATGAAGGGTGATCTTTTTGAAGTGTATAAGATCAAGAGAAGAATAGATCGGGTAGATGCAGAGTCTCTTACCCAGGGTAGGTGAATCAAGGACCAGAGGACATAAGATTAAGGTGAAGGGGGAAGAGATTCAATAGCAAATCTGAGAGGTAACTTTTTCACACAAAGGGTGGTGGGTGTATGGAACAAACTGCCAGAGAAGGAATTGAGGGACTATCCCAATGTTTAAGAAGCAGTTAGACCGGTACATGGATAGGACAGGTTTGGAGAGGTATGGATCATATGCTGGCAGGTGGGACTAGTGTAGCTGGGAATGTTGGTCAGTGTGGGCAATTTGGGCTGAAGGGCCTGCTTCCACAGTGTATCAGTCCGACTCTGAGTTGAGAGAAGAGAGGAAGTGTCCATGTGGGCATTGTGTTTGATCCAACCAAAAGAAGCTCACAAGGCAAATTCTTGCTGAGGCTACAGCATATTCCAACAGATTAGAATGGTGAAATATACTTGAAGACAGTAAGAGAAGTGACCAATGGACAGTCTTCTAAGATGAAGTGTTTTTGTTTTAGAAATGCAGCATGAAAATGGGCCCTTTGGCCTACCAAGTCCATGCAGACCCATACACTAGTTCTATGTTATTCCACTTTTGCATCTTGCACATTGGTGGCAATTTACAAAAGCCAATTAACCTACACACCTGCACGTCTTTGGAATGTGGGAGGAAAGCAGAGCATCCGAAGAAAACCCACAAGGTCACGGGGAATCAGGATTGAACCTGGGTTTCTGGTGCTGTGAGGTAACAGCACTAATGTTGTGCCACTGCCACCCACAAGTCTATACACCAAAAGGCAGGTATGTTTGTTTCAATTAATACATGTATTAATTGCTTCACTAGTCTGAGGCACGAGTCTTTTGCCCTGGGGAGTTCACGTGGAGGATCTTGCTCAGCTGGTCATACCTTTGTTATATCCAAGTCTTGTGCTTTTGTTGATTCGATATGTTCCATCCATCTTTATAACTACTATAAGTCATATTGTTCAGGAACACCCCCATGGGCTGAATTTGATTGCCCTGTAAAGTGATCATGCAATCGGCATTTGGTTGTGGAGTCTTCTAAATTACAGTGATAAATGTTCATGAATCTGAGCTAATCTTCCTGGGGAAGTGCAGTTAAATAATATTTAATAAATACGACAGTAATTATTGTTTATTAATTTGGCATATTTATAATTCAATCATATTACATAATTTAACTTATGATCTGCATTCAAGAATTTTCAGCAAACTTATGCCTCTAAGGTATCCAAGTTTGCAATGAAGGCACTTTGGCCTTCACAGCAAAGAGGTGAGATGCAGGGTTTGTTGAGGCACCATCCAGAATATTGTGTACAGTTTAGGTCCTCTTACGCAAGAAAGATCATAATGGGATTAGAAGCAATTTAAAATGGGTGGAAGGGCAAATTGTGTTAATGATAGTGCGAGTCTACAATGTGAAATAAATAGATGGAGTGAGTGGGTGTAAAGCTGGCATATGGAGTTTAATAAGATAGTTAGGAAGATAGAGCTGAAGAGTTTGATAGTTATCTAAATGGACAAAGACTGCAAAGGAATGAATGAAGTACCAAGGTATCTTGGTGTTCTTGTGCATAAAACACAAAAGGTTAGCAGGCAGTGTAGCAAGCAATAGAGCAAGTAAGAGACCAAATGGCACATTTGCCACCATTGTAAAGAGCTTAGAATATATAGGGTTTGGTGAGACCCCACCTGGAGTATTGTGTACAGTTTTTGATTCAACAAGTAATTCCTGGGATAAGAGGACTGTCCTATCAAGAGAGACTAAACAGGTTAGGGTTGTATCCTTTTGAGTTCAGAAGAATGGGGTGATCTTATTAAAATCCTAAGGGGCATAACAGGGTAATTTCTTTTCACGTGAGGGCAAATCCCAACAAGGGGATATAGACTCGGGGTAAGGGTTAATAATTTATAAATAAGGTGCATAGATGTTTCATCAGGCAGAAGGTTGTGAACCCCAGAGTTTAACCTTTAGACTTTAGATTCAGAGCAGAAACAGGCCCTTCGGCCTACCAAATCTGCACAGACCAGTGATTACCCCATATACTAACACTGCTACACACTAGGGACAATTTACAATTTTACCGAAGCCAATTAACCTACAAATCTGTATGTGTTTGGAGTGTGCGAGGAAACCGGAGCACCTGGAAAAAACTCGCGCGGTCACGGAGAGAATGTATAAACTCCGTGCAGACAGCGCCCGGAGTCAGGATTGAACCTGGGCCTCTGGCACTGTAAGGCAGTGCCTCTACAACTGTGCCACCCCTTGTTGTAGAAGCCCGCATATTAGAATTACTAATGGTGGATATTGATACATTTTTCAAAGATATGGGGATCGAGGACCATGAGCATCTGGGATAGAAGAGGAGTTGATGCCTGGTATAGACCAGTCATAATTATATTGAATGGTGGAAATGCATGTATGTTCTTATTATCTTGTGTTCCTGTGGAAGTCTGCTGAGTCAATTGTTCTATAATGTTTTATTGTCTGAACATTCCCTAATTTAGTAAACAAAGTATTATTTATTTATGCATTTTCTTCCCCAATTTTAATGTGCAAAAAACATACGAAATGAAATGGCAGTTGATAATAAACTTGGGGACAAAAATGTTGAAGACACTCAATCAATGACTGCAGCAAAACCTGCTTTCAGTGGTGCGCTGCCTGACTGGCTTCATTCATGGAGATTAATTTCCATTTTACAAAGTCAATTCAGTTTTTCCCTGTTTCTAGAAGTAGCAGCTGGTATTCTTCACATCAAGACTCATCTGAAACGGCACAGACTGAGCTCAAATATGCAATAATCAAGCTTTTGCCCCCTTATTTCAGAATCTGGCATCACACTGAAAAAAATGGACAGTTGAAAATTATTCTCTTGGGCAAATTGGGTTATTGGACAAACAGTCTTCTTCCTTTACAATGAATCGGGTTATTAAAGAGAGAAAATGATTAAAAGGAGGGTGGAATGCCAAAATAAAGATTCAAATAAGACTGGCCATTTTAAGCGTGAAGGTTTTTTTTTGATATTTACTCAACCCTGCCACACACTTGCTGCTGTGATTCATCAAATTAATTTTGCAATGTGCAATCCCATTTGAAAATTCCTGTCTGCTGGCCTGGCACCTTGGTCTCCAAACATCATTAAGAAAGGCTATACATGGGTTGCTGCCATTGGGTATTTTTAGAAGCATCTTTCACATCATTGTTAAATGTTCCACGCAGTTTAAAGTAATGATGTAAGTGCTGTTTTGTGTATCATATGGTGACAGTTAGTCACATGTGGGCAATTTTATTGCCCTTGCATGCTTCTGTGTTTTGCTCCTTGCCCTGCAAAGGCTACAGTCTGTCAGAGGAGCTCTCAATTAAACTGAAGTAATGATTTGTGTTTGGGTCTTGAACCCAGCGTTCCTTTCACTTTCTGGCTGGTTTCCAAACAGCGGCTTCACTTCCTAAACACTATATCCAGATTAGAGAACATTGCACCAGAAAATAATATATATAAAAGATTTGCCATGCGAGAAACTCAGCGATGAAGCAAAATCTCTGTGACAGGTCTCAAAATGAAATGGCACTTATTTAGTCAGGCTTTATGAGGTGGTGATCTCACCCAGCCAGTCATGAGCTTGGAGGCTCAGCTTTCTCACTTCCTCGATTCTTCAGGAAGAATTTATTTGGGGCATGAAGGATATGCACCAGTTATAGAATCAGAGCACATGATTAGACATCGATAGTTTTCAATTTAACTTTCACAAGATTATAAGTGGAAAAGTGGAATATTTAAGGAAGAGGATAAGTAAATCTTTTTGGCTTGGACATTCAAGTGTGCATTGCACTTTTTTTGTCTGTGCTCTACAAGTCACTTGCAGCAGCAAACAATTCATGGAAGGGGAAAACACTTGTGTGTTTGCATTCCCACAATAGAAAAACTGATTAGTAGGCCTTTGAGCGTGTTACAATTGTTTGGATCAAGGTCGATATTAAGCTGCACAGCATGTCAGAAATATATTGGTGTCATTGCTGTAAAATAGAAATGTTGGTCAGTGGAAAGCAAACTGTGGTGCTCATCAGCAAGAGGACAATGAATGTGCCTTTGACTGTCAGTGAATGGATCCATCCTTACCAGATTCACTGAAGGGGAGTCTGACACTAAAAAGGCATAAAATTCCAAATGTAATCATGTTCAAGGATGGATGTTCCAACCACAATAACATGTTCTCTGCGACGTCGATCTCTGTTGCTATGATGCACGGTTATTCACATTTATTGCTGACCAGCTATTCCTGGTCTGGGTATGACCAATGCATTTCATCCCCCACTACCTCAAAGCTACAGTTCTTGCACAACCCATTGGATTCCTTTACAATCATGCATCTTAGAAAATGTTGCTCCCTTTGGCTGGGAGGAACTAGTGCCTCTTAGATTATTTCCTTTACAGTTTCAAGTTATGGAATTGTACAGCACAAGAAGCAGACACTTACGACCCAGCCCAACCATGCCAGCTACTATGGCTATCCATGGGTTTAATTATCGTTACATGTGCCGAGATACAGTGGAAATACTACCCAGGCAGATCATGCCACACATGAGTACAAAAGGTCATGTAAAAGAAAACATGATAGAGTGCAGAATATAGTGTTACAGCAACAGTGAAAGTGCAGATAAAATGAAAAGTGCGACTGTTTCAGCAATGTAAATTGAAGGTTTAGGATACATGCGTGAGCCATTCAAAAGTCTGATAATAGTGGGGGAAAAAGCTGTTCTTGCATCTGGTGATACACGCTTTCAAGCTTTTTTATCCTCTATCAGAGGGGAGAAGGGGAAAGGGAGAATGATAGGGGTATGAGAGTGGTCCTTGATCATGTTGGCTGTTATCAGAAGACAGCACGAAGTGCAGATGGAGTCGATGAGGGTGAGGTTGATCTGTGTGATGGACTGGACTACATTCACAACTTTGAAATTTCTTGCACTCTTGGGCAGAGCAGTTGTCAAACCAAGTTGTGATATGATTCTTTCTAGGGTGCATCAGTAGAAATTTGTAAATCATTGGAGACATGCTGAATTTCCTTAGTTCTCTGAGGAAATAGAGATGTTGGTGTACTTTCTTGTCTGTATCCTTAATGTGGTTAAATCAGGTCAAATTCTACATTAATCCTATTTGCCTGCGTTAGGCCCTTATCTCTCTATGCCTGTCCTGTCTAAGTACCTGTCCAATGCCTTTAAAATATTTTAATTGTATCTTCCAGATACCCACCACCCTCTGCATGAAAAGCTTACCCCTCAGATTTTTAAATTTCTCCTCTCTCTTCTTAAACCTTTGATCTCTAGGTCTACAGCTACAACATTGTCCCAACTTTTATAATGAATGCTACTATCTTAGAGTTATGAAACATGAACAAAGACCCTTCTGGCCCCAACTCATCCATGCTGACCAGGTTGGCTGCCTGAGCTACTCGCATTTGCCTGCATTTCTTCCATATCTCTCCAAACTTTACCTATAAATCTACCTGCCAAACATCTTTTAAAGGCTGGTTTAGGTTTAGTATCACATGTTATGCATGCCATCCAATTGGATCAGATAATCCTATACATCAATACAATCAAGTGAAACTTAAGTACAATAGGTAGATCAAATGGGGGGGAAATGCAGAGCACAGAATGTAATTGCACTTGACTCTACAGCTTCCTCTAGCAACTCTTTCCACATACCCATCACTCTGAGTTTTACTTTAAACTCCCCCTCTAGTCTCACTTAAATGTTTCCCATCTCTCCTTAAATCTTTGCCCCTACCCGATGGGAAAAAAAGATGTGTTCACGTTATCTATGTCCCTCATGATTTTATATGCTTCTATAAGGTCACTCCAGGGGGGAAAAGTCCCAGCCAATCTAGCCTCTCCTGATAACTTAAGCCTTTCTGTCCATGTAACATCCATCCAAATCGTATCTGCATCCTTTCTAGCTTCATGACGTCCTTCATGTAGCTGGGCAGCCTGCACAACATCTTTCACTTGTCCGAGTTTAATTCCATCTGCATTATCTGGTCCACTTCCCCAGTTGGTCAAGATCCTGCTGTAACCCGAGATGACCCACTTTCCACCATATCACCAATTTTGTGTCATCTGCAAACATACTAACCATGTTAACATAATTATCATCCAAATTGTTCATATAGATGACAAGGAGCTGTGAACCCAGTTTCGATCCCTGTGGCTAATATTCACTCAAATGGAGAAGATTGGGGTATAATTTACAAAAAAATGTTTGTGATGAGTCGATGCAATAAATAGAAATAGAAGATCTTGGATAATAGGGATATAATTCCAGAAAACATTACAATACAGAGTAGTGGAAGTTTGGACTTGAATCTGGGGCAGTCAGCACAAAGCCTCATGGACATTTGTTGGCCAGGACTATGTGTTACTGGAATAAAGTAGTTGGACCAATTTAAGGTACAGACACTCCATGATCCAATAAAATGGTGCAATAGGCTTGAGCTGTTTAATGTTCTACTCTGACCCCTACATTCCTAGTATTATTACATAATGGATAGGTTTGGATGACTTACAGACAAAGCAAAAAACCTGAAAAACTCCCCTGAATTCATTGAGGTAACAGATATGAATCATATTTAATCTTGGGGAATGTCAGCTCTATAAAATATTACCACCTTAATTTTAACAGTAAATTACAGAACCATTACATTTAGCTAACAAATGGCCAGATTTAGTGCATTTATGCTTAATATTTGACTACTTTAGACTGTCAACATGTACTTTTTTTGTGTGATATAATACATGTATTTTGAAAGAAAACGCATTCTTGCCCTTAAATATATCATAGTAAATGTAAAATATTATCAAGAAGGCATTTCCCAAAGAAAACAGAAGCTAACAAGAGGGAGATTAATAGAAATTTGCGTAACTCAAGCAATAAGAAATCTATCTTTGTGACACTCCAGACCCATTTATCTAATTCTCCACACAAATAATGAGAGATCTGGATGTAGGATTTCAGCGAGTGAATAATCTGGGGAATAAAAAACATGACCAAACTGCTACCTTTAGCAAAACTGCTGATGGTTCAAAACAGTACAAATATCAGAGGCTTTGGACAACTTGAGAATAACCAGAATGGATTATTAAGGTTGGGCTTCCTTGTAGGAATGTGACAATGTAAATGAACCCTTCTTCCTGTATTCTGTTTGCCTAAAGAACTACAAAAATACTTTAAAGAATTATAACATCACTCGTTATTCATCCATTTGACATGAGGGCAGGTAGGAAGCGGGATGTGGGGTGAAAGAGAGAGCGAGGTCCATATAACATTGATCTGCTTCATTTCACATTGTATTCAGACAGCTCCAGACAAAACACCACAATGTTGACCAGACTATGACCCAGCAGCATTCCTCGTTGCATGATTCAACGTCTAAGGAGCTATGTCTATGGTGACATCTAAATATACCTTTTCAACTTCTGGTATTCCTGACCAGGAGTCAGGACTGCCGAGTGACGTTGATGAAATGTGCTTCTCGGACAACTTGATAAAGAAGGTATATGGATGTACCCACAGGCCAGCAGTAAAAATGATGGGACTATTTGATATTCACTCTCCATTTTTAAGTTCATAAATTTAAAGGCTACTGCTTTAATTCTTCCTCAAGATATTTGTGTCATTCAACATTACCATGAAAGACCAAAATGGTAATACCATAGAGAAATTTGAATATAACACAATTTAAAATTTGTGGCTTTGGAAGATGATGCAAGATACAGAAATGTTGGACAAATTATATGACAATGGCATTTTGGTTGACGTTATGTCAATGTAAGGTGGAGCATGGATATTTGGCCAGGAGGTTATTTAACTGACCAAATAAGATAAATATGCATGAAAAATTTAGTGACAGTTGACTTGAGGTAATGCGCATAAAACGTACTCCGACCTGATCATCAAAGTTCTACAGATCCCTCTGTGCCAACTGCACAGTTTATTGCTTTGGACACACCCGCGTGGGTAGAGCTGGTGGAGTGTGGCATTTCACCTCTGTCACACTAAGCCACCTCTGTCAAACTAAGTAGCAGGATATCTCTTTTTGAAAAGGTGCAGCATTGCCCACAATGGCTGGTGGAAATAATTTCAAAATCTGGGGTATTTGCTGGGAATTGTGATGGACCGTGGAAGAGACTGATATATGGCTCTTGATGTTTTTAATTGAGTGATGAGAGACTTTGTTCATATTTAGAAATTTGACAGTCTCGTATGAAGTTCAAAAAGTTCCACATTGCCCTTTGAAGTCAACATCAAGAACTGGCATTTGCGGTTGTGGTTCTGGAATGAAAATGTAATGATCAGGCAAGCAATTAATTGATTAGCAAGCAAACTCCCAATAGCTTCACCAACATCCTCACACCCTCCATCCAAAACAACCTTTTTATTAATTTAGGAACCTTATTACATTGAATTATTCAGCACAGAACTGGTGTTTCAGTTCATCAATTCCGCACTGACCATCCGCACTAAACACCCATTTACGCTAATTCTGTTTTATTTCTCCTCTTCTTCCTATCAAGTCTCTCCAGATTCTACCACTCACCTGCATAATAGGGATAAGCTGCGCATCTTTGGGATGTAAATTGATAAGAGGAAGCCCATGGAGAGAATGTGCAAACTTCACACGGACAGAATCGGAGGTCAGGATTGAACCTAGGCTGCTGAATCTGTGAAGCAGGTGTTCTCCTCACTGCCAATTGTATCCCATTTATCTACTCAATTACTGCCCCAAGTGTTTTAGCACTTTATAAAAATTTGTTTCCAGATGTTCTCTCTAATCACCTTCAGATAGTTGAAAGGACTTTAGTACACTCTCAACGGTGTGATTGCCTTATTAAAAATTATTTGGTCTAAATCAGATATCCCTTTAAGATATCATTCCTTCTCACAGGTATTTTGCAAATAAGGCATTTAGGCCAAACAACAGGTTGAATATAAGAAAATAACTGCAGATGCTGGTACAAATCGAAGGTAATTATTCACAAAATGCTGGAGTAACTCAGCAGGTCAGGCAGCATCTCGGGAGAGAAGGAATGGGTGACGTTTCAGGTCGAGACACTTCTTCAGACTGACGACTTCTTCATCAGTCTGAAGAAGGGTCTCGACCCGAAACGTCACCCATTCCTTCTCTCCCAAGGTGCTGCCTGACCTGCTGAGTTACTCCAGCATTTTGTGAATAAACAGGTTGAATATTTTAAGCTCTGGAACTTGAATGACACAAATATTGCCCTCTCTCAAATTATACATTTTTATTTTCAATCCTTTGCTTTCTGAACATTGAAAATGCTATTCAGTATTGCAGAGATCTCAGCTGCTGTGTCCAAATTCTAATTTGTCAGGTCCTGCTTTATATCTAGCACTTCACAGAATAAGTGCAGTTATTGGTGTCAATGGTTTGTAATTTGTGACAATTTCATAAGACAACAGCTTACCTGTTAACTATTTGGATTGCTGAGCTGTGTTTTTTTTGGTTTAATTATTAGTTACTGGCCTCTCCACATTAGTCAGCAGCAGATATTTTGGTCAATAAGCACTCTAAATGTAAACAGATTTCAAATAATCCAAACAGCAAATCCTGAAGGTTTATTAATTAGCACCCATATACACGGTGAGGTGACTTGACGGTTAGTGCCTTGCGGTCTATTGTCTTTAAATAAGTCAGCGTGGTTTTCTAAAGCATTTAAGGGAACTTTATGTAGGAAGGAACTGCAGATGCTGGTTTAAACCGAAGATAGACACAAAATGTTGGAGTAACTCAGCTGGACAGACAGCATCTCTGGATAGAACGAATGGGTGACGTTTCGGGTCGAGACCCTTTGTCAGACTGTCCCGACGAGTTACTCCAGCATTTTGTGTCTATCTAAGGGAACTCTGTGATGCATCTTTAGAGAAGGATCATGTTACTGGAACAATGATGCAGTGGCAGAAAGATCTGAAAGAAGAGGTCTTTGTAAGTGAAATGGTTTCAAATGCTTTATTGTTTCTGCTTTTTTTTTGCTGAAGCAGAAATAAAGAAACATGGCATTTGCAAAGAGAAGAGAAAAGTCATAGTCTATTCAAGATATCAAGTCCAATGTCTGATGTCAGCCAATAAATCAAATGTCATCTGGAAACAATAACTGTATCTGAAACAGATTATGGCTTTTGAATCAGACAAGTTGCTGAGGCAATGTGTATGTCTGCCTACTGCACATTCAGTCTGTGCATACAAAGTGTTTGCCTTTGCTATTGTGATGTGACATTTGAAAAAAAATGGTTTGTTGACCGTTAACAGGGCAACTATTATTCCTGATCTGTTTAAGTCTTTTCAAAGCAAATATCTTCCTGGGACTATTGTGTGGTGCCATAGATGAGGGGCCCAAACCAATTCTACAACTTTTAAATATAAATTGATTTTTTTCCAAAGTTGTTGAATTTTGTAACTGCAAATTTTAAATTGAGATCATCTGATGGCATCTGATTTTTACTCCAATACGTTCAAGCAAAACCTATCACAGTTTAAAAAATATATTTTTTATTATCAGTGATTGAATGTGTTTTGTGCTTGATAGATTTACAAACTCCCAACTACCTGAACTAATTCATTGTACTGCTCCCATTAGTCTGGATATTTCCAGGTTATTTCAAGGATTGATTTTTAGAAACTTTTAACAAAGTTCCTGTTACATGAATAACAGTCTGGACATGATACTACTACTGCTAATCATGTAGAGATCCCTTCAAGATACTACTGCATGCTAAATGGTAACAATAGCTTCGATCAGCTGGCGATTTTCTAGGTGGGTGGAATTGCATGATTTCTGTTATATCTACAATGTAAGAAACTATAAAAAATTGCAGAAGTGTTATTGCTGTGCTGCAAACTGATGTTCAAATGGTACATTGCCTTTCTGTTGCAAGGGTCAATTGTATTTTCTGCCCAAAGGGAGAAGAGGAAATTGCCCTGGCATGAGAAAAGTACTTGATTATATTTGCTGCTTTCTTGAGGCAACATAAAGTGTGGATGGAGATGATGGTGGGGCTGCACTCTATCTACAACTCTCTGCAATTTCTTGTGGTTTTGGGCAGAGCTGTGTCCCGATAGGATGCTTTCTAAGGTGCATTTGTCAAAATTGGTACGAGTCATTGAGGTAGGCTGAATAGTGAGAAACTCTATCCCATTGTGGAGACATCTAAAAGTAGAGGGCATAGGTTTAAGGTGAAAGAGTTCGAGGAGATCTGGGGGGAAAAAATGGTCACTACAATCTAGAACACACTGTCCGAGCATTTTGAGGTGGGCAAGTGCTCTCACAACATGTAACAAGCATATAGGTGACCCTTGAATCACTAAGGCATAGAAGGCTATGGATCAAACGCTGTTAATCCAATTAATATAGATGGTGATTTTGTTGTCTCCATTGGAGTGGTCAGTTTTCACAAGTATGCCATTTTGTTCTAGCTTATCTCGTGCCTTCTGAATTTGACTCTAGAGCATCTGCCGCTCATCTGGGTTTGTAATAGACAGGCTCCATAGCTCTGGAGTGAATGTGCACATTGTACCCTGTTATTCCAGTGCACATGTCTTTGGACATATCATCATTCCTTCCTAACAATGAGATGAGGTGTGATTTTTGTTTGTCAATGTTGAAACTGTCCACTAATCCAGCTTGAATTGCCTCATCTGTCTTTTCCCACCATTGTTTGCTTTTTTGAGGTGTGATAGTACTTTATATCTTTGGTACATAGCTGAACTTGCCAAAATAATTATCTTAGGTCATTATTACCAAAAAACTTGCAAACTCTACACAGACAGCACCCATAGTCAGGATCGAATCCGGGTCTGGCGTTGTAAGACTGCAACTCTACCTCTGCGCCACTGTGTTGCCCTCAATGTGGCGGCATAGATATTACAAAATCCGTGTACCTCGTGGTCTCAATGAACTTCCATTCTCTGATGTCGTCAGATGGACACAAAAAGCTGGAGTAACTCAGCATCTCTGGAGTAAAGGAATCGTCTTCGGACTGAAGAAGGGTCTTGACCTGAAACTCACCTATTTCTTTTCTGCAGAGATGCTGTCTGACCCGCTGAATTACTCCAGATTTTGTGTCTATCTTCGGTTTAAACCAGCATCTGCAATTCCTTCCTACACTCTGATGTCCTCACTTCTATTGTTATTTTGAACAGCCACTGAAAATGTTTTTTGTTGTTTCTCTTGGCCTTGGATCTGCAGACTTCTGAAATATGACTTTTTTTTGGCAATTTAAACACAAGGCTGCCATAAGCCAATAGGGCCTTGCCTAGTAATGGTCATCACAAACATAGCAACAGACTGAACTAGTCTCATCGAAGGTATCACAAAATGCTGGAGTAACTCAGCAGGTCAGGCAGGATCTCGGAGAGAGGAATTGGTGATGTTTCAGGTCTTGACCCGAAACATCATCAATTCCCTCTCTCCTAGGTGCTGCCTGACCTGCTGAGTTACTCCAGCATTTTGTGATACCTTCGATTTGTACCAGCATCTGCAGTTATTTTCCTGAACTAGTCTCATCAGTAATCTTGGATTTGGTTTTGCAGATGTAGTTTTTGTTATGTCTTTCTGCCTGTGGACTGCAGCCATACCAGTGGTTTTGGTGGATAAGATTGTTTGGCATTCTTGGATGACACTTCCATTAGCACAGCCAGATACAATAGACAAAAAAAGTACCTTCACACCAAAAGCCTGGTTTGGTGAAGTATTGCAGACCTGAGAACAAATGGATTGCACAGTGCAACACAAAAAGCCACCAGGCTAGCTTTGGTTATTGCAACAAAAATGAAAACTTTAATGGGGAAGGACAGACTGAGACATCCTGGGTTAAATTAGAAGAACATTTTTAGAACTGGCACTTCAAAGTTACGCCTTGATATCTTGTTTGAAGTTTGAATGTCATTCAGCAGCTTTGATTGAATTCATTTGTCTTTCAGTCTACCACAAACAAATTAAAAATCATGAGGCATGATCCTAAAATTGCAATGCCAGTAAAGTTCTTAATGAAACAATGTCCTCACGAAATGTCTCGCCCTATTTTTTGGCTTCTTGCCCCAAACTTGTAGCTTTCAGCTATTTCTAGCAGCTTTTAATCAAAGTAATCTTTTGATTTCTGCATCCTTAAACATTTCTCCATACCATGCCTTATGCATGCAATTTAAGGGAATATAGAAAGAAAACAATTAGGCCACGGAGGGTGGAATTATGTAGGAAGGGGACACGAGTCATCAGGCAGACGTTGCTGCGAAACTGTGACAGTGAATGAGGAATGGAAGCAGGCAGATGGACTCCTTTCACTATAGAATAATATTTGTAAAGTTTACTTTGAAGCATGTGACCTGACAGAACTCTTCAACCCATTGGTTGGTAACCTGGTTCTCCCAAAGCAGGTTAGGAGGGGGTCAGAACTCCGCTCAGAGAGCCCCTGCATCATGTGTGGGGGACCCACGAGTCCTATAATGGCCCCTTGAAGAAGTTACGGTGAGGCAGCATCTCTGAATAAAAGGAATAGGTAACGATTTGGGTCAAGATCCTTCTTCAGTCTCAACCCAAAACTTAACCTATTCCTTTTCTCCAGAGACATTGCCTGACCTGCTGAGTTATTTCCGTATTTTGTGTCTATCTTCGGCATAAACCAGCATCTGCAGTTCTGAAGAAGGGTCTCAACCCGAAACGTCACTTATTCCTTTTCTCCAGAGATGCTGCCTGTCCCACTTACTCCAGCTTTTAATAATAGTAATACATTTTATTTGTCATATGTAGGTTGGCACAGGGTCAACGGTACAATGAAATGTATTTGACAAGACAACGGGTCACCTCAGCAGTAATATTCAAAGGATAAATAAGATTAAAAAATGACATTTGTAAGGTAAAAAGACAATATTAAAAAATAGTTAAAAAGACAATATTAAAAAATAGTTAAAAAGACAATATTAAAAAATAATCAACATATAATCAACAGAAGCCTGATGGCCTGATGGTAGAAACTGTTCTTAAGTCTGATGGTATGCACAACCATACTCCTGTATCGTCTGCCTGATGGTAACAAGGAGAACAGCCTGCGTGCTGGGTGGCTGTGGTCCTTGATGATGCTGCGTGCCTTCCGCAGGCATCGCCGGTAGAAAATGTCCTGAATGGCCGGGAGACAGTTGCCAGTGATGTGCTGTGTCGTCTTCACCACTCTCTGTAGCGATTTGTGGCTGTGGGCGGAACAGTTCCCGTACCAGACTGTAATGCAGCCCGTCAGCATGCTCTCGATGGTGCATCTGTAGAAGTTTGTGAGGATGCTGGCGTTCATGCCAAACTTCCTCAGTCTTCTCAGGAAAACGAGCCGCTGGTGGGCCTTCTTTGTTATTGTGTCCGTGTGCAGTGTCCAGGAAAGGTCCTCAGTGATGTGCACACCGAGGAACTTAAAGCTGCTTCGGTTTGAACCAGCATTTGCAGTTCCTTCCTACACATTCTATCTGCAGTTCCTTCTTACACATCCAATGGAGATGTTCAGTTATGGATGACAGAACAATTTTAATGACTGCATTTCAGTCTTAATTTCTGCTATCCACCATATGGAGGCCTGAAAACACTCAAGCAGGTCTCTTTAACCCAGCCGTACTTTGCCAGGAACTATCTGCTTTGGGAAGAATAGACTTGTGACTGATCTTTGATTCACTGCAATGTTCATAGACAACAATGTCATGAGACAAGGGCCAAGTAAAATTCCAAATGAAGCTTTCCTTTATTAAGGGAAAAATGGGATTCATGATTGCTCAAATGGCTGTAAAGAATCAGTTAGGGAAAGTGTAGGAAACATGTTGGGAAAGGAAATGGGGGGTTAGTAGAGAGTGAAGGAAGGTATTCTGGAATTATGCAATAAGCTGATGAGTTAGAATTTGTCGGTGCTTCTATCCAGCATAAAGGGTTGTGTGTGCTTTGTTAAACAACATGATGCTCCCAAACCGACATGGATATGCACCTTACATTTACCCTTGAAAGATTTCTGTTACTTTTTCACTATTATTCTTTGAGTAGCACAGTAGTGCGGCAGTAGAGATGCTGCCTCACAGCACCAGAGACCTGGGTTTTATCCTGACTATGGGTTCTGGCTGTGCGGAGTTTGTACTTTTTCCCTGTGACCACATGGGTTTTCTCCGGGTCTTCCAGTTTCCTCCCGCATTCCAAAGACGTGCAGGTTTGTAGGTTAATTGGCTTTGTAAAGTGTGTGATGCGCAATTGGGATAACCTGGAAATAGTGTGTGGGTGATCAATGGTCGGCATGGACTTGGTGGGCAGAAGGGGCTGTTTCCATGCCATATCTTTAAACTAAACTTAAAAGTGAAGGAGATAGAAATCCGTGTCAGTTTTCCACAGGAGGAGTTGGCTGCGCCTAACGGCTGCGGCTCTCTGGCAGTCTGTTTGTCTTTTTTTCTTTTTTTTGTTTGTGTTGGGATGGTTTTTGTTTCTGTTTTTGGCTGTGTATGTGTGGGGGGGGGGTGGTGGGGGGGGGTGTGGGGGTGGGGGGGTGGGGGGGTGGGGGGTGGGGGGGTGGGGCAGGGGAAACCTTTCTTTTATTAGGTCTCTTCCCCGGGGCGCAGCTCGCCCGCGGGGCCTTCCATCGCCCGGCGTGGCTCGGCTCGGCTGCGGGACTTAACATCGCCGGCGCGGCTCGGCTGCGGGACGTTTCAGTGCCCGGTGCGGCTCGGCCGCTGGACTTAACATCGCCCGGTGCGGCCGCGGGACGTTTCAGTGCCCGGGGCGGCTCGGCCGCGGGACCTTCCATCCCCTTGCGGGGGCTGTGCGTGTCGGTTGCCTCGGTAGGGGTCGAGCTGCCTGTCCGTGGGTGCGGGGGGAGGAGAGGGGATTTTTGTTGCCTCCATCACAGTGAGGGGGTGTTTGGAGTCACTGTGATGGATGTTTGTGTTGGGGTCGTGTGTCCTGTGTTCTTTTCTTTTTTGCTGTGTCTTGTGACTGCTGAAATTTCGTTCGGTGTTTGTGCCGAGTGACAATAAAGTTTTGTTATACTGTTGTTATACTGTTATACTGTTAGGTAGGGATAGACCCATAAATGTAGCTTCCTAAAGCTCGAACACCATTTGATATTGGTGACTGATTCTTTTGGTGCTAGGAATATCTACCTCCATACCTTTGTAAACCTCTGTGTAACTCCATCTGCTGGTGAGCAGTGTAACAACAGAATAACCATCATGAATATAAAAGGGACAAGGCTAATGAGACACACAATATTTTGTACAGGGAATAAAACAGAAGAGAACAATAGAGATATAAATGGAGGAGGAAATAACTCGCCAAATTAAAGCAACAAGGGATAGGAAAAACATATGACAGCAATGCCGCTAGACAGGAATCTTTCCTGTTAACCATTAAATAAGAGTAGTATACATTTATTGGAATGTTTATTTCTGACATTGTTTAAAACTAAAACAGCAGTTACTTAATGATTAGAAAATTAAACCAAGTGAACATTGCAGTAATCTAATAGTTTGGATTTAATGCAACATGCACATGCAGATGTATTATTAAATAAAAATAGCAGCTTTAATATTCTGAATTTAGAATAGTACAGCACAAACTTAGGCCCACAATGTCTGTGCTAAACACAATGCCAAGTTAAATTGTCATATGCCGCTGTGCACTTTGACAGTCTTATTCACTGTCAGCAACTTCACCATTGGAGTCGCTATTGTATGCAAACATTAACTAACCCATCTCTATTTACATCATATCTCTCACAAATAGCAGAGGCTCAGCATAAAATCCCAGCTGAACTCCTGCTGGAATAACACCCTTCCACCACAAACATGTCTTCCATCTGTAAGCTAGCTCTGCCACCACAAACATGTCTTCCATCTGTAAGCTAGTTCTGAATCCAAACAACCAAGTTTCTGTGGATCCTATGCATCATAATCTTCTGGATTTATCTACTGTGAGGGCTTACTGAAATCCATCTATACCGCATCACGGTCCTACCCTCATTGATCACCTTCATCACCTAAAAAAAAACTCGATCTAGGAAGATAGGACCTGCTGTCTCTAATTAGCTCATTTGCTTCCAAATGGGAGTAAATCTTAACCCAAAGAACCCTCTCCAATAGCTTCCTTACCACTGCAGTGAAGTAGTGGTAGAGTTGCTGCTTTACAGTGCCAGAGACCAGGTTCGATCCTGACCATGGGTGCTGTCTGTACGAAGCTTGTACGTTCTTCCTGTGACCGGGTGGATTTTCTCCGGGTGCTCCGGTTTTCTGACACACTCCGAAGACGTTCAGGTTTGGTTAATTGGCTTCGGTAAAATCTTAAATGGTCCCTTGTAGTAGGATAGTGCTAGTGTACATGGCGATTGCTGGTCAGCATGGACTAAGTAGGCTGAAGGACCTGTTTCCGCGCTGTATGCCTAAAGTCTGATCTGAGGCCTCTAATTCCCTGGAATATCTCTACTTCCCTTCTTAAAGAAAGGAACAATATGGCATGTTGTAGGAAGGAACTGCAGAAGCTGGTTTCAATCGAAGATAGACACAAAATGCTGGAGTAACTCGGCAGGACAGGCAGCATCTCTGGAAAGAAGGAATGGGTGACTCCCATTCCAACTATGATATAGTTGGGATTACGGAGACATGGCTCCAGGGTGACCAAGGCTGGGAGCTAAACATCCAGGGATATTCAATATTCAGGAGGGATAGACAGAAAGGAAAAGGAGGTGAGGTAGCGTTGCTGGTTAAAGAGGAGATTAACGCAATAGAAAGGAAGGACATTAGCTTGGAGGATGTGGAATCGATATGGGTAGAGCTGCGAAACACTAAGGGGCAGAAAACGCTAGTGGGAGTTGTGTACAGGCCACCTAACAGTGGTAGTAGAGTTGGGGATGGCATCAAACAGGAAATTAGAAATGCGTGCAACAAAGGTAAAACAGTTATAATGGGTCACTTCAATCTACATATAGATTGGGTGAATCAAATTGGCAGAGGTGCTGAGGAAGAGCATTTTTTGGAATGTGTAAGATTTGAGAAGTTTTCCCTCATTCTGAAAGCAACACCAAACCAAAGAGCTGCAGTTTGGACATTTTAAACGGGAGACTGGGGCTGATAGCGGAGAAAGGCTGCGGTCAGTTTACCAAGGGATGTCACAATCTGTGGGTCCTAAAATGGCCGCAGGGCCTCGTGACCAGCCACAAGAGCAAAAACCTTACAGCCCAGTCTCTAGGTTTCTGCAAAGCCACGGCCAGAACAATGGATGGGTATTGGCCATGCAGAAACCTGCGAAACCAGGTCGAAGTCCAGACACTGGGGCGCTGACATCAGCATACTCACAATGCCCCAAGCCGACCTACACAGTTAATCTCGTTAAGGGGGCACAATAGCCCATAGAAAACTACCTGGTAGGTGATGGGAAACCAGTTAAACCCATCACCTCGCAACGAAATACCAATTAACACCGTCTGGCCATCCCCGGTACCCCCCGGACATAAGCGCAGATCAGAGAGAAAACTCAATACATATCTTTTAAACAAAGAGATCCCGAGATCTGGCGGGAGATAGGATGGGCCAGAATAGTATAACTGGCCACGACTTTTGGGTTTTAAACTCATGCAAGGCAGAAGTCAAACGGATGCAGGAGGAAGAAAAGACAGGCAAGAAGAAGCGAAGTGCAAGAGAGAGGAACTGGCACGCAACTCGAGAAGAAATACTGCAAGAAAACCTGCAAGGAACGCAAGAAACGGAAGGAAGAAACTCAGGGGACAAGCACGACCCTCACGGAAAGCAGCGGAGAAGCAGCACGAACAGCCAGTAACCCCAGTAATAGCCCCATGGTGAGCATGTACCCCGATCCTGCATATCCTGGACATAGTTTAGTGTAGAGGGGAGGGTGGTTTGAATAAACGTGGGTGTGTAAAGGAATATGTGTTGGTCAATTTTGCGATGTGTCGTACGTTCCCCATCTTACAGTCGTGTATATGTCTTGTAGAACTGTGCGTTTTAGAATTCATAGTCAAAAGTATTCATGTAATTCGGTATGTGTCTTATAGATATGTCTTATAGAACTGTATAAGTATTCATGGACAATAGTCCCAAGCGCTCAATAAAAGCCTTTTCCATTTAAACCCTGGTCTTCAAATCTGGTCTGGTTGAATTTTCTGCACTATAAACGCTCCTGCATCTAAGTCCAGTGTCTAGAACCGTAAGGGGTGAGTGGGTCGAACCACTCACGGGGAACCAGTGTGCGCGGCCTGGTCAAGGGATCAGAGCAAGGCACGGGGACCTTAGGTCGGGCGAAAGCTCGGCGCAAAAACCCCTTACAAACGTATGCGGGATAGTTTTCTAAACCAACATGTAGAGGAACCAACGAGAGAGCAGGCTATTCTAGATTGGGTATTGAGTAATGAGGAAGGGTTAGTTAGCAGTCTTGATGTGCGTGGCCCCTTGGGCAAGAGTGACCATAATATGGTTGAGTTCTTCATTAGGATGGAGAGTGACATAGTAAATTCAGAAACAACGGTTCTGAACTTAAAGAAAGGTAACTTTGAGGGTATGAGACGTGAATTGGCCAAGATAGACTGGCAATTGATTCTTAAAGGTTTGACGGTGGATATGCAATGAAGGCATTTAAAGACTGCATGGATGAACTACAACAATTGTTCATCCCAGTTTGGCAAAAGAATAAATCAGGGAAGGTAGTGCATCCGTGGCTAACAAGGGAAATTAGGGGTAGTATCAAAACAAAAGATGAAGCATACAAATTAGCAAGAAAAAGCAGCCTACCAGAGGACAGGGAGAAATTTAGAGTCCAGCAGAGGAGGACAAAGGGCTTAATTAGGAAAGGGAAAATAGATTATGAAAGAAAACTGGCAGGGAATATAAAAACTGACTGCAAAAGCTTTTATAGATATGTGAAGAGAAAAAGATTAGTTAAAACAAATGTAGTTCCCTTGCAGTCAGAAACAGGTGAATTGATCATGGGGAACAAGGACATGGCAGACCAATTGAATAACTACTTTGGTTCTGTCTTTACTAAGGAAGACATAAATAATCGTCCGGAAATAGCAGGGGACCGGGGGTCAAATGAGGTGGGGGAACTGAGTGAAATCCAGGTTAGTCGGGAAGTGGTGTTAGGTGAATTGAATGGATTAAAGGCCGATAAATCCCCAGGGCCAGATAGGCTGCATCCCAGAGTGCTTAAGGAGGTAGCCCCAGAAATAGTGGATGCATTAGTGATAATTTTTCAAAACTCTTTAGATTCTGGAGTAGTTCCTGAGGATTGGAGGGTAGCTAATGTAACCCCACTTTTCAAAAAGGGAGGGAGAGAGAAAACAGGGAATTACAGACCAGTTAGTCTAACATTGGTAGTGGGGAAAATGCTAGAGGCAGTTATTAAAGATGGGATAGCAGCACATTTGGAAAGTGGTGAAAGCATTGGACAGTCAGCATGGATTTATGAAAGGTAAATCATGTTTGACGAATCTTATAGAATTTTTCGAGGATGTAACTAGTAGAGTGGATAAGGGAGAACCAGTGGATGTGTTATATCTGGACTTCCAGAAGGCTTTCGACAAGGTCCCACATAAGAGATTAGTATGCAAACTTAAAGCATGCGGTATTGTGGGTTCAGTATTGATGTTGATAGAGAGCTGGCTGGCAGACAGGAAGCAAAGAGTAGGAATAAACGGGTCCTTTTCAGAATTTCAGGCAGTGACTAGTGGGGTACCGCAAGGCTCAGTGCTGGGACCCCAGCTATTTACAATATATATTAATGATTTGGATGAGGGAATTGAATGCAACATCTCCAAGTTTGCGGATGACACGAAGCTGGGGGGCAGTGTTAGCTGTGAGGAGGATGCTAGGAGGCTGCAAGGTGACTTGGATAGGTTAGGTGAGTGGGCAAATGCATGGAGGATGCAGTATAATGTGGATAAATGTGAGGTTATCCACTTTGGTGGCAAGAACAGAAAAGCAGACTATTATCTGAATGGTGGCCGATTAGGAAAAGGTGAGATGCAACGAGACCTGGGTGTCGTGGTACACCAGTCATTGAAAGTAGGCATGCAGGTGCAGCAGGCAGTGAAGAAAGCGAATGGTATGTTGGCATTCATAGTGAGGGGATTTGAGTATAGGAGTAGGGAGGTTCTGCTGCAGTTGTACAGGGCATTGGTGAGACCACACCTGGAGTATTGCATACAGTTTTGGTCTCCTAATCTGAGGAAAGACATTCTTGCCATAGAGGGAGTACAGAGAAGGTTCACCAGATTGATTCCTGGGATGGCAGGACTTTCATATGAAGAAGACAGGATAGACTCGGCTTGTAGTCGCTGGAATTTAGAAGATTGAGGGGGGATCTTATAGAAACTTACAAAATTCTTAAGGGGTTGGATAGGCTAGATGCAGGAAGATTGTTCCCGATGTTGGGGAAGTCCAGAACAAGGGGTTACAGTTTAAGGATAAGGGGGAAGTCTTTTAAGACCGAGATGAGAAAGTTTTTTTTCACACAGAGAGTGGTGAATCTGTGGAATTCTCTGCCACAGAAGGTAGTTGAGGCCAGTTCATTGGCTATATTTAAGAGGGAGTTAGATGTGGCCCTTATGGCTAAAGGGATCAGGGGGTATGGAGAGAAGGCAGGTACAGGATACTGAGTTGGATGATCAGCCATGATCATATTGAATGGCGGTGCAGGCTTGATGGGCCGAATGGCCTACTCCTGCACCTATTTTCTATGTTTCTATGTGACGTTTCGGGTCGAGACCCTTCTTCAGACTGAGTCAGGGGAGAGGGAGATACAGAGATAAGGAAGTGTAAGGCGTGAAGACGAGACAAAGGGGATGCAGATCAAGGAAAATGTCGAATAGATCATTGTTAGCTAGGTGAAGGTAACCACAAAGCAAACAGAGATAAAATGTAAACGAGGACAGTCAGACTAGTCGAAGAACTGGGAAGGGGAGAAGGCAAGGATTACTTGAAGTTGGAGAAGTCAATATTCATACCGCTGGGGTGTAAGCTGCCCAAGCGAAATATGAGGTGTTGTTTCTCCAATTTTTGCTGAGCCTCAATCTGACAATGAAGAAGGCCCAGGACAGAAAGGTCAGTGTGGGAATGGGAGGAGGACTCTCCCATTCCCAAAATTGGCAATCTCCAGTCATCTGGGGCCTCGCCTGTGCCTCAAAGATACATAGATCTTCATCAAGACCTGCAATCTGGAGTTGTGGGTTTTCTAGGGCTATTCTCTAAGCCTGGGCGGACATTGTCATCCTACAATATTTAAGTATCATATTAAAGTATCAATTCAAAGGGTCACCATGGTGCCATCTGCTACAGCCATTACCTTTTAGAAGCTTATCTAATAATAGTTATACAAGTGTCGGAAGGAACAACAGATGCTGGTTTAAAGAAGTCCTTGATGAATCTATGCTAGAGCACAGTTTTGGTCTCCTTGCCTAAGAAAGGATATAATTGCCATAGAGGTTTAGTCATATGTTCCGAAATGGAACTATGTGTGTGTGTGTATTTATGTATGTGTATGTGTATATGTACATAATATGTATATATCATATAACAAACAATAATAGAGCAAAGACAAAAACAGTGCCCCCAAGTCTATGTGGTTCGGAGCTTATTTGGAGGTTGTAGTGTTTAATAGCCTGATGGTTATTGGTCCACTGAATCCACGTCGACCAACGATCACCCATACACTAGTTCTATCCTATACACTTGGAACAATTTACAGAAGCCAATTAACCTACAAACCTACACATCCTTGGAATGTGCTTGGAACCCAGAGCACCATAGTTCCATTTTGGGACATATGACTAAACTTTCTCTATGGCAATTATATGTTTTCTTGGGAAACTTCACGTGGTCACAAGGACAATGTACTCGTAGCAAGGACACAAGGAAACTCAGCTAGCACTCATAGTCGGGATCGAACCAAGGTCTCAGGAGCTGTTAGGAAGCAACTCTACCGTTGCACCACTGTGCTGTCTCCAGAAGATTCACTGGACTGATTCCAGGGAGAGGTTGTTTGATGTATGACGAGAGATTGAGTAGACTGGAACTGTATGTTCTCAGAAGAATGAGAGAAATCTCATCAAAACATACAAAATTCTTAAAAGGTTAAACAGGCTGGATGCAAGGAAACGTTTCCACTCATTGTGATATAGTTATATTGAGATATATATATTGGGATATATAGTTATATTGGGATACATATTTAGGATATATGGTTATATTGGGAAATATATCCACCCAAAGGATAGTTGCAGAATAAGGGAATGGTCAATGAGGACTGAAATTAAGAAAAATTGCCATGTGGGAGGGTGATGGACATCTCCACGAACATCCATGGAAGTTCAGCCATTATGTTTGTTCAAAACACAAATTAACATATTTCTGGATGTTAAGGGAATCAAGGGTTATGGGGAGAGTGCTGGTCAAGTGGAAAATTAGTTATAATCATAATGAATGGTTGAGTGGCTTAAAGAATTGGATGCCCTACTGCTGCCCCATTTCTTGTTTTTAATAGCCTTGACAATATACTAAACTTGTGTACTCTCAAATTTCCCAAGATTGTATTTCGCAGCTGGTTGCCACTTGTTAAGGACTTCTGCCATCTGTGGAATGGCAAACAGAAACATAATTTGGTGTTCCACAATGAAAGTATGGAAGGAGTTTTAAGTTCCATTTTACTTTGATCACATGGGATCCAGGGTAACCTAACCCATTGGACAGAAAATTGGCTAGTTGGAAGAGTCGGAGAGGGATAGTGGAAAGTTCTTATTCAGATTGGAGCTTGTGGGATTAGTGCTAGGTTTATATGTTGGAAAGACTGCAGATTCCGATAGACACAAAAAGCTGGAGTAACTCAGCGGGACAGGCAGCATCTCTGGAGAGAAGGAATGGGTGATGTTTCGGGTCGAGACCTTTCTTCAGGTCCATAACCCTTCTTTATAAATGTTAAGTATTTTACCCTTTCCACAAATGCAGCCTGACCAAAGTGCTTCCAGCATTGTGTTTTAATTTCAGATTTCTATCATTGGAAGTATTTTGCATTTTCACACATTTTAACCATTGTTCCTGCCTCTGCCATCTCCATTCAAGCCGCACAGGGGCCAAGTATCCAAACCAGCGGAGTAGCAGGCATCAGAGATTGTGTTATAATGTTATATCATTTCTTAGAACACACTGTGTTGGTGTAATTCAGTGGGTCGGGCAGCATCTGTGGAGGGAATATTCAGCTTGGAACCTGAAATGCTGTCTGCCCACATCCTCCAGAGGTGCTGCTTGACCCATTGAGTTACTCCAGCACTTTGTGTTCTACCAAGGGCGGCAAGGTAGCACAGCGGTAGAGATGCTGCCTTACAGCGCCAGAGAACTGGGTTCGATCCTGAGAGAGAGTGATTGGTGAAGAATGAAAACTTTTTCCAACTGAACCATTTGGGTACTTTAATCTTTGATATATTCTTCTAATAGAATAAGCTTTATACCTCAAAATATGAGATGATCTGAGTTAATTCTCTTTCTCAAGCAACAATCAGTCATTTACAGAAGCACAATAAAAAACAAAAACTATCACTTTTTTAGTGAAATTTTATTACAAAACTCCATAAAAACATAAATATTTTTCTCACAGCTAGGTGAAAAACTTTTACAGTATTTCTGCACAGAATTGCATAAAGTTTAAAGTAACAATGGTACTTCAACAATTCTGATTATTTAAACCATACATTGCTTTCCTTACAAAAGACAATGATATCAACAATTTTGCAAGATAATTGTAAATAAATTAGAACTTTTGCTTTAAAAAAATTCTACTAGGGTTGCAATTGAAAGCACCATTGTTAATTTAGTGGTACCATGAAGCTCAACAATAATAATGTGAAAGTACTATAATGAATGATACTTTAAAAAGAGTGACACAGATTAAAGTCGGTCTCCGGCTCTCTCATTTATGGCATACAGTTAGCTGTAGTGCACAAGGTGGAACTTCATTGTCAATAACAATGACCACCAGTTCTAAAAAGACCTATCACTTTGATAAATAAATAAAATACCTTAAGTCCTGTGATGTGCTTGTGTAATTATTATCCCTTCTCTCAAAATAGACCATTTGTATCTGCTTCTACAGAAATAAATATATATTTTGAGAGTTTGATTTGATAATTAACAGCTACATGCGCTTACTGGTCTTTAAAAAAATAGCACCATTGAATCATTTAAAGGCCAACACTTCGTGAAATCAGTGGGTATAGGGCTCACTACAATGGCATAATAGCTACAGTAGTTTTAGTTTAGCACAGTGCGTTTTCATTAATGGTCATCAGTTGATCTAAATGAGGTAAAATAAATAAGCTGGGAAAATTCACTTCACCTATCTTTCCAATCCCACTGCACTCCTCCAACCCACTCTGTTCTCTGCCTGCATTTACATGGTTTGTTAATTGTCTCCTGGTTTTCAAAGTCTTTGTTCAATTCGTTACACATGGCCACATTTTACAGGTCAATGAAAAGTTTTAGCTGGTAATATCTTCCATTCATTCATTGAAGTCCTTGATACTGTACAGTTATTGTTCACTGATATGTGGGAATTCAAGGATCCAATATGGACAGGGCTGCAAAAATTACAGTGATCTGGAGGTGGTAATTTAAAGCAAAAACTGTCTTTTACCACACTAATTGATGAGTAGAATGATGCCATGTCTCACGTGCAAGTTAAAGTCTTGATGGTCTTGATTTCTTCAGCCATCAGAGGCAACACAAATTAAAATCTGCAGCTTGTTCATATGAAAATTCAATTGATTTATAACTTCCTTTATATATTTGATTTGGAGCATGATTTGCAACATTGCTGGCCGTAGAACTTGTGAGTGCACACACCGTGCTGTGGTACCAGGTAACACCAGTTGAAATAATCCTTGCAAAAAACATCTTTGGTGTTTCAAATTTTGGAGGGAGGAGATGGGGAGAGAGAAAGGAAACAAATTTTAATTAATCACATATTTATAAATGCTTCATCATTAAATTCTTCCTTTTCCTCTCCTGAAATGCATTGCAGGTGGCGTTAAAGGGACATAAAGGTCACAGTACTATTCAGTGCCTTGATATACATAATACATATCAACTATTTTTCACAAAGCATTCGTTCATGGTTTACCTCACTTACGCATCCCTCTTTAATAATTTTCTGCCCTTCAGCAGAAGAGGGCATCGAGCCGTTGGAAAGTGAAATTGAGGGGACATCGCTGAAGGGTGAACTATGCCCTAGTTTTATTGTGAAACCATAAGAGGAGCTCTTGCACATTCAATTGAGTATAAACGATGGACTAACACAGAGTTCTTTATTTCTCCTGGAGAGCTGCATTGTGGGTGGCATGCAGCAGGCCACCAAACACATTTGTAAAGGGTTCACCCTTGCAAAATTCTATTGTGTACATGGTTAATAAGTTAAAAAATCTTTCACCACTCGTTCCACCACGAACTGCAGGTCTCAGTTTTGGTTTGTTTCTACTGTGGAAGTTGGATGGGTGGGGGTAGTATTAAGAGGCTGAAATAACATTCCGGGGTGAGAAGGCTGTTTATTGTCACTTCATTAGTCGGAGCGAGGAGCTGTACCGAAGCCTAGAGGGTTTGATCATGGGTGGTTGGGGAAGGGGTAGGTATTGGGATTGTCATAATCAGTGCAGCAATGGGGTCGCATGAGGGGAGGGAGGATGTGGTCAGCTGAACAACTGGGGGTGGACCTGAAGGACTTTTGTAACTTTGTCAGTGGCAACATGGCAACACTTGTGTGCTGCTTAAGCGAGGTCTACTATATGATTTATGAATTATGGGTTGTATGTAAAAACAAAGCATTTCACTGAACCTAGGTACATGTGACAATAAAGCATAATTGAATTGAAGGACGAACTACTTGATGTGGATTTCCAATTTCAGTTTCTATTGAGTTATGATGAACCTGTCCTCAGGCAATGAGAAGGCTTGAGTCTGTATGAATAGTCCACATCACCCAGAAGCCACACAGTGTGCACCTTAAAATATCATATCATATCATATATCATATATATACAGCCGGAAACAGGCCTTTTCGGCCCTCCAAGTTGTGCTTATTTTATAACTTGAAGGCAAGTCTTCCTTCACTTGCTCCACTGAGGAAATCAAAATGGCAAATGTGGACTTTTTGTTCCATCTTTTAACAAGATAATTATTAGACATCTACTCTTTCATGTTGGACCACACTTCAAAATGTTTATTTGTCAAAATAAATAAAATAATTAATACCCGATTTTCACCTAAACAATTTTTGAGATGATATCTGAGAGATTCAGGGGAAGGGAAAAAGAGCCATTACTGTAGTGGGAAGGAGCACAATACTGTTTGAAGTTTTGAAGCAGTCAGCAAACCATTAATTTTAAAGCCATTAATATATAAAATGTTATAAATATGTTCTCCAATAGACAAATGCCTTAGTAATTATCAGAAATAAGTAGCCATAGCTAGATCTGTGCTTGCTACATGGTCTTGTACATGATATATAACCATATGCTCTCTCTAATTTGAGTACCATTATGATGCATGGCAAGTTTCTATAATATAGCATTTAAAATGGAGTCATAGTGATACAGCATGGAAACAGGCCCTTCGGCCCAACTAGCTCACACTGGCTATCATGTCCCAGCTATACTAGTCCCACCTGCCCGTGTTTGGTCCATAATCCTCCAAACCTGTCCTATCCATGTACCTATCTAACTGTTTCTTAAATGTTGGGATAGTCCCTGCCTCAACTACCTCCTCTGGCATACACCCATTGTTTCATACACCCACCGCCCTTTGTGTGAAAAATGTGCCCCGCAGATTCCTATGAAATCTTTTCCCCTTCACCTTAAACTTATGTCTCCTGGTCATCAATTCACCTTCTCTGGGCAAGAGACTCCGTGCTTCTACTCGATCTATTCCTCTCGTGATTTTATACATTCCTCTCATGATTTTTATTAAAATCGTATTGTAAAAATGTGCAAACATAAAATTGTAGCTTATTTTCCAGAAGGGATGTTAAAGGAATTATCAGTGCAAGACATTCTTTGTGCTCTCACCTTTTTTTTCGGGTACAGGACAGAAATTGGTGTTGCAGGCTTCTGTTGTGGCTGGTTTCTGATGCAGAAGACAGCCTGAGGTGGGCCTGCCGTACGCAAGACAGTGTACTGCACGTGCCCGCACCCCTCCCCCACAGCTAACGGAGCACTAGAGAGCAACATGGGAAAAAAACTGTCACTACCTGATTTCTTTAAGAGAAGTGAAATAGAGTAAACCCTTATTCTAATGGACCATAGAAGGGTGGGGTGGGGGAGGTGGTGTCTGATTGTCTGCAATAACCAAGTAAGGGATTATCATCATACATGTAGTGCAAGCAAACAACTGCAGATGCTGGTTAATCACAAAAGGACACAAAGTGCTGGAGTAACGCAGCATGTCTTTGGCAAACATGTATAGGTGACGTTTCATGTCGAGACCCTTCTTCAGACTCTCGGTCTGGAACTGGGCCTGGAATCCAGGGAGTTGATGGCCCTGGCCTGACGGGGGAGAGGCGAGGATCGATGGAGTCATTGGTTGTGGCCCGTGGGCGGCTGAAACACAGGTAAGGGTCGGTGGTGGCAGGTGCAGCCTCGGAGGGGCAGTACAGCAGGGGGCGGCCCGGCAACCCAGCCTGGAGTGAAGGTCGGTAGGTCCGTCTGCTCTAACCACAATCCATTATAAAGAGGCCCGAAATAACAAGCGTTTACTAGATATTGAACGTGTATTCATGGCAATAAAAAGAGAAAACATGATTCCAGCACATCCTATGTATTATATCATGTGTCTGTTATACACTAGTGAAGTGGTGCATGTCCATGGACTAAACAAACAAACAAATTAACATTAAAGAAAAACATACATCTGAAAACACAATGAACCTTTAATGCCCTCGTCCTAACAATTGTCACCAAACTAAATTATTTATAGAAGAATTCAAAAACCAGAAAATGCTGGAAACACTCACTAGGTCAAGCAGCATCCGTGGAAAAAGACAGTTAACATCTCAGATCAAAAACCCTTTGCTTGAACCAATAAACTACTTTTACATTGCAGAGAGCCGAGAAAATGAGGGATATGACGAAGGGAATATTTCCAAGAGGGTGAATGTAGGATTGCTGTGGGATTAAGTGGTTGAAAAACTAGGTTGATGGGTAAATGAGGTCAGTTTGGTGAGAGGGCACACAAACAAAATAACATAAAGGTTCTGAAAAGCTTTCACTTCTTCCAGTATACTACAACCAGTTCTCACAATGTGGTATCTTTTACATTGGAGAAACGAATGAAGATTTGGTGATGTAACTGTGTTTAGTTTGCGACTTTAATTGTCCATCCTCCTGCCACCGAAACCTGCTATGCAGCTTCTCTTTTAAATACAGCACATTCGAGCCATAGTCTTGCAGTGTGGAAACAGGCCCTTTGACAAAACTTTCCCACCCTGACCATCCATACTAGTCCCATTTGCCTACGTTTAGCCCATATCCCTCTAAACCTGGCCTATCCATGTCCAATTGCTTCAAAAAAAATGCGATAATCCCTGCATCAACTACCTCCCCCAGCAGCTTATTCCATACATCCACCATCCTTTGTGTGAAAAAGTTGCCCCTCATATTCCTCTAAAATCTTTTCCCCTTCACCTTATACCTATGCCCTCTGGTTTACGATTCCTCTACTCTGGGCAAGAGACTGTGTGGATCCTTTACACAATTTGCTTCATAATAATAATATATTCCTTTATTCGTCCCACACCGGGGAAATTTAAAGTGTTACAGCAGCAAAGTGGATAGCAAGAGAGCAAGAGATCATTCATTATAAATAAAAGATACATAAATTGTCATCAGTTTTTTTTCCGTGTGTTCTTAGCTGTTATTGTTGACTCGTCTGCTGGGAGCAGTGCTGGTTGTGAAGTCTCACAGCAGCGGGAAGGAAGGACCTCCTATATCTCTCCTTCACGCACTTAGGGTGAAGGAGTCTGCCACTGAAGGAGCTACTCAGTGCAGTGACAGTGTCCTGCATGGGGTGGGAGTCGTTGTCCAGCAGCGATGTTAACTTTGCCATCATCCTCCTTCTTTGCACTAAAACCCAGTGTTCCAGAGTAACATCAACATACAAAAATTAAACTTGAACCAACTGATAAGGAATTCCACAGTGGCAATACTTTTGTAACCTGGTATTCACGGCTCAAGTGGAAAGAAATATCAAGATAAGACGGGAATTATTTCATCTGCCTGGGTTTAGTCCAACAAGGAGGTCTACACTACCAAATGACCGTTACAGTCTGGTTTAGTGGCACCAGAATTGAGCTTTGCCATCAGACTGCAATTCCCAAAGATGCATTTTCACCCTTAGAACGTCTTAAAAAAATTGCAAAATTTGTAAGTAAATTATGTCCAAACCAAGGCACTGCTAGTATGTCTCTGTAATTTCTTCCGCGACACAATGAAAAATAATTGTTTTTTGCAATGTTTACAAACGTGTGGTGTGACTTTCATCCATTAGAGGGCAGAAACTATGCAGGACAATAACTGTATCTATAGCCCCCCGCAACAAATTCCTGATAGACCCTCCCTCCCAAAGTGTAAGTCTCTGTGGTTGAGCTTATATCCAAAACAAATGCCCATAACAAATGGACATCCAGATATTAGTCATTTAATTTTAGCTGGTGTAAATCTGTCTAATCTCAACTGATGAAGGCATAGCAATAAAAGATTGACAGGAATAAATAGGTGATTCATCGCTAGGACTAATTTTAGAATGGGCCAACAAACAAACCCCATAAAATAACTTGTTTTAGTTGAAAATATTTCCGAGGCGACAATATGCTGATGGCAGCAAGGCACAGTTTGTTCGCTCGCAGCTGCTGATAGAGGCACTCACTAATCCCAGGACAGGCCCTTGCTGGTGGAGTAATTCACTGTTCCCTTGATAGGTCATTGCTGCTCAATTTAACTCACCAATCTCAGTACTGTCCATGCTGGTGGTCTCAATTTATTAATCCCAGTACTACTACGTGCTGGATGAACTCATTCACTGACTCTTCATTGTGAGCACAAAATGATCAAAAAATATATTTTTTAGCATCAGGTAATTCCAAGGCTTAGGGTTTCTTGTAATATAGAAAACTATTCATAATTGGAATTAATTTATTTGGAGAAAGCAGTACAGTATAATTGTAACCTTAAAGATCATTCCAATTATATTTGCCTGAACTTTTAGAGGTACACTTGCTGGTAAAGTTCTCCAATTAAATTTGGATTTTAGTTCCATGTCATTACGCACAATGGCATTCCCACGAACAAAGCTACCATGCTTCCACTTGATTCCTGCCAAAAATTGAGCAAATGTTACCGGAATATCAACATGCTCCCACCTGAGACCAGGGCGAGGCGTACCAGCTGGTCAGTGCGTTGCTGAAAGCGGTCTCGTTTGGTGGTTTGGGACACACTCGTAGAACACAGGCTCTCTCCAGCTCCAGATTGGGTCTTGGCAAGTGATTACACCTCTTGTAAGCAAACTCTTTGTACTTTCCAGAAGTGTCTTTGTCTGCACACTTCAAGTGTCTCTTCTGAATCCCTTTACCGCAAGTTACAGAACACTGGAAAATAAAGAGAAAAAGTAACAGAAGCGCAATGTGATTTAAACTTCTGGATGTTGGTAATTTTTGAACTTCAGATTAAATCAGGCCAAGTAGGCAACTTCAGCAAGACTGGGCATAAAGAGCAGCCACCGTAAACGTAAATAGACAGGAAATTAAAGCAAAGTGTGCAATCCTGTATGATGGAGTGTCATCCCTTCAGTTTCTTTGCTTATTTCCAACGTTTCTACTTTTTTGAGCTCAAAGTAAGACCAGAGATTTGGGACCAAACATGATATCAGGGTATATGAATTTCCATACTAATATTCAAGCCCCAGTTTGAAAATTTATTGTTCACTGTCTCTGCTGATTTGTCTCGACAAAGGCTCTTGACTCAAAGTCGACTGTCCATTTTCCTCACAGACACGGTTTGACCTGCTCGATATCTCCAGCTGCTCTCCTGTCTTAATCCAGATTCCTGCACCTGTAGTCTCGTGCCTTCCACTGATTTATCATTGCACATTGGACAAGTGGTACCTATTCCTTGCATTTTGTGAATAATAGTGAACCGAGTTATAGAATAAGAAATAGAAGCTGGAGCAGGCCATTTTGCCCCTCGTGTCTGCTCTGCCATTCAACGGGACTGCGGTTGATTTTCCACAACACTCTGGCGGTGATATTTTACTGGATGAATTTTGGAATTGAGGACAATAGACGATAGGTGCAGGAGGAGGCCATTCGGCCCTTCGCGCTGGCACCGCCATTCAATGTGATCATGGCTGATCATTCTCAATCAGTACCCCGTTCCTGCCTTCTCCCCATACCCCCTGACTCCGCTATCCTTAAGAGCTCTATCCAGCTCTCTCTTGAATGCATTCAGAGAATTGGCCTCCACTGCCTTCTGAGGCAGAGAATTCCACAGATTCACAACTCTCTGACTGAAAAAGTTTTTCCTAGTCTCAGTTCTAAATGGCCTACCCCTTATTCTTAAACTGTGGCCCCTTGTTCTGGACTCCCCCAACATTGGGAACATGTTTCCTGCCTCTAACGTGTCCAACCCCTTAATAATCTTATACGTTTCGATAAGATCTCCTCTCATCCTTCTAAATTCCAGTGTATACAAGCCTAGTCGCTCCAGTCTTTCAACATATGACAGTCCCGCCATTCCGGGAATTAACCTAGTTAACCTAGAGGAATGGGATGGTGGTGGCCTGCCGTAGATGATGATATCATGGTTGTGCAGTCTCATGTGGGATCGTGTGTGGCTCACGAGTCCGATGTGCGAACCACTCACGTGGGAGCTGATGAAGGCCGCTGTGGGAGGATTTAGGTCTGCAGCCTCCTGTCCCCGGCACTAATTAGTCGGCTTCGGTGATTGTCTTTGAGACTGCTGACCGCCTTCCTAGTGGTTGTACGCCAGCCAGTCCTGTCACAGGCACGGGTTTCCAGTTCTTTTGAGGCTAGGCCTGCGTGCTGGAGGTGGTCCTTGAACCGTTTCTTTGAACCGTTTCTTTGGGCACCCTGTGTTCCTTTGACCCTGTGACAGAACTCCGTACAGAAGTTGACGAGGCATGTGGGAATCATCCATCCGGATCACACGGCCTGTCCATTGAAGCTGGGCCTTTATCATCATTGTTTCGATGATTGTGAAGCTGGACCGGTCCAGCACTTCCACGTTGGTCACCCTGTCCTGCCAGCGAATGCCCACGATGTACCGCGGAGAGCGCAGGTGGAATTTCGCAAGCTGCCGGATGTGCTTCCTGCACAAGGTCCATGTTTCACATCCATACAGCAAGCTGGAGAGTACTACGCCAGCGGGGTAAGAAGAAATAATCTGATCACAGAGGAGATATGGTTGAAGGGGGTTGGGTAGGGTGGAGTGATGCATAGGAGGTTTGGGATCTTGGGATATCATGGACTGGCAGATTGTGGTTTGACAGCAGTGTGACTGGGACAGGGAAAGGATGAAGATGAATTGTAGTCATAGAGCACAGAAACAGGCCCTTTGCCCCAACTTAAACATGTTGACCAAGATGCCCATCTATGCCGATCCCATTTGGCTGTGTTTTACCCATATATCCCTCCAAACATTTCCTGTCTATGTACCTGTCCAAAGTAATGAGTTGCAAGCTTATATGGGTTATCTCAGGGAAGTACTCACTGAATTTTTGAGGCCATGTGGTTCCAGTAACATAGAAACATAGAAAATAGATGCAGGAGTAGGCCATTCGGCCCTTCGAGCCTGCACCGCCATTCAATATGATCATGGCTGATCATGGCAGTAATATCCCTCTCGAGTGCTCCCAAGACAACGTGCTCCATGTTTACCCTCAATGCTCCAAAAGAACTTTGCACATTAAATGATCCCCATCCCATGCAGCTCTGATGAAAAGTTGCAACAAGCTGGAAGTCTGGTGTCCTGAAGCCCTCGAGTGAAATTAACAAGGCGGTACAAAATAGTCACTGGATATTATAACCGTTAAAATATTATTACATAATGCTGAGAACCAAAGGTGCTCCAATCTTTACAGTTAATCATTGTTAGTTATTTATTATTTTCTATTGCTGGTTGATCCATGAGTTAATGTATTCCTTTCAGGGTGGTTACTGTACCTCAGTCCATGTAGATATAAACCACTGCATTTTGCGATGCTTATGACAACGCTTCAGCAGGCAGGTTTCCTGGCTCTTGGGTTTCGGCTGTGCTTTGCAGGAACTGCCGTGTAGAATCTGTGTACCCGCAGTAGAATATGTGCTCTTGCAAACAACACTCCTCTTCCTCCACCCTTTCCCACATGTTCGGGAACACTGGGGAGAAGGAAAACAGTGAAACAATTGGCTTGTAAATCAGAATTTACGTAAGTTTCCTTATGTCCATGGTGAGAAAGAAAGTCTTGGGAGATGAGACATTGCGGCATCGGGATTGGGAGCGTAATTCAGCAAGCTAATGCTGGATGAAGCAGTCCATGATAGTTTAAAGACACTCTACATAATTTGGAGAGAAACTACTGGAGGAAATCAGTGGGTCAGGCAGCATTTGTGGAGCAAATAGGACAGTTGACGTTTCAGGTGGGAGCCCTTCATGAAGCAGAATCACAAACCGAAACATTGTCTGTCCATTTCCTTCTGCAGATACTACCTTACCCGCTGAGTTCCTCCAGTTTTTCTTTTGTGGCTCTGAATTTGGAGGGTGTTTGGGCAGCCAACAGCAGGTTCTGAAGCAGCCCAGTTAAGTCTCTATATGTCAGCGGGATGTCACTTTAAATAGAACTCGCAGTACAAAATTAACACAATGTTAGTGTTAACTTGTGGTACTGAGACTGATTCACCACTTGAATTGGTGCCACCTTTGAGTTCCAAATTACATCAATTAGGGAAAAAGGCCTGCCCATGTAACCAGAAAAACACATCTGCTGCATGACCATGAACAGTGCAGTGAAGTGCTAAGCCCAATTTTGCAATAAGCTGGACATGATCATGCTTTGTGCATTCAAAAACAGTACTCATCAATCCAGTTCCTTTTCAATTGTTTTTAATCCCACTGCTGCCTGCAGATATCTCTGGCCTCTTTTCTTTTCCATCTCAATTGATTGGAAAATTGGGAACAGCATTTGTTTTGGGGGCTGGAGGGAAAGGTGAGATGTTGTACCTGGCCCCCAGCATTTTGTTATCGCTGGATCAAGTATCTGCTACGTTGTCTTCCAAGAAAGAGGGAAGCAAGTTACTGAATAGATTAGGCGATCGGCGAGTCATACAGTCATACAGTACGGAAACAGACTCTTCGGCCCAACTTGCCCACGCCAACCAACATGCTCTATCCACACGAGTCCCACCTGCTTGTGTTTGGCCCAAATCCTTCAAAAACATATCCAATCCATGTACCTGTCCCAAATGTTTTTGAAATGTTGTGATAGTATCTGCCTTAACTACCTCCTCTGGCAGCTCATTCCAGATACCCACCACCCTATGTGTAAAAAAAAAATTGCCCCTCACCTCAAACCAAATTCCTCTGGTTCTTGATTCCCCTACTCTGGGCAAATGACTGGGTATGCATTATTCTATCTATTCCACTCATGATATTATACACCTCTAAAAGATCATCCCTCATCCTCTTGCGCTCCAAGGAATAATGTCCTAGCCTGCTCACCTAGTCTCCACTAACTGTGGCCTCACCAATGTGCTGTACAACTGTAGCATGACCTACTCTATACTCAATACTATGACTGATGAAGGCCAATGTGCCAAAAGCCTTCTTGACCACCCTATCTACCTATGATACCACTTTCAAGGAACTATATACCTGCACTCCAAGATCTCTCATCTTCTACAAAGCCCTGCCATTCACTGTGTAGGTGAACCTTGAGGTACTCTACTAGTCATAGGCCTCCAGTCCGAAAAACAACCTTTCACCATCACCCCCTGATTCCTTCCATCAAGCCAAATTTTCTATCCAGTTAGCTATCTCTCCTTGGATCCCACATGATCGACCCTTCCAGAGCAGCCAACCATGTGGAATTTTG
Organism: Rhinoraja longicauda; assembly: GCF_053455715.1. Taxonomy (NCBI): domain Eukaryota; kingdom Metazoa; phylum Chordata; class Chondrichthyes; order Rajiformes; family Arhynchobatidae; genus Rhinoraja; species Rhinoraja longicauda. The sequence continues at coordinate 64,633,225 of NC_135954.1, read as the reverse complement.
TCGAATGCCTTTCTGAAATCCATACATACAATGTCTACAGCTCCATCATTATCAAACTTTTTGGTCACATTTTCAAAAAACTCAATCAGATTCAAGAGACACGACCGTCCATGTACAAAACCGTGCTGACTAACCCTAATCATCCATTGCCCATCTAAATGCATGTATATCCTATCCCTCAGAATACTCTAGCAACTTTCCGACCACAGATCTTAGACTCACTAGCCTATAGTTCCCAGGCTTTTCCTCGCAGCCCATCTTAAATAAAGGCACAACATTTATCCAGGATGATTATCCAGGGGTATCACTTCATGGATTAGTGTGTGAGGCTGTGGAGAGAGGAGCCATTTGATGATGCCTTTAGACACAATACTATGACTGGGAAACAATTCCCAAGATTGCCTTAGACTGTGATCTTTACCAACGGACCCCTATTATGTGTCTGAAGACTCACTATGACTTCCAAAGCCTCCTGCACTGCACCTCGAGTATGGTTGTTCTTTCACCACATTATGGCTTACACTGTCAGATCCTTCAAACATGTTGTGAAGTTTTAATCAGTTCTGTCCTGTTTGGCTCAGGAACAATGTGTCACAACCTGCCACAATGACTGGTTATCATGGACAGGCTGTTGAAACTCTAATATGCAGGCAGCACAAGTTTTGTGAGCAACCTGCACCTGGTTATGATGGCACGGTAAAAGCGTGTGCTGTAATAATAGTAGCCATCTTACAGCACCATCCAATTTACCCCTGTTTTTGTGGGTATACAAGAACTAGACCAACATTTCATTTAAACAGGAACTCTGTCGGATCAGCACAAAGAAATGGTTCAATGAGTAATTTGATTGGTTTTTGTTTTTAAACTATTTGAAATTACCTATATGAAGGTAGCTGATTTGTGTAATGAAAGGTATTTACAAAGCAATTACAGAGGTGAAGCCTGAATCACATTGCAGGAGTTAAGGAAACATTTCTTGAGATATCTATTTCTTAGCTTTCATCTTTATCAGCAGTGACTTTTACATTAATGTTGGTAGATTAAACCTTGTAGTTAGCCTGAAGAGCATTGGACAAAATTATGTTTTTCATTCTATAACTTGTAATTGAAGTTAATGCTTGACAAGACTGTTGCAACCAACTGAATTATGATCAATGCAATGAATGTGTGGAAAATTTAGTGTAGAGAACTTTGAATGTAATATATAGTTCAAATTACATTGTAATCCACACATATCCCTCGGATTGTTATTGCATATTTTCTAAGTATTGCTGAACTTACAATGAAATGTTAAAAATCCTCTAATCCACATTGGTTATGTTCATCATCAGAACAGGGAACACTGGATCTATTAATACGTTTACATTAGTGTTGGTCAAGCTATCGGATGTTCTTTACAAAGCCCAGAGTAATGGCTAGTTATTTCAGTAAAAGCTTTGATGTGTACCTCGGACCAGGCTCCGACACTCCATGCTGGTGGACAGTTGTGGACGTTACACACTTGTTTTCGCATCGGCATGGGAAATGGGCATAACATCTGGTGCACATCTTCCAGCTTATTGTAAGCAACTCTTCGAGTGCAGCGGATCTGCCTGTGCTGCTCCCCTCTGCCACACGTTTGGCTGCATTCTCCCCAGTCGCCAACAGCCCAGCTGTGGAAACATCAAAGCAGTTCACGAGCATAGATTAGAGTGGAGAATTAAAACTGACTGTTATCAGAAACCTGGAATGCAAGGTCACGTCTGTTCTTATCACTACCTGATCCCACACTAATGCTGTATTTGATCGAATGAAACAGATTAGGCAGAATTAATTTAGTTATATCAAATCTGTGTGGCTCACTTTACTTTAGAGTCAACATGCCTTTGTCCCACTCAGTCAGAGGTACATCAGATAATCAGAGGTTTATTGAACTTAAGTTTTAATCAACATTTATGTTCAGCTCTCCTGTTCAAAAGATTCATCCAAGCTGATTTCTTAAAGTAAAAAGCCTGGCAAATTGCTCAAAGATAGCAAATGGGTTAAAAAAAAGCTTGCTTCCGAGCAACCTGAAAGGTAAAGTTAACTGGAAGTGAATAATTTTTGACACTGTTACCGTTTTGTGGGGACATTGATGTTGCCTTAAAAGCAAGTGATTATTATTTATAAGAGCGATCTCACCGAATTGGGATTTACAAACAAAATTTTAGTATCACAAATTATTCAATGGGAGAAAAATGGCATTTGATACTACATATTGGATGGAAACCAGGTGACTGCGTGGTAAAAAACTCAGATTTACCATTGTAACTGCAAGTTCTACAGCTTAGCCTCATCTATTTATTCAAACCATAGCTCTGATTATGGTTCAAAAGAACTCTGACTGCAGACATTGTGGGCTGTAGGGCCAGTTTTTGTGCTGTACTGTTCTGTTTTAAATCAAACCAAAGTTGATTGGCAGACATAAACGACTGAAGGTGCAACTGCAAAATATCCATGCATGGGGCTGAGTTCCTGTCCACAGGCTTTCACAGGTCTAGGTCATCATGGCACCTTATTCTCCTCTACAGAACTGCTCCTCCCTCCCTGCCCACCAACCAGCATCTTGCCAGCACATGGACAAAGACTGCCTGATCTTTCTCTATCATTGACTTCCTTGCAGCCTGTAATGCTTGTACAAAACGGGAGATGGACTGGCAAAGATAGGGGAGGAATTAAAATGTCTTGGGTCTGAAACAAAGTGCATGAGTCAGTTTTGCTTTTTGCCTTATATGGTATGTACCTGTCCAATATCCTTTTGGGATTAAAAAAAAATACTTGTATATTAATATTTTGTTGTTAATAGGTAGAATCATTCAAAACTAATGGCTCAGTTCAGTGTTTAATAACTATCAAATAGTGTGGTGGAATTTAATTAAATAGTGACAGCATGAAGAACCATTGGTTTCTCTTGGTGAAGCCTATTTTAACTGCTTTAGCAAAATTCTATTGCAATCATCAATTTATTATATTGCATAGTTAGCTGACCGTGAATGAATTATGAGATTACATTCAGTGTATCAGTACCCATTTGAATACTGCAATTATTTTCCATATGCTAAACTGGGGTTTAAGCTTCCATTAAGGTATGTCACAGGAAGAATTTATATTATAAGATAAAGCAGAAATCTAGAGTCCTTGACACACATGGTGGATGGTTATTAGGATAGGAGACATGACTGTTCTCATTAAAAGCACCCAAGACTTGTTTACTTAATTTAGAAAGCACTTTGAACAGTGGCAACTGATTCAGTATTGGACTGTATTATTGACACAATAATATCTTGCTGGTAAATCACAAATCGTTAAAACCCACAAACAAGTTCTGATGGTGAGCCACTATGTTCTAAGCAAGGGCTGGACTGGCCAAGGAACAGTTGGAAATGAATGCTGCCTCTCATGATTCCGTGTTCAGACTGGGCTGCACCAAAGTGGGTGTTGGAGGAGCAAGGAATGAGAGAAGGCTGGCAGTCAGGGGCTGATCCAGACCTGGGAGTGTTGAGGGGAAGATGCGGTGCTTGTGGGTGGGGTTAGCTGGTCAAAGATTGAGGGTTGGTTGGGTCTTGGGGTTGGGACAGTAGTGGCTGGCAGGCTGGAGGACAGATTTTGATGTAGTGAACAGAAAAAATGGGAATTCATTGCGGAATCAGGCCAACAAGGCTTGAGTGTCCAGCTGTTAAAACTGCTGGGGAGCTTGGTCAGTTTTATTAGGAGTCTGAAGGGGAGAGTGCGAAGCCTCAGCCCTTGTGGGAGCATAAGCCTGGAATCAGGAGTGCTTGGAAGCAAGCAATAAGAGCTCTGAAGGTGGTCATGGCGTGGAATATTAAAATCTGCGTGCTCTAGAAGAGACCAACAATGTCCGATCCTCAGAACAACATGCACTAGTTTCCTGTGAATTTCAATTTCAAAAATAAATGATTTTCCTTCACATAACACTGTTAAAAATGGTGTTGTATGAGCAAGCTCCTTAAGATATCAAAATGAAGTGAAATGTGACGATGAGGCAGGAGGATTATCAGTCAGCCATCCCAAGGAGTGAGCTTTTACACCATCCCACCTGCAGGGTAACCTTCCATCTACCAAGGGAACAAAATGATTTTTTAAAATACATAGAATTATCAAAATGAATTGACAGAAACAGGCCATTCAACCCACTCCAGGTGTGCCTATCTGTACTAACTCATTTGCCTGCATTAAACCTGTATCCCACTACATTTTCTTTCAAAATACTTATTCAAACACCTATTAAATGTTGTAATGGTATTGGCTTCTACCACCTCCTTCAGCAACTCATTCCAGATATTTATCACCCCGTGTGTGAAAATCTTAACCTTCAAATCTTGTTAAAATATCTTCCGCTCCACTCAAAATCATATCCTCTAGATCCAGACTCCCCTTCTCTGGAAAAATTGATTCTGGTAATCTATCCTGTCTATGTCCCTCAATTTTATAAACTTGCAGAAAGTCACACCTCACCCTCCATTCCAGTGAGAGTAAACCCAACTTATTCAATCTCTCAAATAGGCACAAAAAGCTGGAGTAACTCAGTGGGACAGGCAGCATCTCTGGAGAGAAGGAATGGGTGACGTTATGGGTCAAGAAGGTCTCTCCAGAGATGCTGCCTGACCCGCTGAGTTACTCCAGCATTTTGTGTCTACCTTAAATCTAATAAACCGTTTCATTCACACTTTCAAGAGGGCTGGAACAGAGGTTTGTAGTACAAATCACTTGACTTCTCTCAGGTTCCCAATAGCCATTGGTGAGTTACTGCCATCATCTGTGCTCAGTCACCCATCTAGTGCTAGTGCAGCACGCCAGTCGATGACAGCTGGCTGGCTCACAGCTCGGGAGAGTATGAGAGCAAGGAACTCAGACTGTAACTCAAACCACCACTGACACAACCAGAAAAACATCTGTCAGCACTTATACATGTTGCCTTCACAGTTATTTAGTGGCCCCATTCTCTCAAATTATAAATAGTGTTTATTAACTCGACAACATATGTCATTACCTTGACACAAACTCTCTCAGTATTTCCTACTCGGCCACAGACAGTAGTAAACATTACCTTTAACACTAAATTAAATTAAGGATTCATATCTTGGGGAAACAAGTGTTCCTTTTTGCTGATTTAAGATAGAGGATTTGGCTCATAGCCAAAGATCACAGACGGCATATAAGAACGGTCAGAGATATCAGTTACAAAAAATGGTATTTACTGGACGGCTTAAGAAATGTTTAAATGCCAGTGTGCATCACTAATAAGGCAAACCATGGGAATTATGTCACCTCCTATAAAGAAGCTCTCTGCGTGACTAAATCATTTTTGCATCAACAATTTTTGCAAGCACTGCAGTTCTACTGACTGGTGTGTCTGCTCCAATCTCGTGTGAGAATGCACTAATGTCTGCATAAATCTTATAAAAATACTCCTATTGTACATTTACTGCAAAATTATCAACCGTAATAACAAGGGCATTGTAGAAAACATTACAAACACTGTATTAGTATTCTATTGATGATCCTATAAACCATTTCAGTATGAAAAGCATCGGTCATCCTATTCTTCTGTAATCCAAATCACCAGAAGCAATTTAAATCACCAGAAGTAGTCCCACCCACAAAATTAATTAACCACAGGCATAATTTTCGTTAGCACAGAATCCATCATGTTGAGCAAGTTAAAACTTTGTTCTTCCTCTGGAATGTCAACATTTGTTTCTGGATTGGGACAGGGTAAAAGGCGAAATGTGGGCTGGAGTATTCCTGTCCACTTGAAACAAAGTATCTCGGTGATGGCCTGTCACAACAAAACGCACAAGGCAGGGGGTCTGCCATTGATTAAACACCCAGTACACACAGTGAGTGGTCTTGATATTCACATCATGACAAAAAAGTGAAGTCCAGCTGACCCCTGCCAAACACTGGACTGTACCAGTAGCTTAGGCAGTGAATCAAAGATTTCAGCCAGGAAACTCCATTTCCAATATATATTTTTTTAAATGCCGCAGGCACAGGAGAAACCATTCTCAGCAACCTTAGACAGTAAGTATCACAGCTGCTGGCCAGTGCAAAATCTGGTAAAACAACAATTCTCAAGTAATGCATTTTATTTTTGTGTGAGAAGTACTGAAATGTATCTAAAATCTTCATTTGAGTTTAAATAGATCACTTCTGCAAAATTAAAATAGGACTTACATACGCAGAGGTCATTCTGTATTTCTGTTAATTTCAATGGTATGTGGCAGATTGTTTGGTGTTATTTACAAAGTGCACAGATGCATTCAAGACCTGCAAACTCATACTGAAGGGCCACTTGTTCCGTAACAGGAAGGTAACTTGCACCTTGGTTCTTGTACCTTGCAGGCCTTAAATTAAGATCCAAAGTCACAAAAAGCCTGATCTGACCGAGCACACTGTGCCAGAGTCCACGTAATTTATTATCAAGCGGGTAGCTCTTTTTATTCTAAAATATACCTTCCATGTTGTTTACTCCCACACTCATCGCTATCTTTAGAACTCATGTGTCAGCCTGACTATTCTCCCACGCATTCCAATTATTTATTAAATCACAACACCAGCTCTTGATGATGCCTTCCCTGCTGCCAATTATTTCCTTCCACCAATGTTTCTCCACACTAATGATCTTTTCCTATTGTGTTCCTGATTCATTCTTCCTCTCCCACCACTTACAGCCTGAGGGTTACCTGATTTCCTCCATTGGATCTATATTGATGAATCTAATAGAAGAGAGGCCTTGCTTTGCACAAAAGCTACATCTTTGCACCATCTCCTGTTGTGCACAAATCCTAAGGAAGGGGGTAAATTGAATTTTGGATGAAGGAAAGCCTGGGTCCCCTGCATATTTCCACTTTAATATGACTTTCCTGGAGCTGCCTACCCCAGCAGCTTGCTAAATATCATCTGATGGAAACTTTGACCAGTTGCTTGCAATGATTGAAGTCAAAACCTGGATATTGCAAGACTATTGGTTTAAGTTTGGTTAAAAGCAAATTGTGGAAAGTGAAAAGGGTCAGGGAGAGGTTTAGTGAGTTTGTTTTCAAGCAAGATTATAGCCAAGAGATAATGAAGGATTATAAGGAAGTTCATGGGTTCTGGGTGATAAGGGATAGGGAGTGTGCAGCAATATGGTTGGTAAAATTGGAGGTGAGATTGGTGGAGCGGGATGGGATGGGTTGTGAACGATATTACTGAGTTAGACCCAAGAATAGAGAGGCCAGGTGACTGTATGGTTGCTTGGTTTGTACATTGTGTGAGGAGGCAGCAATTCAGAGGAGTGGGGCTGGGTAATCTGAATGAGCAAAGTAAATATGGACGTCATGCCAGAGACTGAATCCAGCTACATCTCGAGAGTGAACACAATTGTCGTTATAAAGAGAACGAGTACAGAAGTGTGAAAATGAACACCTCCAGATTCAGGGACAGTTTCTTCCCTGCGATTATCTGGCAACTGAACCATTCTACCACAACTAGAGAGCAGTCCTGCTCAGACTTTACTGGTTTTTATCTTGCACTGAACGTTATTCCCTTATCACACTGCGAATGGCTCTATTGTAATAATGCATTGTCTTTCGGCTGACTGGTTTGCACGCAACAAAAGCTTTTTACTGTACCTTGGTACGTGACAATAAACTAAACTAAACTAAAACTCGGATTACTGTACTTGGGAGTAACATAATTCTCTGTGCAAATGACATGGAAATAATATCAAGTGCATAAGTGAATCTTGAAAAGTACCAGATGAAATCTCTGATTAGCACAACTCCATTCAGAAGTGATCAAGTTTGCATCACAATGCGAGGCATCTGATTTTCTAGCCCTCAGATTCTAATAATGATGGCTTCTATTAATGTCAACGTGTGCTCTCTTGCTCTACTTTCACTGTTAATTTGAACTGTTGCTTCAGATATATATTTCTGGTATTTTAAGCTCACCTCCTTTTCAAACAACAAAAATCAGGAATGAATTTACACTGTAAGTTGAATATCTGGAATTCAGGTTCTGGCAAATAAGCCTCCAAGCAATGAGGTTGCAGCTGCCTCAGCCAGTTAAATTCCACAGCCACTGGCATGGTTATGAGGAAATAGAGCTGCACAGATTCTGATCCATGGTACTCTCAGCTTGTGTACACTGGGGAGGGAGAACGAGACTGCGAGACAATGAAGGATGAACAAACCGGAGCAACGCGAGGCTGTTCTCAAAGGCAAAGAATGCCTGTGCAGCAGGGATTAGTGTCTGAGCAATAATGGTGGAGGAAAAAAGTGGGAGATAGTAAGCAGGCAATGCTAGCGCAAGCCAAGGAGAGAAAAACAGATAGAAATAGAATGTTTGGGCGGGAGAGCAGTTAGACTTGGCACTCAGTGCTCGATTGTAGCAATAGGTATTAGATAGTAATAACAGGAGGTAGCTCTTGGGAAAGAAAAACAAGAGTCCGGACAGCAATAGAGGCCATGCTTTATCAACTCTGAGAATGCTGTTCTGGTGCCATGCATTTTAACTGTCCACATTAGTGGGAGGTAGGGTAGTCGGGGACTGCTCATTCTTCCTTTGAAGGCTACAATACAGGTTTATAGCCACATAATGAATTAACCTTGCCCCACGTAGAGCTGCATACTACCCATTCACTAGTATATAAAACAACGGGTAACAAACTAGAACAACAGGAATAAGCACAAGGTGTTAACGGTGATGGGAAATGTGGTGCCTCCCAGAATGCAAGGAATGTTGGACTGAGCTCTTGGCTGAAATGCTACCACTGGTTCTGCACATCGCTTTCTCACTGTTAGAGCAATGCTGAGGAATCTGCAATAAGTTCCAGGAGGTAGAAGGTCATGGTCTGATTTAGGTTTCTCCTTCATAATTCAAACCATCTGTTTCAGTGCTTTCTAAATCAAATTTCTTCACAATATCTACTTTTGGGAATCAACAATATCTACTTTTGGAATCAAGAAAGATGAATAATGATTCACAACCTTTATATTAATAGACCTGAAGGCACTTCCTAATTTAAATACCACGTACATCAATCAGCGTTGCTCCTCATAAATGGGTATAAAGAGGGATAAAGTGAAATTTGAACCCAGGAATAAAACTCATGAGGACAAATCACTGAATCGGTTGAATGATGCAGGTGCAAATTAGTTCTCGTGAACTCGGTTTTATTAGTTGTTTCAAGTGGATTCCATTTTATTTCCAATCAGGGGAAGTTAAACTTGACAGGTCTTTGTAAAAACTGTAAAACTAAGGGTCATATTTCCACACAGGAACTTTATCAACAGCTGCATCACAGCAAACTGCTCCCCAGTGCACACAAGCACCTGTCAGGCTGCTCACCCAGTGCCAAACCCAATCAGATCATAACTGGTACCAACCAGAGCCATCACTTTAAATTCCACACATGTACAAGTCTGATCAGCAGCACTGGTATTAACCTGGAATAAGTAGCATTTCTGGAGGGGGAATGGGTGACGTTTCGGGTCGAGACCCTTCTTCAGACTCAACCCGAAATGTCACCCATTCCTTCTCTCCAGAGATGCTGCTTGTCCCACTGGGTTACTCCAGCTTTTTGTGTCTATCTTTGTGTCTATCTGCAGTTCCTTCCTATATAGCACTGATATTGATGTGACTGAAAGAAGCCATACCAAAGTCAGCAGATCTGATGTAATTCTAATATGCTTTTAATTAAAAGATCCCATTCAAAGCATTCAATTAATGTTTCATTTTCAAAGGTTGATTGTTCTGCTGTGGCTTTCCAGGCATTCCTCTTTCATTTCCCACCTCATTTTTTTTGTTTCAACAACTACAAGGAAATGCTGGGGTGGGGTTCCACATAGTTAAGCTGGTTTTTCTGTCACAATGCAGTGCTGGTAAAAGGTTGTGGAACTTAAACTCAAATTACATTCAGCGCAGATCAAGTTCCCACGGTCTTTTATGTTAGTTTATTAAACGCTTCACAGTGAGGTTTCCCAGCACACATAGCTGGCCACAGCCTCAAGAAGAATTAACCTCCATTGCAATTTTTTACCTAAGTTTCAAAGGAACATTAAACGATAAATCTGGCGGCACAAGGACACACATAAGTATCTTTTAAAACATTCTTGAAAGCAAAGGCAGAATTTGTAGAATGCGTGCATATTTCCTCATGACACAGAAAAGGGCCATTGCAGCCCATTGAATCAATGCTGGATCCCATTCCCTGTATCTTTTCCTGCAAACTATTCTCCCCACATTTGCATTTGTGGACGCATTAGTGATTATTTTCCAGTGTTCTATAGATTCCGGGTCAGTTCCTGGGGATTGTAGGGTAGCTAATGTTATCCCACTTTTCAAGAAAGGAGGGAGAGAGAAAACGGGAAATTATAGACCAGTTAGTCTGACATCAGTGGTGGGGAAGATGCTGGAGTCAATTATAAAAGATGAAATTGCGGAGCATTTGGATCGCAGTTAAACAGGATCGTTCCGAGTCAGCATGGATTTACGAAGGGGAAATCGTGCTTGACTAATCTACTGGAATTTTTTGAGGATGAAACTAGGAAAATTGACAGGGCAGAGCCGGTGGATGTGGTGTACCTCAACTTTCAGAAAGCCTTCGACAAGGTCCCACATAGGAGATTGGTGGGCAAAATTAGAGCACATGGTATTGGAGGTAGGGTACTGACATGGATAGAAAGTTGGTTGACAGACAGAAAGCAAAGAGTGGGGATAAATGGGTCCCTTTCAGAATTGCAGGCAGTGACTAGTGGGGTACCGCAAGGCTCGGTGTTGGGACCGCAGCTATTTACAATATACATCAATGACTTGGATGAAGGGATTAAAAGTACCATTAGCAAATTTGCCGATGATACAAAGCTAGGTGGCAGTGTGAACTGTGAGGAAGATGCTATGAGGTTGCAGGGTGACTTGGACAGGTTGTGTGAGTGGGCGGATGCATGGCAGATGCAGTTTAATGTAGATAAGTGTGAGGTTATCCACTTTGGTGGTAAGAATAGGAAGGCAGATTATTATCTGAATGGTGTCAAGTTAGGAAAAGGGGACGTACAACGTGATCTGGGTGTCTTAGTGCATCAGTCACTGAAAGGAAGCATGCAGGTACAGCAGGCAGTGAAGAAAGCCAATGGAATGTTGGCCTTCATAACAAGAGGAGTTGAGTATAGGAGCAAAGAGGTCCTTCTGCAGTTGTACAGGGCCCTAGTGAGACCGCACCTGGAGTACTCTGTGCAGTTTTGGTCTCCAAATTTGAGGAAGGATATTCTTGCTATTGAGGGCGTGCAGTGTAGGTTTACTAGGTTAATTCCCGGATTGGCGGGACTGTCATATGTTGAAAGACTGGAGCGACTAGGTTTGTATACACTGGAATTTAGAAGGATGAGAGGGGATCTTATTGAAACGTATAAGATTATTAAGGGGTTGGACACGTTAGAGGCAGGAAACATGTTCCCAATGTTGGGGGAGTCCAGAACCAGGGGCCACAGTTTAAGAATAAGGGGTAGGCCATTTAGAACAGAGATGAGGAAAAACATTTTTAGTCAGAGAGTTGTGAATCTTTGGAATTCTCTGCCTCAGAGGGCAGTGGAGGCCAATTCTCTGAATACATTCAAGAGAGAGCTAGATAGAGCTCTTAAGGATAGCGGAGTCAGGGGGTATGGGGAGAAAGCAGGAACGGGGTACTGATTGAGAATGATCAGCCATGATCACATTGAATGGCTCGAAGGGCCGAATGGCCTACTCCTGCACCTATTGTCTATTGTCTATTGCATCAACTTCTACCAGATTCTATAAGAGGCATTGTACAGGAGGAAATTTAAAGGTCACAGGGAGAACTGGCAAACTCCACACAAATAGACTGGAGATCAGGACCGAACCTGGTTAGATGAAGCTACGATGCAGCAGCTTTATAGACAATAGACAATAGGTGCAGGAGGGGGCCATTCGGCCCTTCGAACCAGCACGGCCATTCAATGTGATCATGGCTGATCATTCTCAATCAGTACCCCGTTCCTGCCTTCTCCCCATACCCCCTGACTCCACTATCCTTAAGAGCTCTATCTAGCTCTCTCTTGAATACGTTCAGAGAATTGGCCTCCACTGCCTTCTGAGGCAAAGAATTCCAAAGATTCACAACTCTCTGACTGAAAAAGTTTTTCCTCATATCCGTTCTAAATGGCCTACCCCTTATTCTTAAACTGTGGCCCCTGGTTCTGGACTCCCCCAACATTGGGAACATGCTTCCTGCCTCTAACGTGTCCAACCCCTTAATAATCTTAAATGTTTCGATAAGATCCCCCCTCATCCTTCTAAATTCCAGTGTATACAAGCCTAGCCGCTCCAGTCTTTCAACATATAACAGTCCCGCCATTCCGGGAATTAACATAGTAAACCTACGCTACACGCCCGCAATAGCAACTGTGTCTCTGTGCCCCCCCCTCTCCTTTTGTGGATGCAGCTGTGGTGTCATTGGACTGAAATACTGATATTTATTTTTTTAAATATTGAAAATGGAGCTGTGGAATCCTTAAAAGTACAGGCAGGTCAGTTTACCATCAAAGGAAAATGTTATGGACCAATGGTTTTGGGAAAGTTAGCACCCCTTTAGACAGTTACAGATTAATTACAGAGCAGAGTTTCGTCAAAGGAAAATTATGTTTGACAATCTTGAATTTTGCTTTAATTAATTAAGAGAAGGCCAATGAAAGGAATACAGTTGATGTCCTTTCATTCTCATGGATATTAAGGAAATGAAAGGAAATAGGGTTAGTTCAGAAAAGTGCACAGAGGTAATGGCAAAGCAAAAATGGGTTATTTCTTCTCTTCAAAGGGATTTAATTAAGTACCAAATATTGTGCCTGTTAGCAAACAGATGCCCACAGGATGAAATAGGCAGCACCAGCACAAATATAAAGTAGTGCAGGGGTATAGCTGAGGTCAGTGTTTGGATTGGGGAGATGTTTACAAAGTTGTTTCCTGGATTAAACAACAGGATCACTGCTAATGTTGATGCATATTAATTACGAGGACTTGTGGACATTTGCAGACAATGTGAGCCATGAAAGTTTAATAAATAGCGCGAATGACAAGAACAAAACAAGAACCCACGGATTGGTGGAAAGAGCCGACCACCAGACAAATGAAACTCACCGCATTAGAGCGTACGGTTAAGGTAGAATGAATGAAGAGTCAATTATATATAAAAAGAAAATTGGGCCCTTAAAGATGATACAGCCATCTATCTGACTGGTCCATGAGGAGAAATACACTTCCCTTAAGTATCCTGTTTTTTTCTCATCTGAATCTTTATCAGCATAAAACTCTACACCATCATTCCCCATGCAGTTTTCCAGTGTCCCCTTGGAAATGTCTATATTATTTGCTTCGATCCCCAGTGATAGCAAGGTCCACACTTCTGCACTTTTTGAAAAGTAACTTTTTATGAATTCCTTGCTTTATTTGTGGGTGACAAGCTTATATTGATGGTTTTGAGTTAAGCTCTTCTATACATGGAAACATTCTTTCTATAAACACTATCAAATCCTTCCATAGTCTTAAAGCTCTCTCAGTTTTCATTTCTCAAAAGAGCGTGTATCTGTTCCTTATTTCACAAAACAGATACTGTCCCATTTGCGGTATCATCCTCATGAATACTCTGTACTCTTGCTGGTGTCTCTCTATCCTTGTTTAATATGGCATTGAGAACTGTGCAAGTGCAGTTTAACCAAGGTTCAAGTCATATCCAGCACAACTTCCCTATTTATCAATTCTATCCCTCTAGAAATAAACCTCAGTGCTTGGCTTGCTTGTTCTATGGCCTTGCTAACCTTTCCTTTAATACCCTGCCCCATTCCAGACCAGAAAATAAAAAACAGGGTGCTTGTTACAAGAACATAAATGTAACTGACAGTACCAGTCACGAGTACAGCCTATAAATACATAAAACTAAGACAGGAGTAAGCCAGTTTCTCCAATGAAAGACCCTTGCCCATCATCTCCATTCTGATCTCCCTCAGTACTCCACCTACTTCCAGGCACAGCAAGCAACTTCCTGCAAGGCTTTACATTTTTTCCTCTTCTACTCCCATGCTAAATCAACTCTGCATTTTAAAGATCATTGAAAATCATGATAAAAAGTTTAATTATCTCATCATTGCAACAATACCAATTCCCAATGGAAGGGGGCTTGAGGGGTTGGAGGTCTACAGAGCGGAAAGTCTTTGTTGAAATAGGAGCCCAAGTATACAAAAGTTTAAAGGAATGGGAAATTTCTAAGACATCTCCATGGGCTAAAATTATATCAAATTGTTCCTCGCCCTGTTGCCTCCATTAGTTAGGACGTCATGTTCAGGTAAAGACAACATTTATTGACTATTTGTAGAAACAATGAACAGCAGATGTTGATATACAAAGAAGGACACAAAGTGCTGGAGTAAGTCAGTGGGTCAGGCAGTAACTCTGGAGAACATAGATAAGTAATGTTTTGGGTTGGGACTCTACTTCAGACTATTGCCAGCTGGCCTTGAGAAGAAAGCACTGATCCCTGCTTGGTTTGAGCAGGAGGTTTGGCTGCTGCTTTTTTATATATGTTGCCATAGAGGAAGTTATTCGACTGTGAAGAAGGGTCCCAACCCAAAACGTTATCGATTCCCTAAGAAATGTTCTGACCTGAAACGTTAACTATCCATGTTCTCCAGGAATGTTGTCCGTCCCGCTGAGATACTGCAGCATTTTGTGTCTTTCCCTGTTATTTGTAGCCTGTTCAAATTACAGGGTCCTTTGGCTAGGATTCTGCCACTGAATGTGCTCTAATCTGGGTGGCATTTCCTCTTGTGGTAATGCTGTAATGGCCAATGTTTGAGAGATGGAGGACAACAGATGGCAGTTTGCCCACTTTTTTGAAGTTAAAACCTTTCCTGTTTAGACATCAACAATCTGTGGTACTTCAGTCCTTTATGATTTGGCACAATTTCCTCCGCTGATGAATTAGTGACCTCCCTTTAACACCATATCCAACCAAGATCTCCTTGCTCAATGCCAGCAAGAGAGTATGGATACCATCATCATGAGAAAGCACTGGAACTGGATTGGCCATATACTGAGAAGAGAACCAGACAGCATCCCAAGAATAGCCCAGCACTGGACACCAGAAGGGAAAAGGAAAAGAGGGAGACCCAAAACCACATGGCATCGAACTGTAGAGGAGGAAATGAAAACTATGGAATTGACCTGGGGTAGTGTCCAGAAACTAGCCCAGAACAGACAGGAGTGGAGAACCTTTGTTGTTGCCCTACATGCCAGGAGGCATAATGGGCAGTAAGTAAGTAAGTTTAACACCATCTGATACTTCCAGCTGATCGCACCCGATAGCGGACTCCTCCCAGCCAACATGGCTCCTGCTGGGAGCCTGCCCGGTGCCGACAGGGAGCTGTTCCAGGAAGGCGGGTTTACATAGAGGTAGACAATGGTTCATGTTCAGGAGGTGGACCATGGTTTCTTCCATTGTCCACCTCTGGTGAAATCAGGGAACACAGAAATTCCTACCTGGTGCACATAGTCTTATCCAGATTTCATGGTTCAGGCACTTTTTCCACGGAATAATAAGAAAGAATAAAACTACAGAAGGGGCACTGTTCCATGCAGAACAGCCAAAATACACATACCATAGGAAGTACCATCAGTGGCCATTGAGGAATGAACTGCCGAAAGTCATAAGGATTATGGAACAACACAAACGGAAGGCTTGGAACAGAGAAAAGACAATGTTGACCTGAAGAATGTATTAAGAGTCTGTATACTTACTAAAGATTTTAATGGCAATGCACAAAAATTGGTGTACCTTTAAAATGAAGAAAAGATTGATGTTGCACGATACTTTATAAAACCATTATAGAGATGAGGTATGCAACAGCTGAGAGAACTGGAGGCCTCTCAGCCTGCTGAGTATGTGAGGATGGCATGTTCAAGGCTGAAGGTGACCACGTGATGCTGAGTGTTACGAATTACACTCCAATGGCCTGAACATTACAGTTTGTCTTGCCTGTTTATTAAGGTGAACCTTAACGGGATGGGGAAAGGTAGACAGAGCTGGCTACCAGCCACTTCATTGCACAAACCAGAGTGGCTGCTGCCAGTTACTAAAAGTGGCCAAGAATTGGTATTCATATCAGCTGCCGGTACATTTTTAACTGTGTTCACACTTTGGACCTAACATGGTCCAATAACACTGCTGCGCTGGTCAAGAAGGCACAGCAACGACTGTTCTACCTGATAACACTGAAAAAGTCTGGTCTCCCCCAACAGCTACTGACGACCTTCTACCGCTGCACCATAGAGAGCATCCTAACACATGACATCCCTGTGTGGTATCTCAGCTGCACGGAGGCAGAGAGGAAAGCTCTTCAGCGGGTAGTCCATAGAGCTCAGAGGACCATCGGAACACAGGTACCAACCTTGGAGGGCATCTACAACACACGATGGCTCAGAAAAGCCACCAGCATCCACAAAGACTCTTCACACCCCTGCAACAGTCTGTTCGAACTTCTACCATCGGGCAGACGATTCAAGGCCTTCTACGCCCGCACCTCCAGACTCAGGAACAGCTTCATCCCCAGGGCCATAGCTGCTATGAACCGGTCCTGCTGAGCCGGATGGTCACATCGCACAGTGAACCGGCACAGATCTACTTGCAATTTATTCTGTTTTAAAACTGTTCTAATTTGTTTAAATTAATACTGACTAACTAATTAATTTATTGCATCGTATGGGAGGCGCATTCCCAATCTAGTTGTACCCCTGTACAATGACAATAAAGATATATTCACAAAATGCTGGAGTAACTCAGCAGGTCAGGCAGCATCTCGGGAGAGAAGGAATGGGTGACGTTTCGGGTCGAGACCCTTCTTCAGACTGATGTCGGGGGTGGGACAAAGGAAGGATATAGGTGGAGACAGGAAGATAGAGGGAGATCTGGGAAGGAGGAGGGGAAGGGAGGGACAGAGGAGCTATCTGAAGTTGGAGAAGTCGACGTTCATACCACCGGGCCGCAAACTGCCCAGGCGAAATATGAGGTGCTGCTCCTCCAACTTCCGGCGGGCCTCACCATGGCACTGGAGGAGGCCCATGACAGAGAGGTCAGACTGGGAATGGGAGGGGGAGTTAAAGTGCTGGGCCACCGGGAGATCAGTTGCGTTAATGCGGACCGAGCGCAGGTGTTCAGCGAAGCGATCGCCGAGCCTGCGCTTGGTTTCGCCGATATAGATAAGTTGACATCTAGAGCAGCGGATGCAATAGATGAGGTTGGAGGAGGTGCAGGTGAACCTCTGTCTCACCTGGAAAGAATGTTTGGGTCCTTTGATGGAGTTGAGGGGGGAGGTAAAGGGACAGGTGTTGCATCTCGTGCGGTTGCAAGGGAAAGTGCCCGGGGTTAGGGTGGTTTGGGTAGGAAGGGACGAGTGGACCAGGGAGTTGCGGAGGGAACGGTCTCTGCGGAACGCAGAGAGGGGAGGGGATGGGAAGATATGGCCAGTGGTGGGGTCCTGTTGTAGGTGACGGAAATGTTGGTGGATAATATGTTGGATCCGCTGGCTGGTGGGGTGGAAGGTGAGAACGAGGGGGATCCTGTCCTTGTTGCGAGTGTGGGGATGGGGAGCAAGAGCGGAGCTGCGGGATGTAGAAGAGACCCTAGTGAGAGCCTCATCTATAATGGAGGAGGGGAAGCCCCGTTTTCTGAAAAACGAGGACATCTCGGAAGCCCTAGTGTGAAACACCTCATCCCGGGCGCAGATGCGGCGTAGACGGAGGAATTGGGAGTAGGGGATAGACTTTTTGCAGGGGACCGGGTGGGAAGAAGTGTAGTCCAGATAGCTGTGCGAGTCGGTGGGCTTGTAATAAATGTCCGTCACTAGTTTTTCTCCTGTGATGGAGATGGTGAGGTCCAGAAACGGGAGGGAGATGTCAGAGATAGTCCAGGTATATTTAAGGGCAGGATGGAAATTGGAGGTGAAGTGTATAAAGTCAGTGAGTTCTGCATGGGTGTAAGAGGTAGCACCAATGCAGTCGTCGATGTAGCGGAGGTAGAGTTCGGGGATGGGGCCAGTGTACGTCTGGAACAGGGATTGTTCGACGTACCCAACAAAGAGGCAAGCGTAGCTAGGGCCCATGCGAGTGCCCATAGCCACGCCTCTGGTTTGGAGGAAGTGGGAGGAGTCAAAGGAGAAGTTGTTGAGGGTAAGAACCAGCTCTGCTAGGCGGAGGAGAGTGTTGGTCGATGGGGATTGGCTGGTTCTACGGTCGAGGAAGAAACGGAGGACTTCGAGACCATCCTTGTGGGGGATGGAAGTGTAGAGTGACTGGACATCCATGGTGAAAATGAGGGAGTGGGGGCCTGGGAACCGGAAGTTATCCAGGAGATGGAGAGCGTGTGAGGTGTCTTGGACGTAGGTGGGGAGGGATTTGACCAGGGGGGATAGGATGGAGTCGAGGTAGGTAGAGATAAGTTCGGTATTGTATTGTATTGTATTGTATTTAGGAACACATAGATCTACAGCACTTCAACATCCTGCAGCTTTTTGGAGCCCAGGGGATTTGGGTAGTTAACTGTTTTGTATCTTGAGAGTAATCTGACAGATAAAGTGCTTTAAATTTCCAGTGCCTTACACCCACAGATCCAGTCAGTTGGTCTGCTGCCATTATGCATCAGTCAGAAGGTGGTCCACTAAAGGTGAATCCACCGTAAAGCTCACCACCATGAAGCGACTTGTCAGAAAACATTTATCAGCTTTCGAACAATTTGTTCAATGTTTGCTTTTGGACACTCCACATGGGTAATATTTCCAGCTCACTATTGATGTCTGAGGCAGTTCTTCTATATTTTATTTTTATTAATGGAAAAAATATGCAGGAATGTCAATGGGATCTTAATCCACTCAGCTAGAGAAAGGGATCTATGGCGAACAAAGCTTCAAAATAAAGAAAATAGAAGAGAGAGGTTGGGCCAAAGTTGGGAACAAGGGTTACATCAAGTCAAAGAACAAATACAAGCATAAAATAAATTTATTTTTAGAAGTAAATTGAACATCTATTAAAAGATGAATTAAATTGCATGTTCAGCAATGTGCAGACATTCAAAGGTAAAGAGGAGAACTGGAGCAAATAAATAAAGAACCAGAAAGAACAGAAATATCTGAACCCCAACTGTGAAATACAGGACTGCTGAGTAATTAACTAATAACATAATAAGATGGAATAGGAGAGGAACAAAGTGGATAGTAATAACAGTGCCAATCCTGGATTGTTTTCAAGAGAGATTTAGAGAGTTAGATTTAGCACTTAGGGCTAAAGGGATATGAGGAAAAAGCAGGAACGGGGTACTGATTTTAGATGATCAGCCATGATCATATTGAATGGTGGTGCTGGCTCGAAGGGCCAAATGGCCTACTCCTGCACCTATTTCTCTATGTTTCTATGGATTAAATATTGCTAGTTAAAAAAAGCATCTAACCAAAAAAAGGGTAAGGATTGAGACCGATCAAACTAACGGTGCATATTACAAATCAAATACCAACGTAGAGAAGAATAGTGTAGATGGGACTCTTACCTTGCAGAGCAAGCCTGGAGGTGACAAGAGGTTACTCCAGTGGCAGGACGACTCCTTGAGTTGCAGAAGGAGAGGTTCACCTGTGCACGGAGATCACGGTAACACGCCACCCTTGTGGTCATCTGACCTAGAAAACAAAGCACCTTTTCACACATTTCAATAATCTCAATGAGATTTTAAATGGAAAAGTGTTTGAAAATTTCCAACATTTTTTTAATAGAATGATAATATTGAAAACATTTTGATACAATAAAAAAACAAAAGTGCTGAAGAGTCGCAACGACAGCATCCATTGGATTGCAGGTAGGATGCTGATCCCAACACCCACCAAAAGAAATCACGTTGGGCCTCTTTAGGGTTTTGCCAGAAATGGCCAGAAAATCACAATAAAACCAATTTAAATATTCTCAGTGAGCAGGTTCAATAAAACTTTAGTTTGCATCTTTCCAGTTCTGTGCACGTGTTCACTTTATTACATTCCTACAGGGGGACTTTTTATTACATCAACAATTAAATAGTAAAAGATGCAAGTTCCAGGCCCCCACCTCCCTTTGTGTGAAAATGTTGCCCCCACATTTTCATTAAGCTTTGCCCATCTCACCTTAAAGTTATGGCCACTAATGTTGGACATTTCCGCCCTGGGAAAAAAGTTCTGACTGTCTACCCTATCTATGCCCTCATAATTTTATATATTTATATCAAGTCCCCCCTCAACCTCTGATGTTCAAGAGAAAACAATCCAAGTCCATCTCACCTCTCATAGAAACATAGAAAATAGGTGCAAAGTAGGCCATTTGGCCCTTCGAGCCAGCACTGCCATTCTATGTGATCATGGCTGATCATCCACAATCAGTACCCCATTCCTGCCTTCTCCCCATATCCCTTGATTCTGCTAGCCCTAAGAGCGCTATCTAACTCTCTTTTGAATGCATCCAGTGAATCGACCTCCACTGCCTTCTGAGGCAGAGAATTCCACAAATTACAACTCTCTGGGTGAAAAAGTTCTAGGCCTACCCCTCATCTCTGTTCTAAATGGCCTACCCCTTATTCTTAAACTATGGCCCCTGGTTCTGGACTCCCCCAACATCGGGAACATGTTTCCTGCATCTATCTTGTCCAATCCCTTCATAATTTTAAATGTTTCTATGAGATCCCCTCTCATCCTTCTAAATTTCAGTGAATACAAGCCCAGTCATTCCATTCTTTCATCATATGACAGTCCCGCCATCCCGGGAATTAACCTCATGAACCTACACTGCACTCCCTCAATAGCAAGAATGCCTTTCCTCAAATTACGAGACCAAAACTGCACACAATAATCCAGGTGTGGTCTCTCCAGGGCCATGTACAACCATAGAAGGACCTCTTTACTCCTTTTCTCGAATCCTCTCGTTATGAAGGCCAACATGCCATTAGCTTTCTTCACTGCCTGCTGTATCTGCATGCTTACTTTCAGTGACTGATGTGCAAAGACACCCAGGTCTCGTTGCACTTCCCCTTTTCCTAATCTGGCACCATTCAGATAATAATCTGCCTTCTTGTTCTTGCCACCAAAGTGGATAACCTCGCATTTATCTACATTACTGCATCTGCCATGCATCTGCCTACTCACCAAACCTATCCAAGTCACACTGCATCCTCATAGCATCCTCTTCACAGTTCACACTGCAACCCAGCTTTGTGTCATCTGCAAATTTGTTAATGTTACTTTTAATTCCTTCATCTAGATCATTAATAGATATTGTAAATAGCTGCAGTCCCAGCACCGAGCCTTGCAGCACCCCACTAGTCACTGCCTGCCATTCTGAAAGGGACCCGTTAGTTCCTACTCTTTATTTCCTGTCTGCCAGCCAATTTTCTATCCATGTCACTATCCTACCCCCAATACCATGTGCTCTAATTTTGCCCACTAATCTCCTGTGTGGGACCTTATCAAAGGCTTTCTGAAAATCCAAATACACTACATCCACTGGTTCTCCCTTATCTATTTTACTTGTTACATCCTCAAAAAACTCCAGAAGAATCTCCATGTAGGTGAAACCCTCTGATCCAGACAGCATTCTGGTAAACCTCTTCTGCACCCTCTCCAAAGCTTCTGCATTTTTCCTGTAATGGGGTGACCAGAACTGCACACAATACTCCAAATGTGGCCTAACCAACGCTCTGTAGAGTTGCATCATGACTTCCTGACTCTTATAGTCCATGCCCCTAGCAATGAAGGCTAGCATAACAAATGTCTTATTTACCACCCTATCTACTTGTGTTGCCACCATTTGTGAGCTATGAAAATGGACTCTGTTTTGCACCATGCAGCATAGAATTTTGGAGTACAGAGATCATAAGCTAAAAAAAAATACAATAATAATCAAATTGAATACTTTGAAACATCAAGCATCCATTAAGCAGTGTACTGTGATCAGAATGCTAATTGGTGAAATTATTTCTGACATTTTCAAATGAATACATCCTTTGTGGCAATAACGTAGCTAGTGTGTTGCTCACTTCATGAAGTATTCAGGATGACTGAATTATTTTTTATCAAAGGGCACCATCCTCATGCAAAAGTACAATGAATTCCAATTCATATTTTCTCATCTCATCATTGAAGATTAAAATTGCAATTATGCATGAAGATATGTTAAGATTATTCCATGCAAAGCCCTCACAAAAGTTTGTTCTGAGGAGAATATATTAACAAGGAAAGAAGATTGTTTAATATTTAGAAGCGGATTAGTTATAAATTGGTTATAAACAGGTAAATAACATTGAGGGGATATCTGAAGTTATAGAAAAGATGTAGAAAGATGTGGACCAAACGCAAATAGAATTAACTCTGATAAACATTTTGGTTAGCATGGGTGAGTTGGGCTGAAGAGGCTGTCTTTGTGTTTTATAACTGTATAATCCATGTCATCTACTTTTGTAAGATTAGAAGTTCAGAAACATATTCAGATGTTATAGGACTATTTAATATTGCCTATTGTGGTTGCTCGACAAGGAATGATTCTAACAATGTTTCTTCAGTTGTTGCCATTTTTACAGATATGACGGTGGCTGTAAATAAATTATTGAATACTGAACTAGGCTTAATAAGACAATATTGTTTTTTTTCTGCTCCTGCTTGTACTGTTTAAAATTTTGTGATAAAAATGATCTATAACCTTATTATTGTTTTATCACAAAATTTAGTCCAATATAAATCTTATGGTATGTGTAATTTGCATTGTAATTTGCATCTAAAACAGTAATCCATAAATACAATTGTTTGGTTAACACGACTTGAAGAAATAGTTAGGACTTTATGCAGGAAAACTGAATGATACATTGTACAACAAAACTGCTAAATTGTGAAAAAAAATCTAGACTAAATCTTGAGTATCTATTTTTTAATGAAACTAGTTAAATTCAGACAATGCTGGAAATACTCAACAGTTCTGGCAGCATCTGAAGAAACATTACATATCTGGTCGATAATCATTCATCAGAATTAATGAAAGGTCATCAACCCCCTTCTCTTTCCATATGTGTTGTCTGACCTGCTGAATATTTCCTGCATTTTCACTTTTTATTTCAGATTCTCGGTATCTGCAGTTTTATACATTTAAATGTTTAGAAATTACATTGACATATTTAAGAAAAGGCAATATTCAAATACGGGAGATTAAATTAAATCAATTCTGGGGGTACAGAATAGTGAGGAGAACCAATGGATATTTGAGGTTGCTGCAATATTTTAGTTCATAGATCGGGCAAATTGACTGAAATCTCATCTGGAAATGTCTTCCTGGGCTTTTAGGTTTCCACACAGATATTGTTATGGAACTTCAGGACAATTACAAATTTGCTTACAGATCCTGGTTAAAACAGCCTTCAAACTGAATGAAAAATTAGTCCTGTGGAGTTTTTACATTGCTTTAGTTTTACACGTGGGGTTTGGAAGATTGGTGGAATTGCCACCGTTAATCTACATTCCCAAGCTGACTTTCAATTTCATGGAACCATTAAAATGTAATATAAATGGACATCATGCATTCTGTCTCTTTTCTGGTCAATATGTAGAACTTGACATTGAATACTCTATTTAATACAAACATTGAAATGAATTAATTAAAAAGCTTCAAATGTTTAGAAGTTGCATATTGAAGTGATTTTTTGCGCAACTGATTTTGATTATACTTTTATTTTGAGGGCAACAATCTTGAGACACACACTCATGCTGATTTCTTCGGCTTGCACTGAAACGGCACTCACAAAGCAAGTAGCTTTGATAACACTGGGGCCTCAGCACACATATATATGAAATGGGGGCTGTATCTGGTAATAACTGCAACATGGCTATGTGGTAGGAAACAGGGTAATTAATGTAGGGTTGCACAGTGGTGCAGCAGGGCGGCACAGTAGCGCAATGGTGAAGTTGCTGCCTTACAGCGCCAGAGACCCAAGTTCGATTTTGACTAGTGGTGCCGTCTCTATGGAGTTCTCCCTGTGACCGCATGGATTTCCTCCCACATTCCAAAGATATGCAGGTTCGCAGGTTAATTGGCTTCTGTAATTTTGTCCCTAGTGTGTAGGATAAAACTAGTGTAAGGGTGATCGCTGGTCGGCGTGGACTCCGTGGGCCGAGGGGCTTGTTTTCACACTGTATCTCTAAACTAAACTGAAAATGAAATGCAAGCCTTTTCATGTGTTTCAACACTTTCGATGTGTGGCAAGTTCTCAACATCACACTCCAAAATGCAGCCCATCTGATTCCAATCATTCCACCCTCCAAATGATTTCCCAAAAAACCTGCAAGTGATCCTTTTATGTAGTTCAATTGCTGGGCCTGTTCTTGCTGATCAGCCGTGATTTCCTAGGCATGGCTCGCACTGTTACTTGCAAGTACATTAACTATTTTTAGAGAAAAAAGTAATCATGGTGATTGCTGCCATCTTAACATAGCATGAGCGCAGACGCAATATCAAATGTCTTAATGAGTGAGACCACAAAAGGCAAAATGAGATAGATTTTACAGAGTTTGATCCTTTGGTACTTAAGTCTGTTGATTTAAGGTACACATCCTATAGATCACCCATTATGTGTACTGGAGAGGACACCCAGTTACTGTGAGTTGGTTTTGAAAAACCCCATGGGAGCTGGAAGTAATGGTGATTATCATTTGGCAATTGCTGCTTACAAAACCGGGTCATTGATTGTCTGAGCCAAAAAAATATAGAAGATACAACAATGGTAAACAAATCTAATACCACCAAAGTCAGAGTGCTATCAACATGGCCCAGTAAGTGTTAAAAGTTTTTAAGAGTCACCTGAGCTAGTAGTACAAGTTACACTGCACTTACAAACAGAGCACACACACTTTGGAGCAACAATTTTAAGTCAAGTGCTATCACATTTTATTTTATACCAGTGAGAATGAATGCTATCCAACTCCTAAAGTAACTGTATACTTTACTATTTTGCTGCTTTTCAGTAATTCATGCCAAAATCAAGGAAAATTCAGAATTTTCCTTAACCCTTGCTGAGAGGTGAACCCTCATGACAGACAGCAACTTTGCTGCATTCTCCGATATGTAAACATAAAACCAGTAATAAATATTTATAACATTTCCCCAATGGAGGAGATGCCATAAAAATATGGAACATAGAGAACAGTTGGCTCTATGTTTCTGTGCCTTGTCGCTTAACGTGAAACCAAAGTGGTCCCATGTCCCTGCTCTTTCCTCATGGCTGTAGGAAACTGTATGTTTTCCAGAATGTAATTTTCTTGCAACAAAAAGAAACAATAAAGTCCACTGACCAACCACTACCCCACTTGCCAATTCTTGTTCTCATCCATCATGAGCAGCCAGCATAATCAAAGATTTGTCCCACCCCAGTCATTCCTTCTTTTTTCCCTCCTCCCATCCTGCAGAAGATACAGAAGCTTGAAAGCGCGCACCACCAGACTCATGAACAGCTGCTTTTCCTCTATTATCAGGCTTCTGAACAGTCCATCCGTAAGCTAGGGTACTATCCAATTCACTTCTATTCCAATGAGGGCAATGGACTTTGTCTATGGAACTGATATGTTACAATAAAATGCTGAGAACTATATTCGACACACTGTATTTTTCACTTTGCTCGATCTATTGTACTTGAGTTTGACTTGATTGTGTTTATGTTTGGTGTATCTGATCTCTTTGGATAGCATGCAAAACATAGCTTTTTACTGTACAAGTGACAATAATAAACCTAAGCCTAAATCATGTCATATAAATAAGATCTTGTTTACAATTCTCAACTAAACAAACTATATTCCATGTGTAATGCTACTCTTCGTTTGGGAGGAAGTAATTAACTGTTTCTAATCACCTTGCCCTATCACACACAATTTGCCAATCTCAATATTCTGTACACTTAATCGTGTGCCTTTTATAATGAGTCAGCTTCCTTGACCATTATATGCGCTTTTTCAGTATTTTTAAATCAGCAATTTTAATAAGCCATTTTATCCTTTTATACTTTTATCCATTTTATCCTTTTATACAATGCTGACGCTTGTTCATAGCAAAACTGCAACAATACTACACTTGAACTGTGTGGGAAAGCTATTATTTGATGAATAAAGGAGAAACCTTTCAAACAGAGTGCTGTCAATTACTGGTTCATGAGAATTTGTGTTGCAAAGAATGGGGAAAGAAAAGCACGGATCTGACCACACAGTAGCTTGACCACAATGTGCATATGAATGGAAATGGAAAAGTCAGGGCAACCATCCTCATATTGATATTAATATTCATAGGGTATGGATAGAGAACTGGTTGGCAGACAGGAAGCAAAGAGTAGGAATTAACGGGTCCTTTTCAGAATGGCAGGCAGTGACTAGTGGGGTGCCGCAAGGCGCCGTGCTGGGACCCCAGTTGTCTACAATATATATTAATGATTCAGACGAGGGAATTAAATGTGACATCTCCAAGTTTGCGGATGACACAAAGCTGGTTGGCAGTGTGAGCTGCGATGAGGATGCTATGAGGTTGCAGGGTAACTTGGATAGGTTGGGTGAGTGGGCAGAAGCATGGCAGATGCAGTATAATGTGGATAAACGTGAGGTTATCCATTTTGGTGGCAAGAACAGGAAGGCAGATTATTATCTGAATGGTGTCAGATTAGGAAAGGGGGAGGTGCAACGAGACCTGGGTGTGCTTGTACATGGACGAGGAATTGTAAAGTATGAATAAAATTGAATGGATCACCGGAAGAGGCAAAAACGATCGTGGTGAGAGAACTAAAAGACTTGGATCAATACGGATGACTACACATCCTGACGACAGAGGACAGAATGGAAGACATTGCTTTTGTGTCAAGTGGATTTGTACATCAGTCACTGAAAGTAAGCATGCAGGTACAGCAGGCAGTGAAGAAAGCTAATGGCATGTTGGCCGTCATTGTGAGAGGATTTGAGTTTAGGAGCAAGGAGGTCCTACTGCAGTTGTTGTACAGGGTCCTGGTGAGACCGCACTTGGGGTGTTGTGTGCAGTTTTGGTCTTTTAATTTGAGGAAGGATATTATTGCTATTGAGGGAGTGCAGTGTAGGTTCACCAGGTTAATTTCCAGGATAGCGGGACTGACATATGATGAAAGAATGGGTCGACTGGGCGTGTATTCACTGGAATTTAGATTTAGAAGGATGAGAGGGGATCTTATAGAGACATATAAAATGATTAAGGGATTGGACATGCTAGATGCAGGAAACATGTTCCCGATGTTGGGGGAGTCCAGAACCAGGGGTCACAGTTTAAGAATAAGGGATAGGCCATTTAGGACTGAGATGAGGATAAACTTCTTCACCCAGAGAGTTTTGAATCTAAGGAGTTCTCTGCCACAGAAGGCAGTGGAGGCCAATTCACTGGATGTTTTCAAGAGAGAGTTAGATTTAGCTCTTAGGGCTAAAGGAATCAAGGGGTACGGGGAAAAAGCAGGAACGGGATACTGATTTTAGATGATCAGCCATGATCATATTGAATGACGGTGCTGGCTCGAAGGGCCAAATAGCTTGCTCCTGCACCTATTTTTCTATGAATCTGAATTTAGCTTTTATATTGTTGACAAAAAGATCTCCATTCAAAAACTGAAAAATGAAGTGAATACTATAATCTATATTAAGATGAAGTCATCTTTACTCCAAAACAAGGAAGCGTTATTGGTTACATTTTCCACTTTTAATCATTCAGTAATGAATGACCAGGACAATTTGTTTGTCACTGTTTTCAATCTCTTTCATTTCTACTTCTTGTTAATTTTCCTACATTTCCCCTTCATATGTTTTTAGTCCCTCCCCTTGATTTTTTTTGTCCTTGACCATGGCTGATGTTGGTTCTTGAGTTACAATGTATGACTAGTATTAATTATTTTAAAACTGCTATAAATGTACAAGTGTAAAGCTATAACCAATAAAATATCAGTGACAGATAAAAGATGGTGATTTCAAGTGAATAGATGAACTTTATTTTAAACTGTAAAATCCATTTTAAACTTTAAAATCCCAAACTATAACTTAATTTTAAACTTAAACCAGCAAGCCTTTAGTTTTGCTCATTCAAATCAATTTACTCCTCATGATTACAACACCCATTCAATTTCAAGCAAAAATAAAAAGAATGGATGATTATGGCTGAATTTTTTTTTCAGCAATTCTTTTGAGAGGCATGGTGTGAAGAGTGTTCTGTTAAGCCTATGCAATGCTTCTCCTGCCAAATTATTCTGGGTGTTGTCTCAGGAAGGTTTGCATGATATGTTGTAGGAGCCTTGGATTTCACCGAAACAGGAAATAAGGGATAGTGTGTAATAATTATAGTGGCTTTTTGTGATAGGTGGAGACTGAATTTTATACCGAGCACTGTGGTCATTTTACATCAACCTGTGCAGAGTTGCCCATCAAAATAAAAATGTTTTATAGTCTGAAAGGAAATTAGTGTCCTGATCTGACATGCCAGGAGTTATGTTTTACAATCTCATTTATTAAGTTAAGCTTTATCCATTTTGCCATTCTTAGAAAATATAACATTAAAACATAAGCCTTTGCTTCCTCCACAATAATAAATTTCTGCAGAACACCCCACATTAAACTGTATTTCTCTATGAGTCCACAGATGCCAACAGCTGTTTTAAATCATAAAATATATAAAATCTGAAATGTTCCAGCTAAAATTGATTAAAGCCATCACAGGTACATTTCAAAGTTTTCCCACCATCTTCCATTTGCCATGCCAATTTTTGTTTCACTTGGAAATAAATCCCTAACTTAGACAGTAGTTTGGACTTTATTATGCACCAGTCCAGTGAAAAATAACTATTTTATGGACAACAAGTCATTAGCATATTGACATTTATAATATATTAAAATATGAAATGTTTAGAGAATATTTAATTAAATTAGATGAAAATAGGACACAGGCAGCAGAAATTAACAATAATATATGGCTTAGAAATTCTGCTGTCCCTAATGAGAGTATGAGTGAAGGAAGGGAGAGGTGTCAAGTTGGTAGCTGCAAAGGGAAAGGAGCAGAGAGTCTGGCGATTTGGAGATGGGGCCTTCGGGATGTGGGCCTTGATCAAATTGTGCGATGTGCAAAGGCTATATTAGTGCAAGTTGACAAAGGGACTGCAAGCCTGTGCTACACTGTGAAGACTGAACTGTTCCATAGGTGCCCAACAAAGGTTGTTGCTGGAACATCATACTCGCATTTCCCAGATAATTTTCAAAAGGTGCACCTTTGATGTAATTTGATGCATGTACCACATGGGAATTACATCAGATGTCTCAGGAAATACCCAATCAAATATATGGAGTTCTGCAAAGTGACCCAGCAATGATGGCAATCTTAGCTTACACCACTAGTTTGCTACATTTCTAATCACTGAAGAAATCAGCACAAGGAGATCTATCTCTAGGTTTGTGTGTGGTTGTTATAGCATTAAGAGACCTCCTATAACTTGCAAATTTGAAGTTGCATGTTTAAGATAAGGGAAGCTGGAAAATACTAAATTTAAAATCAACTAAGTATATAGATGGTGCATCCTCTAGACTAATAAGCAGAAGGCAGCCTTTGTAGTTTAAACAGCTCCAGGCACATTGACAAATAAGTTAAAACAAAACACCTGTAATACAGAACTACAGAGGTACAGCAGCACAGAAGCAGACTATTCGGCCCATATGGTCTGTCCTGTGTTTATGCTCTCCTCCACTCCGCCTTTCATTCTACTTCATCTGATCTCACCCCATCAGCATGTCCTCCTCAAAGCAGTGAAATAAAGAAAAAACATGCTTCCAGGAAAGGAAGCGGAAGATGAAACACCCAAAGCAATGAAGGGAAATTTGAAGGATATTGTTAAATAAGCCGAAACATGTGTCCATTGTTCTTAGGACTACCTACTCACACACAAAAATCCCACCCTGTTTATTCAGCCTTTTTCCTTTGAGTCCGTGGAGCCACAGAACCAACATTCTAATAGTAATGGAATAATAAAGGCCCCTATTGACAGGAAGGTTCACAAGACATATCTTCCACTAACTGGTGATCGGAAAGGTTCACTCAAGATTTTGGAAATTTCTATGTTAAGCAATTAAATAAGGAAATGTTACCTCCTCCACACGACGCAGAGCATTCAGAACGAACAATGGCCCAAGTGTAGTTGTGTTTTGGAGCTGCTTTATTCTCGATCTCTGACTTTGGCAAGGCAAATTCCCATCCAATCCCTGGATTTTTGCCTTGTAGTAGCATCTGGAAAATTAATATTTGGAAAAATATTATTACCTTACCTACTAATACATTAAAAAGTAATCGCGTTGCAGAAAAATTACCTTCATGGTTGGACTCCAATGCAGTATTATGACTTTCTTTTTTCCATTTATAAATGTTTTCAGCCTGCCTGAGAGTAGCAGGTAGAAAACTGTCCACATAGTCATACAGCACAGAAACAAGCCCTTCGACCCAACTCTTCCACGCCGATCAAGATGCCACACCTACGCTTGTCCCATTTGCCCAAATTTGGCCCATCTATCTATATATATTATTAAAACTCTCTGTTTGTTTGTTTGTTTATTGTTTGACCATGCCTGTTTGATGGTGCCTTATTTTGTGCCCCCGTCACATGATAGCACAACAATTTTAGGACCACCTTACTCACCTTTATCCTGGGGACACCTTAATGCAAGTTTCATTCAAATTGGTCTTATATTTTTAAAGTTCTAGACATTTTAAAGTTTAAAAATTGCCTTTTAAACCGACACTGGCTGTGTTCAGCATTCAACGTCACAATGGAACCCGCGCGAGTGGTGGTTAATGAGGGAGGGGGGGCCCACGATGACCGCTGGGGACGAGACCCACCAGAGTGACGGGAATCGTGGCCAATGAGGGGGGGGGAGGGGCTATGAGCTGACGAGCTGCCGTCAACTCACCCACTCCATCCCCCCTGAACCTCCCTCCTCCCCTCCCCCCACTTACCCACTCCATCTCCCCTCAACCCCCCTCTCCCTCATCCACTCCATCCCCCCTCAAGCCGCCCTTATCCCTCACCCCTCCCCCTCCCTCACCCACTCACTCGCCCCCCCCCCCCCCCCCCGCCGGGAAGACGAGCTGCGTTTTCGACGTCAGTCCGCGCTTGCGCAGTTGGAGTGACCCACGTTATTTTGACTTTGCGATAGTACAAATGGCATTGACCCGTAGCGAGCCGCAGCTCGCTTGTGGCCACGTGAGGGGGGATGAAGTGGTTGAGTGGGTGAGGGGGCGGGGGACGCGGAGGGGGGAGATAAGGGGGGTTGAGGGGGGATGGAGTTGGGTGAGTTGGTCAGGGGGGATAAGGGGGATTGAGTGGGTGAGTGGAGGGGAGGGGAGGAATAAGGGGGGGTTGAGGGAGATGGAGTGGGGGGGAGGAAGGGGAGATAAGGAGGGTTGAGGGGGATAGAGCAGGTGAATGGGGGGGAGGAGAAGGGGGGTTTGGGGGAGGTGAGGGTGCTAGACCAATGCAGGAGAGGTTTGGGGGGGTTGAGGGTGATGGAGTGGGTTAGTGAGGGGTGGGTGAGGGGAGAGGGGGTTAAGGGGGGTTGAGGAGGGATAGACTAGGTGAGTGGGGGAGGGGATAAGGGGGGTTGAGGGGGGATGGTACGTGAGTGGGGGGAGGGCGAGGGGGAGGGGGGGAGGGTGGGGGAGGAGAGGGTACTGGACCAACACAGGAGAGGTTTGGGCCCAATGGGTCCACTTGGTCTAGTATTCCTCTAAACTTTTCCTGTCCAAATGTCTTCTGAATGCTTTTACAGTACCTGTCTAACTACCTCTCCTAGCAGCTCATTCCATACACCCACCACCCTGCGAGTGAAAAAGTTACACCTCAGGATCTTTGTCCTCTCACCTTAAACCTATGTCCCCCATTCGTAAATATTTTTACTAACGTGAAAATATTGCAGAAGCTGGAAACAAATGAAAATTTTGGACATACAAAGCAAGACAGAAAACTTCAATGGAGCAAGGAATGGTTAATGTTTCTGATTGAAAGATTCTAATGAAGTATCATGAACAAGAAACAATGAGTTCTGGTGAAAGATCTTTGACCTGGAATATTAACAATTCTTTTCTCTCCATTTATGCTGTCTGACCCACCGAGTATTTTCAGTATTTTTCATTTATATTCGATACAAATTATTTGGTTACTAAATGGGACTATTAAGAATGAAAAGAAAATGTTCTTAAGTAAAATTGGGTTGAACATTCCCTTTAACTTCATGTAACTTCAACTAAAATAATTCATAATTGGAATCCCTAATGCAATCTTGCATTTGTTAATGCATCACAACACAGAGTTAGTTCATTTGTCATATAAGGTAGAGTTCAGGGTAATATTTGAAGCAAGTACTAAACTTCTGTAGAATCAGAAAATGATTGTTTTCTTCACATTCCTGCTCACTGCTGTTGCTTTTCTGACTGGTGTTGTCAATGTAAAACATTGACTACTTCCACAATTCCACACCCCCCAGCCTCCTGACTCAACTGTGAAATGACTGAAGCCTGAGGCTGCTCCAGTCATTCTTTCTCTCTCTTACCCCAGCCTTGTAATTTCCCCCATAAAACATCTACCCGTTCCCTGTTGACAGTAGCTATTCACTCACTGTACAATGAGAGAATTGTTTCAATCTGTGGATGGACTTGAACATTTTATTTGCTTTCATTGATGAGGTTACTATATAAGCAGGAGAGTTTGTAATAATAGATAACGGTGAAGTTAATTAACAGTAACACTGATGATAGTTCACACTCATTTTACTCTCACTAGGTGATGATTTATGTGAGGTGTGAAAGACAATTTCACAATGTTGTAATTGGTGACATCCTACTCGATAGGATTTTGAATGATAAAGAACTCCTGATAGAATTACTATCCCTTTCTGATTCCTGCAACCGCAGGAGATGCAACACCTGTCCCTTTACCTCCCCCCTCAACTCCATCCAAGGGCCCAAACAGTCTTTCCAGGTGAGACAGAGGTTCACCTGCACCTCCTCCAACCTCATCAATTGTATCCGCTGCTCTAGATGTCAACTTCTCTACATCGGCGAGACCAAACATAGGCTCGGCGATCGTTTCGCTCAACACCTTCGGTCAGTCTGCCTTAACCAACCTGATCTCCCAGTGGCTGAGCACTTCAACTCCCCCTCCCACTCCCAGTCTGACCTTTCTGTCATGGGCCTCCTCCAGTGCCATATTGAGGCCCACCGGAAATTGGAGGAGTAGCACCTCATATTTCGCTTGGGCAGCTTACAGCCCAGCGGTATGAACATTGACTTCTCCAACTTTAGATAGTTCCTCTGTCCCTCTCTTCCACTTCCCCTCCCCCTTCCCAGTTCTCCCACTGTCTTCCTGTCTCCAACTATATCCTTTCTTTGTCCCGCCCCCCCCCCCCCCGATATCAGTCTGAAGAAGGGTCTCGACCCGAAACATCACCCATTCCCTCTCTCCTGGATGCTGCCTGACCTGCTGAGTTACTCCAGCATTTTGTGATCCCTTTCTGACCAGTGCTCTTGCTTCACATCACATGAAGGTGGCGTAAACAAATATTTTGAATATAGAATTAATGAACTTTAATGAGAAGTATACACATGGAGAATAATGTATTCATTTGATGAACTACTGAATGAGACATAAATGATACATTGGAAGGTGTGGAAATTACTGTGTTTAACTACAATGAAAATGGTTGGAAATAGAAGTCCCGGATAAGTAATAACATAACATAACATAACAAAACATTATTGTCACTTGGCACAACACCGAACGAAATTTCAGCAGTCACAGCAAAAAAAGAAAAGAACACAGGACACACGACCCCAACACAAACATCCATCACAGTGACTCCAAACACCCCCTCACTGTGATGGAGGCAACAAAACTTCCCCTCTCCTCCCCCCGCACCCACGGACAGACAGCTCGACCCCTACCGAGGCAACCGACACGCACAGCCCCCGCAAGGGGATGGAAGGCCCCCCGGCCGAGCCGCCCCGGGCACTGAAACGTCCCGCGGCCGCACCGGGCGATGTTAAGTCCAGCGGCCGAGCCCCACCGGGCACCGAAACGTCCCGCAGCCGAGCCGCGCCAGCGATGTTAAGTCCAGCGGCCGAGCCGCGCCGGGCGATGGAAAGCCCCGCGGGCGAGCTGCGCCCCGGGGAAGAGACCTAATAAAAGAAAGGTTTCCCCCGCCCCACCCCCACCCCCAACACGCCCCACCCCCCCCCCCCCCAACACACCCACCCCCCCCCCCCCACACATACACAGCCAAAAACAGAAACAAAAACCATCCCAACACCGACACAAACAAAAAAAAAAGAAAAAAAGACAAACAGACTGCCAGAGAGCCGCAGCCGTTAGGCGCAGCCAACTCCTCCCAGTGTGATTCAATCCAAAATAGAATCTGGGTACAAGGGAAAATCAAGAGCACTGACAACTGTTTTAATACAAAACCTAATGATTCGTTATCAGAAATGGTGCATTTTCTTTTACCTATTGAAATGTTTTAATTATGTCAATGATACATGTGCCTAGGTACATCTTTTGTTTAGGAAGAAACTGCAGATGCTGGTTTACACCGAAGATGGACAAAAAACGCTGGAGTAACTCAGCGGGACAGGCAGCATCTCTGAAGAGAAGGAATGGGTGACGTTTCGGGTCGAGTCTGAAGAAGGTCTCGACCCAAAGTGTCACCCATTCGTTCTCTCCAGAGATGCTGCCTACCCTGCTGAGTCACCACAGCGTTTGTTTTGTTTGTTCCAATCTAATCAAGAGTTTTGCGGAGTTTCCAACATAATTCTGCATTGGAAGACTAAGTGTCAACTTACATCGCAAAAGGCAGGTGAATATCATGCAGTAACTACCGAGCAGGTAGATGACAAGACCTGCAAAAGTGCAATATCCTCTTCTGCATTGCCAGTGCAATTCATCTGTCTGACCACTGAGTGGCTCTCCTGCAAATTCTTTTTGACTGGCAATTGAAAATAAGGGCCAACTATTGAAACAAAAACGCTAATCTATAAGAATGGCTGCTTTGCTCCAGTGAATGGAAGCTACTACCCCCAAATCCATTCAGCATGCAGTAAATGCACCCTGATGATGTGTGGCTATAGGTGGGGAAGGTGATAGTGGATAAACTTTACCCATTGTAGCACTGCCAGAGAAGCGTTCTTTTCAAAAACATTCCAGATCCCAAAGATCATCCATAAGTGGACTGTTCCAGGAATGCTTGTGCCTGTCCTATGGAACATGGAAGCCTCAAGATACAAGTGCACAAACATGCAGATGAATGACCATCTGTGGCCGTACAGCCTGCTGCTGGTTAAGGGTCTGCAGAGGACACCAGGTCTACCTGATGAGACTGGTTTTGAAGTTTGATTTACTGTTACGTGTACTAAGGTACAGTGAAAAGTTGTTTTGTTGCTTGCTGACCAGTCAGTGGAAAGACAATATATGATTACAATTGAGCCATCCACAGTGTACTGAGACACAATAAATGTAATAACGTTTAGTGCATAATAAAGTCCCGTAAAATCCAATTAAAGATAGTCCGAGGGTCTCAAATAAGGTAGATAGTAGCTCAGGACTGCTCTCTGGTTGTTGATTGTTGCCTGATAACAGTTGGGAAGAAACTGTCCCTGAATCTGGAGGTCAATGTTTTCACATTTCTATACCGTTTGCATGATTGAAGAGGGGAGAAGAGGGAGTGACTGGGGAGAGACCCGTCCTTGCTTATGCTGGTGGCCTTGCAGAGGCAGCATGAAGTGTAAATGGAGTCAATAGAAGGGAGGTTGGTTTTTTGTGATGGCCTGGGCTGCATCCACAATTCTCTGCAATCTTTTGCAGTCTTGGATGGAGCTGCTCCCAAGCATGCTGTGTTGCTTTCTATGGCGCATCTGTACAAGTTTTCTAGAACTTTCCTTAGCTTTCTAAAGAAGCAGAGCCGTTGGTCTGCTTTCTTGGCATTGCTTCAATATGGGTGGTCTAGGACAGGTTGTTGGCGATATTGGCTCCTATGAATTCAAAGCTTTCTCTACATTGGCGCCATCAATGCAAACTGGAGTATATGTACCACTTCGCTTTCTGAATTTGATCATTATCTTTTTGGAATTGCTGACAATGCAAGAAAGGTTATTGTCTCGACACTAGGTCAAGAGGTTCTCAATCTCCTTCCTGTACTCTGTTTGATATTTGATATCCAGCCCACAATGGTGGTGTCATCTGCGAATTTGAACATTTAATTAGATTTGTACGTGGCTGCACAATCATGGGTGCACAAGGAGTAAAGAAGGGGACTGAGAACACATCCTCGCAGAGCACCAGTGTTAAGGACACCACTTCAGTGC
Organism: Rhinoraja longicauda; assembly: GCF_053455715.1. NCBI lineage: Eukaryota > Metazoa > Chordata > Chondrichthyes > Rajiformes > Arhynchobatidae > Rhinoraja > Rhinoraja longicauda. Next base: position 64,596,727 of record NC_135954.1, on the reverse strand, counting down.
CATCAACGCATTTGCTCCCAGATTGATTGCCGTTCTTTCTCCATTTAACAAAATATGAATCTTCGAAAGTTAAAAATTACAGCAAAAGCCTTTTCCCTTCACTTCAGGAAAACCCCCCAAATATTTCAAAATAAGCATCCAAATTAAACGAAGAACTTCAAAAGGAAAAGAAAAGACCAAATGAACATCGAAACAGTTCCGAGTAAAAATTTGCCTTTGTTCCTGGAGCTATTTACAGCTGAAGGTGCTTAACGATTCTCCCAACAATTTGTTTCTGTCTATGCACCTTGCAGATGTTTAGAATATGGCCATAATTGGATGAACCTGGTGCTTTCAGCACTGAAAAGTAATGACAAATTTGGGATAAAAATAAACTTTGGCACGTTGTCATTAAAGAGAAATGAGCCCTGCGTTAAGTGTACTTATCACAGAGTAATCAGCAGATAGATCCAGAGAGCACGTCTAAACATGTCGCCCTTCTCCTAGATTCAAATTACTATATGCGTGGTATAAGGCAATAATGATGGAAAATTGAGTGCATAATGTCACGGCTTAATTAAACGTGCCTATATGTGGAAATGGTATTTTCATCATACACTGTAAGAGTGAAAGAAAGGTCAACTGCAACTACACTGAGCGCCATGGAAAATATCATAATGCTGGGCGGTTTGTTTCAAGAAAGCGCTGCAATGTCTTCCACTTGAAATGTGTAATGTGGAGTTAGTCACGTTTTGTGTCGGTTCGAAGGACATGCTCATGTCGGTTGGAGGGGGGCGTAGTTCTACAGGGTAGGAGGACATTGTTGTGTTAGTTAGGGGCTTGCATCAGGTGATGAAGACTTGCTTTGAGGCTTTGTGGGAAGGTACATGATCAGTGATAAAGAGTTATAATTAAAATTCAGAGTCTATTTGTGGTGTGGTGTTGGTAGTGGTTGGGAGGAATGGCTAGTGAAGTTGTGTTTGTGACCAGGAAGGTAAAAGGTAATGAGCTCAAGGGAAGTCCCACAGCAAGGGCTAAAATGTCACCTTAAGTAGCATCTACATGCAGCTAATTCCCAACTAAGCAAATAGGGCAGGAGCAGGTAGATCACCTTTCCACTTTGTAGAGAAATTGTGTTTTGCCAGCAAGGTCCAAGCTTAATGCTAATTTCTAGACAATGGTATGTAAATACAAGGCAGATCTTATTGCAGTTACACAGAATTATTACTTTTAACATTGATGGTTAATACAAAATACCAGCAATTTATTTTAACCAAAAACAATTGGTATTTAGTTTTAATTATCAATATTGAAGAACGTTTCTGAGCATTTTACCAGGAAGAAAAGATTGAGTAATTATCAAAGGCTGAATAAAGGTAAATTATCTTCATGCATTATAAAACTCAATGAAATTGATAGTAGGCATTTATGTTGTCAAGCTGGAAAGGGTACAAAGAAGATTTATGAGGATGTCGCCAGGGTGAGAGGGTCTGAGCAATAGGGAGAGGTTAATTAGGCTGGGACTATTCCTTGTAGTGCAAGAGGATGAGGGGTGATCTTATAGTGTCTCAAATCATGAGGAATAGATCGGGAGGATGTACTGAGTCTCTTGCCCAGAGTAGGTGAATCGAAGACCAGAGGACATAGCTTTAAGGTGATGGGGGGAAAAGTTAATAGGAATCTGAAGGTTTCTTTTCACACAAAGGGCGGTGGGTGTGTGGAATGTGCTGCCAGAGGAGGTAGTTGAGGCAGAGACTATCTCAACGTTTAAGAAACAGTTAGACAGGTACATGGATAGGACAGGTTTGGAGGGATATGGACCAAATGCAGGCAGGTGGGACTAGTGTAGCTGGGACATATTGGCTGGTGTGGGCAAGTTGGGCCAAGAGCCTAGTTCCACGCTGTATCACACTATGACTATGACAACTGTCTCTCTTGCAAAGGTTGCATGAAAGCTTAGGGAAGAAAGTCAAAATAAAAATCACATCTGCAGGAGTGCTCGATTTTAACTGGGAAAAAGTAGAGACACTTTCTACTTGGCATTGTGGTCAATTGATATATCAGCTTATTCCTTTTCCATTAATTTTAACACATAAAAAAGTAGCAAAACGCTTGTTAATTTTGATCCAGAACCTCAACATTCTAGTGCAGCCTGGATGGTGAGAGAGGGATCTAATGGAGACAGAAGAATTGCTGATGCTGGAATCTTGAACAAAGGACGAGAACAATAGAACAAAAGAGTAACTCAGCAGAGCAGGCAGCATCCTTGGAGGGAATGGATAGGCGGCGTCTCAGGTAGTGACCCAAAATGTTGTCTATCCATTCCCTCCACAGATGCTGCCGGACCTACTGAGTTACTCCAGCACTTTGTGTTTTGAGCAGAGAGCCATTTGTTGGTTTGGCTATGGGCCTTTGTTGGTGCAAGGGCATAGGACTGAGGGTGGTGGGAGTGGGGATGGGACAAGGGATAAAGTTAAGTAATAAGCTTAGCTAATTATTTAGCCACCAGTAAAGTCTAAGGGTATTGAGAAGATCAAGCTGATAACAGGCAGCGATCCCATTACTTTTGTAAGGGAAATTCCAATTCATTCTTGGGAACAGTTTTCGAGCCCTTTTCAAGGCGGATCCTTGGTTTGGTTTCTTCACGTATCACTTGCCAGGCTGCTCAGTAATTGATACAACCAGACAGTAACTCCCAAGAATGAATTTTTCAGGAGGTGCAATGGGATCTCAATCTGCATCATTTTTTACAATTTTATATGGACCAGTTGTCCACCTATTTATAGGTACGGTCAAACACTCCATCACATGGGTCTTCAGCTTTAATAAGGTGGCTGAAGTTACCTCGTGTCATTCCAAATGTTACATGACTATCTTTCAGACTTTTTCACAGGTGAATTTCTTACACATGTCATGCAATACTGTGTTGAAAACTATCAACTCTTTCCCTTGTATAACACAGCATTTCCCAATAAACAGCATTAGCATCTAACCTTTCAGTTGCTACTTGAAATTTACTTAACTATAATCTTTTAAAGATTTATGCCATGGAAATATATAAAATCAATTTGAAAATTGCTTACTCTCCTTTCTGTGCTCTTCTGCCAATGCTATATTAGATGGATAGAACTACTGGAAATCATCCTTTCGGTTTTTACTGTAACATTTTAAACATGAGAGTTGAAATGTGGATATAAGCAATTTGCCATTTTATATCCCCCCGAATCATAATAAACATCTAAAGATTTAAGGATTTACAATAACACAAGATTGTTCCATTTTACAACAAACAATACTTGAACAGAGTGCAAAATTACCACACAAGATGACATAATAGTCTCGGATGTCTACTAAACCCATTTCTAATGTGTATGTTTTCTATCGCAATATGTGCTACTAAAAATGCCTCATTATGACAGCTCTTGGCAAATTACCATTTGTTTCCATATTTTATATCCATTACTCTCAGCAGACCTCTGCAGACCTCTGGTAGGCTTTTAATCGCGCACAATATTATCTCAGTAATAATCTCTAGTGCTGGGTGGAGTTAAGGTGCTCCAAATATAATTGCATTAGATCATATTTTTTGTTACAGCCATCCATCCTGAACTAAATTTAATTTCCATTCCCCTTGTGCTAATGGGAATACAGATATTTGAGACTAGCAATTAGATACTTCCTTAAATAAAATGTGTAGTCGTGGGATTATCTTGCAAGATTTGAATCACTTTGCACTTTGAATCAATTTAGAACACTACATCACTTCCATCATCTAATTCAGACTTGAGAACGCCCCTATATGGAAACATATCAGATGGAGCTCAGTAAAAAGCCAGAAGTTCGTGGTAAAAATATAATTTTATAATTTGGCTTCAACTGATTTCAGTTGCAGAGAATTCCACAGGTTCCCTACCGCAGAAAGCGTTGAGCTCAGCAATATTGCCACAACGTGGGATATACTATGAACAGACAAATTAGGGTATTTAGGGACCTCTAGACGTCGTCACCAATATCTGTGTTTCCTTCATAGACCGACAGGCAGTGGCAAATTGGTTTAAGACAAAAAACGAAATAGCAGTCTAAAGATAGCATAGATATACAAAACATAAGTTTTAATCTTTGCTTTACATATAATCCTCACGGTCTGATTAAATGAAATTAAACAGAAACATTTCTGCAGAAAGAAACATATGCCTTCAAAGTCAGAGAAACATAGGTGAGTTAGCAATATAAAGACAATGGTAGCAAGCTGGTAAACAGTACATGTGTAGTTTACTACGGCAGCATTGTATTAATTGATGGAGAATCTTTAATCCCACAGCAAGGCTGCCATTAAGAAATCTTATGGTAGTAAATTGGTGAAAAGAAAGCAACTTTCACTTAATAAATGCAACATGTAGACCCACGGCTCGGTGGCTTAGCGGTAGAGCTACTGCCTTACAGCGCCAGAGACCCAGATTCGATCGTGACTAAGGGTGCTGTCTGTACGGAGTTTGTACGTTCTCCCTCTGACCTGCGTGGGTTTTCTCCGAGATCTTCGGTTTCCTCCCACACAGGTTTATAGGTTAATTGGCTTGGTATAAATGTAAAAAAACATCTCTAGTGTGTGTAGAGTAGTGCTAATGTGTGGGGATCACTGGTCAGTTCAGACTCGGTGGGACGAAGGGCCTGTTTCCGCACTGTATATCTATAAACTAAATTTGGAATTGGACTTATGAAAGCTAGTTCATAAGTTCTAAGAGGAGAATTAGGCCAGTCGGCCCATCAAGTCTACTCCATCATTCAATCATGGCTGATCTATCTTTCCTTTTCAACCGCATTCTCCAGCCTTTGCCCCATAACCCCCTTGCTAATCACCCTTGCTAATCACAACAATACTAGTGGCAACAAAAATGCAAGTTTTCATGAAATTCAATGGCCTTGTCTACTATTAAACTATGCAGGCAGAAATTTAGTTTTGTTTCTTCATATCTTAATGATAAAACAGTATCTGTGCTGAAGTGTACAAAGGCAAGACCATGAAAGAAATTAATAGCCAGTTTTGCCTCTTATCACATCTGAAACTTCTGTTAGTGAATTCACAAATAAAAAAAACATGCTTTCTTTTCCAAGAAGTCATTCCTTTCCTTGAAAAATATGCTAAGTGTTCATTAGCTGACAAGTCGGGAGAGTAATAGATATAGATTTTTCTAATGGTGCCTTGTGCTCAGTAGATAAAAACACTTATTATAGACAATATAACACTCCCCCTTCCCTGACAACATTATTACACTAAACGGTCCCCAACTACGACCACTGAAGCTGCAATTTACACTTGAGAGATGATCAATTCTCAAATTATGTTATAATCACACATCATAAAATGAGGGTTTTGTTGAAGTAGTGGGCAAACCTACCTCTACCACTAATGTTTCATTCGTGGGACCAGTGGCAGAAAGGCTTTCCTGTCGATTGTAGGGCCTTTTATAGTCAAATATTGCCCCAGAAAACCGATGTCGCCCAGGCCAGTCAAGGGTCCAATGGCCATTGAGATAGTATTTCTGCTGTTGGTTTCTAATGGCGATGTAAGCATTGGAGATGTTTAGTTCATGCACACGAATGCTACGTGCTCCTGCAGGAATGGTGATTACCGTATAATATTCTGGTGGAGAGAGAGGAAAAAAATCTATTACAAATAATTGAGGTGCAAATACTCACTTTAAAATATTTTCAGCTTTATATCAAACTTCCAGTTTAGTGCAATTTAAAAAAAAAAAGGCAAATAGATGGCAAATACTCTATGGTTCTGCATCTAATGTGAGCCTTATCTGACTGTGGTGGGCTAACTTAGGAATCCGACAGAGGGACCGGACCCATACACGGAATTTGTACTGCTTCTGATTTCTATTAGCTGCATAAATTGGGACCAGCACGGACTTTTGTGTCCAATGCTCCAATCGAGAAAAGGTTCAAACACCCTTCAAATTCAAAAGGCGATTTGGTCTTAAGATTTAGATACAAGGAACTGCAGATGCTGGTTTATCAAGGAAAGACACAAATTGCTGGAGTAATCTCAGCGAGTAATGCAGAATTCCTGGAGAACATGGAGAGGAATTAAATTATTGCATCATATGGGAGGCGCATTCCCAATCTCATTGTACCCCTGTACAATGACAATAAAGATATATTGTATTGTATTGTATTGTATATTGTGACTTCGGGTAGAGTCTGATGGGTCCCAATCTGAAATATCACCTATCCATGTTCTCCAGGGATGCTGTCTGACCTGCTGAGATTTCCATTTATTTTTTCCATTATTTTAAGGGGCGCCGGTATTAAGATTGTTGTGAGAGAAGTAACAGGAGTATTGATGATCACACCAGCGCCCCTTAAAATAATGGAAAAAATAAAAGATTTATTTTGTTATTGTTGTGCATCCCCCTGGCAAAATCTATAGAGAGGCAGTATTTGGATAGGAATAGAGCAGCTGTGGTTTCAACATTGTTTATGATGATACGAGTATGAGCTGGGGATGGTACTTATAAATATGTATCCCACACAAATCGCCACCTTCAGGCATGAAGAGGATAATTTCAAGTGTAACCAAGCCAAGCCATTCTAAAGTTATGATCGCTACAACATGGTTATAATATTATGTGGGGACCATCTGCAGTCCTTTAGACTTGGCAATCAGGCTGAGTTATTAGTTTGTCCAATGTTAATTTTGTGGGTCAAAAGGTTTACACAAACAGTTTCAGTGGCCTTGCCAAACTTCTACATGAATCTTAAAACAGATCACCTCGATCTGCTGGCAACCTTAGCTGCAGTTATAAGTATTAATAGGAGTTTGGATTAAATTTTATACGGTGCATATCTACGAGGCTTAAAAGTAGATTAGATGGGCATCATGATTACTACAGTGGGAGATTCAGTACATTACGCAGATCAAAACGTACGGTTTACATAGTGCTGTTTGGTGTATTGACCCTTGAAGATTTTACACGTTGAGTTGTTCCCTTTGCAGACACCACAAGCATCTGGCTCAATTTTGGAACCGAGAACACGGTCACATCCAACGGCCTGTGAGGGAAGAAAATAAATATGAGAACAACACTGCATGATCGCGTGATTTTCACTGCATTATACAGTACATGTAGCACGGTATCGCTAAACAGTTTCTATTTAGTATTGTGAACATGCTCAAGTCAAATCTATATTTACAAGTTAGAAGGTGTTTTAAAAAAGCACTCTTGTTTCAGATTTCATTCATAATTTTAGTAACAGTGAAATCTTTCACTTGCTGATTGGAAGTAATAAAACTTCACTCTGTAAGCCATGAATGGACTATTTAATAATGAGTGCTTCATGAGAGCTTTACATGCTTATCCTGGCAGTGAGTGGGCTAACTTCCTTACTAATGAGGTAGCCCTGAGTGCTTTTTCCTCAAACTGACAGATTCAGCTAAACATTCTTAACAAAATGGGAAATGATTTGAATGCTGCTAATAGTATGAGTACTAAAGTAATTGAGCAGGGAAAGTATATGCAATTTATATTCAGGAACAGAGTCTGACCCAGCTAGTTATTCAAACACATAGTAACCATGCTTCAGGAAAGGTACTCTCTCCATAAGTTCTTGGAGCAGAATTAGGCCATTCGGCCCATCAGTCTACCCCGCCATTCAATCACGCTGATCTATATTTCCCTCTCAACCCCATTCTTCTGCCTTCTCCCCTGACATCCTTACTAATCAAGAATCTTCTATGCAATGAGGAAGATTGCCATGGCCAAGCAGATTTGGAAGGAGTAATAATTATATTACTATTGTAGACCCAAGTAAAGCAGCAAGGGTTGATAAGGAGGACAGCGCAACACTGGCAAATGGACAAGAGAGAGCCAGTGGATGTAGTGTACCTGGACTTTCAGAAAGCCTTTGATAAGGTCCCACACAGGAGATTAGTGGGCAAAATTACAGCACATGGTATTGGGGGTAGGGTATTGACATGGATAGAAAATTGGTTGGCAGACAGGAAACAAAGAGTAGGGATTAACGGGTCCCTTTCAGAATGGCAGGCAGTAACTAGTGGGGTGCCGCAGTGCTCGGTGCTGGGACCGCAGCTATTTACAATATACATTCATGATTTAGATGAAGGAATTAATAGTAACATTAGCAGATGACACAAAGCTGGGTGGCAGTGTAAACTGTGAAGAGGATGCTATGAGGATGCAGAGTGACTTGGACAGGTTGGGTGAGTGGGCAGTTGCATGGCAGATGCAGCATAATGTGGATAAATGTGAGGTTATCCACTTTGGAGGCAAAAACGGGGGCAGATTATTATCTGAATGGTGTCAGGTTAGGAAAAGGGGAAGTACAACGAGACCTGGGTGTCCTAGTACATCAGTCACTGAAAGTAAGCATGCAGGTACAGCAGGCAGTGAAGAAAGCCAATGGCATGTTGGCCTTCATAAAGAGAGGAGTTGATTATAGGAGCAAAGAGGTCCTTCTGCCATTGTACAGGGCCCTGGTGAGACCGCACCTGGAGTATATTGTGCAGTTTTGGTCTCCTAATTTGAGGAAGGACATTCTTGCTATTGAGGGAGTGCAGCGTAGATTCACTAGGTTAATTCCCGGGATGGCAGGACTGTCGTATGATGAAAGAATGGAACGACTGCGCTTGTATTCACTGGCATTTAGAAGGATGAGAGGGGATCTTATCGAAACATATAAAATGATTAAGTGATTGGACATACTAGATGCAGGATACTTGTTCCCGATGTTGGGGGAGTCCAGAACCTGAGGAAAAACCTTTTCACACAGAGAGTTGTGAATTTGTGGAATTCTCTGCCTCCGAAGGCAGTGGATGCCGATTCACTGGATGCATTCAAAAGAGAGTTAGATTGAGCTCTTAAAGCTAGAGGAATCAAGGGCTATGGGGAGAAGGCAGGAACGGGGTATTGATTGTGGATGATCAGCCATGATCACATTGAATGGTGGTGCTGGCTTGAAGGGCCGAATGGCCTACTCCTGCACCTATTGTCTATGTATCTAATATGCTTCGACTCAAATAGAGACCAAAATAGGCAGGCACGTGTGCCATGAATTGGAATGCGAGGCCCCATTCTTTCAACTTGCAAGAGATAGAGGTTTTATTATGATTACGGTTGGGTCTATAAAGCTCTTTTCACAAAGTGGTCCCCGTGAATGACGGCAAGAAGGATAGGCAGAAATTGGGATATAGACCCAGTTCTCCTTACAATTCACATGTGGTGAACATTGTGATTGATGATCCTAAGAAAACATCAGTGAACCCTATTTATGAGGACTTGCCTTCAGATTTTGCCTCATTTTTCTCCACCGTAACTGAAATCAATAGGGAATACATAAAGAAGTACCAGTCCAGAGTTAGATCAATAACACTTGGAATTGGAATTGGTTTATTATTGTCACATGAACTGAAGTACAGTGAAAATGTAAAAGAGAGGGATAAAAGTAGAATGCAGAATTTAGAGTTACAATTAAAGGGAGTGTGCAGATTTAAAAAAAAGTGCAAGGGCTGCAACAAGGTAGATTGGGAGATCAAGAATTCATCCTTTGCATTTAAAAGGTTAGTTCCAGTGTAAATAGCGAGGAAGAAGCTGTCCTTGGATCTGGTGGTGGGTGCTTTCAAAATATTGTATCTTCTGCCTGACAGGCAAGTGGGGAGAAGAGAGAATGTGAGTGGTCCTTGGTTATGTTGGGTGCTTTCCCAAGGCAGCAGCTAGTGCAGACAGAATCGGCCAGCTGGGGCTGGTTTGTGCAACGGACAGGGCTTGCATGTACCCAAGATATTGCTTGGGGGGGGGGTGACATTACAGTGCAAGTGCCTATCAAGGATCTCTGATAATGTCTTTTTTGTGTAGTTGGTTGGATCCCTTAACTTGGCTGCCACGATAAGAATGCAGTGACTGCACCAATCTGGCAAACGGGCCACAAACTGCAGCACCACACTGACTGTGAAGAAAACAAGAACCCCCTGTCCTTCAACCAACTATAGATCTTCAACAGCAGTCCTGATTGTAAACTGCATTATTTAGGAACTAAAGTCTCTACAGAAATCATTGGATGTACAAATTCTGGAGCCCTTGTGGGTTCTTGAAGGCCAGATTCATCCAGAGAATAGAGTATGGACTTCCAACTCTGAAGAAGGGTTCTGACTCAGCGTCCTCCAGAGATGCTGCCTGAACTACTGAGTTCCTCAAGCACTTATTGTTTTTTGTTGATGGAGTCTTTATTCTCTGGCAACCCCTGTCCTTGCACCAGTGGGCACCTCTGGGGAAGATGGAAAACTTCAAAATCCTAATAAAAAGAGCATAGCCAGTCGTTGGTATAATTTGCTGCCACCACAGATTTTGAGATGTCTTTATATTTGTATCTGTCTGCCTGCCACATTTAAAAAAGCTGTCTCTCTGTTGCCAGGAAGGCACATAAGGTGGATGAAAGAGGTTGTGGGGACAGGAGTGGTGCTAAGCAGGTGTGCTGTGGGGCAGTGGTGGCACAGTGCAAGGTGTCAGAGATCAGCAGTGATACAGAAAGACCATCGACTGAGCAGATGAATGTAACGTGAATGGGGAGAAGTGTGGGTAAGGGTGAAGTTGCAAGCTTAAATAAGAAAATATTGAAAATACTCAACGTGTCAGGCACCACTGCAGACAGAGAAACAATGTTTGTAAGCCTGTTGGACAATCCTGTTCTTCCAGGCTATCAACAGCGGTTCAAAGAACATCAGTTCTCCACATCCCTTTCCTTCTGCAGAGATTGTCCATCCCAGGGAGATTGTCAGCATGCGGTTGAAATGGGGGAAGGCTGATGTCCTTTACAGAATATCAAGCCACCCTCCATGGTTATAAAGTAAAATATTTACTTGCACCCCCTTGACTCTCTTTCTGCGAGTGGATTAGTTGTCTGTACCACAATCTTCCCAGCAGATTGGTTACCACTCTTTAACTTGACCCCATTAAACCTTAGTTTGGTTTAAAGATTCGGCGTAGAAGCAGGCCCTTCAGCCCATTGAGTCCGCACCGACTACCATAACCCACACACTAGTTCTATCCTACCCACTAGGGATAATTTACAGGACAATTAACCTACAAACCTGCAAGTCTTTGGAATGTGGGAGGGAACCGGAGCACCTGAAGAAATCCCACGTGGTCACAGGGAGAATGTATAAACTCCACACTGACAGCACCCATAGTCAGGATTGAACCCTGGTCTCTGTCACTGTAAGGCAGCAACTCTCCTGCTGTTCCAGTGTGTCGCCCTGAAGTCAGTGTGTCTGAGGTGAGCTCCAGATTTTAAAATATGTTACCTTCCACCTGCTCCTGGTCCTAACTCCACTCACACCCACCAATCCATAGAGATAAAAATACACTTTAAGCTCTCAGAATTGAATTGGATAAATGTTCGCTATTTTAATTATAGAGTCAACAACTTAACAGCTAAAATTTCAGATCTGTTGAATCCGATGATCAATATGCCCATGTTCTTCTTATCACTGCACAGGAAAGGTAACAACCTGCATTGAATGGATGTTTTCAGTTGTGCAATGTTTTGTTACATAAATCAAAAGCTGGAAAATGTCCACTCAATTATGTTGTGGAATGAACCTGTACATTTTATGGCAGAGAAATGGGGGTATTGGTGATGGCTAGAGTTCAAGGATAGCTATGAGGATGAATATCGATAACACACCCAATTTACCTCGCATATGCCATCTATACACACATCAGATCTTTCCTCTGAGCATGGTGTTCCATCTTTGACTTTACTTGAAAGAGCAAAGAAGAAGTCAAAGTCCTCTGCAGCACAGTAGAGTTTGCAAAGATCGTGGTCTGGAAATGACAAGCTGAGATTTAGTGCCTTTTTGAAAAGTGTACAGAGCAGCCTTAATTACATAGTAAAAGAGATAAGTCTTAAAAGCAATTCCAGCACATGGTTTCTTGCTTTGAAGTTGAATATTTTAGTGCCATGGTTTTGAGCACTGCACATTTACATTTTAAACATATAAGAAATAAGGGAGAGCAAACTGCAGAGAGTTTGTGATTTTCTCTGGTCCTACTCCATTTCCTTGCTTGCTCAGCAATGACAGAGCATGCGATGGAAAGGCCAAGTTATTCAGCAACACTGCTTCTTGATTCCGCATTCCCCACTGGCAAGCCCTCAAATAAAACTTGCTATAAACTAATGCCACTCAGTTTCTAAGCAAACACATCCAAGACTTAACATGCTATTTGTCCTTTCAAGAAATAACCTTTTTGTTAGACTCTGCCAGAGATTTGTGCCAGCCTGTTCATTAAGGCTCAAAGTATTCAAAAACAACATAAGAAATACACCACAGGTAGTGGCTGTGGTTTCTGCAGTTTGGAGAGTTGATAGTTATCCTATTCTTTCAACACTTGGGACAGCCCCAGTGCATTTTTTGTGGCCACAATTACTCATACAAAACAGGCCACAAATTGGCACAAACCATCACTCTCATCAAGAGTTGATTCGAATGGCAGTGAAGGAAATTGAGAACAATTCTCATTGTTCCACGGGGGAGTATAATAACTTGCAATTAAAGCATGCTGTTGCTGGGTTGGAATGAGCGTTTAAACACATTATGGATTAGATTTTGACTATTGGCCAGACCCCCACTGTGAATTTTATTTAACAGATGCTAAGCAGACAATCCAAGCCAGTTTGCTGATTTCAGGCCACCTAAATAGTGGTTGGCTGCAGTGCTGATGGAAGCTGGAAATAGAACCTGGAAAATCAGTGGAGACTGGGAATGGGGGAAAGTTTAGGAAGGCAGGCGCTCGGAGTACTGTTGTGGGGAACCTACTATTGTCCCTTCCACCATCCATCATCTCCTCTAGTTCGCACACCCCATGATAAAGACTGTGGCACTCATTTTGTCCAGACTGCTGGCTGACACGAGATGGAGAATGTGCTTATCATCATTCCCTACAGTACTCTGGCTCTATGTACATCATGAGGCTTGCATTTTCAAACAACTTCCTCCCAACTAATGTGGATGAGGGGTTTGGCTACGAGGACATGTAATGGCATTATTATACTTCTCAATTCTGACAGTCCTCACATTGATGAATAGGGGAGCTCGCCAACACTTAAGCCAGGAGAACATAAAAGTTATGTTCAGAATTCATTTCAAAAGTAAGTAATGTTAACACTAAAACAGAAAATGCTGGAAATAGTCTGTCAGTCAGCATCCGTAAAGAAAGGACATCGGAGATCAAAGACTTCTATCAGCACTATAATACACTAATGGTGTACTGATGGTAGGTCCTCGCCCTGAGACAACAACTCTGCTCCTCTTTCCACAGATGTTACCTGATCTGATGAGCTTTCTTAGGATTTTGTGCTTTTATTTACGGTTTCTGACATCTGTGGTATCCTGCTTTTGTATTATTGTTAAAGCCACATCTCCTTTACCTCACTGTTATTAAATATTCCCACACTGACAATGTGCAGGCTTTCCCTCTTTACTAAAGTCCTGGCCAATCTCCCAACCTCCCCTCTATGCAAACTGCAATTTGACAACTTCCTATAAAGAGGGATACAACATGGAAACAGACCCTTTGGCCCACCGAGTCCATGCCGACCATTGATCACCCATTCACTCTAGTTCTACGTTATCCCATTTTCTCATCCACTCCCTACACATTAGGAGCAGTTTTACAGACCCCAATTAATCTACAAACCCGTACATCATTGGGATGTGGGAGGAAACCAGAGCACCCAGAGGAATCCCACGTGGTCACGGAGGAACATGCAAGCTCCACACAGACAGCATCTGAGGTCAGGATCAAACCTGGGTCTCTGGTACTGAGGCAGTAACTCTGCCAACTATGCGACTGTGTTTTCATATGATGTTTCCTACTTGTCCACAACCACAATCCTATGTCACCCTCATTGGGTGCCTGTATGCCAGGCTTCAGATTCAAAATGTTTGCACAGATTTATAAATCTTCAGTAGTCTAACCGCATCTAAAGTTTATTAATTTTTCTAGACTTCTATCCTAAGCCGTTTCCTGCATTCCACACATCCCTGGCATGAGCATTATTTAATCTGTCCCTGACACCTAGCCAAAACTTACCCCATAAACCTTAATCCTTTAACCTTTTGTTTTCCTTGGCTATTTTCTCTTTCTGCCTTTTAAAGCATATATAACACATTGGTCCTGATTTTCCAACCACAGTCCAACTTTCTCACCGGTGACATTTAAAAAATATATATTGGAAGCTTAAGGCTCAAATTAATTTCCAAAACTCCTTCCAAAAATCAAAACCCATACTTAGCAAAGCAATCATTCATCTGCAAAGAATATGTGGCATTGCTTATGATTTGCAAAACAATTTGTTACAACTTAAAAAAGCAAATACAGACTTACCTTCAACATGTACATATGGCTTCCAGCTATAGTACCACCCTCGGAATGGCTTGCTATTGTATTCAGCACATTGCTGCGATCTGAAGTCCACGCTATTATTGGGGCAATTTTGATTATTGCAGAGCTTGTACATACGAGTGCCACCATCACAGAACTTTCCTCCATACTGGGGCCTAGGAGAAAAAGTCAATTGTTCACATGCGTAACATTCACGTATTCAGAACAAACATTATGATCGTACTGTCTTCATCAATGCATGAAGACACTGTTTATTTACACCAAATGAACACTTAACCTATATTCAGTGTTCAAACTCCTGCTGTAGACCTCATTTTCGCATTAATAATAATATAATATAATAATATATTTTTTTATTTGTCCCACACCAGGGAAATTTGCAGTGTTACACCAGCAAAGTGGATAGCAAGAGACATTTATTAAAAATAAAAATAAAGACAAGGATAATTGTCATCATTTACTGTGGTTTTTTTATTTTTTTAAATTGTTATTGGTAACTGGTCTGCTGGGAGTAGCGCTGGTTATGCAGTCTCACAGCAGCGGGAAGAAAGGACCTCCAATATCTCTCCTTCACACACTTGGGGTGAAGGAGTCTGTTACTGAAGGAGTTACTCAGTGCAGTGACAGTGTCCTGCATGGGGTGGGAGTCGTTGTCCAGCTAGCGATGTTATCTTTGCCGTCATCCTCCTCTCTCCCACCACCTGCACTGAGTCGAGGGGGCAACCCAGGACAGAGCTGGCCTTCCTGATCAGCTTGTCAAGTCTCTTCCCCTCTGCTGCAAGGATGCTGCTGCTCCAGCAGACCACACCACAGAAAATGGCTGATGCCACCACAGTGTTGTAGAAAGTCCTTAGGAGTGCCCCCTGCACTCCAAAGGACCTGAGTCTCCTCAGCAGGTAAAGTCTGCTCTGGCCCTTTTTGTACAGTGCATTGATATTTTCGGTCCAGTCGTTTATTGTTAAGGTAGTCACCCAGGTACTTATAAGAGTCCACTCTTCCGATATCCATTCCCTGGATGTTCACCGGTGTCGGGGGGAAGTGGCTGCGCCTGCGGAAATCCACCACCATCTCCCTGGTTTTCCCCACATTGATCCGGAGGTGGTTCCGCTGGCACCAGTCCACAAAGTCCCTGGTCAGTTCTCTGTACGCCCTGTCATCGTCGTCTGTGATGTGGCCGACGATGGCAGAGTCATCAGAGAACTTCTGTAGATAGTAGTTTGCTGAGCTGTGCCTGAAGTCCACAGTGTACAGGGTGAACAGGAAAGGAGCTAGCACTGTTCCCTGCGGAACCCCTGTGCTGCAGACCACCATGTCCGAAACATAGTCATTTGTCCTCACATACTGTGGTCGGTTGGTGAGTTAATCCAGAATCCAGGATGTGAGGTGGTGACCCACTACTGTGCGCTCCAGCTTGCCCCCCAGAAGCCCAGGCTGGATGGTATTGAATGCACTGGAAAAATCAAAGAACATGATTCTCACAGTGCCACCAGGCTCCTCCAGGTGCAAATATAATTGATACTACATGAGAAATTCTCTCCAACATGATCAATGTGCTCAGTCACATTGATACAGACTGAAGCTTGTCCATGCATACAGAAACACATCTTAGTCATTGGTACTGGACTAGAAATCAAACATTTGGAGTATTGATTAGGAAACACATCTTAACTCTTCCGCAGCATGGAATAAAAAAATAATATGAATGAACATGTCCATGAAGCTATTCAATTAAAACAAAAACATTATCTGTTTCATTTATGTTAAAGGAAGTTGAATTTGTCGCCCTTTCCCAGTCTGGCCTGTCTATGACTCCACAACTAGAGCAAAAGGTTTACTTTTTAAAGAAGTCCCTAATTTTGGAGCAATTGGTTATAGTTAGCAACACCCACGTTCCATCAATGAATCGAGAAAAGTAACAAACATGAAGAATATTTTTATAGAATCATTCCTCTTAAAATTGCACTGGTTATGCTGATACATTGTCATAAGACACATTACCATTCAGGTCTTTAGTAGTACACTGAAGGCTGGTGTTTTCCATCTCAGGGACTTAGAGAAGTCAGGAAAAAAATTATTTATGTATAGGATTATCAGGATTTGGTACACAATGGTTATTTTATTCAGGAATGGAAATCTACAAATTGATAATAAGTTTACATTCCTCCACTGCACCTGGGGAATTTACATTCTTCTTCTTGCGTTTGAGGCAGCAGAAGTTATGTAACGCCCTCCAGGCGCTGTAGCCAGTGCAATGTGCTGTTGTCGAGGGTCGTGAGCTCTACCCCTCCACCGGGGGGGCGGAAGACAGCGCAGTTGAAAATGACGTGCTGCGCTGTTTGCTGGTCTGCTCCACACACGCAGGCTGCTGATGAACGCAGCCCCCAACGATGAATGTTGGCATTGAACCGGCCGACCCCTGTACGGAGCCGGTTCAGGGCGACACACTCTTTGCGGGGCCGGGTGGGGCTGTGGTGTTCGGTGCAACAGCGAATTGAGGAGGTTGCCGAGGCCTGTTCCCATCTGGTTCTCCATGCTCCTAGTATGTTGAAACCAGAGCCACAGAGGGTCGCTGCGTGACAGGAGAAGGGCGACGAGACGACAGGCGTTGAGGTCCCAGTTGCTGTGAATCCTGGGCGAGGTGGTGCAAAGGATGTTTGGCATCTGATGGGACCTTGCACACCAGTCTATGAGTGAAGTACTCTCTGCGAAGCTTGGTGGGTGCTATACCTGCGAGCACCGTCAGGAGATCCGTCGGAGTAGGACGTAGGCAGCCAGTGATGACATTCAATTTACATTCAATTAACTCAAGCATAATGCTAACCATTAAATATCAAGTTGTCATTAAAACTTAGTTCCTTCTTTGAAGTTTCCCACCCAAATGACTGCAGATATGTATGACTCCAGACCTATCACAAAGCAGGAGAAAGCAGGAACAGGGTACTGATTCTGGATGATCAGCCATGATCATATTGAAGGAGGGGCCGAATGGCCTACTCCTGCATCTATTTTCTATGTTTCTATGTCTGCACCTACTGACTAAACACGAGCTTGACAATCTCATCAGATAAGTAATGTCCTAGGTGCAGTAATGTCCTAGGTGCAGGCTACCGTGAGAAAGGAGGGATGTCTTAGATTGTCAGGTAAATGATAGCGTAGTACAGAATGGTAAGGAAGAGGGATGTTTGGAGAATGTTTGGTGGAATGAAGATCAAGTGTGGGAACAGTGACTGAGGGATGAACAATGATTCGGGACACCAGAGTCAGTCTGGGGAGTTCAAGGTTCGGTGTGGGAGCAAGTGAAAAATATGAGGGGAAATGATTGGTAAATTAGTGATGGCGATGAACAAGCTACAAGCAAAAGATTGCAGGGCTGGTAGAGTTGTTGAGCATGTGAATTAGCAACACAAGTAGTGGAGAGGCTTAAGTTAGTCTGGAAATAGATCAAGAGGATCCTGGCTGTGAGAGTGGAATGGTAGGAACATTCAATAAGAACAATTGAAGAAGAAACTACCTGGAAGATATTGGACTTCCTGGATTCACTGCCAGCAGCCCAGGCAAGGATGGCCAGGTCCCTTTTAATAATGTTAAAAGAGGTCTCAGTCCTGCATTGAAGGTCTATTTTTGCACGAGGGGCCTATGCCATTTGTGCTTCTTGTACGCACACAACAATTTCACAGAGGCAGCACCAAGAAATGAGCACCGTGTGATGTCACCGTGCATGAGTTCTTAATCATGTTCATTAACAACTGAGTTTGGGATATTATGAGATTAATACAAAACCAATATAAAATAATCATTGTCTAGATACTAGTATGTATGTGCCTTAACAAAATATCAACAACCTTCCTCACTAATGATGTTTTGTGCCCCAACCCAAAGCGCTGCCTATCAATTCCCTCCACAGATGCTGCCTGACATGCTGATTCCTCCAACTCTGATTTTTGCTCAAGATTCCAGCATCTTCAGTCTCTTTTGTCTCCATTTCCTCACTGATTACAGTTTAAAGGAAACAGGAAGTATTTGTAGAGTGGTTTCTATTCAAAATAATCTCCTCACTTCCATCTGGAAAAAGCATAAGAACAGATACACATCTTTTCCAGTACTGAAATAATGTTGTGTCTATCACTTTGTTGAGGCTCAACATGTTAGATATCCTGCTGTTTTGTTTAATGCCATTCAGGGGAAGTTGTTGTCTAAATGTCTCAGTAGTTCAACTGATTAGTCTGGAAACTTATCTAAAACTACTGAATGAGCCTATTACCAGTTGACTATCTTTGCTCAGTTGGGCAACAGAAATATTTCTGGCACTGTGTTGCACTAGATTGGTTCAATATGCCAGTCTTCAATTAAATTAGAAATTTAGCTTAAGGGCATGAATGCACTCCACCACCTAGCTCCACCCCCACCACTTTCTCAAATTACCAACAATGCACTCCACCACCTAGCTCCACCCCCACCACTTTCTCAAATTACCAACAATGCACTCCACCACCTAGCTCCACCCCCACCACTTTCTCAAATTACCAACAATGCACTCCACCACCTAGCTCCACCCCCACCACTTTCTCAAATTACCAACAATGCACTCCACCACCTAGCTCCACCCCCACCACTTTCTCAAATTACCAACAATGCACTCCACCACCTAGCTCCACCCCCACCACTTTCTCAAATTACCAACAATTAGGGGAACGTTGACTCAAAATTTAAGGCATACACAACATAAACCATTGTTAGCTTACTTGTACATTATAAATAATTGTCTATACCTCCAAACTAAGAAATTATTCTTGTTATTTTACATGCTTCCAAACAAGTCAAGACTTAGTTAATTCCCTACCAAAACATATCAATTTTCCTTCTTGTCGATACAATTGGCCTGGTTGCACAATTTCCATTTTAGAATGACAACTGGTCAATCATATATAATGTTATAATAGATTTCCATGTACCGGAAATGCAGCAAGCCTAATAATTACATCCATTCATCAAATCATTAATGTCAAACATGCTTTGAAGTCTATTAAAAGGTCAGTAGCATTACTATAATTCTTCATGAAAAGATGTACTTAATGAGATCTTGGATGATTGTAGGCTGGAAAATGTTAATAATGTAGGGAGGGATTTTATGATGTAGAATGATAAACTCAGTTGGAGTTAATGGGATAATTTTGCAGTTGGACCCACTGGTAAAATGTTTAATCTACTTGAATGAGTTGCTATCTGATGTGGTGCTATGCTTGGTTGAAAGGAAATATAAGGACCTTACATTAATCCGAGACTTAGATGCATTGCTCAATTATGTAGCTCCCACTTCCTCCTTGAAAATGGGAAATTTCAACCGTTAAACAATTCAATGAATCATTACAAGTGTAAAGAAGCCTGATGTTAAATACATATATTAAACTAACATTTTTCATTCTAATGCGTGGACTTCTAAATTGAGAACTAACTGAGGATGTATAATTGATGTATAATTGGTTGGCTTTTCAATATTCAATGTAGCGATATCTGTCATTCAGAGTTTGTATCCTCTTTGGTGTGAATTTCCGACAATTCCCAGCTCTCCTGAGCCTACGGAAATAGGCTTCAATAGCTTCAAGATGGCCTCCACTTGACAGATACCATGTGGCTATAATTGATGGGATATTTGAGTGATAAGGTACCTTCCAGTAGTGTGATTGAGGAGATATTATTTTATGCTTTGATGCATGCAAGATGTAAAGAACTATTTTTTATTCTTCTTCCTCAGTCAGAGAGCCATAAAAAAAGTCAGATCATGCTGTGTGGGATTGATTAGGTATAAATAATATAAGCATGAATCTCGATCAATTGTAATCAGTTCATAACAAAACTTTACAATTTGAATTCTTACATCTTAACCCTTAGTTCAAATAAAATCTCTCAACAGATCGGAAATGTTTCACAACCATATCAAAGACCAAATGCATAGAAATAAATTCTCCATAAATACGTTGTTAATTCAATAAACGTCTATCTTCCCCTTAACTGTGTTCAATAAGTTGACGAACGACACATTGACGACTGCATTGGGGCGACCACCTGCACCATGCAGAACTCACGGACTTCATGAACTTTACTACTAATTTCCATCCTGCACTCAAATTCACTTGGACCATCTTCCTAACGTTTCTTGACCTCACCGTCTCCATCACGGGAGATAGACTATTGACTGACATCTATTATAAACCTACTGACTCTCACAGCTATCTAGACCACACTTCTTCTCACCCTGCCACCTGCAAAGACTCTCCCTTATTCCCAATTCCTCTGTCTACGCCGCATCTGCGCCAAGATGAGGTCTCCATAACAGGACATGTGAGATGTCCTTATACTTTAGGGAACATGAGTGCCCATCTTCATCATTGATGAGGCCCTCACAAGGATCTCCTCAATACAAGAGCTTCGTTCTTGCTCCCACTCCCCCCAGTCGCAACAGGGACAGAGTTTCCCTAGTCCTCACCTTTCACCCAATCGGGCATTGCATACTGCACATAATCCTCTGACATTTTCGCCACCTCCAATGGGATCCTACCACTAGCCACATCTTTTCTTCCCATCTCCACCCCTTTCCCCTTTCTGCAGGGACCGTTCCCTCCGCAACTACCTAGTCAATGTCCCTTCCCACCCAAACCACCCCCTCCCCAAGTACTTTCCCCGACAACCGCAAGAGATGCAACACCTGTCCCAACACCTCCTCCCTTGAATCCGCCCAAGAATCCCAACAGTCTTTTCAGGTTCAGCAATTGTTTCACTGAACACCTCCACTCAGTCTGCCTAAACCTACCTGATCTCTCAGTTGCTAAACACTTTAACTCCCCCCTCCCATTCCCATACTGGCCTTTCTGTCAGAGTGAGGCCCAGTGCAAATTGGAGGAACAGTACCTCATATTTCGCTTGGGCAGCTTCCACCCCAGAGGAATATTGACTTGTCTAACTTCAAATAACTCTTGCATTCCCTCTCTCTCCATCTCTCCCCCTTCCTAGTTCTCCGACAAGTCTGACTGTCCCATTTAAATTTTATCTCTGTATGCTTTGTTGTCAACTTCTCAGGTTACAATGATCTATTCTACATTTCCTTGACCTCCATCTCCTTTGATGTCTTGTTCTCACACCTTACCTTTCCTTATCTCTGTGTCTCCCTCTCCCCTGACTCGCAGTCTGAAGGGTTTTGACCCGAAACATGAACCATTCCTTCTTTCCAGAGATACTGCCTGTCCCGCTGAGCTACTCCAGCATTTTGTCTATGTTCAATAGAACTAGATTCTGCCAAATATCCCTCCCTATCTGCTTTTGTCTCAATTCATTGATATTATTCAAAACATTCTGTCAAGGATCTTGAGCAGGATGAGCTCTCTTGCCAATTCTCCCTCAGATCAACATGCCTGCAGCATCTGACAGTCATTTAGAAATTATTTTCACTCAAAACCTTTTATTATGTATTAACCTTTGTCCTCTCTCTTCCTCACCACTCTTACCTCAAATGCATACCCCAAATCCAACCCTTCTCTCCGGCCTCCAGCTGCCTAACCTTCTGCTGCTGAACTCCTGGCAAGTAGGGCTCTAGTCGGTCTTGCTTCCCACTAGTCTTCCCACTGTTGTTTGGACTCCAGTATTCAATCAATTCTAATCCAACCTCACCCACCACCTCCAGGCTCTCTCAGTGAACACCCCGCCTCTGCTCTCCCCGCACCCCAAAACTGCAGCTCATTAGACATCATCCATTGCTTCTGCAATGGCAATGGAAGAAAGGCCTTTGTATATATTTTTGTGTGCAAGGCTTGTTTTAATGCACATAATGAGTTGGCCTTGTGTGCGGCAAAAATTTCTCCCAGGGATCTTCCCACAAAGTTTGTCTATACCACAAACTATCACCACTTCAACTTTTTACATATTTCTGAGCTAGAAATTCCTGTGGCTACCCAAGTTAAAACCCACTTGTTTCCGGCAAGTCAATTAGCATCATTGCCCTGGAAGCTGCTTTTAACAGTGTTGTTCTTCTGTAACTATTCATTGTTCCTTTAAAATAAACAAGATAAATTGGAGACACCACAGAAATTAAGCTAGCTGAATGCTGCACATCTTTCTCTGTGGTGGAGGGAAAGCTGTTGATGAATTCCTTCCAAGATCTTCATCTGTTCATTGCTAGATGGTGTTAGCAGCAAAGGTTAGCAGATACATTTTAATCCTCCTCAGTTTCAGTGTCAACAAGAGAAACATGCTGTGTGGAACTTGACACGTCTATGTTAAGCAGTGCAAACGACTACAGTCAAGGCATGAAACATGGCTGAAGGTCACTTGTAGCCTTTGATTAGAAATTCATGTTAGTCAGCTTCAAAGTATCTGCATGACTGGGGCTCCTCAGATTTCCGCCTAAAGTTGGAAAAGACTGCAAGCTTCAGGAGAATCTTAACACCTTTTTCTCATGTTACAGAACTCATCTGTGAATGCTGGCTGACCAGTGTATCATTTCAGGGGTGATTTTGTGCGAATTCGTCGTATAAGTTTGCTAACCAGAATTTGGATTCAGAGGCAAATATTTCTAAGATATGTTTTTAAACATTGTTAACATGCTCTTAAATAAAGTTGAAACGTTTTGAATTTCAAACTTCCAGATATGTAAAGTTTTAGATATTGAGTTATTAGATAACTGTGATGATTGAGATTATAAAGCTAAAATTTAAAAAGGCAGACACAGCCACATCTGCAGTTGTGTGGGGCAATTAATAATAATAATAATAATCCATTTATTTTATATAGCGCCTTATCACATGCTCAAAGCGCTTTACAAAAACAATTAACATAGAAACAAACAGACAAACTATCCTGACGGAAAAGCGGCGAATACACAACGCCAGCGTCCTCTCACGTCAGGGTCCGGCAGTAGACATTAAAAAGCACAAGACACACAGATATAATTTTTTACACAAAACAGCCATCACAGTGATTGCTCTAGGCATACCCTCACTGTGATGGAAGGCAAAGTCTTATCTCCTCCTCATTCTTCTCCCGTGGTGCCACGAGGTGATCGAGGCTCCCAACTTTTTGAAGCCCCCACCGGGCGATGGAAAGTCCCAGGGCCGAGCCGAGCAGGCCGATGAAAGTCCTGAGCCCCCACCGGGCGATGGAAAGTGCTGCGGCCGAGCCACGCAGGGCGATGAAAGTCCTGAGCCCCCACCGGGCGATGTAAAGTGCTGCGGCCGGGCCACGCAGGGCGATGAAGGGCCTGCGGGCGGGTTGATCGTACCTCGCGCTTCGGGGCGGTCGAAGCTGCTACGGCTGGAGCTCCCAAAAGCCGGTCGCCAGCCAGGGACCTGCGAGCTCCCGATGTTGCGGTCTGCAGGGCCCACGGCCGAAGCCTCCGAGATGGTAAGTCCAGGCCCTGCGACCGGAGTCTTTGAGGTCGATCCCAGCTGGAGGCCGCCGACTCCACGATGTTAGGTCGTAGCGCGAACGGAGATACGACACGGTAAAGGTCGCATCTCCGTTGAGGAGATTTGAAAAAAAGGTTTCCCCCAACCCCCCCACCACCCCCCTACATACACAGAATTAAAAATAAAACAAAACGTACATTTAACAACGACAATGACAAAAAAACGAAAAAAAACGGAGAGACTGCCGGTGAGCCGCAGCTGCAGAACACAGCCACGCCCCCTAATTAGAGCATTGTCATGTATGGACTATGGGATTTCCTTGTCAATAATCTATTGACAATTATTTTCCAATTAATTGGGGCAGGCACAGTGGTGCAGCGGTAGAGTTGCTGCCTTACAATGCTTACAGTGCCAGATACCGGGCTCCATCCTGGCAACGGGTGTTGTCACTATGGAGTTTGTATGTTCTCGCTGTGACCTGCGTGGATTTTCTCAGAGATCTTCAGTGTCCTCCCATACTCCAAAGACCTGCAGGTTTGTAGGTTAATTGGCTTGGTAAAAATTGTTCCTCGTATAGGATAGTGTTAATGTGTGGGGGTCGGTGTGGTCTCGGTGGACCGAAGGGCCTGTTTCCACGCTGTATCTCTAAACTAGACTAATTTTCAATTATTTTCATATTATTATTCAGTAATATTTCATGTGGAACAGCGTTTGATTTTTACTGCAGGTCGGGCTGAGAATTTAGGATGAAATAAGTAAACAATTAAAAAGTCAAAATTCAAAAACTTCCAATTTTATATTGTTTGGTGGGGGTTTTCAGACATTACAGATTTTAATTTATAATTTCAAGTCATTTACACTGATTAACATAGATGACACAAAGCTGGGTGGCAGTGTGAACAGCCAAGAGGATATTAGGAGGTTGCAGGGTGACTTGGACAGGTTCAATGAGTGGGCAGATGCATGGCAGATGCAGTATAATGTAGATAAATGTGAGGTTATCCACTTTGGTGGCAAAAACAAGGAGGCAAATTATTATCTCAATGGTGTCAGATTAGGTAAAGGGGAAGTGTGATGAGACCTTGGTGTCCTTGTACATTAGTCACTGAAAGTAAGTGTGCAGGCACAGCAGGCAGTGAAGAAAGCTAATAGCATGTTGGCCTTCATAACGAGGGGATTTGAATATAGGAGCAAAGAGGTCCATCTGCAGTTGTATAGGGTGAGACTACATCTGGAGTATTCGGTACAGTTTTGGTCTCCTAATTTGAGGAAGGACGTTCTTGCTATTGAGGCAGTGAGGTAGGTTCACGAGGTTAATCCCTCGGATGGAGGGACTGTCATATGAGGAAAGATTGGAAAGACCGGGCTTGTATTCACTGGAGTTTAGAAGGATTAGAGGGGATCATATAGAGATGTATAAAATTATAAAAGGACTGGACAAGCTAGATGCAGGAAAAATGTTCCCAATGTTGGGGGAGTCCAGAACCAGGGGCCACAGTCTAAAAATAAAGGGGAGGCCATTTAAAACTGAGGTGAGAAGAGACTTTTTCACCCAGAGAGTTATGAATTTGTAGAATTCTCTGCCACAGAAGGCAGTGGAGGCCAATTCACTGGATGGATTTAAAAAAGAGTTAGATAGAGCTCGAAGGGCTAGTGGAATCAAGGGATATGGGGAGAAGGCAGGCACAGGTTACTGATTGTAGATGATCAGCCATGATCACAATGAATGGCGGTGGTGGCTGGAAGGGCCAAATGGCCTCCTCCTGCACCTATTCTCTATGTTTCTAAGTGGTTTATAAAAGCTTCCTGCATTTCATCATGTTGGAAATCTTCAGTTAGATTAGAGATATGTTCATCACACCCACCTATTGTTTGATTTTCTAGAATGACCGGAAAAGTCTTTTAAATTAAAGAATGGGGCAACATTACTTCAGGCACCCCATCTTTGATTGTCAGGATGATTTATATGTGCACTGCTTTATTCTTCCCGTTGACTTGCGTTGTTATTTTTTCCATAATTAAACCATCAGGATAATTTATATGTATATCACTTTATTCTTCCTGGTGACTTGTATTGGTATTTTTTTTCTTAATTAAACCATCAAAACCCTAGAAATATTTTTCGTCACTGAGCAGTTGCTGGGTAACTGATCAATGATTCACATTTAGATTGCAACCATTTCACTTGCCTGTTTTCAATTGCCTCAGATATTACGGACCCCACCCAAACACAGAGTGCTTCCGAAGCACAAATTCCCTGGAGGTTAATGCATATTCTGCCCACTCTCATAACCGCGATGCTCAGGCAAGGACTCCCATCAATTTTCTCTTGAATTTGCAGTGAAACATTAGAAGAATCCTCATAGAATTCCTAAATTTTCAAAGAAAAGCAGGAGAATTCTTGAAAGTAAGAAATGTTGACAGTATAAATACTTCCTTACCTTGGACTTGTGCAGTGACGTTCTCTGCTCATCACTCCTCCTCCACAGCTCCTTGAACAAGGTGACCACATGGACCAGTTTGACCAGCGCCCATTTATGGCTTTTGGCCCAGAATCCCCGTGCTTCACACACTGCCCACGACGGCACCACTGCATCGCAGAGGAAGCAGAAGAACTGAGAAGAGGCTGAATTCTTATATAACAAGCAACATTTTGGTTTAGTTATAAGATCATAAGGTCATGTGATAGTAGAATTAGGCCATTCAGCCCATCAAGTCTACTCTGCCATTCAATAATGGCTGATCTATCTCTCCATCTTAACCCCACTCTCCTGCCTTCTCCGCATAACCTCTGACACCTATACTTATCAAGAATTTATTCATCTCTGCCATAAAAATATCTACTGACCTGGTCTCCAGAGCCCTCTGTGGCAAAGAATACCACAGGTTCCCTACCGTCTGACTGAAGAAAATGTTCTTCATCTCCTTCCCAAAAGAACATCCTTTAATTCTGAGGCTATGACTTCTAGTCCCAGACTCTCCCACTAGTGGAAACATCCTCTCCACATCCACTCTATCCAGGCCTTTCACTATTCGGTAAGTTTCAATGAGGTCCCCCCTCATCCTTTTAAACTCCAGCGAGTACAGGCCCAGTGCCGACAAACGCTCATCATAGGTTAACCTAGTAATTCCTGGGATCATTCTTGTAAACCTCCTCTGGACCCTCTCCATAGCCAGTACATCCTTCTTCAGATATGGTGCCCAAAATTGCTCACAATATTCCAAATGCATTACATCCCTGTTTTTGTATACATTACCTCAGCATTACATTCCTGTTTTTTGTATACAAGCCGTCTTGAAATAAATGCTAGCATTGAGTTTGCTTTCTTTACTACCGATTCGACTTGCAGATTAACATTTTGGGAATCCTGCACCAGCACTCCCAAGTCCCTTTGCACCTCCGATTTCTGGATTCTCTCCCCATTTAGAAAATAGTCTTTGCCTTTATTCCTACCACCAAAATGCATGACTCCACACTTTGCAACACTATATTCCAGCTGCCACTTCTCTGCCCACTCTCCCAAGTTGTCCAAGTCCTTCTGCAGAGTCCCTGCTTTCTCTACACTACCTGCCCTTCCGTCTATTTTCATATCATCCGCAAACTTGGTCACAAAGCCTCTAATCCCCTCGTCCAAATCATTAACATACAATGTGGAGTAGCGTCCCCAACACCGATCCCTGTGGAACTCTGCAGTAAAGTATTTAAACTCCACTGTATAAAATATAAAAGTATAAAATATAGAATATTTCATTGATGCTATAAAAAAACACAAATAAACTCACATGCAGTTAGTTTCCAGGAATGGTTAGCTAACAAATATCTAATATACCATGAGTTCCCCCTCATTCTTTCTTATTAACGGTCAAAGAATGTTGCCTAGAGGTTGGGATTTTTTCTTTGAAACATCAGAAATCATGTAATACGACAGACCCATATTTTGTGAGGTGAGTGTAATTGAAAACATATTTCCCTCTATGTTATTGGAGAGTTTACTGATAACATTAATCCCTCGTTCTGCATGTTAACACTTCAATCATCATCCTGTCAAAACGATTTCATTTTGACTTTATCAAACTTCAAATAGAAATAAATTGATTGGTTGTTCCTGCCTCTCAGTCATTGCGGTCACAGAAAAGATGGGCGTCACTTGCAGACACAGCTATCCAAAACCACTTCAACTTTGATTAACTCTGAATGTCTAAAGTCATTACCATTATTAATACGTTGAAAGCCTCTCTCTTATCATGTTGGCAACTCAATACAAAACTTGGATTTTGCAGATGTACATGGATATTTTTGGAATTGTATTTCTTGGATACAGAATCCAATAATATGTGGAAACGATGATGTCCTTCCAAAGTTCGAAGGGCAGAGTAGACTAGATTTTGCCTTCACAGATGCTGTGCTGTCAGCCAGGCAGCCAAAAGGCTTGTGATATTTCTATGTCATATGCTGAACACCAGAATTGGGGAACTGTACAACTTAGCACCAATTATGTTTTTTTCTTCCTTTTTTTCTGTTACATTGGCTTAATTACCTCAAAAATCAAAGTTTGTGGAGATGTCTTGAGGACAGTTTGTATTACAGTCATGGAGGTGCAGGATATCCTAAGATGTATGAAGATAGATAAACCTCCCAGGCCTGATCAGATATATCTAAAGGCACAGTGGGAATTTAGAGAAGATTAACAGGACTTTGGACTGAGATATAAGAATCATCATTAGACATGGGCGAGTACCGGACGATTAGAGGATGGGAAATGTTGTGCCTCTATTTGGGAAGGGCTTCAAAGAAAAAAAAATGGCAGCTACAGACCAACAAGCCTATTATCTGTAGTTGGAAAGTTATTGAAGAGGATTATGAGTGTTAAGATATACATGAATTTAGAAAGATAGGGATTGATTAGGAATAGGCAACAAGGATTTGTGTGTAGATCATGTCTTAATTTGATTGTTTTTTTTGAAGAAGTAACCAAGAATGCTGAATGTGGGCAGTCGTAATCTATATGGATTTAGCAAGGCCTTTAATAAGGTTCCACATGGTAGGCTGCTCTGGAAGGTCAGATCATATGGGATCCAGGGAGCTAACTGGATAAAGATTTCTCAACTTTCTGGACACATCGACACCCTCATCCTTGCTCGGGTTTTCTTTAAGGATTTATCCAAGATCTACTTGTCACAGTTTCAGTTATTCAGTTGTTATCTCATGCGAAAGAGCCCCAGTTCGATTCTGCACAGAAACAGACTTTTTTAGATGGCTCAGTGATACAGCTAGCAAAGCCGCTGCCTCACAGTGCCAGAGACCTGGGTTCAATCCTGACCTCAGCTGCTGTCTGCGTGTAATTGGTATCTTCTTCCCGTAACTGCATGGGTTTCCATAGGCGATCCAGTGTCTTCCCACGTCCCAAAGAAATGTGGGTTGATAGATTATTTGGCCGTTGTAAATTGGCCCTTGTATGTACATGAAAGGTAGAACCTGGGGAGGAGTGTTGATGAGAATGGGAGGGGAATAAACTTGGGGTTAATGTAGGATCAGGGTAAAAAGGAATGGTCGATGGACAGAATGGACTCAGTGAAACAAAATAACTGTTTCTGTGCTGTTTCTCTGTATGATTTTATTGCCGTAAAATCTGGAACCTGATCTCAGACTTCTCTTGTTCAATGAGCAGGTAACGGATACCTATTAGGTGTCAACACTTTCGACCTTTCATAAAATTGTTAGTTTCTTCTCAATTATTAGAAATTAGCCTCCTGTGTACCTATATTTAGCACAAAGAATGATTTAATTTTCCCAATTTACTCCGCTGTTAGTGTCTGGTATTCCTTTTGCCCATGGGTGATAAAATAACACAGTGCCACTCCTTAGCCACTTTTACGTACAGAAATGCAGCGCCCACCTACTTCCAATAGATGTGCTGAATGGATCCTAGCTCTGTCCCAGAGGTTTGGCTGAATCCAAATGCAGCGGGAATTTAATGGCGCTACCTAATCAACCTGCACTGCCCTTATAGATTACCAAAAAAAAGACACTGTAAAATTTCCATTAAAAAAAATAATTGTAACATGACCAATGCAAAGGCAACTATTGCATTTTTGAGTTATCGAATGCCAGGATTTTTTTATGGAGCTGAACCAGAAAATCGAAATAAATGAAGCAATTACTGTACAAAAAGTACTTCTGTATGTGTTGGAGTAAAATACCTCCAAGTAAACCTGGGGCTACTTACATATGTTATATTTTGTTAAGCAGCCAACTTGGCTCTGTAAAGTACTTAAAATACAAGCCTGGCAAAGATAGTTTACTAATTATACATCCACTTAGCTCATTCATCTTTCATTTCATGCCAATAAATATCACTGCAGTGTTTGCATAGAATTAACCTGACATTAAAAAATTATGATTATATTGATCTTTGCTAGAACTCATAACCAACACATGTACAGTAATGTTTTGGCAATGTTCAATGATTAAATATGACATCTACTTCAGTCTCTGCAGATAATCCCAAATATGCAGCAATATACATCAGTAATACATTCAATTCTTAAAATAAACGTTTTAATCGAGTGTTTGGATGTCTTTGAAAAATCCCCTCCACTGTAATCCTCAAATATATTTAGATTGGGATCTCAAATCAATGGCAATATCCACTAACTATGTCTCTTGAAGCAAAAAAAAAAACTGGTGAAGGTACAAATCAGAAATAAAACAGAAAATGCTGTAAATACTCAGCAGGTCTGTCAGCGTCCGAAGAAAAATAAATAAGAGTAAATATTTCACATAAATGAAGCTTTCATGGTACTAATTAAGGTGAAAGGAACACTGTGAAGACAATTATACTACCCCAACTGCCATCAGATTAACGTGTAATTACCATACAATTTCAAAAATCTTTATAAATAAGAATGAAAACTGGGTTGAGCTATAGGCTTGGATCATATTAAAAAAAATAAGCAAGCCTCTGTATGGCAAATAGAGTGTGCAGTTATTGTAATTAATGAAAGGATCTTTGTAATATTGAAACTTCCACTAATGATTAAAATCAGAGTCTAAAGTACAGTAAACCCTTGTTTTAACGGACCTCTTTGTAATGTATTTCAGTTATAGTGGACTGACCTAGGAACAGCTGCCCACTCCACGCTGGGCTTGTGCTGCCTCCCCATCTACCACCAGCAGGCCGAGGCCATCAAACCAAGAGTCTGAAGAAGGTCGCGACCTAAAACGTCACCTAACCATGTTCTCTAGACGCTGCCTGACCTGATGAGTTACTCCAGTACATTGTGTCCTTTTGTGTATTAACCAGCAACTGCAGTTTTTTATTTCTACTACTTACACAATGATAATACCGTACTCAGTTATAGCGGACAATCACCAATAACGGACACCATACCACACCCCTATGGTCTGTTATAATGAGGGTTTACCGTATATTTGTCTGGAAGTTATTTTACTTTTTTTTCCCCCTGAATAAATATGATTAAATGGGCTCAATACAGAAGGCAAGAGATTGTTGGTCCATTATGTCTTCAGGCAAAAGATCAAAGGAGGCTTTCATCATCAACAATTGTGCAGATTAGTAGGAAATAGTAGGAGGAGTGGAAACAAAAACACTCAGTGAATTTGTCCTAAACTGTTAACAGTTTATAAAGCAAGAAAACAAGCCCTTTAACCCAACTGGTCCATGCTGAAGAAGATATACATCCAAGCTAGTCCAATTTGCCTCTGTTTGGCCCATCTCCCTCTAAACCTTTCCTATCCATGCACTCGTTCAAATGTTTTTTAAATGTTTCAATTGTACTTGCCCCAGCATCTACCTCTGGCAGCTCATTCCATATACCCACCATCATCTGTGTGAAAAAATACCCCTCAGGTTCCTTTAAAATCTTTCCCCTCTCATTTTAAATTTATGCCCTTTAGTTTTAGACTCTCAACCCTGGAAAAACAGTGACCAACCACCTTATTGATGTCCCTCACAATTTTATATATCTCTATAATATCTATATCTATAATATCAACCCTCCGTCTTCTACAGTCTAGGAAAACGAGTCCCAGCCTATCCAACCTCTCCTTTTAACTGAAAAGCCCTCCATTCCTTGCAACATCCTCATGAATCTTTTCTGCTTTCCAGACTAATGACATTCTTTCTAGCGCTGGGCTACAAGAACTATGCACAATATTTCAAGTGTGGTTTCATCAGTGTCGCCCAGCTGCAACATGACATCCCAACTCTTGTACACAATGTACCGATGACGGCAAGCATGCCAAATGCATTTTTCACCACCCTGTCCACCTGTATTGCCACAACTCAGGAAACTATTCCACTATTCTCACGATTCTATAACATTGTCCAGGGTCCTACCATTTATTCAGTAATTATTTCTTAGTATTTTCTTCTGGTCTTGTTAATTACAGTCACAACACCAGTGGCCAAATTCTGCGAAGCTCAGATGGAATTGTGCAGCCCCATTTCACAGCAATGCAGAATGGGAATTCCAACATTCTGGTCTGCAGACCAGCTCCCCAATCCTCAAGTCTGTCCACTGCAGCTCTTTATCTCATAACCTAATCGTATTATGTAACTTGCTTTGACTCTTAAATATATTCTACCGTACCTACTTGATTTCAATTCAATGGGAATAGGTGTTTCAATATGTACCATCTTCTGAGCTAGAACTACTATTCCTAGCTTGGTAGAGATTTCTGCAAGCATCTTGATCATACCTTCACTGAGTTCTTAATCGAGATAAAATTCTTTATACATTTAACTCAATGAGGGAAGATGACATTAAGATGGATTATTTTTCATCATTATTTTTCCTGTAGATAAATAAATAGTTCAATTCAGTGGTATCAATTATTAGAAGGTTCCTTCTTCAAATTTATGGAGAACCCTTGACAATTTAATGCAGCTGCAGGAACCTGTGAACTGTTGGGACCTGTGCAGTAAGGTAAGGAATTGTTGCTTCAAGTTGGCCTGCATAGATCATTATGCTGTTTCTCAAGTGTCTGGGGTTTGTTTTTTTAATATGGAATTAGATCTGAAATTTAGATTGAATTCCATAAGCAAGGGTTGAAAAACTTGAAATGGCTGATTTTCAAACAGGGAATAATTTAATTTACTGTGAGACCAAATGTGCAAATAAAAACCTTTGACACAACAAGGTTTTGTAATGCACATATTCATGAATGAATGCATTTAAAAAAGGTACATTTGAGAAACTATTCGACATTGAATAGCATAAGTGTCGCCTTACCCTGTCGAGCCCACAAACGGTTCCCTCAGCAGCCGGCATGAATTTTGTTTCACATCTTCGGCCAATTCTGTGACACCAAAGTGCTTTACAAATGTCCTAAAAAAGATGGAGGGTGGGGGGAACAATTAAATAACAAGGATTGTCAGCAGAGAACATTCAATGCTTATGAATTACTGTTTTTAAACTTGTTACTAAAAAGTTACAATTAAATTTTGAATTAAGATAGTCAGAGAATGATATTGTTTGGAAGAGGATAAAGTCCCTTCATGCCAAAAGTTTTTGTTAGATCAGGGATCTCCAAACTATGGCCCGCGGGCCACATCCGGCCCGCTCAACATTTTATCCGGCCCGCACAACATTTTATCCGGCCCGCACAACATTTTATCCGGCCCGCACAACATTTTATCCGGCCCGCACAACATTTTATCCGGCCCGCACAACATTTTATCCGGCCCGCAGCAAGCTCTTAGGCGGCGGGGACTGGAGGCATAAGCTGCCGGCGAAGGTTCGCCGGAGAGCGGATCGCCACCGACCCAGAGCCGGGACAAGGCGAGAGATCGCAGCGCCCCCCGCAAACAACAAACTCAAGGAAACTTCTCTCCTCGCCACCGCCGCCACTCACCCCGGGGAGAGGGGGGAGAGAGAGTCGGGGCAGAGGGAGCAGCGGGTGAGAGCGAGAGCGCGAGGAGGGTGAGGGTGTCAGAGGGTCCGGTGAAGGAGCGCCACCACTTGCGGGGGCTGCTCTCTCCCTCTCTCTCCCTCCCTCCCTCTCTCCCAGAGCCAGCGAGATTTGCGCCGCTGCTCCACTCTCTTCCCCGGCCCCGTCTCCCTCTAACGCAGCAAAATAAGAACAAACACAAGTGAAACTTCCCTCCTCGCCGCCGCCGCCGCTCAACCTGGGGATGCGGGGCTTCTGAACAACAACTACACTTGTGTTTGTTCTTATTTCACTGCGTTAGAGGGAGACGGGGCCGGGGAAGAGAGTGGAGGAGCGGTGCAGATCTCGCTGGCTCTGGGAGAGAGAGAGAGAGGGAGCAGAGGCGGCACTCCTTCATCGAACCCTCTTGACACCCTCCCCCTTTCAGCGCTCCCGCTCTCACCCGCTGCTCCCGCTACCCCGACTTTCTCTCCCCCATCTCTCTCTCTCTCCCCCCCACTCTCTCACCCCCGTTCTTTCCCCCCCATACTTTCTGTTCCCTTCCCCCCCCACTTTCTCCCCCCCATTCTCTCCCCCCATTTTCTCTTCCGTCTCCCCCCCATTTTCTCCCTCCCCCCCACTTTCTCCCCCCCCCCACTCTCTACCCTCTCTCTCTACCCTCTCTCTCTCTACTCTCTCTCTCTCTCTATCTCTCTCTCTCTCTCTCTCTCTCTCTCTCTCTCTCTCTCTCTCTCTCTCTCTCTCTCTCTCTCTCTCTCTCTCTCTCTCTCCTCTCTCTCTCCCTGTGGTGGTCACTGTATTTTCTGTTTTATAAATAATCGTATACCTACGGTATATATATATTCCAATATTTCAAGCTCTTTTAAAAAATTGAATATTATTTATTTTTTGCCATATAAACCTAATGTAAACTAACCTAATCTAACCTAACCTAGTTTAACCATTCCTAATCTAATTTAACGTAACCTAGTCTAAACTTTTTTTTTAGTTCATTAAGTTTATAAAACTCACTCTTTATTTTTCCCTACGGCCTGCGAAAATGTGCCAAATATATAATGTGGCCCTCATGCTGAAAAGTTTGGAGGCCCCTGTGTTGGATCATCTCTACCCCCCATATTGTCACAGTATTCCTCACCGCCTCTCTGCAGAAATACATCCAATTGTCTCGAAATACCATGCATCCAATCTTCACATTAATTTCAACGCAATTATAAAAACATTTGCTTGGGCAATCTGCCACTGGGTAATTTAGATTAAAGAGTAATTGTTTGGTTAGAGACAGGCTTAAATTGAAGTGTACAATTTTTGTATCCAGATCCTTTGGGAAAGTGACAGATACAGGATGCATTTGGGACCAGCTAAAGTGAGGAAGAGAAAAGGCAAGTGAAAATGAAATTAATGTTGTAGATAAAGAGTTAATTAAACCCTACCAAAGATTAAGGGAGACCTTGAGGGCGCCTTCTGACTATTGTTAATAGGACACGCAGAAGTGAAATGAAAACAAAGAATAAACAAGCTGTGGTTGTATATTGTTTGTTTGTGGTTGAGGTCTGTGGTTAACCCAACATCTGCTCCCTCCTCCCAAATCCCAACCACTCAACCCACCACCAGTTTAAAAACTGCTGAAGTTCATCTGATAATCTGGAGATCGGAGAAGGATGGACATTGTTAGCACTGCAAGACATCATTCTTGTAGGTGAGAATCTTTGGCTTCAAATACTGACTATCCCTAGATGTGCCAGCACATTAATTTATGGTAACTGCACAGAACATGGATCGGCACCCAGCTGCTTATTGTCTTAGATTTTCTGAAGACAGTCCATTCAACCAATGCCAGATCAGCATAACCGTGGAAAATGCAATTAATGAGGGTACAGAGATTGTTGATCACTGAGGCATGCAGCCAATTAGTTACTAAATCGTTCATACATTTCAGTAGGGCCTTCAGGCCTGCTAACCCAGTTAAATGCGGATTAAGACCTTGGTTTCTGTAACATGCCTCCTGTAATGGTCCAAGAAGGAAACAAGCACTAAGCCCTGTAGAATCCGCTAATGGCAGCCTTCCAGGCACAAAGCTTCAGTCAACCAACACCTGTTGCTTCCTCCCGTTGTACCAATTTTGGATCCAAGTAAAAACTTTGTTGGCAATCTGCCATGTCAAAGTCTTGCTAAAATCCACAAAACACATGGACCTCCTTATTATCTTCTCAAGAGAAAATTCTGTTAATTTGGACAGAAACTTACCTTAACCTATCCACGTCCAGAGAGGTTAAGGTAATTCCTGATTAATTGATATCTTTCTAAATGATGGCTTATATTGTTCTTCTGAATTCATTGCAATAATTTGACCAGTGCATATGTTAAAATAAAGATAGACAGAAAGTGCTGTTGTAACTCAGCGGGTCAGGGAGCATCTCTAGAAAAAAAGAAAAAGGAAAAAAAGTTACTCCAGCACTTTGTGTCTATCTTCGGTATAAACCAACATTTTCAGTTTGTTTCTACACATAAGTTAAACTATTGGATACAGATACACAATTTATCCTTTCTCTCTTTTTAAACAATGGTATGTTAGTAGTTTTTCAATTCTAGGACACTGCTTTTGGAAGGAATGGAAAATAATGGTTCAGGTTTCTGCAATTTCCTCCTGTGCATCTTTTAAAGGCATTGACACATTTCATCTGGGTCTAACAAATTATCAACATTCATAGATTGTAAATCTGTAAATATTTAATCTCTCAATATGCCTTTCTGCCCGAACAGATCAGATCTTCCCTCCTCTACTGCACTGATTGCATTTTCTAACGCAATAAGCTTTTTGACATAATTTTCACTTTTTAGTCTTATCCTACCCTGTGGGCAACTTATCATCCAAGAGGCATGAGATTTGGCAGTCCAACCCTTTTCCTCTGTGGGAGCAAGTTTGCCCTCAATATCTCGAATCTCCTTCCATAATACATTTGTTGCTCTGGCATTGAGCTGTGTTTTCACCCTGCTGTGAAAGTACTGCTAATACATATTAATTAATTCCGAATAATACATTTAATAAATATTACTTGCCAGATGGTAATCAATGCACAAAAATGCATTACATTCTCAATGACAGCAATATAATTACAATTCAAGAACACGTCCTTGCCTTTTTAAAATCCAGTCTGCACAATTTGGCCTTCTCCCCAAACTGCCACTTGCATTGTGTGTCAGCGTCATAGAGCTCTCCTGGCAGCTTGTCCGGGTATCTGTACTCCTTTGTTGGCTTTGGTTCATCAGCAAGACAAGTTGCCTGGGAAGTACTGCATGTAAATGGTATAAGAAGATTAAGCAATTTAGTGTCTGCAATATTCACAAAACTAAATGGCTTTGGAGCAAACTCCAAAACTGTAACCTGAAATCATGTAAACTGAAATCATAATACCTTCAGAAAGGTGTCCAATGCTGCGTCTTTTGTAGAAGATTACCAGGTGGATAGAAACAATAAATGGAAATACGCATGCACGATAATGTCAATGACTGTGATTGGGTGATCAATAGTCGGCGTGGGTTTGATGGGCTGAAGGGCCTGTTTCCATACTGTATCGCTAAACTATACTAAATGTTTAAAATTACCAAAACATGTGGAGAATCAAGGCTGTACCTCAGAAACTTGTAGAGATATTGTCGACTGCAGGCTGACCATGAGAAGACCCCGTTGTGACCAGCAAGTGTTGGTGACATGATGTTGCCCTCGGCCTTCTTGCATGCATTCCCTTCTCCATCATGAATCATGCCAAAACTAGAGATAAAAAAACCAGGATGTTTCAATAAAAAATGTTCTTTCTCCAGAACCTTTAACATTCAGGCAGTCAATTATCCCTGGCTATTACATATAATTGGTTAAAATTTTAGCGAGCATTTATTTAGAGGGCTTGTATACAAAAACAGGGATGTAATGCTGAAGCTCTATAAGGCACTGGTCAGGCCGCATTTGGAATATTGTGAGCAATTTTGGGCACCATATCTGCAGAAGGATGTGCTGGCTCTGGAGAGGGCCCAGAGGAGGTTTACAAGAATATTCCCAGGAATGAGTCGGTTAACGGCACTGGGACTGCACTTGCTGGAGTTTAGAAACAAAATGCAAAATCAAATTTGCTAAACAGAGCAGTTCGAACCATAAGTGTAGCAAATTGGAAATAATAGGATCAAATAAAATCAAAGACTTGTTCTGAATCCAAACCCACTTCCAAATACTTGCTGCCCAGGTTGCTTTCCCTACTGTCCAGGAACGTGAAGGGTTGCACCAGTTGATCCTTCACACCCAAGAGATGTCTAAAGAGAAGTCCCTTGATGCTGCTGCAGTTTGAATTCAAAAAGAGACACTGAAAATTAACTAAATTTAATTGAAGCAGGTTTTGGTTTATTTGACTTTGTTATACAAATTAGGCTGAGGCAGCATAACATTTTGTATGACCATGATTTGGCACCTATTTCACTGCTGCCTGGGATTGTTGATGCCTATTTTTAAGGGCATTTTGTTCTCATGCCTTTTCTTGGATCTCACAACAAAGAAAACCAAAACAATCACATTATCACTCATTACAGTGCTGTAATTACTAATTACAGTCTGAAACAGGGATGTTACTCACCAGTTTGTTCCTAAAATCTTGTTTCAATGGGAACAAATCCATTGTACTCTCCTCAAGCAATGCAGTTGTGTTTGCACTTAGCTCCTGTCAGATCAAGCTACAATGAATTGTAGCCGCAATGAAACAGGAGCCCCAAAAAAACCCCAATTTGAAAGTCAGTCAATATGCTTACTTTTGTTGTTCTGTACAGGCTCCAGATTTGAACTTTATAAGAGCAACAGAATGTTATATATAATTTTTCTTTATCACATTTTCATGTCTCTATTGTTAATGAAAATTACACATCACAGTTATTGTGAATTTAGAAACAACAGGCATCAGGGAGTTTTGCCATAACATTTGCAAAATTATTCATTTTAAAAACACTTTTTATCTTTAACAATCTTCCTCTGGTTTCTGTACAATACATTATGTCCTAACTTGGCATGAACTTAGAATAATATACTGTAAGGCTGAAATCACAAATTCCAACATTAGGTGGGTGTTTCATTGGAAGAATAGCAATAATGTGAAAAAGGCATCCTGAAGTCATGCACGTGACATCACTAGATGTCAGGAAAGCATATTCTAAAATATTATATATACACAAAACAGGAAGAGCTGTAAATACTCAGTAAATCAGGTAACTTATGTAAAGAGGGACACAAAAAGCTGGAGTAACTCAGCGGGACAGGCAGCATCTCTGGAGAGAAGGAATGGATGACCCTTCTTCCTGATGGAAGGAATGGATGACTGAAGAAGGGTCTCGACACGAAACGTCACCCATTCCTTCTCTCCAGAAATGCTACCTGTCCCGCTGAGTTTCTCCAGCTTCTTGTCTATCTTCAGTTTAAACCAGCATCTGCAGTTCCTTATTACACATTATGTAAAAAGAAAAACAGAATTGACCCTTCATTAACACTTTACTTCAGCATCTGCAGTTTTCAACTTCTAAGATCGATGTACTGGTTAATCCTGGGGTGAACGGTAGTCCAGTAGCCACAGTGGCTCTCAAGTCAAGAGGTTGTAGGTTAAAGTATCAGTTCAGAGATTGGAATACAAAATATAAATATAGAATATCTGGATGATGCTCAAATTGCAGCTGCCACATATCAGAGATTCTGCTCTTTGAATGAAAGGTTAAACCAAGGTATCATCAGCTTTCTCAAATAAAGCAAACAAAAAACTTGTGTCACTACTTTGAAGTCGGGCAGGGAGTATCCAGTGTCTTGACCAACACAACATATATGTTCAGCACTAGAATTGGCTCCGGCCCATGATTTTTAACTTCTTCAGTGCTTATACTTGGATGAAGGGATTAAGAGTAACATTAGCAAATTTGCAGATGACACAAAGCTGGGTGGCAGTGTGAACTGTGAGGAAGATGCTATGAGGTTGCAGGGTGACTTGGACAGGTTGTGTGAGTGGGCAGATGCATGGCAGATGCAGTTTAATGTGGATAAATGTGAGGTTTGGTGGTAAGAATAGGAAGGCAGATTATTATCTGAATGGTGTCAAGTTAGGAAAAGTGGACGTAAAACAAGATCTGGGTAACCTCGTGCATCAGTTACTGAAAGGAAGCATGCAGGTACAGCAGGCAATGAAGAAAGCCAATGGAATGTTGGCCTTCATAACAAGCGGAGTTGAGTATAGGAGCAAAGAGGTCCTTCTGTACAGGGCCCCAGTGAGACCGCACCTGGAGTACTGTGTGCAGTTTTGGTCTCCAAATTTGAGGAAGGATATTCTTGCTATTGAGGGCGTGCAGCGTAGGTTTACTAGGTTAATTCCTGGAATGGCGGGACTGTCATATGTTGAAAGACTGGAGCGACTAGGCTTGTATACATTGGAATTTTGAAGGATGAGAGGGGATCTTATTGAAACATAAAAGAGTATTAAGGGATTGGATACGTTAGAGGCAGGAAGCATGTTCCCAATGTTGGGGGAGTCCAGAACCAGGGGCCACAGGTTAAGAATAAGGGGTAGGCCATTTAAAACGGAGATGAGGAAAAACCTTTTCAGTCAGAGAGTTGTAAACCTGTGGAATTCTCTGCCTCAGAAGGCAGTGGAGGCCAACTCTCTGGATGCTTTTAAGAGAGAGCTAGATAGAGCTCTTAAAGATAGCGGAGTCAGGGGGTATGGGGAGAAGGCAGGAACTGGGTACTGATTGTGAATGATCAGCTCTGATCACATTGAATGGTGGTGCTGGCTCGAAGGGTCGAATGGCCTACTCCTGCACCTATTGTCTATCGTCTATAACACCATCTGGCCTGCACTGCTCGGGAGCAAACTGAAGAAGATGCGGGTGGATGCTCCATTGGTGTCACCAACTACCTGACTGGACGACCACAGTATGTCAGGCTACAGAACTGTATGTCGGACATGGTAGTGAGCAACACAGGGGCCCCACAGGGGATGGTCCTCTCTCCCTTCCTGTTCACCATCTACACCTCAGACATCAGATACAACTCAGACTCCTGACACCAATTTCCCTCCTGGAATAAGTAAAGTTCTATTGTATCATATCTTAACGATATCAGTGCCAAATATGCTGGCAAATTAAACTAACCCTTATCTGTCTGCACATGATGCAAATCATACCATTCCCTGCATATCCACATACATGTTTAAATGCTTTATAAACACCACTGCCTTCTTCACCCAACCCCTTGCAACACGTTCCAGGTACTAACCACTCAAGACAAAAATACTTGCCCCACATATCTCCTTAAAATGTTCCCTCTCTCATGCTAAAGCTATGCTTTCTTGCAATTGACATTTCCACCCTGGAAATAAGACTCTTATCTACCTGATCTATGCCTCATAATTGTATAGATTTTAGTCAGACTTTCCTTCAGCCTCCAATGCCTCAGAGAGAGAAAAAGTACGTTTGTCCAACCTCTCCTCATAGCCAATACTCTCTAATCCAGGTGAAATACTGGTGATACTCTTCTGCATCCTTTCCAAAGTCTAGGTATCCTTCCTGTAAAGGGGTGGCCAGACTGCATCCAATACTCTAATTGTGTTCTCACCTAAGTGTTCTACAGCCGTGACACAAGTTTCGGACCTTTCTACTCAACATTCCATCCGATGAAGGCAAGAATGCCATGCACCTGGCGCAACGGTAGTGTTGTTGCCTTGCAGCACTTGCAGCACCGGAGTCCCGGTTCGATCCCAACTGTGGGTGCTGTCTGTACGAAGTTTGTACGTTCTCCCCGTGACCGCATGGGTTTACTCCGAGATCTTCAGTTTCCTCCCACACTCCAAAGACCTACTGGTCTGTAGGTTAATTGGCTTGGTGTATGTGTAAATTGTCCCTAGTGTGTGTAGGATAGTGTTAATGTACAGGGATCGCTGGTCGGTGCGGACTCGGCGGGTCGAAGGGCCCATTTCCGCGCTGTATCTCTAAACTAAACCAAACTAAACAATTTCTTTATCACTCTATCTTCTTGTGTTACCTCTTATAAGGAACTATCGACTGGTGACTTAACTTATTCAACACACAATATCATTAAACCAAATTTCCTGATTATTATAAGATCATTAATTGTGGGATCTATTGTGGGACTGGTGCAAATTGGTTGTTGTGTAATAGGATTGTGAAAGCATCCACGAGCTGTAAAATTGAGATAATAAAATGTACAATATAAACAGAAATAGCTCTCTCTCTTTGAAGCAAGCATTAGTTAAAATTACAGAAGCTAACTAACACTGACATTTTCATTACCTCTTGAATAGAGCTGCACTTTGTCTGCCTTTCTCCCACACATTCTTCTATGTAAAATGAGTTTCCTGTTCAGTTATAAAAACTCCTGAAACGTTACAAATCTCTGTGTGATGGGAAATCCATGAAGGAATGTACAGCACATGAAGTTTCATGAGTGATGGATTTCTGCTTTCCCCCCCAACCACATACACAACCCAGCAAGGACTTGAAAAGAGTAAAATTATGGTCTGTTGCCTCTCTCGTTGTTTGCTAACTGCATGTGTTTTTTTTCAAAGATACACTATAGAAAGTATCCCAGTCTGATATGGCAACAGCTCTGCTCTTGATTGCCTGAACCTGCAGAGAGTGAATACAACCCAGTCACAGGCTCCACGCTTCCTTTCACCCCATCTTCAAGATTCTTTGCAACATGAAGGCTGGAGGTATCGTCAAGAATGCCATTCCCTTTTCCCTCTTCTGCCTTCTGGGAGAAGTTACAGGAGTTTGAATATCCAAAATTCCAGACTTAAGAACTGCTTCTTTGTCAGGGCTATCAAACTTCTGAACCCATCACCTCTTTTGCATTCCCTTCCTGGGGGTGCTGTCACACACTCATTCTCAACTCTACCTCATTCATTTACTCTGCTATCGTTTTTGTTTGCCCGACTTCAAATTGCACCATTCTGATGTTTCGCACTCACTACTGTACTTATTTTTGTATTTATCATTGCTGCACGTATATTGTTTACCCTGCGAGCGTCATGTGAACCAGCTATATCATTGCATCCTGGTGTATTTGACAATAAATAAGTCCGGATCTGAAGGTTCTGAAATAAGTGATGGTTAAAACTGAGGAGGTGCAGGTTGCAGGTTGCAGGATTAGGAGCAAAGGATCGGATGGGTAAGAAAGAACTGCAGATGCTGGTTTAAACTGAAGATAGACTGGAGAGAAGGAATGGGTGACGTTTTGGGTCTTCTTCATTGGATAATATCAAATGATAAACCTTTGGTTCCAAAAAAAGGGTATGTGCTAAACCTGGGTAATTACTCACAAAAGTAATGAAAAATTACTGATGTACAAGTAAATGAAGGTGATTGAGCATGGATTTGTGAAATCCAATAGTATTTAATTAACCCTATTCAACCTTTTGTTCACAGAGTAGTGGAATGGATTAAGGCATCATAGTTTGATAAAGTTCCCCATTTTAATGCTGTCAGCAAAATCAACTCCTGTGGGATGAAAGAAATAGTAGCCGCAAGGATATTATAAAATAGCAAGTATACTGAATTATTTTGAAATTCCCGTTAGTCTCCCAATTTATAATGAACAAGGGAAAAGCAGAATTTTGGATTTAGAGATTTAGAGAGATATACAGCATGAAAACAGGCTCTTCGGCCCACCAGGTCTACGCTGACCATTGGTCACCCATACACTAGTTCTATATTATCCCACTTTCACCACCTACACACGAGGGGCAATTTTATAGATGCCAATTAACCTACAGACCGGCATGTCTTTGGAATATGGGAGGAAACTGGAGCACCCGGACAAAACCCATGCAATCACAGGGAGAATATACAAACTCCACACAGTCAGCATCTGTAGTCTGAATCGAACCCGGGTCTTTAGTGCTGCGAGGCAGCATCTCTACTGCTGTGCCACTGTGCCGCCGTCATGAACAAAATCAAAATCCTCTGATTTCAAGTATATTAAAGTATAAATTGGAGTTATTCCATTTACAAAATACTAACTGGATAATTTTATAATGATTGATCTTGAAAATGACTGCATTCTTTAGATGATAGATACTTCCGAATACTTTGAATGTGAATGGTGCATTATGGTAGTTACAAATGCAAATAAATAATATATTGAAACAAATGTTTGAGATCTTACTTGTGCCCAGACTCATGAGCAATTGTGAATGCCAGTCCTAATCCCGTATCTTCATTGATCGTACAACTGCGGTATTTGCTGCACATCCCACTGATAGGTGCAAAACCTGTGGAACAAAACAAAATACACTTTAGAATGAATAAATAAATATTACCTTGCATCAACTCCTCTCTTCTACCTGCTAGAGTAAGCACCAAAAGAGATGGTATATGTGGTTGTCAATATTAACATCACTAATCCTGTCAAATTTGCCTCCGATATTTAAAATTTGATGTTGTTACTATCTTTGCTTTTCAAACATCTTTCAAGTTATTTAATTTTCTAAAGTCATCAATTCAAGACGATGCATTGTACGACGTTGAAGTGTAAAATGTTAAGGATCTTCACAGAAGATTCAATTCTTCATTACCTTAATTTTAGGGAGACCAGAATATGGTTTGCATTGGAAAAATCTTAGAAAGTCGAGCCGAGGGTTTGACCAGCAGATGAATTGGTGCAAGAGCAGAGTCAAGCTACGTTATAAAGGCTGTATT
Source organism: Rhinoraja longicauda (assembly GCF_053455715.1). Lineage (NCBI taxonomy): Eukaryota > Metazoa > Chordata > Chondrichthyes > Rajiformes > Arhynchobatidae > Rhinoraja > Rhinoraja longicauda. The sequence continues at coordinate 64,552,283 of NC_135954.1, read as the reverse complement.
AATGATGGCACAAATACATGTTTTAAGCTCATCATCAATACTGCTCTCACACTTTATAGGCCTGAAGGTTGGCTGTCAAGGGAAAGGATAGAATCGAAGGATCTGCACCTGGAGTATTGTGTGCAATTTTGGTCTCCAAATTTGAGGAAGGACATGATTGGTATTGAGGGAGTGCAGCATAGGTTCACCAGGTTAATTCCCTGGATGGTGGGACTGACATGTGATGAAAGAATGGGTTGACTGGGCTTGTATTCACTGGAATTTAGAAGGATGCGAGGGGATCTTATAGAAACATATCAAATTCTTAAGGGATTGGACAGACTAGAGGCAGGAAACATGTTCCCGATGTTGGGGGAGTCCAAAACCAGGGGTCACAGTTTAAGAATAAGGGGTAGGCCATTTAGGACTGAGATGAGGAAAAACCTTTTCACCCAGAGAGTTGTGAATCTGTGGAATTCTCTGCCACAGAAGACAGTGGAGGCCAATTCACTGGACGTTTTCAAGAGAGAGTTAGATTTAGCTCTCAGGGCTAAAGGAATCAATGGATATGGGGAAAAAGCATGAACGGGATACTGATTTTAGATGACCAGCCATGGTCATATTGAATGGCGGTGCTGGCTCAAAGGGCCGAATGGCCTACTCCTGCGCCTATTTTTCTATGTTAAAGAATGTGGGTTCTTGCAGGAGAACAATGACATTGATTTTCCAAATATTTAGATAGAGGGCATTTATTGGATATTGGACAAGCACTCCTTCAATCAGGAGATAGGGGAGGCTTGGTAGAGACTGCAAAGCTGGCAGCATGAGGACAGCTGGGAACGAGGTGTGAGCTGGGGGTGGAGTGGGTCAGCCAGGGCTGTAAGCAGCAGGGGAGGTGGTGGGAGCCAAGGGTAGTGTCGGCAGCCATCAGTACGTCTGTTCACAATAACTAAAATCCATTATAATGGGGTCGGTTAAAATGAGAGTTTACTGTAATGTGTATTTAGCTATACAGCAGAAGGTAAATTTCTACCCTAATATATCTCAATGTCCCACAATGTTATTGGTCTTCTAATTTTTTGCACATTATAATATATGCCTTGCCATTCCTTCCACTAACTCTGAATATTAATAGCTATTTTGCTTTGAAGTCAAACCTGAAGTATTTTGGGAGTTTTGTTCATTTCTTAAGATTTTCTCAGCAAACAGGTCCGAACATGAACACATATTTCATCTGCAGAGTCCAGAAATGATTTTAAAAGAGTGACCAAACATTCCATTAACATTCACATGAAGATACCATATAATTACATCTGTATGAAGACCTGGAACATAATTGAAATTTATGCCCAAAGGAAAATAAAAATAGAACTCATGGACTTGAGGTTATTATTAACAAATAAGAGTGTAAATGTAAAGAAGATTTCTCTTTAAATTTGTATCTACTTTTCTCTTTACCTCCAGCAAATTGAGAAAGCATACTCTATGTTTTAACAATGCATGTCTGGAAGTTATTGTGGTTTGATATCTTTCACCAGTGATATTTAACAGAGGAACTATTTTTTAAATTGGCAGAAAAATTATGTTAGGAGTAATGCCTTTGAAGTTCATTCAGGAGATTCCGTGAATTTAGGAAGGTTGCTCCTGTGTCTGGAGAGTGCAAGCTATGACAGTGTTGATTTTCAGATCCTCAGTATTTTAGTTTTACTTCCCTGCACTGAAACCAGTGAGATTGCTACATAGAGTCATAGAGTGATACAGTGTGGAAACAGGCCCTTTGGCCCAACTTGCCCACACTGGCCAACATGTCCCAGCTACATTAGTCCCACCTGCCTGCGCTTGGTCCATATCCCCCCCAGACCTGTCGTATTCATGTACCTGTCTTAAGTGTTTCTTAAACGTTGTGATAGTCCCAGCCTCAACTACCTCCTCTGGCAGGTTGTTCCATACACCCACCACCCTTTGTGTGAAAAAGTTATCCCTCAGATTCCTATTACATTTTTTCCCCTTCACCTTGAACCTATGTCCTCTGGTCCCAGAAGTATCGATGACAAACAAATGCTAAGGTGTAACTTTTATCTTTTGTTGGATTTTTTCAAACTGGTTTATTGTCTTGTTTTCAATTCCCACTTAATCTGGCACTTTTGTACTGAGTGCCAGATTAAGTGGGAATTGAAAACAAGACAATAAACCAGTTTGAAAAAATCCAACAAAAGATAAAAGTTAGATCTGGACTACTAAGACCCTGAGATATTATTTTTGATTTTTAATCATCCTCTTTATTAAAGATTTGCTGTTTATTTATTCCTGCTAATCTGCCTTTTTCCGATCTGTCTCACATCTTTGCCAAAAATTATTGCAGATAAAGTGAAATGACAAAAAAAATCCTTGACAATTGCTTCATTATGCAACATAATGGAAGACCAATTTCTTTTGCATTACGATAAATTTATCTTTCCTCCAGTTTGCAGACAACTTTTGAAAACATTTTTCATTTGGCATTTTAGAATTTGTTAATAAGATCACCTAAAGTATCACAGGGTTCATTCTTCCAAGAACAAATGTCAAGGCCTGTCAGCAGAATGGCATGATCATGGCGATTACCCTCCTTGGTCACCAATCCCGACTGCCACTGACAGAAGCTGTTCAAAGTGCGGTCTGCATGGTGGTTTATTAAAAGACCCGGCTGCAGGATAAAAAAAGCAAAGGAAAAAAATATAAAGTTCACAGGAGATCACAAGCTGACTCCCATATCTTTTCCTGTTTAACTGTTTACATTGTGAAGCATCAAATAAGATGTGATGAGAGGCAACTAGGTGGTTGGACGGTCCTTTATTGGTCATTGAATAATTCAGTGCTCTTTGAACTGATAGATGTGCCATGAGTAGTGCTGGATGGTATCTTGCCTGAAATTCTAATGGCCATTGCAAAGAAGGTAGATTAAGCTAAACTATTTTGAAGCAAACAACATGTGCAGGATGACAGGCACAATTTAAATTTTATTTGACATTTACAAAAGAATATTAGTGGGGTTTTTTGTACACAAGATGTAGACACGATTGTCACAGCCAGAGTTATTATTTGTTCTCAACTACCTGATTTGTCAACCTCACCGCTGGGTTCAAGGCCACGTGGAGGACCACCATGAGGGGGAGGGGAAGAACAATGGAGGACCCCGCGTGGTGGGGACCGCTGTGAGGGAGGTGGGGGGAGAACAATGGACAATTGGGGAGGGGGGAGAACAAAGGACAATGGGGACCCAGCGTGGGGGAACCGCTACGGGGGTGGGGGTAGAACAAAAGGAGCCAGCGTGCGTTGTAACTTTGTCAGCGCCGTAGGTGGCTGCTATTTGTATTCATTGGGTATACAGCAAAAAATTTCACTGTGCCTAGTCACATGTGACAATAAAGTATTTCATTCCAAGGACACTTATTGACCAGGCTAAGCAAGGATGGTACATTTCCTTTTCTAGAGGACCCTAGTAATCCAGTAAATATGTTACAGCCATCACTGATGCTAGCTCTTTAAATGCAGATTGATTCAAATACTTGCATTTAAATTCTTCATCTGCAATAGTGAACATTAAACTCATGTTTCTGGATCCCTTTTGCCCATCTAGTAACTTGATCATTGTAACATTCTGGCTGTACATATATAGCTAAAAGATTCTGAATCTTGGATTCATAACACTGATAAAATGGAATGGAATCGGAAGTTTACTGACTGTATAGGCACAGAGGCCCCGTGATAGAATTGTTGCCTTACAGTGCCATAGACCCGGGTTCAATCCTAACTTTGGCTGCTGTCTGTATGGAGTTTGTACGTCCTTCCTGTGACCATGTGGTTTCCTCTCACATTGCAAAGATGTGCAGGTTTGTAGGTTAATTGGCTTCTGTAAATTGTCCCCAGCAAAGATAATAGAGTAGAGCAAGATAGACCACTTGACCCTAAAAACCGTAGTATGTCATGGCGCTATTTTAGTAGGTAGAAACTTGCAGAAACATTTAAAAAGAAAAATAATAAAAATCTGTGAATTGATAGATGAGATATATTCTGCATTTTAATGGTATCATCACACTTACTGTTCCCCCAAAACACTGCTTACACTACGAGAGGTATAGCGAACGGCGGGTATTGACTACTAAAATGGCAGACATTCCGCTCCTTTGCGTACTACACCAGTATAGATGATTTCAACGGAGTGGTCCATCTTGTTCCTCTAGTATCTTTGGTCCCCAGTGTGTACGATAGAACTAGTGTATGGGTGATAGCTGGCCAGCACAGGCATGGTGGCCGAAGGGTCTGTTTTCCCGCAGTATCTCTAACTTAAACTAAACAAAGCTAATCTCATTTATTTGAATTGCTTGTCAACATGCAGATAAATCTTTGTATTATCTTATTTAATTTGAAATGGATACCTGATCATCTTCCAGGAGGACAATCCCAACTATCACAATATTTATGTTGCCTCCAATTGTACCATCTTTGAACAGGGTGGATACCTTCAAGGAGGCAAAACAAATGCCGGTTTATGCCATAGTCTGTGAGAAAGTATTTTCTTTTATGATGGAACATTGAAAACAACAACAAAGGAAACATATTTCAACCTTGCTCTGTAGGATTAGGAGAGAGGGGCACGACAGTCAGCATGGATTTGGTGGGCTGTGCTGTGTGGCTATCATTAGAAATGCAAATCACAAAACACAATGTGCTCAAGAGATAAAAAAGCAACAGGTTGAAATAAAGTCATGCAATAATTTTGAAGCATGTGAGGATGTCTCCTTTCAAGAGTTATTTGTCATCTTTTTATTGTGATAAGGAATTTGTTTTAGCCAGTTCAAAAGACAGTATGAGCATTCCAACCAAAAATGCACAGTGACATGCACAACATCAAGGTTTTAAGTTACAGCATCACACAATTTCATACCACATCAGACACAAGAAATGAACTGTTTGAAGTTACCTTTTCTTCTATAAACGGATTTGTACAATACACCTTTAGTCACTGAAAAACTCATTATAAGAAATGTTGATGTCATATCTGCAGACTGTCTATTTTGAATGTCTGTTGTTGAAGTGTTGAAATGTTTTGATCTAATTATTAAAGTATTCAGTGTAGGTTATTTTGGCAAAGGTCAAAGTACTGGACACTCATTTGGTCATGTCAAATATAGTTGTGTGTGTTCAAACTTCAAGGTTCACTGCTGACAAATAAATCATGTGCTTACACAACTGTGAACAATTAGAATCCTAAAATTTGATAGTTCTGGTAGAAATCCCTGTAATCAGTCATGTTTCAAATAGCACATTATTCTGAACATTTGTGAATATCTTCTCATGGACAAATTCAGCAGTTCTTTTGCTCTCAACAATATCAGCAGAACCAGATAATTTGGCTCAGTCTGATGAAGGGTCTCGACCCGAAATGTCACCCATTCCTATCCAGAGATGCTGCCTGTCCCGCTGAGTTACTCCAGCATTTTGTGTCTATCTTCGGTGTAAACCAGCATCTGCAGTTCCTTCCTACACAGATACTTTGCTTTTGGTTGAACGAGTTAAGAAGAAACAATGCCTGAGCATCAGGATCTTTGTACCTTTGAATAATTTCCTGAGACTTTTAACATTAAGTTATTCAAATGTGGCTTTGGTTTAAATCTTTTAATGAAGATAACCTCTGACAACAATGCACCTCCTGATTACTGCACGATTGTCAATGTAGATTATGTGTTACAGTTCTGGTATGGGGCATGAATTTATGGCATTTGATTTCCAGACAGTAACATTAGCCAATACAAGCTTTGTGAAATCAAGGCAAATGTTTTTGAGTAACACATTTAAATGCAATAACACCCAGCAATTATTTATCAATGAGCAAAATGCTTTTGAAATAGAATGGAACTTCTAATTTAATGTACAAAATGTATGGATATGCTTCCGCATTGTGTGGTTAGAATCTTGAAGAACCCTATCATTTACAAAAGAAGAAATTTAAAATAGGAATATGCGTTACTGTTCTGCAATAGAAAGCTTAAAAGGAGTAAGAATATGAAAGTCCAAGAAAAATAAAAAGGATTAAAAAAAATATTTGAAAACCTTGTGTTCACCTTTTTCAATCTTGATGGATAAAAGAACAATATTCTTTTCTAACTAAGAAACACCCTACTGGCTCAGAGCTGATGTTTCTCTCTACCTGAGCCATGTTGACTAATCATAGATTATACTCTCAGACCTTTACTATTATTTTCCCCAAGCCAACTATCGAAATTCTGTTATTCTTTAACAACTGCAAAGAATTGTTTGATTTTCTATGCATGTTGTTTAGCGATGTTCAACACCTCACGTGAAACATTAGGAAAAAACAATATTGCACAAAAAATGATATTGCACAGAGATAGCTTGGTACAATGAAATCCAGGTTTGATACAAATTTATAACAGGTACTATTGGTAAGCCTGGGCAAACTCTTTCCACACACCCTGATTTGGAATTGCAGATTTAAATGCTGCTCCTGGGACACGAGATTGACGCAGCTAATTACAGACCTGATGGCCAACTTGCTCTAAAATGCACAGATTCTGATAGGATGAAAATTACAACAGGTAAACAACTAACCTCATCACTTTAGCACCCAGGTGGTGAAAAAGAAAACTGTGCACCATCTCAATGTACAAGTGCACTAAAGGTTGAAGATAACAGAGTGCCTTCTGCCTTACCATATTTAGTATAGTTAAGACATAAGTGGTGATATTTTCATTGCCATGGTTCTCAATCATTTTCTTGTCTACCACAACCAGGGTTTCCACATTGAGCTTTTGATTTTTACGCATCTTAAACAAGGAACGTTTGATTCTGAGCAGGCGTCCATACTCGTCTGGTAAAATATACATATCTGCTCCTGGAGGTTTAGGCATATCTGCAGAAAGAGGAATGATACATTGTTATTACCAAATCATGCACAAGACAATGTTAAAAAGCATTTGTGTGCAGCAAGTGCGTGTTATTGCGGATTCTCTCTTTCAGCTTGCTTGCAGAAATAACATTTAATGCAGACCCAGTAAAGAGATGATACTGAGGAGGACTGGAGAGAAATCTCAGAGTTTGGTAATCTTGTTATACGTTATGCATTATGTGTGAAAGCACTGTGGCTAGATATTCTGGGCTCCAAGCTGTCATCCCGTGAAGATGAGGAGGTATGAAAACAAGAGAGGGAGGGGGAGAAGAAGAAAGAGAAGGGTCCTGTGGGGAGACCCCTCAAACAAGGGAATGGATATCACCCCAGGGGGGCACATGAATGGCAAGGGTGCTTGATTTAGTTCATAAATTCATACGCTATAAGAGCAGAATTAGTCCATACGGCCCATCAAGTCTATTCAGCCATTCAATCACAGCTGATCTATCTTTCCCTCTCAATCCCATTTTTCTGTCTGCGTGCTATAACCCCTGACACCCGTACTAATCAAGAATCTGTCAATCTCCACCTTAAAAATATTCATCGACTTGGCCTCCGCAGCCGTCTGTGGTAATGAATTCAACAGATTCACCACACTCTGACCAAAGTCTGAAGAAGGGTCTCGACCCGAAACGTCACCCATTCCTTCTCTCCTGAGATGCTGCCTGACCTGCTGAGTTACTCCAGCATTTTGTGAATAAATCCCTTCGATTTGTACCAGCATCTGCAGTTATTTTCCTACACCCTCTGACTAAAGATCCTCCTCCTCATCTCCTTTCTAAAGGTACATCTGTGGCCCGAGACTCTCCCACTAGTGGAAACATCCTCTCCACATCCACTCTATCCAGGCCTTTCACTATTCAGTAAGTTTAAAATAGTTAAGGATAGTTGCGAACAGTACTGAATATGGCACTAGTCAAAGTAGAGCCGCTGAGAATGTCGGAAAAGTTTTTGCTCTATTCTTGTTTTATATACATTTTTGAATATATTTTTTATTCTGAATAAAGTTTATTTTTTGGAAATGAAATTCAGAAAATAAATCATATTTAAAAGTTGAGTGTTTACGATTTTGCCTGAAAGAACACTCAATGGTGCATTATTAGAAGAACATCACTCTTTATTTCTGTGTCTCTTGGCTTGGTTTGTTTTGCTGTTCGCTCACCCACCACCCTTACATGGCTGGTTGCCTCCGTGTCATTTTGCACCTCTCACTTGGAATAAATTGTGAGGGCCAGACACTTCAACAGAGGATGCGAACAGGAGAGTTCAGCCACACCGCCAGTAGCAGTATGCAATTTGCAGTTTAGCCACACTGAGATAATACGTCGTCAAGCAGTGCAGATTAAGTAAGTGATGTTTCATTTCTGAATGAATGGAACAAAGCACCAAACAATGTTCTGGAGGCATTCTCATAGCTGAGACAACAACAAAGGAATCTATTTATAAGGAAACTTTTGAATGAGTACAAAATGTTGCTTTGGTCTTTCTGACAACAATAAGGAAAGGCATAAATAGGGAAAGCAGTTATGAATCAAACCCTAGAGGGCATAGCTTTAAGGTGAGAGGAGCAAAGTTTAAAGGAGGGCAGGTTTTTTATTTGCAGAGGGTGGTAAGTGCATGGGATGCCCTGCAGGGGGTGGTGGTTGAGGCAGATACTATTTCTCTCAATTCCTCAATTTCTCTCGTTATCTAGGGTTCCATACTCCCATCGGTCTTGCTCTTCACTAACAGGAACATGCTTACTTTGAACTCCCTCTGCCACACATAAAAGCATCTCACTGTCCATTCCTTTGCCTGCAAATGGCCTACTCCAATCAACTATTGCAAGTTCCTATTTAATATCATCAATGTAGACAAGGAATGAGATCTGGCATTCTTTCAGATTGAACACAATTGTAGTTCTGCAAAACCACAGGCCAATTTTCTACATTTGTTATATGACATAGTATTTCCAGGATTTTCCAGATTTTCCAGCACAGGAACAGGCCCTTCAGCCACAATGTTTATGCCAAACATTATGTCAAGTTAAACTGATTTTGTCTGCCTGTACATGATCCATATCCCTCTATTCCCTGCATTTCCATGTGCCTATCTAAAAGCCTCATTAATGCCACTTTGCTCCAATTATTATACGTGCTTACCTCTTGAATTTATCAAATGACTTTTCATTTAATGAGATATCAATGAAATGCGACTATTAACACCTAACCTATATATTACTTTAGAGGTTAAAATAAAATAAACATCTTTTATTGCTGTTAAAATGCAGACATGTTATTTTGAGTGTTTCCCCCAGATATTGACTGTTCCAAGATGGAATTTAAACACACTGAATCAGCATAGTATTTCTGGAAAACAATAACAAAGATGAGATTATAATTACTTACTTCATCAGATAGCTTTAAGCAAGAATGTAAAAATATTAACTAAGGCATTCTAACCTTTACAAAGCATCAAGAAATAGTCAGAAGAACAGTAGCAATGGCAACACACAACTAACATCAGCAATTTTACTTAAGGCCTAATAACAACAATTTATGATAGCAAAACTAAAATTAACATTCTGCTTCAAATCTGTTACCTCAGTTTGCCTTTGACTTTTATGTTACAGACAAAATACACTGCAGGTTTTTGCACAACTAACTTTCTGTCCCCTGCACATTAGCTCATATCCCTGCAAACCTTTGGAACTGTAGTTACAATATGACACCAACTTGGAAAGAAATCAGATCTGGCTATCTTTCAAATAGAGCACTATTGTAGCTCTGCAAAACCGCAGGACAATTTTCTACCGCAGTAGTTGTTAAACTGAAATCATATAACTGTTAGTTAAATATGATTCTGGGAAATTAAAAAAAAACTGTTCTAATGCATTCTCCATTTTGCTAATATTGTTAAAGTATTTGTAAATATAATTGTAAATGGTACTTCATTAACCCCGTGCAAGTAAATTTCTTGCTTTGTTAAGCTTATCCAAAAATAGATCACCCTGTTCAATTTTTCAAACGACATCTTGTTTATTTGGCGTCACAAGGAAATGTGATGCTTACAAATGTGATGTTTACAAAATAATTACTACAATGTACTGGAATATCTCAGTGTGTTTGGCAACATACCTGGAGGATATGAATAGTCCCTTCAGGTCAGGACTCTTTAGCTTCTTTCATTGTCAGCTAATCATTTCCTCCAGATGCTGCCTGACTCGCTGAATTACTCCAGCACTGTACCTTTTTATATTGTTTATTTATCCTCCAGCAAACTATCAACTGCTAATTTCTTCACATGAGCCTCGGTGATATAAAACTGGCTTTCATCACCGAGCTGACTAATCACTGAAGAAAAAACGTATCCTTCAACTTCAATTCTACAGATGTACCGTAGAAAGCATTTTATCGGGATGCATCACAACATAGTTTTGGAACAGCTCCATTCAAGACCGCAAGAAATTACAGAGAATTGTGGATGCAGCCCAGGCCATCAGGCAAACCAAACCTTCCTTCCATGCTGCCTTGGCAAGTCTACTAGCATAATTAAAGATGAATCGCACCCTGTCCACTCCTTCGTCTTCCCTCTTCCATCGGGCAAAAGGTATAGAAGTGTGAAAACGCATACCTCCAGATTCAGGGACAGTTTCTTCCTAGTTGTTTTCAGGCAACTGAACCATCCTACCAAGAAATATAGAGCAATCCTAAACTACTATCTACTTTGTTGGAAACCCTCGGACTATCTTTGATCAGACTTTATTGGCTTTATTTTGTCCAGAGGTTACAGAAGCCAGAAAGTACGTAGCACCATACTCAGGAACAGCTTCTTCCCTGATGTTATCAGGCTTCGGAATGGTCCCTCCATAAGTGAGGGTACTGTCTGATTCACCTCTACCCCATTGTAGACTTTGGACTTTGCCTGTGGAACATGTGCTACAATGCTACACACTGTATCTTTCCCTTTACTCTGCTTATTGTTCTTGAGTTTGGCTTGTTTGTATTTAGATATAGTATTATCTAATCTGATCGCCTGCAAAATAAAACCTTTCACTGTACATGTGACAACTATAAGCCTATAAACCTATACCTAAGTAATCCAGGGGAAAAGGAGAAAAATAGAATTGAAACGCAAGATATATATATATGTTTAATTATATCAATAATCCAAGCTTAGGCATAAATTTTAAGGTTTGGTTATGAGTTAATGCAATTTCCCAATCTTCCAATGAGATTGCTGCACCATCATTACTGACCAGTTTCCTTAAAACATTTAGAAAACCGAAAGTGCAACTAAGAAGATAAAATAATTCCCTTACATACATTTCTTGCGTCTTCCGCAGTAGTGTTGCTTTTGAAGTTGTCCATGCTTGTAGTCATTACGGTGTCGATGTTGATGGTGGTGTTTGTGGTCATTTTGTTCAATTGCCTGTGGCCTCTGCTGCATGGAAACCTCGTTATTAAGAAAAGGCACTTTGGGCTCTGCAGATCTCTTGTAGAGGACATGCGGCTGGTGCCCATCAGGTGCTGTGTAATTGTGCTTAAGTGCAAGGTGCTGAGGTAGAGGAGTCAAAAAGTAATCGGCTTCTTCTGTCCTTATCAAACCAGACTAGAAAGGAAAGACAAAGCTTAAAATATGTAATGAAAATGGATTGTCTGCCAAAACTGAAATGTTCAAACCCTTTTGGATAAAGAATAGAAATAGAGCTAAAATGTTTATAAGTACAAAACATGTGCAAAATGTAACTTCAGTTAGCTTTCATAAGATCAACATGTTCAAGTGGGATCATGATTCAATATCTTGCAGTTACAGCAAGTTTTCTGTCTTTATTATTTGTTTTATATTATTTCTATTAAACTATTACACTGAGTTTTTTTTAACTTACGTGGCATCCCATTGCTAGGAATTTAAAAAGTAAATGTCATAATTACGACCTGATGGCATTGTTACGTACATGACATGGCTTGCATTGAAATTACCTACTTGACTATTAACGATAGTCTCATAATGCTGGAGTAACAGCATCCCTGAAAAAAATAAGATAGGCAACGTTAAGGGTTGGAACTCTTCTTCAGACTTCACTGCACTTCTGAAGAAGGGTTCCAACCTGAAACGTCACCTGCCCATTTTTTCCATTTTTTCCAGGGATGCTGCCTGACCTGCTGAGTTACTCCAGTATTTTGTATCTATCTTTACTAAGCTACTAAGTCATTTCACTGCAATCCACATCAGGTAAGGGAGGCAGATCTCCTTACTGGAAAGCATTAATGGACCAGATAGGTTATTACAACAATCCAATACTTTAATTTTTTTTAACTTGTTTATTAGTTATTTAATTACTCGCTAAAATTCCACAGAAGCAACAGAGGAATTTGAATGCATTACTCAAGATCAATAGTCCATGAATTTGAATATCAGTCTCACATCTTAAGTGCTATGATTCCAAATGCTTTTTCGTACAGTCTAACTTTAATACTTCAGAAATTACTCTACTTACCATGTGTATTGTGGATGGGAAAAATAGGCTGAATATGGATTTTCTTTTGGCTGCAAGGTAAAAGCAGCCAAATTCCTTCACTTCCTAATCCTTGACACTATTGCCTCATTTTGACACTCTAAATCCAAAATCGATGACAATTTTTGAAGCAATGCACTCAGAGGTTTCTGTCCATTTATTTAAAAGGCTTTCTACAACTGCAATGACAAAATTCTTCCACTACAATGACCAAGAACAACTGAGAGCCCAGTTGTCCAACAGGTCTCCACAACCTCATTGATCTCGGATCCCAAAAATCATGAACATTTACTTCATAGGAAGCAGCACAGAATGTACATGTCAGCCAGTGAGCATTTTTGTCTTTTCCTCACATCCCTGCATTTGATCCATAGTCTTATAGCTATAGCACTTTTGACTGCTCGTTCAACAACCTTGACTAGGTCAGCAATTAAGGATGAGATAAAGTGAAAAACTTTGTTTTGCATTCTCCTTTTTGAAATTCCCTTCTCCTGCAGGAGAGATATCCTTACCCCAGTACCTACAAGCTGTGGGACATATGCATGCAATTAAGATATTGTGTTGGGGATAATGCTGGTTACTGAACTCCATAGCTATCTAGTCCCACTGCTTTTTGTGCTTATCAAAAAAAAAACACAGATGCTGACAATCTAAAATTGCTGGAAATACTCAGCAGTCAGGTCGCGTTTATGGGAAGAGAAACAGAGCCTTCTCTCCTTGTACAGAAGGTATCGTATATCCCGTCCATGAAGAAATCCAGTAAAACATTTAAAAACCTTGGAAGCTACTTAATGCCCCACTGCGCAATCTAACTTTCCCAGGTCAAAGACATTTCCTGCACAACTGTTCAGCAGCTGATTCTACCACGATATACATCTCCTTTAACACGTGGAGCTACTTTTAAACCACTTAAGATCATTCGGATTAATGCCAAGGAGTTCATGTCCAAAATTAAGGAGCAGAATTAGCTCATTCCGCCATTTAATCATGGCTAATCGAACTTTCTCCCTTAACCCCATTCTCATGCATTCTCCCCATACTTACTAATACTTACCCATACTTAAGGACACCCTTACCAATCAAGAATTAACCTCCACAACCTTCTGTAGCAACAAATTCCAACAATTCACCACCCTCTGACTAAATAAATTCCTCCTCTTCGCCTTTCTAAAGGTATGTCATATCATATCATCATATCATATATATACAGCCGGAAACAGGCCTTTTCGGCCCTCCAAGTCCGTGCCGCCCAGCGATCCCCGCACATTAACACTATCCTACACCCACTAGGGACAATTTTTACATTTACCCAGCCAATTAACCTACATACCTGTACGTCTTTGGAGTGTGGGAGGAAACCGAAGATCTCGGAGAAAACCCACGCAGGTCACGGGGAGAACGTACAAACTCCTTACAGTGCAGCACCCGTAGTCAGGATCGAACCTGAGTCTCCGGCGCTGCATTCGCTGTAAAGCAGCAACTCTACCGCTGCGCCACCGTGCCGCCCTACCTTTTATTCTAAAGCCATGGCCTCTGGTCCTAGACTCTCCCACTAATGGAAGCATCCTCTCCACATCCACTCTATCCAGGCCTGGCAGTTATGATATTCAGACATCTGCTGATTTATGCAGCAATCACAAATGTGTTTGGCATAGGCTGCACAAAGACATTATAAAAACCAGACGACATGAAACTGGTATATTCCTGCACTGTTGTATTGGGCTGACCAATTTAATCTTCTCTATTAATGGCAGTGGTTGTACAACAGAACATTGCATAATCAGAAACACACATTGCACTGTTATTGGTACTGGTTTATTATTGTCACGTGTACTGAGATACAGAGAGCATCTCTGTTTGCATGCCATCCAGTCAAATCATACCATACGTGAACAGAATCAAGCATGAGCCACATTGAAAGTCTAGGAGATCCAGGCTATACCCTTATCCTATGAGAAATCCAATGGAAACACAAGAAACTGAAGATGCTACAACCTTGAGCAAGACACAAGTTGCTGGAGGAACTCAGCAGGTCAGCCAATATCTGTGGAGGAAATTGACAGGTGATACCTCGGATTGAAACCCTTTTTCAGGTTGAGCTGGGGTCTGAAGGGGTGTCCAGACCTGAAACCATTAAGAGATGTTGCCTGGCCCGCTGAGTGCCTCCAGCCCTTTGGTTTAGCTTCTGAGAGATCCATTCTGTAGTCTGATAACAGCGGGAATGAAAACTCTTTCTAAATTTGGTGGTTGATACATTCAAGATTTTGCATCTTCTGCCTGACAGGAGAGGGGATGATTGGGGGGTGTAAGTGATCTTGGATATATTAGCTGCCTAGACAAGTTGCAATGCATCCTGATAGGAAGCTTTCTATATTACTTCTATAGAAATTGATAAGAAGTGTTGAACACGTCAAATTTCCTTAATCTTATGAGAAAGTAGAGGCACGATGTATTTTCTTGAATGTAGTGTCAATGTGATTGGACCGGGACAAATTATTAATGATATTTACCTGTAATTTGAAGCTCTCAACCATCTTCACTTCAACAGCTTTAATGCTGAATGGGATGGATATACCGATCCATTTCCTGCAATCAATGACCAGATCCTTCATCTTGCTGGTCAACAGAGATGTTGTTGCCTTGACACCATGTTACTAAGCTTTCTATCTCCTTCCTGTATTCCATCACGTCATTGTTGATGTGGGCCACGGATGGCACAAAACGGTGATAAAAGGCCACCATGCCGACGAACTCCTGCCGCGCACAGAGGATGGACGGGGAAACCGGCGGATGGCATCGACCTTGTCCGGCAGGGGAACCATGCCTTGTGAAATCACGCGGTAGCCGAGAAAGTCGATGGTGGTCACCCCAAACCGGCACTTGGCGAAGTTGACAGCCAAACCATGCTCGCTGAGCCGCTGACAGAGCTGCCGGGCTTGGGCACAGTGCCCCTGCCGCGAGCAGCTGGCCACCAAGATGTCGTCGAGGTAGACGAACAGGAAATCGAGACCGTGACACACCCCGTCCATTAATCGTTGAAAAGCCTGCGCAGAGTTCTTAAGGCCGAACGGCATCCGCACAAACTCGTACAATCCAAACGGCGTAATGATTGCCGGTCTTGGGTGGACCGGGATCTGGTTATAGCCCCGCACCAAATCCACTTTTGAGAAGATAGTAGCCCCGGCCAAATGGGCATTGAAGTCCTGGATGTGGAGCAAGGGGTATCGGTCCGCGGCGGTAGCGGCATTCAGCCCGGGGGGTCTTCGAGGAACTGAGTGACTTCTCTGGCCGTGTCCTGGTCGAGGGCCCCCACCAGGTAGAAGTAGCGGGTGTCATCCACCGTAATGCCCCGCAGCTGAAATTGGGCCTCCGCCTGCTGATACCAGACGCGAGGCCGGGCGGTCCAGAACGTCGGTAGTTTAACGGAGACCGCGTCGAGAGACAGGGCCCGGTCGGCCTGCGAGGCGGACGGACCGGCGGCTGTCTTTTTAAAAAAAAATTTATATTTTTTATTTTTGAAAAGCATATGTACAAATAGAAATAAGAAAAAAAACACATTTGTTACAAAGTTCTTACATAGCTTCAATTTTTAAATTTTTGAAGAGAGAAAGTAAAAATAAAAATAAAAAACTATAAACTTGGGGAGAGAGAATAAGAGGGTTAAAAAAAAGGATCTAACAATAAAAATTAACGGGAGTAGATCCGGGAGACAATAACCACAGTTGTACATCCAACCCCTAACTCAAGTTTCAACTTTTAATTTAAATTTTTTATTTTAGTCCTGTGCCAAACCCATTTACTTTCCTAAAAATTCAATAAATGGAGACCATATTTTTAAAAATAACTCAGGTTTGTCGATTAAGGCAAACCTTATTTTTTCCAAATGCAGGGTCTCTGTCATTTCCGTAGTCCACATTTTAATTGTGGGGGTTATTGGTTTTTTCCAAAATTTAAGTATTAATTTTTTCGCAGTTATTAGACTGTAATCAAGAAAATGTACCTGACTTACTGTAAAATTTGTAGTATGTTCTGATAATCCTAATATAATTAATTTTGGGTCCATATCTAATTTTTTATTAATAACTTTAGAAACTATTTTAAAAATCTCCAACCAGAAGTTTTGCATTTTTATACAAGTTACGAAAATATGAGTTAAATTAGCTTCTTGAAATTGACATTTATCACAAATAGGAGAGATACTAGGAAAAATCCTATTTAATTTCGTCTTCGAATAATGTAATCTATGTATTATTTTAATTTGTATTAAGGAATGTCTAGTATTCAATGAACATTGATGTATATGTTGTAAACTTTCATCCCATATATCTTGCATTATAAATTGATTCAATTCGTCCTCCCATGCTCGTCTATAAGATTCTGATGACGGAATGTCAGTGTCAAGGAGAGTATTGTAAATAAAGGATATTAATTTATTTGAGTTATAATGTCGATTCAGGCATACATCAAGTGTTTCTGGACCTCTAAACTTATATTCTTGCATGTGTGATTTTACATAATCTCTAAGTTGTAAATATCTAAAATAATTATTAACATGTAATCCGTACTTCTGCTGTAAATCCTGAAAAGAAAGAAAAGTTCCCTTATGATAAAGATCTCCCACCCTTTTGATTCCATAACTTTTCCATTGAGCAAAGCCTCTATCTAAGACAGACGGTTTAAAAGAAGGATTATTCGCAATAGGAAGGAAAACAGATAATTTACTCAATTTTAACGTAAGCTTTAATTGTTTCCAGGTACGGATAACACTATGTATAATGGGATTACCTCCATATGTTTTTTTATTTAAATTTATTGGAGCTAAGAGGATCGCACCAATATCGAATGGTAAACAATCCTCTTTCTCCATCTTTAACCAATCCGGTTGTTGATCAGAATCATCCAACCAGCAGGTTATATTTTTAATATTAACCGCCCAATAATAAAATAAAAAGTTAGGTAAAGCAATTCCTCCATTAATTTTAGACTTACATAGATGTCTTTTATTTATTCTATGAGTCTTGTAGTCCCAAATAAAATTAGTAACAATTGAATCAATTTTTTTAACTCCATTACGACACCAATGGAGCGTCAGGGTCACCAATGTGGCGCGGCGATAAGCCGAAATGAAGGCGAGCGGCCAGGTGTTTCGGGAGGATGTTGTTTCGGGAGGATGTTTATTTGATGTTGTTCTCTTCTCCAGTCAGGTCTGCAAGAGAACGATCGCGCCTAAACCCCTGCCCTTTATCCCTGTAGCTAAGGGCTGTCCCCGGACTAGCCCATTCCTGTGCCGAGGGGTTCTATAGTGGAATGGCCCGACCCTTGGGAGCCGCCACAAGAGCAAGATTGTTGTTCTGGCACTTCGCAACCAGATTATCAATCTCCCTTCTATATCGTTATCCATTATTTGTCAAACAGTATATTGAACAAATTGCCTGATTTTTCAAAGAATATTTCAAGATTCAAGATTCAAGATAGCTTTATTTGTCATCCAAAAAAACGGATTTTTTGGACGAAATTCAGTCACCCACAGTCCAACAATAAAACATTAAATTAGGCAGATTACACAATAAAGCATTAAAATAGGCAAATTACACAACCCCAAAAACACACACAAAAAAGAAACATCCATCACAGTGAGTCTCCTCCAGTCCTCTCCTCACTGTGATGGAAGGCCACAATGTCTTTTCCCTTCCCCTGCCGTCTTCTCCCACGGTCAGGTTGTTGTGGCTGCAGGCCGCACCGGACGGTGAAAGGTCCGCAGCGGGCCGACCCAAGCCCCGCGATCCGGGGCGGGCGAACACGCTGTCGCTGCCGCTGCTGCTGCACGTCGGGGCGGTCGTGGCTCCCGACATTGAAGCCCCCGCCCAGCAGAGAGAAATCCCGCGGCCTATATTAGGCCGTGCCGGATGGTGAAATGTCCGCGACCCAAGCCCCGCGACCCGGGGCGGGCGAACATGCTGCCGCTGCCGGAGCTCCCGATGTCGGCATCCACGCGGCCCGAGCCTAAGGCGAGTCGCAGCCGCTCCCACAGCCTCTGAAGACGGCCGGCTCCGCTGATGGTAAGTCCGATCCGCGGGCTCTGCGAACCAGAGCCCTGGAGGCCGCCAGCTCCAGGAGTTGGGCCGATGGTAGGCCGCAGCAGGAACGGAGACAACACCCAGAAAACAAAGGTCAGGTCTCCGTTCGGAAGGGACACATATTCACAATTTTACAGTTTCCCCCCTCCCCCCCACATACACACATAGTACACAAACACAAAAACACGACATCACATCGACAATTAAGACACAAAAAAACAACAAAACACAAAGACAAATGGACCGCACGTAAGCCGCAGCTGCTATGGCAGCGCCGCCATTTTGTGTCTGGAATCAATTTTAATTGATTTTAATTGTTCAAGTTATCATAGAGTAGGAAACGTAATCTTTAGCTCACAAAAAAAAACTATGAACCACTCATTGGCACCAATCTTATTTCATCTTTTAAAAATTCTCTCCACATTCTCATCATCTCACTCCAGATTCTACCGCTCACGTACACACATGGAGCAATTTAGTGGCCAGTTACCTGCATCTCTTTGTGATTGGGGTGAAACTGTAGCAGAGGAAATACCAAAATCCTACTCACAAATTAATTGCAATTGCATTTACTTTGTGGTATAAAATTACTCACAGGGAGAGGTTTCTGGGTGTAAATATCACCAATAATTTGACCTGGTTCAACCACATTGACAACACAGACAAGAAAGGACACCAACACCTCCACTTCCTCAAAATACTGAGGAAATTTGGCATGTCTCAAATGTCACCTACCAATTTCTACAAATGCACCATCAAAGGCATCCTATCAGGATGCATCATAGCTTGGTATGGTAACTGCTCTGCCCAAGACCATGCCCTCTCCCCATACCTCATGCAGTCAGGAGGTATGGGGAGAAGGCAGGAACTGGGTACTGATTGCGGATGATCAGCCATGATCACATTGAATGGTGGTGCTAGCTCGAAGGGCCGAATGGCCTACTCCTGCACCTATTATCTATTGTCATGACCATAGAAATTGCAGAGAATTGTGAACACAAACCTGCCTCCCTGCCATCAAAACTTCACACTGCCTTGGGAAAACAGCCAACATAATCAAAGAGAAGATAGACACAAAATGCTCGAGGAACTCAGTGGGCCAGGCAGCACCTCTGGAGAGAAGGAATGGGTGCCATTTTTGGGTCGAGATCCTTCTTCAGACTGAGAGTCAGGGGAGAAGGAAACTAGAGATATGGAAGGGAAAGGTGTAAAATGGAAAATCAAAGCAGATGCTGGTCAAAGAAATGTAGAATGGTTCATAGTTGGCTGAGGAGGTGACAACGAGTCATACAAACAGTAAAATTAATCAGGACAGTGAAACTAGCCAGAGAACTAGGCTGGGGGAGGGATGGAGAGAGAGGGATAGCAAGGCTTACTTGAAGTGAGAGAAATCAATATTCATACCGCTGGGTTGTAAGCTGGCCCAGCGAAATATGAGATACTGTTCCTCCAATCTGTGTTTGGCCTCACTCTGACAGTGACACTCTGCTAAGAAAGTATTCATGAACACTGAAGAAGCGTCTTGACCTGAAAAGTCACCCTTTCCTTCTCTCCAGAGATGCTGCCTGTCCCGTTGAGTTACTCCAGCTTTTTGTGTCTATCTTAGGTTTAATCCAGCATCTGTAGTTCCTTCCTACGCCTTCCAATCTACCTTGCCGTGGCCCTTGTAGTTTTTATATGCACTCTCTCTGTAGTTTAGTCTTAGTTTAGTTTAATTTAAAGATATTGTGCAGAAACAGGCCCTTCGGCCCACGGAGTCCGCGCCAACCAGCGATCCCCGCACACTTACACTACCCTACACACACTACGAACAATTTACAATTATACCAAGCCATTAACCTGTACAAGAACGGACAAACTCTATACGGACAGCACCCATAGTCAGGTTCAAACCCGGGTCTCTGGCGCTGAAGGTTAGCAACTTTACCGCTGTGCCATCTTGCCGCCCTGTAGCTGTAACACTATAAATGCAGGGTTTCCTTTCTCTTTTTGTACTCATGTGCAGTATGATCTGCCCGGATACCACAAAAAACAAAGTTTTTCACTGTACCTTGGTGCAGGTGACAACAATAAACCAAGGGCAATATGCATACAGATTGCACCCAAGGTCAGGATTAAACCCTGTTCTCTGGCACTCTGCCAGAATTAGTTGAATTAGCCTTAAAATTTGTGCCAGACAATGAACAGGCAGTTTCTGAAAATGATTGCTTCAAATAAACAGATTGCACACGCCGAAGGTAATTGATATGATATATATGACTGTTGCTTCTGAAGCCAAGCCTTTGCACGATACCTTAAGCCCAATATAACAATCACACAAACTACCTATTTATTATCATCCTTTCCTGCTATGCATCTAGTGAGACATTTAATGAATTGAATTGTTACACCTCTCAGTTCCTCTAAACAGGCATATGATTCCGTTTCTTTTCCAGCCTGAAATGCAAGCAACTCCCCTGAATGGAAAAACTTGGGAGTGAGGCCAGGTTTTGACCTGAATGATTAAATGTGGATTCGTACTTTTAGTATCCGAGATTCAATTTACCGACAGATGTGTTTTTTCTTAGTTTAGTGGATACTAACTCACAAATTGAAATGCAATGGAACAAGCCAATATATGAGGACTTTCACTCAAATGGGGGCTAAAAATTGCTTTTCAGTCAGGGAAACAATGCAGCCCTTATTTTCTAGCAAGAGTACTGGCACCCATCCCTGGCTTATTAAATTTCAAAACAAAAAAGGTTTCTTTCCTGCATAAATAAAATAGTGATTTAAATCATGGGGCAGGGCTCTTGAAAGAACATGCATCAAACTGCAATTGGCAGTGGATAAATTGAATGATGTACATTGTGCATCACACCTTCGTAATTTTATATCACTTGAGTAATATTATATCACTGGAAGTACATGCAACTGTAATTGCAATCATTTTGTGAGTGGGATCGTTTAGAAGACTTAGAATTGGAAAGAATTAGCCAGTGAAGGCACTCCTTTAAAAGTTCTCCTTCAGAAGAAACATAAAGATGGTTTAAGAATAGCAAAGAGAGAGAAAAAAACACGAGATAAGGGCATAAAAAAGAGGTGCTGAAGGAAAGCGGTAGTAAGTTTGCTGGAGAAATTTTAAAAAGATTGTAACTTAATAAATAAATATTGACATTAAATAAGAGGTGGAATGAAAAGTGATATAGGAAGATTAAACAAAAATGCATGCTTAACATAAGTTCCATTCATTACATTGCAGAACACTCAATTGGGGACTAAACATTGCATTTCAGTCAGGTAGACATTGCAACCCTTATATTTAGTACCATAATGGAGACATAAACGGTTGCGGATGCTGGAATTTGGAGCAAAAAATGAGCTGCTAGAGGAACTCAAGAGGGTCAGGCAGCATCAGTGGAAGTGAAGGGAGGGCCAATGTTTCAGGTTGAGATCCTGCATCAGAACTGAGAGTGCAAAGGCGAGATAACCAGTATATAAAAGGGATGAGGATGGATGAGATAGAAGCTGGCAAGTGATAGGTAGATCCAAATGAGAAGGTATTGATGGGCAAATGGACTCGGGTGAGGGAAAGAAGGATGGAGATAGCAATGGAGGCTAGCAGGTGATTAGTGGAAACAGCAAAGAGTTGTAGACTATGGAATCTGATAAGAAAGGAAGGTGATGAGTGGAACCAAATAAGGGCTAGATTGTGGGCAGAGGGAAACAATAGATCACAGAGGAGCTGTTAAATCATAACGATATGAATTATCAAGTTATTTTTTGTTAATATCACTAACTACGCACCAAAATGTTTTGCAAATAAGTTCCTGAGGTAGATAGTGAAACTCCTTGTAGAATTAGTCAGCATATTGCTGTTTGATAACTTCAGAAACTGGTGTAACGTTCCGTGAACCCGCTGACATTAATAGAGATACAAGGAATTGTTGATGTTGGAATCTGTCGGGAAGCATCTGTGGAAGAAATGGATGGGCAAAGTTTTGTGTCAGGGCCCTACTTTGGACTGATTGTAGAAGGTGGGAGAAAGCTGGAACAGAGGTGGGCAGGGACAATGCTGCCAATTACTAGGTTCAAGCAGTTGAGTAGGTGCAAGCGAGTTCGATGTGTACTCATTGAGGCTTGACATTTTTTGGACTCTGGTCAAGTCAAGTCAAGTCAATTTTATTTGTATAGCACGTTTAAAAACAACCCACGTTGACCGAAGTGCTGTACATCAGTTCAGGTACTAAGAACGAACATACAATGGCACACAAACATAACAGCACATACATAAACAATTCACAGTGCCCCCTCAGAGGGCCTCAAACGCTAGGGAGTAGAAATAGGTTTTGAGCCTGGACTTAAAGGAGTCAATGGAAGGGGCAGTTCTGATGGGGAGAGGGATGCTGTTCCACAGTCTAGGAGCTGCAACCGCTCCTAGACTGGTGTCATTGCATTCCTCCCACACTCAGACAGCCTAAACAAGCCTGTTTCTCCCTGCTCTCACTCGATTATCACCAAATTCCCTGTGTTAGAGGTCCAGTTGATAAAAAAAGAACGTCTTCAGCGATCTAGGGTGCTACATTAGTTTATATACCCACTGACAGCTAATATGTCCTGTTATGGGCTTCAAATTGAAGTCTAAAGCAGGCTGGGCAAACAAAACTCTCAACCTGTAGGTGACCATTCTATGCCCTGCCCACAGCTGTATTCCAGGCTTTGCCTCACATCTGATGACTTTATTGCCTTGAAGCAGGCCAGTGAATGCTCAGTGCCAGACAAGAACCAGAGGACTTCTCAGCCTTTCGAGTTTCCAGCTAAATCCCAGGCCTTTCCAGTACATTCCGGCAAGAATTAAGACAAGGGTACATGAGAAATCGTCTTTAATTATGGTTCTAAAATCTTTGGCAGGAATGTTCATTGAAAATAATGGAGCAGATGTATTTCATTCAAATTAGTAATATCTACATAAGCCACCACCGAATGGAAAACCAGCAGTGCAAAATCGAAAATAATAAGATATTTTGTACTTGTGTATGAGATGCACAAATACATGTTAGATCCAAAATGAATTGAATTGTGTCAAGCAGGTTGTTTGATTCAGCAAATGCAAGGGTGAATTCTAAGCTCCGACAGGGCAGGTGTTGAAAGGCTTTCCCAAAGAGGACTGGGCAGGAATCATTCTGCAGCACCATCTACAGGTATTCTCCTCGATCGAGCACCTTAAACATATGCATTTATGCGATTCAGCACATTGCAGCATGACTCCTTTCTTCTAAGCAGACTGAACAACTTAATCAAAGATTTGTTAATGTGTAACTCAAAATCTGAAGAATGGTCTCGACCTGAAACATCACCCTTTCCTTCTCTCCAGAGATGCTGCCTGTCCCGCTGAGTTACTCCAGCTTTTTATGTCTATCTTCAACTCGGAATCTTTTCTCTCTTAAAAAAATAGATGACATTTACAAAGAATTACATGCCCACACCCAAACATCCGTATCTTTCAAGTCAAGGACAGACCTGACAATTACTGCTAGTGAGAAGCTCTAAAATTATGGCTGAATCCTAAATCACCAGGAAATATTAATAGTGACAGGACTGTAATTACGGTCTGTAGGTCATTTCACTGTATGGTGCGGTGCATTTGATCTAACTGCCACACTGACAGGCAGCACTGAAGGAGAACCATTGTTCATATCCCAAGGGCTGATGAAGTTTTAGGAGGCAGAAGGCTGTAATGAGCATACAGCTAATGAGACGTGCTAGCGATGTTTGGCATTATAATTTGTAAATGTTTATAATACCTTACTTCCTTTTGAAATTGCTTTGCATTTTATACATGAACTTTATTGTTCACGCAAAGACTTTTGACTTGCAAAAGCAGGCATTTGTTCACCGATTTCAACTAATACTGATTAGCCCAAATCTGTTTTTAAGTCAATTAAAAAATTGGATTACCTGGTCTGTCCTGAACTACTATCTACATCTTTGGAGATGGACTATTTTTGATCGGACTTTTCTGGTTTTATCTTGCACTAAACATTATTCACGTTATTCCCTTTATCATGTATCTGTACAATGTGGATGGCTCAATTGTAATTATGCATTTGTCTGTCCGCTGACTGGTTAGCACAAAAGCTTTTCACTGTACCTCAGTGCACGTGACAATAAACTAAACTAAACAGTGAAAGATGAATGTAGCATGGACGTGATTTTACTTTACTCAAGGTAGGAAGAGTCATTCTCACAGGTAGGATTTTTTAGTGGATCCATCTGTCTACTTTGTTCACAGTCATATACGAGTTCTAGATTGAGTTAAATCATCACTTGAAAGGGGTGAAGTAAAGGGTTGAAAAACAGTCACACATGAGAAATGTTCTTGTGACAGGAAGTTCTGCTTCAGGGGCCCGCTTCACCTGACCCAAACAAGTGTCACTGAATTAGGGTAGGTTATCTATCATAGCAAGATAAAAAGCAAGCCTTTGGTTCAACATGCCCTGTTTAAGAAAGCTTTTCAAGTAACAGGAAGATCTATGCCCACAGGGGAAGACAAATGACAATGCACTAATTGGTAGGCAGAAGAAATTACTTTGCAATCATTATGACAAAGCGAGGCAACCAAAAATAACATTCGGCATAACTGGAATGGTGATGGCAGAGGCCCAGACTGAACTGAGCTTTACTGAAGCTCTCTTTAAAAGAATTAGGATCTCATCTTTTACAACGAAAGCACTAACATTTAAAATGACGGATCATAAATTTACATTTTGGCTGTCAACATTGATCCATACTATCGTTCGTTAAAGTAAATAGCTCTGGAATCAGCCCCTTGGGCGAGTATGTTATAAAATGCATTAGAATTTAGTTAGTAGGAAAGGTTAAAATCAAAGTTCACTTACTACTGTATGAAAGAACACAACAGCAGAAACTGGATCACCAAGACACCAAAACAAAATCAGAAAACGTTGGAAGAACCAAACAAGTCAGGCAGCATCAGTGGAGCGTTTTATGCGATAGATCAAGGACCCTTAGTTAAAACTGGAAATAAAATGAGTAAATCAGTGTGCTTTTAGTTGTAGGGGGGAAAAAGATATGTGTGATAGGATGCAGACTAAAGTTGTTGACAGAATGACTAGATTACAAATCAGTGGAAACAAAGGATTAAAAATAAAACAAATTGAAACAGAAAACTACAGACATTTCTGAGACCAAGAATTAAAGTGCAGACAGCAACATGTGCAGGGGTTTCCTTGCAGACTGTATAGAGGTGTTCAATGATGTAGTCACCCCATCAATATTTGAATTTTCCCAAAAGTGGAGGACACCACATCGTGAACAGCAAATTGATTAAATTGGAAGAAATGCGTGTGAATTGTTACTTTACTTGGAAGACCTTTTGGGTCCTTGAATATTGAAAGGAAGGGGTACAAGTTCATGTGTTGCATCTCCTTGCATTTGACAGTGTATGACCAGGCCTTCGCTGATGTCCGACAACCCTCAGGCACAAGGGCTCTATTGAGACAAAGAACCAAAGAAAAAATAGAATGATTCCATGATTGCGAACCGTTTATAGCGCATAGATACATGACAAGAGAATAACGTTTAGTGCAAGGTAAAGCCAGCAAAATCCAATCAAGGGTAGTCCGATGGTCACCAAAGACATAGATAGTAGTTCAGGACAGCTCTCTGCTTGTGGTAGGTCCATGAGTTAGAGTGGATGGAAGCACCATGTGAGATGCATGAAGCATCCATGTGCTCTATAGACACAAGGTCATTTCTCTAACCTGCACTAGATGAGATACTACCTCAGAATCTATCCATGTACCATTCCACTATCCCCACCACATTCCTCCCTGTCCCACCATCTGGGACAAACTGCTCCCACATTGGCCTTATCATTCACCCAAGAACAGGAGTGGAACTATGAGTCGGAAAGAACTGCAGATGCTGGTTTAAATCAAAGATAGACACAAAATGCTGGAATAACTCAGTAGGACAGGCGGGGTGACGTTTCGGGTCGAGACCCTTCTTCAGACTGATCTGAATGAAGACCAATTCAATCTGAAGAGTGTCGACCCAAAACGTCACCCATTCCTTCTCTCCAGAAATGCTGCCTATCCTGCTGAGTTACTCCAGCATTTTGTGTCTACGTAGGAGTGGAACTAAGTTATTTTTGATCCCAGGGGAATACCCAAGTTAAAGCAGGTAACTTGCATAAAATAAGTAGCAAGATTAAATCTGAGAATGCTGCAGATAGTTATTTTTCACCTCGTGAGGTTTTTTTTTCCCCCAAGTCAAAACCTCAAAGAATTAACTTTGACTCAAAGCTGTGTATTAATTCTTATCACACCATTCTTATTAATATTTTCATATGTTCCCTGAAGCACGTTCTTTCATGTGGCCATGGATTCAGAAACAAACACACAGTGGTAACACTTACAAGAGCAGAGGCTGCAGCTGCAACAGCTCACTTTACTACTTGTACTCATCAAAGCCAGAATCCTGAACACTTGACATTCATGTGATCAATTTTGGCACTGAACACTACCCCGATTACTGCTGTTTACATTTCTGCTTTTTAAACTACAGGAGCTTACACGGTGACTTTGCAAGTCTAGGTGAGAGGGCAGCTGCTCCCCATTCAAACACCACATCATACTGGTTGAAATCATAGGCAACCCCCAGAAAAGGACTCACTTTCTGTTCCTCTCACTTGGAAAGTACCCACAGTGAAAAGTCAGTGAGACAGTCTTGGAAATGAGTGATGTTGGATTCGAAAGAATGTAAATTTTGACTAAATGGACTGCAGGCATCATCTCTGTCCAACTCACCAGGGGATTCTGATCCTTATTAAAATAAAAGCTCATTCTCATCCCATCCTGAAACCACTTATTCCCATGAATGTGCCATGTGTAGTTCCATGAAACACCTTCCTGTATTTTTACATAAATGACCTCAAACACGCAAAAGCTCAGACGGTGAATGTGGCTAGACTGTGCACTGCAGGGACTGTAACATCCAAGTCTAATGCAGCTCTTATCTGGCATCCACATATGCACATTCCAGCAGGGATAACTGAACAGAGATCTGAAGTGGAAATGCTGGCTGGATTTTTTGTCTTCCCATTTTATCAGTGCCCAAGCCAACAGTAACACTCAAACTGCCATCCTGGCTGAAACTACTGAGCTCAAATTGGACTTGATCCTTGGATCCCCCGGCATGTGTGGCTCACTCAGCAATATTCAGGGAGCAAGGAATTATGGAACTGTCATGGATGAATCCAATCAATTAGCTTCAAAGTTTTCACTCAAGGAAAATCAATAACTTCAGAATTCCTTCACAGAACAGGAAGAAGAAAAAATAACACTTAGATCTCGCATGCAGTCTGGATGAAAGGGCAGGAGAAGTAGAGTCAATGTCCACTTTCAAAATTGAATGGAATAGATGCTTAAGAGAATGAAAAACTGCAGGATTGAAGGAAAAGAACTGGGAAATAGTTCTGATATTGCTTATAAATCTCTGAATATCAGCGCTATTGGTAAAGGAGGATAGTATGTCAGATACCCCAAAGAAATCAATTTTCATTGGGAACAGACCTCAAAGTATTGAGAGTACAAGAAAATAACTGCAGATGCTGGTACAAATCGAAGGTATTTATTCACAAAATGCTGGAGTAACTCAGCAGGTCAGGCAGCATTTCAGGAGAGAAGGAATGGGTGACGTTTTGGGTCGAGACCCTTCTTCAGACTGATGTCAGGGGGGGCGGGACAAAGGAAGGATATAGGTGGAGACAGGAAGATAGAGGGAGATCTGGGAAGGAGGAGGGGAAGAGAGAGACAGAGGAACTGTCTAAAGTTGGAGAAGTCGATGTTCATCGTAGAGTAGGAGGGCAGGAGAAATCACAGAGGGGGAGCAGCGAAAGAGCATGTTGCTAAACTCTCGTCAAAGAGAGGAGGAGAACTTCTTCAAAGTGGACATACCTTGAGGAGAAATCGCAGTGGAGCAACAGGTAGTATAAGAAAATAACCGCAGATGCTGGTACAAATCGAAGGTATTTATTCACAAAATGCTGGAGTAACTCAGCAGGTCAGGCAGCATTTCAGGAGAGAAGGAATGGGTGACGTTTCGGGTCGAGACCCTTCTTCAGATTGATGTCAGGGGGGCGGGACAAAGGAAGGTTATAGGTGGAGACAGGTAGAGGGAGAACATCGACTTCTCCAACTTTAGATAGTTCCTCTGTCCCTCTCTTCCCCTCCTCCTTCCCAGATCTCCCTCTATCTTCCTGTCTCCACCTATATCCTTCCTTTGACCCGCCCCCCCTGACATCAGTCTAAAGAAGGGTCTCGACCCGAAACGTCACCCATTCCTTCTCTCCTGAGATGCTGCCTGACCTGCTGAGTTACTCCAGCATTTTGTGAATAAATACCTTCAAAGTATTGAGAAGATGGCAGCATCAAAGCATGGCAAAGCACCAGGATTAGGAAGTAGATGAGAACATTAAGGATCCAAATAAACTTTCAATTTTATTTCAATTCAAGAATGGTTCTTTGGATTGAAAAGCAGTGCATCTTACTTTACTATTTCAAGAAGAGAAGGAAACAAGGAGTCATGGATCAGTTAGCTCAATACCTTTTGTTCGGAATTATCCAGAACATCAAATTACAAATAGACTGATCAAATGCTTTATGGTGAATCAGTAGAAACTAGTTTGCATTTGTAAAAGTAGGATATTCCAAAAGAGTCTTTGAGGAGTTGAATGGCAAGTTATTGTTAACTAAAAGTATTAAGAGATGAAGGAAAATGGTTGGGGCACAGAGTTGATTAGCCACATTTACATTTAATGGCAGATCAGACTCAAGGGGCTAAATGACTTTTTGTTGTTGTGTAGGAAGGAAAAACATATGCTAGTTTAAACCGAAGATAGACACAAAAAGCTGGAGTAACTCAGCAGGTCAGGCAGCATCTCTGGAAAGAAGGAATGGGTGACGTTTCGGGTCAAGACCCTTCTTCAGACTGGTTAATGATAAGGGAAACAAGAGATAGAGATGGTAATGTAGAGAGATAAAGAGGAATGAATGACAGATATGCAAAACAATTACGATGATAAAGGAAACAGGCCATTGTTAGCTGTTTGTAGGGTGAAAATTAGAAGTCAGTGCGACTTGGGTAGAGGACAGGTAGAGGGGGAGGCTGCCTGAAGTTAGAGAAATCAATATTCATACCACTGGGCTGTCAGCTGCCCAAGTGAAATATGAGATGCTGTTCCTCCAATTTGTGTTTAGCCTCACTCTGACAATGGAGGAGACCTAGGACAGAGAGGTCTGTGTGGGAATGGGAAGGAGAATTAAAGTGTTGAGCAACCGGGAGATCAGGTAGGTTCAGGCAGACTGAGCGAAGGTGTTCAGCAAAATGATCGCCCAGTCTACTTTTGGTCTCGCCGATGTATAAGCGTCCACATATTGAACAACGGATACAGTAGTTGAGGTTGGAGGAGGTGCAAGTGAACTTGTGCCTAACCGGAAAGGTCTGTCGGGGTCCCTGGACAGAGTCAAGGGAGGAGGTACAAGGACAGGTGCTGCATCTTCTGCGGTTGCAGAGAAAAGAACCTGGGGAAGGGATGGTTTGTTCTTGTGCAATGATGGTATAGATCTTTGTTATGTGGATTTCAGACCTGGATAATCTTTCCTATCCAGTATCCATGCCTTTGATAGGAGCCCTGCTGCAGTGAAGGAATCATGACCACTGCTGGGATGAGAGTCATTCATCTGTGTGTAACTGTCTCTGACTGTACCAGCTGCATGCTGAAGGAATAGTATAAGAAAATAACTGCAGATGCTGGTACAAATCGAAGGTATTTATTCACAAAATGCTGGAGTAACTCAGCAGGTCAGGCAGCATCTCAGGAGAGAAGAAATGGGTGACGTTTCGGGTCGAGACCCTTCTTCAGACTGATGTCAGGGGGGCGGGACAAAGGAAGGATATAGGTGGAGACAGGAAGTTAGAGGGAGAACTGGGAAGGGGGAGGGGGGGGGGGAAGAAAGGGACAGAGGAACTATCTAAAGTTGGAGAAGTCAATGTTCATACCGCTGAGCTGCAAGCTGCCCAAGCGAAATATGAGGTGCTGTTCCTGAAGGAGTAGAATCTTTTATCAACAAAACTCAGCTGAAACTCAAACAAAATTATATGTAAAAGCCGCCCTCTAACACAATCAGCAGAGGCTCAGGGGAAGGCACTCCTACATTTAAGAAAAACACAAGGTGAAACTTTGAGAGTCTCGAGTAGAACTGTACTCCTCAAAGAGCAGTGTAAACAACATTTTTGAATATTTTTTGCCTTTAATAAGGCAAAGGTAGATAGATTCAGGTAAAGATAAGACATAAAATGTTGGAGTAACTCAATGGGTCAGGCAGCATCTCTGGAGAAAAGCAATAGGTGATGTTTTGTTTCGAGTCGGGTCGAGACACTTCTTCAGACTCTAGTAAAACAAGGAGGTGAAAAATTATCACAGATAAACAGATTAGCAATGGGCTATTTGTTGGGTAGAACAGGCTCAGGGATTGATTTATTCACAAAATGCTGGAGTAACTCAGCAGGTCAGGCAGCATCTCGGGAGAGGAGGAATGGGTGACGTTTCGGGTCGAGACCCTTCTTCAGACCGAGATGCTGCCTGACCTGCTGAGTTACTCCAGCATTTTGTGAATAAATCAATTTGTACCAGCATCTGCAGTTATTTTCTTATATTAGGCTCAGGGATTGAGTGGCCTATTCATACTCCTAATTTGTACACTCATACTATATCAACCTGGTGTATACAACAGGACCTCCTGCAAACATGTGACCTGGGGATTTTCTGCCTGCTGGTTCCACGTGTCTTGCTTGTTTTCCTTCACAGCTTGCTTTTGCCTCTCATATTACCCAGTCCTGAAGCTGCCACTACCAACTTGTAACACTTGAACAAATCTGCATCGTAAACTAACTATTTCCGTCACCACTTCAGTCATCTTGAAAGGTAAAGTGTGCAGTATGAAAAATATTGGCCTGTACTTGCACATCAACTGATCTGTACAGTAATCTATACCTCAGTGCTGGGTACAAGGACATTCCAAAATTTTAATATCTCATTAGCTGTCTAAAATCGGAACCTGGCATCCGATTAAGTACATTGTATTTGTAATTTTGAAGTGTTGCTGAATAGAGCACGACTAATTTTTTTGAAGTTTTGACATGTGGGACATTAACCACACTGCATGGTGTCAACTAGCTGGGGGTGTTTAAGTCCACTTCCACCAAAGAAAACACCTCTTTTGTTCACAAATTGGTGCAATTGTTTAAAGAATATATTTGTCCATAATTCTACGGTGCAAGGAAATGCAGACGCAGCAACCTGGGGCAAAATACAAAGTGCGAGAGGAACACAGCAGGTCAGGCAGCATCTGTGGAGGGAATGGACAGGTGACATCTTCAGAGTGATTGGATCCTAACCAAAATGTCGCCTGTCCAATCCCCCCACAGATGCTGCCTGACCCGCTGCAAAAAAAACGCACGAACGCACGCACGCATGCACACACACAAACGGTACATATATATATATAATATATATATAAATAAATCTCACTTTGACTTGTAGGATGATTATTGGAGCAGTTGGCTCTAAAATGAACTGAGGCACAGTGCTTACAATAACGCTAATAATATGAATCACATGGCACAGCTTCTTAAGGTAATAGTTATCCTGTTAAGAATAAGGTAACAGTTATACATTGATACAATACTCATATACTCTAATACTCATACGGCATTATATGCCACTCCAGACATCTGACCACAACCAGTAGGGTGACACACCAGTTTGTTAGGGAGGGAGATCTGCTCCAATACACAAAACATAATTTGCAAAAGGTCCATCTATGTTCTGAGGTAAATGCAAAAATCCTGCAAATTATTTGTTGGAGAAATAAGTTGTCTCTCATTTATCTCTCAATGGACCTTAACTGGTCACCATTACTTTGCTGGTTGTGGAATTTCACTGTGTGCAAATTGCTATCTCTGTTAGTACAGCAACAATTACTCATCAAAATTATTTTGCTAGCTATTATGCATTTTTGGGATCAGCTGAGATGTTAAACGGCATAAGAGAGAAAGAAAGGGATCTAAATTAATTATCATGCTCATTCTGTGGCAAGAGGGACCAGGGATAAAGCTCTATCCCCACATGCACCTCAATAATCTCCTTTATGTTACAGTGCACTGCACACTGTAAGCTGCATCGTGCATCGTACCTCACTAATACTTCATGGCAGGGAGCAGGCAAATAAAGATCCAAAGGTAACGGTCATAGGCTATAAGGCAACTCAGCCTCTTGTCAATCAATTACAATGACATTAATCTCCAAAAATTGGGAAAACTTAAACGGTATTAAATAAAACTTGCCATTTCACAAATTCACAACTACTTTAAGGTTGCGGAAAATCAAGTTCAAAAGGACCAGCTGCTCAAACCATGAGTAGGTACCAATAATGTTACCCAATTTACTGAATATACTTTTATTCCAATAATGAATCGCACACAAGTCACCCTTGTACATAATAAAATGATTCAAGCTAAGTTTGTTGGGGAATGCTGGCACAACCACAGGAACAATAAATGCTCAGCCAGATACAACTAGATTTTTTTATTGCGGGTTACCAAAGCATTAAGGGATTGTTTACTGAAACAAAAATCACAAAAGCGAGTACGCGTCACTGCCTTGGTTTACAGTTGCTATTTCATTTAAGATCACAATACATGTTATAAATCACTACCATATTTAAGGTGCAATTTTATGACCACTTGTATGATTTCTACTTGCTGCACATTTGGTTCAACAATGAGGTCTAGATCCAATTCCAGAACATGTTACGCCACCAGCTTTGGCATGGTTAGCTGGGAATGATCACAGCCAGACATGAAGCTGTGTTCTGAGCCCCATGCTCTACTCCCTATTCACACACGACTGTGTTCCTGCATTCGACACCAACACCATTGTCAAGTTTGCGGACGACACAACGGTGATCGGGCTGATCACCAACGGTGATGAAACAAACTACCGAGCGGAGGTGCAGAACCTGGCGGACTGGTGCTCAGTTAACAACCTGTTCCTAAACACCTCCAAGACCAAGGAGCTGATCATCAACTTCCGTAGATCACACAACGGGGAATACGCTCCGATCTTTATCAATGGGGACAGTGTGGAGAGAGTGTCCAGCTTCAAGTTTCTGGGCACTCACATTTAGGAGGATCTCACATGGTCCACTAACACCGCTGCGCTGGTCAAAAAGGCGCAGCAACGACTGTTCTACCTGAGAACACTGAAAAAGTCTGGTCTACCCCAACAGCTGCTGACGACCTTCTACCACTGCACCATAGGGAGCATCCTAACGCATGGCATCCCTGTGTGGTACCTCAGCTGCACGAAGGCAGAGAGGAAAGCTCTACAGCGGCATAGAGCTCAGAGGACCATCGGAACACAGCTACCAGCCTTGGAGGGCATCTACAACACACGATGCCTCAGAAAAGCCACCAGCATCCACAAAGACTTTCCACACCCCTGCAACAGTCTGTTCGAACTTCTACCATCGGGCAGACGATACAAGGCCTTCTACACCCGCACCTCCAGACTCAGGAACAGCTTCATCCCCAGGGCCATAGCTGCTATGAACCGGTCCTGCTGAGCCGGATGGTCACATCACACAGTGAACCGGCACAGATCTACTTGCACTTTATTCTGTTTTTTAAACTGTTCCAATTTGTTTCATTGGGTTGTTTAAATTAATACTGACTAGCTAATTAATTTATTGCATCGTATGGGAGGCGCATTCCCAATCTCGTTGTACCCTGTACAATGACAATAAAGATATATTGTATTGTATTGTATATTGTATTGTATTGTACAATGTATACCCTAATGTTTTTCTCCACCCATGGAACAGTGGCATAGGTCTCTGGTGGTTTGTTAAGTGTCATTGTCTCATTCAACAACCCATCATTTACATGTTAGCCTTGACAACAGCTGTCAGTAGGCGATTTAGCCACAGGGAGCACCACAATTAAGCTCTTCTGTCCACATCGGAGGTCAACATCTGTGCACTTTCAACAATAATTGCTAAATGGCAATCAGCAGCAGGAGCTTTTCACCTCCCTAACCTGGGGCACCAAGCACAATTGTGGTGATGTGGAAACAGATAATTGTTAGAACTGGGAATGCGCACGTCCACAGGGGTCAGTTTCTCACTGGGTGAACTTGCTAAGCTGTAAGAAAGCCTCACATTTACAATAAACATCTACTACCAGCAATCACTCAGAGACAATTAAGTTAGGAATACCTTTGACATAAAGTTGCCTGGTCAGATTCAAGGAGATCTGCATGTTCAAGAAACAGCATTTTCAATGTAGTGCAATTATTATACATCATATTTATTTTCAATTGGCTAAACGAATGACCTTGCAACAAAAACAGAAACTGTTGGAGTTCTGCAACAGATCAATGTTTCTGTGCATTTCTTTTTATTTGGCACTGCATTCAGTGGAGACTTTATACCCAAAATGTGAATATGCTGGGTTTTTTTTCTTGATGGGTGCTGCCTGTTTTGCTGCGTGTCTCTGGTTTCCTTGTTTTTATTTCAGATTTTGATATTTGTCACCATAATGCACAAGTTTTATTACTTGAACTGGGTGGAGTAACATTGAATTCTGGCAAATTAGAAAAAGATAATAGCAACAGGGTGGCACAGTGATGCAACAGTAGAGTTGTTGCCTTACAGGGCCAGAGACCCGGGTTTGATCCTGACAATGGACGCTGTCTGTACGGAGTTTGTATATTCTCTCTGTGACTGCGTGGGTTTCCTCCGGGTGCTCCGGTTTCCTCCCACATTCCAAAGACGTAGGTTAATTGGCTTTGGTAAAAATTGTAAAATTGTCCCTTTTGTGTAGGAGAGTGCTAGTATACAGAGTGATTGCTGGTCGGCAGGGTCTCAGTGGACCGAAGGGCCTGTTTCTGCGCTGTATCTCTGAAATGTAAAGTCTAAAGTTTAACTGTCTTCAACAGCAGGTTAGACTTAACTGCATGTTGAAAATACATTGGAGATCCCTAAATGTAGTTGCACAAAAAAATATTGAAGTAACAGAAAAACCAAAGGAGGTGGTTCAGAATAAAAGAGGGGGTTTTTTCAAAAAATTTATTCAATTATTTAAAAAATAATATTTACAATGCAATAAAACAAAACAGAACCCACCACCAGAATACAATACAAACAAATATACCAAATGAAACTATTATATAACTATATTACAATCCCTATCCAGGATGCATCCAACCCCCCGCGGTGCCCAAGAATAAAAGAGTTGGTGGTAGCACCTTCACAGAGAGGGTGTGAAATAGGTGAGTGGTTCAGGGGTCTGATAGAAGTGGAGAAGAAGCTTTTCTTAAGTCTGGATGTCTGAGCTTTCAAACTCTAATATCATCTGCCAGAAAGTAGAAGAGAGAGAAAAAAAATAGAAAAGGGAATTGCCAGGGTGGCTGGTGTCCAACCTTCATGATGTAAAACACCGTGAAGAGGGACTGGATGAAAATTGACCAACCTGTGAAGGACTAAGCTGTGTCCACCTCTTTCTGCACATTCTTGTGGTCAAGAGCAGAGCAGTTACCACAACAAGTTGAGATGCATCCTGTCAGAATACTTGCTACAGCACATTTGTAGATGTTTGCGAGAATCTTCATGCACATGCCAAAATAGACAATAGACAATAGGTGCAGGAGTAGGCCATTCGGCCCTTCGAGCCAGTACCACTATTCAATGTGATCATGGTTGATCATTCTCAATCAGTACTGAGAAAATAAGTGATGATATACTTTCTTAATCATCGCATTGCATGACAGGACCTGGTTAGGTTGCTGGTGATACAGATGTCTAGAAACTGGAAGCTGATAACCATCCCTGCAGCAGCTCTGTTGATGAGGACATAGTTGTATTCACCACCTCGCTTCCTTAGGGCAACAACCAACTCTATTGTCTTGTTGATGTTAAGGGCAATGTTGTTGTCCTGACACGTCGAAATGCATGGAAACAGGCTATTTTGCCCAATTTATCCATACCAATCAAGATTCTCCATCCAAGCTATTCCCATTTTCCCACTCCCTCTATACCTTTCCTGTCCATGGATCTGTCCAAATGTCCTTAAAATTCTATTGTTGTGCCCGTTTCAACAACTTCACCTAGCAATTTGTTCCATGTACCCATCAACATGCCAGTGACAAAGTGGCCCTTCAGGTTCCAATTATATCTTTCCCCTTACACCTCTGCCCTCTAGTTCTTGATTCCATTATCCCTGGGAAAAAGATTATATGCCTTCACTATCTAATCCACTCATGACTTTATACACTTGTATAAGATTACTCCTTGGCCTCATAGAACATAGTATGGTACAGGAACATGCCTTTCACCTCACTATGCACCTGATATAAAGCCTAATTAAACTAATCTCCTCTGCATGTGATCCATTGCCCTCTATTCTCTGCATA
The DNA here is from genome assembly GCF_053455715.1 of Rhinoraja longicauda. Lineage (NCBI taxonomy): Eukaryota > Metazoa > Chordata > Chondrichthyes > Rajiformes > Arhynchobatidae > Rhinoraja > Rhinoraja longicauda. The sequence goes on along the minus strand of NC_135954.1, from coordinate 64,515,246 downwards.
TCAATGTGCCTATCTAAAAATCTCATAAATGCCACAATCGTAGGCAAATGTTGCAGCAAGGAATAAAGTCCTAGCCTGTCCAAACACTTGGTAGAGTTCAGGCCCTTGTGTCCTGGCAACATCCTTGTAAATATTCAGCTTAATAATAACATCTTTCCTCAGGCACGGTGACCAAAACTGAACACAATACTCCAAGTCTGGCCCCACCAATATCTTTACAACTGCAGCATAATGTCCCAACTTCTGTATTCAATTCCCTGACTGCTGAAGGCCAGTGTGCCAAAAGCCTCCTTTGCCAACCTATCGACCTACGACATCACTTTCCGGGAACTATGCACTTGTACTCCTAGATCTCTCTGCTCCACAAACTCCCCAGGTCCCTACCATTCACTATGAGGTTCCTGTCCTTGTAATGGTTTCCAAAAATGCAACATTAAGCTCCATTTGCTAATCATCACCCCACTTGTCCAGCTGATTTACCCATTGTAAATCTTAATAACCATTTTAACTGTCTATGTTATCATCAATTTTAGTGGCATCTGCAAATCATACCTAGTACATTATTGGTCAAATTGCTGAAAAGATGACAAACAATGGGCCCAGCACCAACCCAAAGGCATATCGCTCGTCACAGAGCCCCTGTCAAAAAATGACCTTCACCATCACCCTCCACTATTGAACCATTTCTGTATTCAATTAACTAGTTCTCTCTGGATCCCATAAAATCTAATCTTCTAGCGCTGTCTACTAAGTGGAACCCTATCAAAGACCTTGTTGAAGTCTACACGGACTGGCTTTGGCTTCACCAACATTCTTGTTTATGTCATCAAAATACTCATTCAAATTTGAGAGATGTTGTCCCACACACAAAACAATGCTGACTATTCCTAATCAATCTGACTTTCCAAGTGCATGCACATCTTATTCTTCAGAATCCTATCCAGTAATTTTCCTACCACAGAAATGAAGCTTACTGATCTACAGTTCTTGGGTTCTCAATCTCTTTGCTGTATTTCAGCTCACTACAGTTGTTGATCTGGCCGACAACTGTGATATCCTTGGCAAACTTAAGGAACAAGTTGGTGTTGTACCTGGCCACGCAGTCATGGATGTACAGAGAGTGAAGCAAGAAACTGAGCACACAACTCTGAGGAGTACCAATGCTGTGGGTGAAGGTGGAGGAGATGTCAAGACCAATTCTAATTGACAAGCCTGCTGGTCAGGAAATCTCTAAGCCAGTTGCAGATGGAGGTCCCAAAGCCAAGGTGCATAAGACTAGGGATGAGCTTGCTCAATATTATCGTGCTGAATGCTGAGCTAGTTAACGATTAGATGATTTCATTGTTAAGGTGAGCCAGAGCTGAATATAATGTAAGAAAGAAGACTTCCTTCTTAGACCTATTTCTCTTGTAAGAAAATTGCAAAGGATCAATATTGCCTGGAAGATTGGCACAGATTTGGGCCATTACCAATCTTTGAAGCACATTATTATGGTTAATATTAAAGCTACTGGGTAGTTGTCATTGATATTTTGCACGGGGACTGGAATTACAGGGATTTCTATGAGGAAATGGGGATAATAAACTGTTGAACAGAGAGTAGAAAATATTGAAGACCGTGGCACGTTGATTGGCAAATGATTTTAGACCCGGTTTATCCTGGCGAAAGCAGATCTCACCTCTGCCAACAAGAAGCAGTGGGAAGGGCCAGTGGGAGATGGGCAAGGGGCCACAGGTCTAGACAGAACTTTGTTTACCCATTCAAAATAGTCATGAAAGACATTGTGCTCAACCATAAGAAATGTGTCATTGTCAGACATTGCTCCCGATTTCTGCTTATAGCCAGTGATGGCATTCAGGCCTTGCCACAATCGTCTGGCATCTGCTTAACTGAATTGAGCTTCCAGCTTGTTTTAAAATCCCCGATAGCTTTGCAGACATCATACTTGGCCTTCTTGAATAGTGCATTGTCATTTTTCTTACAAGGCTTGGCTCTGGACGTCAGCATAATGTAATCTCCCTGTTCATCCAAGGTTGCTGGTTTGGGTAGCCCCTATTTGTCTTTGTCGCAATGCAGTATTCGCACATTTCTTGTGATGATGACTGAGGTATGCTCATTCTGGCTGGATCAAGTGGTCCTGAACATGTTCCAGTCCGCTGACTCAATGTAAATCTGCAGTCGACTTCTTGGACAACTGCTATATTACTTTTTTTTGTCGGTTCCTTGCACTTCAATGTTTGTCTATAATCTGCCAGGAGTAGCACTGATGATCAGACTGACCAAAATACAGGCATGGGATGGAGTGATAGGCACACTTGATAGTAGTGCAGCGAGTGAAGATAGTTAATGCCCCACGTGGGACAGGAGACATGCTGATGGTATTTAGGGAGTATGTTCCTGGTGTTAGATTGATTGAAGTCACTGATGATGAACAGGACATTTTGGTTAGCTGTCTTAAGAGCATTAATAACAGAGCATAATTTGTCCAATGCCACCATGGTGATGGCTTAGACTGATATGTAGATTGAAAACAAGGCAATCTACATATCACCACGGTGAATTCCCTCAGTAGATTAAAGGGAACAGCATTTTACAAACAAGTATTCCAGGTCAGGGGAGATTAATTGAACAAAAGCAGTCACATCAGTGCAACACTAACCATTGACCAAAAAGCAGACTGCACAGCCTTTCCTCTTGCCTATGGATCATGTATGGTCCATATGATAAATGAAGAAACCCTCAGGTCGTAGAGCAGGGTTAGGTGAGTCAAGGGTGAGGTATGGTTCAGTAAAACAAAGAACACAGCAGTCCTTGCTCTCCCTTTAAAACAGCAGCTTTGTTCTAAGCTCTTCAAGCTTGTTCTCGAGTCTTTGAACGTTTGCTAGAAGTATGCTGGGGAGGTGGGAGGGTGCCAGGATCTCCATCATATTAGCAAACTGCCAAGCTTTGTGGTTTTGTTGATACTAACAGCTGTGGCAGTAGCATCTGGTCTAATTTGTGTATTAATGACATTCCTACAGATTCCTCTTTCATTTCCCTGTGCACTATTTCTCACTGCATCAGATTTCATTACAATCTTTGCACAATTCCGAAGTTTGGCATTCACAGTTGAATTTACTGATGCATCTATCATTAATGTATACCACTTACTCAAATAGTTTCAGATGCACAAATAATGTTATTACATTCTGGTGTAATTGATAATAAACTGATATGAATCCTAATCTTGAAGCTGTGGGCTCTTTAGGCAATATAAAATTGCAAAATAGAATCCTTCAATATAGAATACATTTTGAAAGCCCCATAATTTAAAGAATAAAATAGTTTCCAACCCATTATAAAAGGCAGATGACAGTACATAATAGCAAGTCAGACCTTGCAGAGAAACACGAGGATTTGCACATTTCTCATCATAATTGCTGTGGTCGCAGATTCCCGCATGAAAGCAGAGCATCAAACATACCAAGTGTTGCTTCCTCATGATTTCCTGACTGCTTGACCATACCTGCACAGCGTAAACATGCACCGTTTGACAACTGGGTCAGTCTAGGAGTACACTGACAATGAGGTGAATACTCCGGGGGGGGGGGGGGGGGGGGGAGGTGGAATGCTTGAACGGACTGACTTACTGCATAAACTAGCAGTGAAAATAGGCTGCTTATTGCTGGTAGCATGTTTTGCCCCAATATTTCATAGAGTCAAAGGGAGGCTGGAAGAGGTGGGACTCTTCATAGCCTGTACCGTTTCAGGCCTTGGACCAAGATTGTTGGTGCTGGTGTATCCCATAATGCAGTTTGTGTGACCCGACCCCAGAGACTTTGGTAAGATTATGGTCGTCAATTTATGTACAGGAAGGAAAATAATCAATTTCTGAATGGCAGATAAAGAGTACTCTTTTGCAATATTGGAAAAATATCCCTCCTTTTGAAGGGAATTAAAGATGGTAGCTGAAGAGGAACTTTTTCTTCCAGAAGGTCATACCTTTGGAATTTTCTACCCTAGAGGCCTGCAGAAGCTTAGTCACTGGATACATTCAGGGACAAGATAGGTTTTTGATCCATGGGGAAGTCAAAGGCATGGGGAACATACAGGGAAGTGGAGCCAAAACCATTGACTCTGGGCATCAAGTTGCCCAAGGCTAGTGGAGCAAATACCTGATGCAGTGTGTAGTTACTCAGTCTATTGTCGCTAGGGTTTATGATCCTCAAAGCCCGCAGTTGTACAGTTGCTGCTTTCAGCAACATGAGCAGACATTGCTTTAAATGACGGAAGTTCACCATCAAAAGTGCACACATCAAAACTGAAGCTTGGTCGGGACTTTAATTTCCACCCATACTTAACACAACCCATATGTACTTTGATCTATATCTCAAGGGAACCTTTTAGTTTTGCCAACACACTGGATGCACATTGTCAAGCGATGCTACACACATTCACTTTGTTCTTCAATGGAAAGGGAATACAAGCGACTTTTAACTGTTTCCAATTACAGTGCATTATTTTTGATTATCTAATAATTCATGTCGCATTCATGTGCGTACATCTCCACCAGTGATGTTACTTGAACATTAAATTTCCTTTGTTTCATTTGGATTTGTTCCTTTTGCAGCTAATGTGTGTTTAACTCCACTTTTGCAAGGTAGGTTATTCAGAAGATTAATGATGGACAATAAAGCCCAAACACTAATGGAAATATTATGTGCACGACCTTGGTGTCACATATGAACAGGTTTTGTAGCCTTTTTGGATAGAGGAATATGAATTATTGTTTCAAGTGAAGCCCACTGCAAAGGGCATTGATCTGAAACATTAACTTTCTTTCTCCTGTACCTGCTGCCAAAGGTTTCCACTTTGTGTTTCTAAATTCAAGATTTTTTTAGCGTCCGCAGTATTTTATATCACATAATGAGGACAATTTTTAAGCCTCATGACTGTCATTAATAATACAGACTGATATCATAATAGTATCAGTGACTTTAGCTACTGTAACAATTGCCCATTCATCATTCAATATCTGACCAGCACTGTGCTAAAAAGGGTATAGAAAGAGGCTTTGAGGGACCGACCGACGTCAGCATGAAAATCCGTTCCCATCATAGAACTTGGATGCCAATTAAATACAGACTGGTTTTAAGCAAAGTAGAAACAAGGAACTACAGATGCAGGTTAATAAAGGAGGACACAATGTGCTAGAATAACTCAGTGGGTCATAAAGCATCCCTGTAGAAAATGGATAGTTGACTTTTCAAGTTGGAACCCTTCTTCAAACTGAAGGTCTGAAGGAGGGTCCCATCCCGAAACGCCACCCATCCATGCTCGCGAGGGATGCTGTCTGACCTACTGAGTTAGTCCAGCACTTTGTGTCCTGGTTTTGAATAATGCTGGCCTCTGTTAATGCACAGAAATAATCCACTGGATTCATTTCCGGAGGACCTCAGAAGGACAATACGTGTACTGGTGGTCAGAGTCGGTATTTCTCCAATGCAGTGTTAAACTAAGATCCCGGTTACCTTTTCAAATTTGTTTCACTTTCCTTATCATTCACGTTTTGGGAGAGGACCATCAGTGGTAATGCCAAGAGTTATTGGCCGTCTCTCAGGTAGTTAGTAACGTGTCACTTTCTTGCAATGTTGCAGCCCTTCTGGTAAAAGTACTCATGGAGTACTGATGAATTAGCAGCTACAAGATTCTGACTCAAAGAAGAAATGGCAATATATTTCCACGTCCTGCCTAATGGTAGCATCAAAAAAGGGCCTGGCCTGGATGGGGGTGGAGATCCTTGATGACAGATGTGGCCTTCTTGAAGGCAGCACTTCGTGCAGATGCTTTTCAATGATGGAGTGAGCTGAACCCACCACCCTTTGCAGCTTCTTGCCTTCCTGAGTGTTGGAACTACACAAATAGGTATATCAGTCAGGATACAATGCATCTGTAGACATTTGCGAGAGTATTCGTTGTCTTTTGCAGCTAATGTACATTTAACCCCACTTATGCAAACTAGAATGTACTCCCTGAAAGTTTGAAGAAACTTTCCATCCATGTGCTGGGTCCAGGATAGCTCAACTGAGATGTTAACACCCAGGAATTTGAAGCTGCAAATTCTGTCCACCACTGACCACCGATGAAAACTGGCACTTGGTCTCCCTTCTTCCCCTTTCTATAGTCAATGAGTAGTTCCTTGGGTTTGTTGATATTGTACAAGAGGTTGTTAATGCAGCACCACTCAACCATCTCTCTATAATAATAATAATAATAATAAACATTTATTTTATATAGCGATTTTCCAAGTGCTCAAATACGCTTTACAAAAACAGTCATGACATAAAAACAAACAGACGAACTGTCCTGATGGAGAAGCGGCAAACAAACAGCGCCAGCGTCCTCTCACGTCAGGGTCCGGCAGTAGACAATAAAAACACAAGACACACAATTACAATTTTAACACAAACAGCCATCACAGTGATTGCTCCAGGCACACCCTCACTGTGATGGAAGGCAAAGAAAAGTCTTATCTCCTCCTCATCCTTCTCCCGTGGTGCCACGAGGCGATCGAGGCTCCCGACTCTTGAAGCCCCCACCGGGCGATGGAAAGTCCCAGGCCGAGCCGAGCAGGCCGATGAAGGTCCTGAGCCCCCACCGGGCGATGGAAAGTGCCGCGGCCAGGCCACGCCGGGCGATGAAGGTCCTGCGAGCGGGTCAATCAAACCTCGCGCTCCGGGGCAGTCGAAGCTGCTACGGCTGGAGCTCCCGAAAGCCGGTCGCCAGCCAGGGACCTGCGAACTCCCGATGTTGCGGTCTGCAGGGCCCACGGCCGAAGCCTCCGAGATGGTAAGACCAGGCCCTGCGACCGGAGTCTTCAAGGTCGATCCCAGCTGGAGGCCGCCGACTCCACGGTGTTAGGCCGTAGCGCGAACGGAGATACAACACGGTAAAGGTTGCATCTCCGTTGAGGAGGAGATTAGAAAAAAAGGTTTCCCCCCACCCCACCACCCCCCACATAACAGAGCTAAAAATAAATCAAAACATACATTTAAACGATAACAAAAGACAAAAAAAAAAAAAAAAGACAAGAGACTGCCGGTGAGCCACAGCTGCAGAATGCAGACAAGCCCCCATCTATGCTGTCTCATGATTCAGCCAGCAAAAGAGATGTCATCTACATAGATAGATTGCATTGGAGCAATGCTTAGCCACACCTTCGTGGGTGTAAAGAGTAGAGCCGGAAGCTCTGCATACAGCCTTGAGGTGGACCTACGTTGATGATCAATGAGGAAATATTGTTACTGATCTGCACAGCCGTGAGGTGGACCTACGTTGATGATCACTTTAGAAAATCTTGCTATGGATCTGCAGTAACTCCACTTCACAACAATCCAATGGGATCTGTTGAGAATCAAACCCCATTTTTAAGTACAGTTTACTTTGTTTCTCACTTCTCAGCTCAGATATTCCATTGTCAGGATATTACAGATTGGAATGACTCTTGATGTTTCGAACAGGCTTTAATATGAATATGTAATGTGCATGTGTTTTCTGAGATCAACCCACAATACTTACACAGCCTCAAGTACAGACTCGGATAGTACTAGGAAATGCAGATGCAGTGAGGGCAGACCATCTAAAAGTGACAGAATCTGAGAATGACAATTCTGAAGAACTCTGGGAAGTCTAAAAAATGAAGATTCTAGCAAGATGTGACAGGTAACAATGAAAGTGAAATAAATCTGCTGTACAGATACAAGTTTCTAGGAAAATAAGAGCTGTTTAACTTGTACATTCTGGGATTCAATTTCCTGATTGATAGAGTGCATAAAACAAGGATGTGTCCTTAGCACAGCATAACTTCAAGAGCCAATGGAGCAATAGGGGCCATTGATCCTATTTTCATATGTTTGAAAAACTCTTCCATGTACAGAGTTCCACGACTCTGTACATGGAAGGGTTGTGCATTTAATGATGGAGATGTTGTTCATCAAACCAAGGGTGATCAGGGCAGGAACCTGAACTGAGTCTGACTATATGTAAACCATAGAGAGAAAAGTGCCATATCATCAGCAACCTAACCTGGTCCAACCACAATGATCCAGTGATCATGAAAGCACATCAGCTTATTTACTTTCTTTTGTGTCTGAAAAGATCTGGCATGTCCACAAGAATTCCCTCACGCTTAGTTCATCACAAACTCATCACTTCCTTCCATCCAGTCCATCTTCATGGTGCAGTGCATCAGGAAGGCTCAAAGTATTGTCAAGGCTGCCTGCCATCCTGGACATTCCCTTTTCTCTCTCCTACTTTCTAAAAGAAGGTACAGGAGCTTGAAAGCCCAGATGTCCACATTTAGAAATATTTTCTTCACCACTGCAATCAGACTCCTGAACCAATTACCTTATACACATCCCATTCTCAGTGTTGCTGCCCCTTACTGTTACCCTTAACTCTGCTTCATTTGTTTATTGTGTTATTGTATTTAAAGTTTTTGCACGCCTTTGGAATGCTCCATAATCTTGTGCCATTCTGCTATTTCGCACTTGTCATTACTATGTGTATACTGATTACTCCGAGCTCATGCAAACAAGGAGTTTCATTGCATCCTGGTGTATATGACAATAGATTAAATTAAATCCGAATTATACTGTTCTCTTCCACAAAAAAAGCTTATCACTTGTGGAATAGTATTCTTTACTCTAGATTGTGAAAATGTTATCTTGCAATCATCATATTGAATCATCCTAAATATATATTAGAAAGGTCGCTTGACAAAGCTACATTAATAGTTCCTTTCTTAGTTGCACCTCCCTCCCTCTCCAACTCACATACACTACCAGCATGAGCACTTGATGATGGACAAAGTTTACCCTGGAAAGACTCCAGCTGTGAAAATGTTGCTGCACATACAGGTGGCTGGAGTGGCTCCAAGGTGAATTCAATCAGATTGCACTTCCCTACATAAACAATGCTGTTCACAGCCAGGGAGTGATGCCAGTAGTGTCATGTATCCAATACAAGTACAGCAGCTCTTCTCTCAAGAAATATTAAAAGCCTGTTCCCAGATTTGACGCTGCATGATTTATAAGTCCATACAATTGAACAGAAACTGTATTTTGGAAAGCCACCAAAAGTACAGTAAACCCTCGTTTCAACAGACCCCTCTACAATGAATTTTGGTAATAGCGGATGGACCGGCTGATGCCACCCCGAATACTGACCCCACCCCCGACATGCAAGGTGCACCAGCAAGCCCTTCTTCACTCACTGCACAGTATTTTTTCCTCTCAACCTCATTCTCTTGCCTTTCCCCCGTGACCTTACTAATTAAGAACTTATCAATCTCCGTTTTGAAAATACCCAATCACAGAGGATTCCATTCTTTCCAGGCATTCAACAGAAGACATGCAGACCATAAATTAGTTGAGATATTCTTGTTTAGAAGCTGCTATGGCAGGTCGCTCTCTGATGGTAATTCGTAGTTTAAAAGCAAATAGCAGAGGTAGGGACAGCAGCACACGACAGTGCTCAGTGGCCACAGGACTTCCCAAGCTCTGCGCTATTGGACACAAATGCTGCATTTTGGTGCTGACAATAAATCAGATACAACTTGAGCCGAAGCAGAAAATGTGTAAAGAGACTGCATTTTGAATAAAAAACCTTCTGCTGATTCCCTCTATCTGGCAGCAGGCAGCTGGCATTTAGCTGATCTTTCACTGCTGCCAGTGGTCACCTTGTTCCTTCATGGAGGTGCACTTTAATGCAGCTTTGGCAGCTCCTGCACTGATCTGTCAGAAGACTTGGGAACCAGATCAAAGTGTAGATAACATCTCCAAAGTGTGCAGATTTCTTCTCAGCACACACCCAAAACAAACCCGTTCCCACAAGCACTTAAGTAAACAATTGAGTGCTTACTGGCATATTTTACCGCCATACCTTCAACTCCTTCAATCTCCACTTTGTTCTTGGCTTGCATTTCGCTGCAAGTTCTGTGAAACCCAGGAATCCCATGGATTCAGCCGACAATCCGTGTTTCCAAAGGGAACTCCACAGATTCAGACTAAAATGCAAAAGTGAAGTGCAGATATCGAAAGCTTGGAGCCAACGTTCTGACATGCTCAACAATTTGTTCAGTGTAACCCCCTTCCCACATCCAATACCACTCACTCTCCAAATTAATAACATTTGTCCACTTGGGTGTGTCTGATGAAATCAACTTTCAAGACTAAATTCTGTCACATGTTGTGTATTAAGTGAATGGTGAAATAAGATAATCATTGTAAAAAGTATTCAAAGAATACAATCCCAATGTTACTGTAATGCAAAGGAAATCTCAAAATCCAGGCGTTTTCTTTGAAAGCTCAGTAAAGTGTTTATAGAAAGGTGTCTCACGATAATCCAGGTAACTGAGGTAAGATTCTGCTGATGGCAGGTATATCACTTACATCAAAAATGTATCAATAGCAGAAACTAGACAGGAAACAAACGTCAGTCTGAAGAAGGGTCTCGACCCAAAATTCACCCATTTTCTCTCCAGAGATGCTGCCTGTCGCGCTGAGTTACTCCAGCATTTTGTATCTATCTTCAATTTAAACCAGCATCTGCAGTTCTTTCCTAAACAAATGTTGTATTCTTACAATAACATTAATTAGCAAAAATAAACCAAATATATATTCAAATGATATAAAACCTAATCCTGACCACAGACAGTCTACACGCTGAAGGAAGCTGCCAACAGCTGGATTAGGTTCAAGTGCACTTGACGATATGCCAGACATTTTCAAGGTTGATCATAAGAAGCAGGAGGAAGTTGGAGAGGTTCAATCACAGCACTTCAAACAGCAACATTCCATCTGGGGACCAGCGTGGTGACTGAATCTCTTACTCTGAACACTTGACTGGGACTGATCACTGACAGTCTGCAAGAATGCACGACTAGAAACAAATACATGGTGCTTCCTACTAGAGAGAAGGGTTGCAGCCAGGGTCACTCGCTAGTTTCCCTTGGCCTGATTAAACTGATTTATCGTGATATACAGGGAAGACATGCATGTCATAAATTTTGTATCCTGCAGTAGGTCAATATTTCAATAATTCTATGGCGATTTAATTAATACCAGTTAAGTAACATTTGAATGAATCCATTGCACCGTTCCATTTACTCCAGTATATTCACAACTCCAAACACATCCTCCTCAAAGACGCACAATTGTTCTTCTTAATAGCCACAATATGTTTGTTTTCTTCCACATAAGATACCAATTGAAATTTGGACTTGTTCCACTTCTCCTTGCACCTGGGCTACTGCATTCAATTCCCAAGGGCTTCCAGGATCCAGCTTGAAAATAGCTTAACTACTAGTAGCTAAGCTGAAATGACAACTTTGTTTTTTATACAGGTAATTATATGATCCAAACAAATTGGCATTTTTGCAAAAATAAGCTTTGAATATTGGTCATTTCACTTTTCCAAAGTTGATTTTCTCTACAGTTCATTGTAAGAGCCTATCAATTCTGTTCAGTTTAAATAAATCTTCAGTATCTTATCACACAAACCCATTAACTTTTGGAGATGCATTCTATTTGACAGTCTTTCAAATGAATAATTTTGCTTACTTTTGAACCTATCACTGCTTAAGGCCCTCTGGCTGGGCAGACCAAAGAGCACAGACATTAAAAGGAAAATAAAATTAATGAGGCAGAGCCAGAAGCAAGGAAGAGTGATCTGCACCAGGAGTCGTTTGCTTCTTAAGTTGTCAGTAGCAAGCTGAAGGACAGAACACTGTTTTAGGTTATAAAAGCCAACATTAGAGTTATGCAAAATTAAAAATGAATGGCAGCCGGGTCAGAGGTAGGGAAGCTGCCAGAGTTAGGTGTCCTTTCTAATAAAATTTAACAAACTGCATCTCTGGTCAATTTGCCCCATCATCTTTACAATTCTTAGCTCTACTCTGGCAATAGTGTCATAAGAATTTTATATATAATTGCTCTCGCATATCCAATCAATTATACTATCAGAAATTTTGAAAACAGTATTAGTACAAGATATTAGTTCTAGCTCCTGACCATAAAACATTGCCATTTATCATACTGAATGCCACTGGCAATTATAAACCCAAACCTACTCAAGGCAACGCTTCTAACCATTCCAAAGAACTGGTAAGAAAACATAATTATTAAATACCCAAGGAGAAAAACAAACTTCAAATGACAATCTATATTCCATATACTAAAGTATATATTCTATATACAATCTATATTCTATATACTAAAATTCTCATTTGTTCGTTTGTTTGTTCTTGAACTACAGCCAAAACCCATTAGTCTATCTCCTAGGGAGGGAGGGGGGAGGAAGGAGGATAAGGGGAGTTGAGGGGGATGAAGTGGGGGGTTGAGGGGGATGGAGTGGGGGGGAGGGGTTGAGGTGAGCAGGGGAGGAGAGGGTGCTGCACCAATGCAGGAGAGGTTTGGGCCCAACGGGTCCACTTGGTCAAGTATATATATTATATTTCTAAAACTCTCATCATGTCTGTTTGTTTGTCTGTTTGTCGCTTTGTTTGATTGTACGTACCCGAAATACAGCCAAAACGGTACACGATAACGGTACAATTTTAGGCCCACCTTACTCACCATTGGCCTGCAGTTCAAATGGTTGTTATATTTTAAAAATTATTCATTTTTTAAACTTTAAAAATCACTTTTTACACTTTAATAAATCCCTTTTCCACTTACACTGCCTGTCAGCCTGTAACACCTCTGTGTTCGACGTCACAATGGGAACCCAACGGGTCCATGTCTGTGCAGTTGGGGCCCGTTGATCTAATACAGATGCTCCCCGACTTACGATGCCTCGACTTACATTTCGACTTTGCGATGGTGCAAATGGCAGTGACTCATAGCGAGCCGCAGCTCGCTTCCGGCCACGTGATCAGGTGTATTAAATGCATTTCGACTTACGATATCTTCAGGGTGAGGTGAGCTCTCCTGCTGCCGACTGTCGAGATGGCCGCCCGGGGCCGGGATGAGTGGCTCTCTCTCCCCTTTCTCCCCCCCCCTCGCCCCCGGGGGATTTTAAGAGACGTTGAGGGGGGATGGTGGGGTGAGTGTCGTCAGTTGGGGGAGGGTTGCTGGGCCTGCAGGAGAGATTTGGACGGACGGTTGCCGAGCCCGTAGGAGAGGTTTGGGCCCAACGGGTCCACGCCCGGCTAGTGTTTAATAAATATATAGAGCATGCCAACTGAAAGTGTGGTTATCTTTCTTCTCAATTTGTGTTGCAAATAATATATCTACAACTACCACGTTCACTCTTTCTACGACCTAACCAATTTTAATGGGTAATCTTCCATGGAATAATATGTTAATTTACACAATATATGGAGAATTTATCAAAATAAAGTTTGTGATGACATAATTAAACTTAGAAATAAAAAAGTCAGTGAATATATCTCTCTACCTCGGAAAAGTTTATATTCCCAAAAGGTTTTAACATGTTCATTAAGAAGATAAAATCTGCTGTAATATTGGATTATTGGATAATTATATGTTTATAGGTTACAAAATTAACCCCCCTCCCCACATCCCCTCCCCTCCCCTCCCGGAGCAAGACTACATCTTGTATGGGGATTAAAGTCGAATTCTGCATTTACTGATCAACAGAAACTACATTGCTTCCTTATCAAACCAGGTGCACACAAACAGCCATACCCACCAATTATGTAGATGCAAAACCAGAAGGTTCTGAAGCCATTAGATATTTATAAGTGAGAAGTGATCTCAATATTTCTGACCTCATGAGCCATAGATTAGGAGAACTAATTCTAAGAATTAACTACCAGCTACTGGTCTATTTAGGTGAGCTATCCACACAAGTAAAAACACATGTTGAAACAAGGAACTGCAGATGCCAGATTCCACAAAAGGACACAAAAGTAACTCAGCGTCTCTGAAGAACATGGATAGATGATGGTTTGGGTCGAAACCCTCTTCGCCACATGTTTCCAGGTGTTTATTCAGAAGTACTCTAACAAATCTGTGTTCAGTTAAGCAGATACATTGATGATCATTGTCGGGGGTTTAGAGAGAAGGAGAATCCACCACATCTTCCAGCAGAGATGAGACCAGTTTGGAAAGACTGCACAATGTTCAGAGAACCATGACAATATTCATTTACAATTTATGTTTCAAACGTATTTTTTTTGACTGGATAGATCGTGCTTTCCAGCAGGAGTTAGGCACAATGCTGAGGATGTTTAAAAATGTTACCTTTCCCCTCCAGAGAAACAAATGAGAAAAACTGGTCTGGGTATTTTTAAAGCATTTAATTAGCAGAACTTTCAATTTTGATATATTTCGTTAATTATTTTTTTTGTAGCACGCTCCAATAATTAAAAAGCAGATCAAACTGCAATTTGTGTTTTATTGCTGCAACGTTCAGGATGGAAATCTGCATCAAAAATAGTCCAATCTCTGCTACTTGGTTCAATGTTTACCAGCTATTTCACTTTGATAAAAACAGGTAAAGACTTGGTGATTGTATTTTGTGTGTCTGGACCAGTGAACTGCTCAGTTTGAACTCAAAATTGTTCATCTTATCCCCTTAAATCTCTTCTTTAGAGTTGTGAAGGATGGATCAAGTACTAAAAGCAGTAGTGGAGATTGGACAAAGTCCATTCTAAACATCTTGAAAGAATTCTTGTGACCAATGGATCACCGACAAGAGGATCTGCCTGTGGAGTGGACTAGACCTGCTGGAGGTTTCACTGGCTGGGACACCTGGAACGTGTGTTTGAGGACCATTTGTCCAGCATCGAATACCATGGACAGCTCAAGAGCATGGAAAACGACAGCATGGAAAACGACAGCACCAATTCAGCAACATGATCAAGGTGGTCTCAAGGAATTCAGCATCCCAACTGAGAAAACAGCTGAATGCTGTTTTGTACTGCTCATCCTGCAGAAGCAGAGTCAATTTGACTGCAGTCAGAGATCATACTACGGCTGAAATAAAAGTCTGATTACAGCTCCATATAATGAATGGACTTGTAGCCTGTGGAAAAGCTTGCAATTCATTCATCTGCCTCTTCTCACACAGCACACTCGAGTATTACTGGCCATCACCTGTCATCATTCCAGTCTACTAATTCCCCAGAAGCCACCTGATCAACTTCAGTTCCCAGTGTTAGAATATTTAAATTTTAACGTGCTCATCCTTTTGTTTCCCACCAGCCACCATCTGCAAACTCCACACCTGGGAGATCTATTATCTCCCCTCACACATCACTTACCAGCCCCTGCCTTATCCCACCCACTCACCTTTTATATTGGCTACCTCCCCTCTGCACTCTCAGTCCCGATACAGGGACTTGACCTGAAATGGTGGCCATCCCTTTGCCTCCACAGATGCTGCCTGACCCACTGAGCTCTTCATGCAGTTTGCTTTTGGCTCTGGATTCCAACATCTGCAATCGCTCGTGTCTCATCAACTTATACTCAGTTATCAACCACAGAATGGGAGCCATCATCTACACTGCTCCTAATAACAACTTCTCAACGGTAATCTGGTCACCGATGCTCAACTTGGGCTCTGCTAGGAGCACCTGACTCTGAACCTGCTTCAGTCATGGACAAGATGTCCATGTCTTGTCGATACGATAGTGGCATTTAAGAGGATCTTAGATAGGCACATGGATATGCAGTGAATGGACAGATAGATAAGAGACTGTGGCATCGTCTTCAGCAGAAACATTTTGCTGTACTGTTCTATATTTGCTGGACCAGCCAATATGCAGTGCAGCTACAAAAGCAAGCTTGTTTGGACTCTATATTGAATAATTCATCCGATTTTCAAAAAGGCTTCCCACTATTAAATTACATGTCAATGTGTTGTAAATTATCTACACTTGCTTGGATGAGTGCAGCTCCAAGCTTGGCATGATACTAGATAAAGCAGCAGCTGAATTAGCACACACTCATCACTCTAGATAATCCCTCCCTCCACTATTAGTGCAACAGCAATATAGCTGCAGTACATCCCAGTTACAAGAGACATTGCAGCACCTCATCAAAGGTACTTCAACAGTGCATCCAAACCAATGACCTCTGCACTGAGGACAGATGTGACAGTTGCACAACTTGCCACCTCCTGCAAGCACCCCCCCCCCAACCCTCCCTCCAAATCCCACACCAGACATGAAAACATATTACCAAATCTTCACTCCGACTCAAACTCCCGACCTAACAATACTGTTAAAATATCATCACCATATGCACCGGAGCTGTTCAAGCAGCTCAATCAACAGCACCAACAGGAAAGGAAAAATAGATGTTAGCCATGCCACTACACCCACATCACATGAATGTATACAAAAAGCCAATGTTATCTGCTACTACGATTTTCATGGTTAACTGCACTCGTTCCATTAAACCAGTTAAATTGCATTTTTAATTTTTGTCAGTGAAACAAATTCTAATGATATATTTACTCCTCACTCCTAGTTATTCAAGCTGAAACACTTTCCTGAAACTCTTCTGTTCATAATTGAGATACACTTACACAGGAAAACATATTGTTTCAAGCAAGCAACAATGAATGAAAGGCAACATATCCAAATCCTAAGGTCATGGCCTCCCATGACATTGTCTTTCTGTCCTTCAGTTGACAGCGATGTGACCAAGCCTAGGAATTGTTGATATCATTGATCTATCTTCACTGAGGCTCACCGAATGTATGCTCCATGTCGAAACAATCAGGGTCAATAGACTTTTAGACCCTCATCACCTCATTACACTGGATGTCTCCCCTTCACTCTTTCAGTCCAGGGGATGGGTCTCGACCGAAACCATCATCTGTTCATTTCCCTCCATAGATGTCGTCAGACATGTCGAGTTCCTCTAGCATTTGCTTAATGCGCAGATGATGCTATGTACACTTAACTGGATGAAAATGCACAAGCATTCTGTGAGATTCTGTTTGCTTCACATTTTGTGCATTGCAACACTTGTGCAGGCTTGCATACAAAGTGACTGATGGAGAGGGGTGCTGTCAAGTTAATACTACATTTAACACTGGGACAGTTGCTCCAGCAAAAAAACATTGCTCACAGAGTAAACAGATCAGGAAATTACGAGCTTGATCATGAAATAAATCTTAACTTTTTAAAAAAAAGACATTCCATTTATGCAAACCGTTGATAAATTTTGGATTCTATACAACTAATTGAACTGAAATGGCCATGCAACTACAAAAATAACATTCACGGTCTTGACAAATAAAATAATAACATTTTACAAATCAGTGTGCTTTTTGGAAATAAATTACTTGCTATCCGTTTTAACCCACTCCACTCAGGTTTAGAGTGCAGTTAAAAGACAACTGGTTTGACTCACCAAGCCTTTGCATGTGGAAAGTGCCACTGAAGAGTTGTTGTGCGACATTAGAGCACCTTGGTAGAAGCACAGCTCCTCTGGTAGATAATGCTCCATGGATTTCAAGCCTCGTTTCCCAAAAGTCTGAACTGTAAATCCAGGAGGAATTAGGCCTTCAGAAGTCCTTAGCTCCACGTGAAATTCCTGACCAAAGCCATTGAGTTTGAAGTAGAGAGATTCACCACCAAGATAAGTCGATCGCTTCTTTCGTTGTTGATGGATTACCATGTGAGAGATGTAATCGCCACTGCTGTCAGCCTCATACGGAGTCACAATTTCATAATCTGCAGAAGAACAACTATACCTGTTAGTTTAAAAACTGATTTAAATAACCTCTTAAAAAAAAAGGGTAATTTCCAATTAATTTATTTTGACATGTCAAATTTAGTTTGTAAATTTGTTGCAGAGTTTTCAACCTATAATGTTCTTTAAAATCAATTTGGACCTGAAAATGATTTATCAGTCAAAATTCCACAGGGATGTTTGTTCCCAATTCAGTTGAAATTTCAAGTACCTCTTTTGAAATGTGCAAGCAGAATTGCAAGTACAAGAACACTGTCGACCCTCATTGGATTTAATACTCAAGAACATGTAACGAAAATCAAGAGCAAAAGATAGGCTAACTCCTCTCACCTCAGTTTAGCTTGTTCAGTTTTCCTAAATTATGATGAGTTTCCTGGGCTTTTGTGAATTTCACTTAGAGATAAGCAGGTAGGCAAAACATTCGTGGGTACTAACTTTCCTTCATAAGGGGCTGCATCTGTCAAAGCTGCTTAGTACAACCCACTGAGAACTGGAATGTACATTCCACTTGGGAAAATCATAAGCCAGAGGCTGCATCCTGGGCTCTCTGGGGCTCTGTTCTTTAAAATGAATTAAAGGTAGAGTTGAACAATGTGTTTTTCTGTAATAAACAACGAGAGGTCATTACCTTTCCTCCAAATCCATTCACGGAAAGTGGTTATTGTCAAGAAACAACAACGAAAAATTATACGGAATTTGTAATACAATTTTTTTTTAAATTCTGCCCAAGTATCACAATGGTGGCTTTCACTTAATAAGATGCTCCCTTATAATTCACTCTAGTCTGTGATCTATCTGACATGGAAAACTTTTAATATACAACAGATAACATGGCAATGTGACAGGTGAGATTTTGCTGACTCTGAGCAAGCATTCAACTAGTTAAACAGCAGTAAGTTCAGGACTTCTATTTTTGCACAGTCAAGTGTGCATGTCCCGGTCTCATTGATAGACTTGTTATGCAAAATCTGTCAGTCTGTTTCACTGCTGGATCTCACGTGGAGAGCAGCTGTGGAGCTCAGTGTTGCTGAGATTCTCCAGCTTTAGGATAGGGTGAATAAAAAGAACTCTCCCTGAACCTGCAACAGGCCAGAACAGGCATGGGATCTGCTGCACCATTGATTTCAATGGGGAATGCAGGCCTGTGGGTTTGTAGGCAAACAGAAAGGTACTGCCTTTTGGTACAGAAATCATTTTGCTTTAGTTTACTTCTATTATTAATTAATGACGTGGTATTAGGTAACTTTTAAAAGTTCTTTGACTCTTTTAAAAATGTCAGAGACTTTTGGAAAGTATTAAGTGATTAATATTAAGTCCCTCCCCGACAGCATGGTGGATATACCCACACTTCAAGGATTGCAGCAGCTCAAGGGGCAGCTCACCACCACCTTCTCAAAGCCAATTAGGGATGGTCAATAAAATGCTGATACAGACTGCAAAATCCGCACCCCATGAATGCCAACCTCTCACACTCCTTGAAAATAAAATAAAAGAACGGATGCTGGAAATCTGAAACACAAAAGGAAAATTCTGGAAGCACTTAACATTTCAGGCAGCACCTGTGGAAAAGTGTTTCTTTTCTGATCCCTTTCCTGCAAATTCTGTCTGACCTCCCTTCATCTAATCATCTGCCATTCAAACTCAATGGACTTGCTCGGAGGATCCTCCACTTTCCTAGCGGGAGCCATGTGCAGTCACTCTCATCTCTAATCCTACATTAGCTGAGATTAATGTATTTAAGAATGACACAATAAAATCAAAAGTTCCAAGCTAATCTATGTTGCTGGCTCCACAATAAAGTTCATGTTCATAAGTTCTAGGAGCAGAATTAGGCCATTGGCCAAATCAAGCTATACTACCTCATCAAGTCTACTCCACTATTCAATCATGGCTGAACTATCTTTCCCTCTCAACCCAACACTAAAGTGAAGAGAACTATAGTTTAAATACACACGATGGATGTCTGGTTAAATATCACTGGATTTAATTATCGGGGCAAATTTTTTCTTTGGCCCAAAAGTGCTGCCTCCCTTCCAGGCACAGGCAACTAATGGAAGCACTACCTGCCTCAACCATAGCTCACCTGCTGTCAAACCTGCCACTATATTTGAACGTCTGTGAACATCCTTGACATTCACAAGCACTCAGTAAAACTTCGGATCTGTTAGAAATAAAAATACTGTTCAAAAGATGAACATTTTGTTTTATGTTTAAAATACTAAAAATGCACAAACATGCAAAAACAATTAAAAGCATTGAAACTAACAAATAGCACTATTCAGCTTCTCCAAGCTGCTATTATCTCCCATTCATTCCAATGGAGGCCATTGCACATGCTCAGTCTAACTTGCACAGGCTCATGGCAAGACTTTATGACTTGAAATTTCTGCTGTCCCGTCCATGAGGAGTTCACTGCATCATTAGAGATAACCAGCATGGCTAAAGCAGAAGATGGCTGCGGTCAGTACAGGTCAATGTCAGAGATGGACGGTGAGACTCCTGGATCAGTTACAGGTTCATCACTGGCTTTAGTTGGAAGCTCCGTCGTTACGTCTCTGCATAAGTATTTTTGTTTACATTTGGATGCAAGCCAAACACTATGGAAATCATTGGGTATTAACTTACCCGAACACATTCCTGTGAAATTTCTTTAGAGGTTTTAATTATATTAAGGTCGATTTACAAGTATGATTGCTTATAGGAATTACTAAGATTAGATGGTGCATCTAAACAGTTTCATGCAAATAAAACATTCTGAAAAGAATGTGGTTATCCAACTTTATTCCTGTCTCCAATAGATCATATCTATCTTTGAATTAATATTCTGAATGCGTAAATTATTGTACAAATCAAAGAAAACATGGTCTTTAATAACCAGTTGATATAAATTATCCAGCTGCTGGCATATTTATATTAGTAGTGAATATTGTGACCAGAGTCAATTAGATGATTTAAACAATGATAAAACTTCTGAGAGTCCCCAGCACAAAAAAATATAATCAACAATGTTAAAATGGCTATTAATTAATAATAGCCATTATGCAAGTACAGAATTTCCTGGGGAAAAAAAAAGATTTGGACGGCACAGTGGCACAGCGGTAGAGTTGTTGCCCTATAGCAATAGAGACCCAGGTTAGAAAGACGCTGTCTGTACAGCATTTGTCGTTCTCCCTGCGACTGTGTATTTTTTCTCTTAGTGATCCGGTTTCCTCCCACATTACAAAGATGTACAGGTTTGTGGGTTATTTGGTTTCGATAAAATTGTCCCTAGTATGTAGGAGAGTGCTAGCGAACGGTGTGATTGCTGGTCTGCACAGACTTGGTAGGCCGAACGGCCTGTTTCGTTGCTGTACCTCTAAAGTCTAAAAGAAGCTTCATTGTCAGCATAGAGGTGTGGGTACTCTCCGGTGTATATTAAACAATAAAATAACTAATGCAAGAGGCTCTATGAGGTGGACAATTGATTCAGGAAAAAAAGGGAACTGTCATAATATGTTCAGCAATTTGATTGTGACTGTGCTTTTATTGTGCGATTTAGTTCAACAAGCATGTCAAAACTCAAGTTTCCTAGGATACATAATCTACTTAATGTCTGATTATGGAGGAAGATAATCCCATTCATTATTCTATGTAATGATGCTGAACACACTAAGAAGGATTACTTCATGAATTAAGCATGCATTTATTGATGTGCATGACACTTGAACACCTGAACTTGTAAAACCTAGCAAATCTAGTTCTTTAATTTCCAGAGCCTTAATGCTGCATTTCAAACCTATGAGTTTAGCATTCCAACCCTCCTTCACCCGAACAGTACAATGCCTACTAGTTAATCCAAGCCACCATTAAACAATGTTTCACTTCTAAATTCAGCATCACATATTCTACTTCTAAATATAATTTTTAAATTGGGCGTTTCAACAATCTATTACAAATAAAAAATTTAAAACACGTTGCTATTTTTTTGCAAACTCACAAATGATGGCAATGGAATGTGGGGGAATAGAATTTAAAACAAATTGTGTTTTCATGAGACATTTAACCATCTAAGAGTAAAACACTTGTTTGTACATTGCAAATATGCCCGGGAAAAGCATATTTCCCGAACGTTGCATTAAATGTTTGTTTCCATGGCAATAGTGGCATTTACAGTAGTACACTCAATCTGAGGCCACCTGTTTGAACACTTTATGATTTACAGCATGAAGAGGCGGGAAATGAGCATTTTTTTACTGGGCGACCCGGTGGTCAATAATATTAAGATTAATATATACTCAGATGTACTTCGTTCATTTCCTTAAATTACCCGAATAAACGTGTTTAAAATTACAAACATCATACACTTTCTTGGACAAAGGCCGTGGGAGGCAATTTTTTTATCATTCAAATAGGCATCAGACTTTACTAGTTGCATTGAAATGGATTGCAATCTCATGGTTTATTTTCAAAACGTGGGATTATTTTCCTCCCGAGATTTCCCTTTTGATCAGATGACTTCCAACATCTACTAATTGTTGCATTTGTAACCACCATGCAAACGAAGAAATTTGCATATGGATATTTTTTTTCTCTAAGAGTATGGTTCAATAACATCAGATGTAACATGAATGCAGCTAGGTTACAAGGACTAAAACAAGGTAGGTGAAGCGTGCTGAGTTCCAGTCTGATGTTTCAAATTCCTGCTATCCAGGGTTGAGACGGTGCAGCGACTGTCTACCCTGGCCTGGAGCACCCTCTGGCGTTGTGCTGAAGCCCGTTGCACCGCACATTGGGAGCCCGAAATTACAAACAGTGCTTTATTCGCCACGTAAACATGAATGCAGCGTGTCCTGACTGTTGGTGGAGATGCCAACTAGCGACATCTGTTATCACACCCCAAGTCCTTGATACTTACCGCTATTGTAACCCAACACCAGCGGCTCCAACGGTGACACCTGATGGACTGTCCTCTCGCTTCCAGCGACATGGATCGCCTCAACCGCACAGTCGCTCTGAAAGATACAACCAGACGACAAATAATGCATGTATCTAAGACTGCCACGCTCTACTTGCTATTGCAACGTGCACTTTTTTAAAGCTACTCTCTACAAGACAGACAAGCGACAGTAGAAGATGCACAACTCCAACGTGCCTTGATAAGTCCCATCAGTAGCAGAAGGCAGGGAACTGCAAGCACTCTTCTGCAGAACGACTCTCTGTCAGTAACCTGCAACGAGCCCATTGTCACCTCCAGGACCTGCATTGTTGTATGTGCTATCACAAAACGGGGAAGGACGGGTTCTATTAAATGTTGCCTCCCTGATGATAGGTTTTAATTTGGGGAGGAGGAATGATATCAACTTCAATAGATTGAAGGCTTCAATAGATTGAAGAGTTTCCCGAGAGGGCTGGAGCGCAGGAGGAAGCCGGCTGGTGCTGACAGGTACATGGGAAAGAAGAGGCGCCTTGGCCGGTCACCAGCACCACCACCAAGCGCCACCTCCAGCCGCCTTCCGTCTGCACTGAGCCGGGGTGCAGGAGCCGGCTCTGCTCACTCCCCTCTCCCTCTCCCTCTCCGCTTGCAATACTGAATTGGAGTCCACACTCGCCGTCCTGCGAGTTGCACCAACTCGTCTCTGTTTCTGCCTGCAGTTAAGTTTGCAAGTAGTGCTGGAAAGTCTCGCTGCTGCTAATTCCCTTCCTCTGCAATGTGTTGCCTGTGCCTGTCTGCAGTACTAAACTGACTGAGCACCAGTGTCGGTGTCCTAACTTCCTAACTTCCTCCCTCTCTCTTTCGCACACACATGCGGCTTTGTGAGGAGAACTCCCTTCCTCGCGTCGCGCCGTCAATCATTCCGTCCTGAGGGGGGCGAGGTCGCTGAGCTTGTGTGTACGCGTGAGAGTATTTCTACGTGTATACCTTTCTATCTGTCTGTGTGCAAATGTGTGTTGTCCAACTCTTGTCTGTGTGCCTTAACGTTTGCGTGACTGTCTATTTTTGTATGCATTGTATATGTGTTTGTCTCTGTGCCTTTGTATGTCATTGTGTATCTGTGTGCGCCGGGTATCTGTGTACAGATGAAGATGATAATCCTAGTCAATGAGAACTATTTCTGCGCACCCAGAATCTCACACCTTTGGGATAGAATTTGCAAACAAACCCGTGCTGGTTCATAAGATTTAAAAACTGTATTCAGCGCATTAAATACACCGTATTCAATTATGTGGATGTCATATTTTACTCAATAATGACAAGCCTAAAATAATTTAATTTTGCTCATTGGCTTCCACAAGCACTAATTCATTGTCATGTTCCTCCTTTTGCTAGTTTACATTCACTTTTGGATTCGCAAATTTCTCTCCCAGATCCCTTTCTCATAAATATCACCCAGTTGCTTGCATCATTACCTGTTGTCAGTAAATTGAACTTAGTTCAACTCCTTCATATGCACATTTCACATTCTTGTATTTTCACAATCCTTTTAATCTTTCATGCAATCACACTGTCCCTCGTTCACTTTTGTTCTCTCTCTCTCACAATGGTTTGCACACTTCGTCCATTTTACCTTTGTATCCACTTAGTTTATCACACTGACATAAACTCTATCATACTCATTCTCCAACACTCTTTTTCAATCATGCCCACAAGACTCCTGTACTCGCTCATTCTTTTGCTCTCACTTGCATTCATTCACTTTATCCAAGAGAAAATAGAACTGTAAATCTGGGTTGAAAGAAAGATTTTTTTTAATTATCAAAAAGTACTTTATTCAAGAAATAAATATATTAAAAAACATGTTCCTTCCAAAACTCCATCCGATATTCTCGGAGGCTATACATACATTCAATACAGATATTCAATACACCAATTACGCAAAATTACCCACCACCCTTGCCACTCATGTGGCCCACTGGTGTGGAATCCCTTCCCTTATTTTGAGGGGCGTCTCCACCGCACCCTGCACCCCATGTCCAGCAGCGGAAGGACTCTAGACCGTGGCCCTCCCTCACAGAGCCTTGGCGTTGCCTGCACCAACCTTCAGTGCGTCCCTCAGCACGTACTCCTGCAGTCTGCAGCGGGCCGATCGGCAACATTCCCCGATGGACATCTTGCTCTGCTGGGAGGTCAACAAACCTCGGGCAGACCAAAGAGCGTCTTTCACCGAGTTGATGACCTTCCAGAAAGATTCCATTTTATCTCAAGATGTGTGAAACTGACTTACCTTTTATTCAATCCCCTCTCTCTATCCTTAAGATATCGCAGTAACTTACTTTAAATCTCTTCCATCTCACTTGTTCCAGGGAATCTTTGTAGGCAGATCATTACATTCCCTCGAAGCACAGTATCAACACCCTCAAATAAATGTATGTAAGTAAGAATTTCATTGTTCTGTCTGGGACATATGACAATAAAACACTCTTGAATGCCTGTCCATGGAATTAGTGCATATATTTCACTCAGACCTGGAAAACAAGATATAATCCTCTGCGACATTTGGGAAGAGTTAAAAGATTTCACATCTGATTATTTTTCAGCTGAGTGCCTTGGGGTGAAAAATATCTTTCTTTGAGATACTATTTTAAAAATGGTGTCCTTTTTGTGGTGGCTTGATATCAATTTCAACCTCTGACTGATTATTGAACAGCAAAGCTTTAATCTGGTGACTCATGTAGACAGAAGGTGGTTGGTGGCAATATTTTGAGAAGCAATCACCAGTGCATCTATTCGCCTATCAATGATTGTATAATTCCATCAGCAATTAGTCAATTAATGAAGCAGTCCCCATATCTTTATGCAGCAAGATCTAGATAGCATTCAGATGTGCACTAATTAGTAGAAGTCCATTCACACTATAATGGTGCCAGGGAGTGATGACCTTCAACAAGTGGGATAGAAACACTAGACATTCAATGGTATTATCAGTGCCGAGTTCCCCCACCATTCACATCCTGAGAGTTACAATTGACCAAACCAGGTTCAGCTACGATTGGTCTGTGGCAAGAACACCAAGTCAAAGCTAGGTATCCTGCTGCAAATAACTCACTCCTGATGCCCTAATTTTTTTCAATTTCTTTACAATGTACAAGTCAGGAGGGTATAGATGAGTTGACCACTTTGCCAAACACTTATGCTCTGTCTGCCAGGGCATGCTGGAGCTCCTGGTTGCCAGCCATTTTAGTTTCGATTCCCTGTCCCACACCTGTCTCTGGCCCCCACCACTGCCAGAATGAGGCCACAATACAAACTGAAAGAATAGCACTTCATATTTAATTTGGGTAGCTAACAACCAAATGGCATGAATGTTGAATTCTCCATTTTCAAGTAATCCCAATCTCTCTTCTTATCTATCGTTTTCTCCCCAAAGAACACATTTCTTTCCTCTCCCATTGCTCTTATCACAGTTCCTTTCCCCTCCACCCATTCCATCCATTCAAAATCTTGCTCCAAACCCCCTATTTCCTGCCCCCTCCCCCCCCCCCTATTCCTTTCCACCCACTATTCCTCCCTTTGGTTCTATATTTTACTCCCCACCTTCCAGCCTTATTAGATTCCACAAACTGCACCCCTTTGTCTTTTCACTTATCTCCTCCAGTCTTGGTTACTATCTCCACCCATCTATCCTCCACCCGATTCATCTGTAAAGCAATATCTTCTCACCTGAATCCGCCTGTTACTTGCTAGCTCTATCTCCCCCCTTTCCACTAACCTCAGTCTGAAGAAGTAACCCGACCCAAAATTTCACCTGATCATTTTCCTCCACAGATGTTACATTACCTGCTGCGTTCCTATAGTTGATTTTATTTTACTCATTGCCCAAATGAGTACAGGTCCAACGGCGTGCAAGAACTCCACAACGTCTGAATAAAACATAATGTAATATAAAGGAACTGCTGATGCTGGTTTATTCCAAAGATAGAGATACAAAGTGCTGGAGTAACTCAGCAGGTCAGGGAGCTTCTTTGGACAAAATGGATAGGTGACATTTCGGGTCGCCATTTTCTCCAGAGATGCTGCCTGACCTGCTGAGTTACTCCAGCATTTTGTGTTTATCTGAATAAAGCGGCCTGATTGATTAATATTCTTATCAACCAATCTAGGCATTCAATCCATCCTCTCCATCTGACGCAGTGGCTGCAATATGTGTCATCTATAAAATATAGTGCATTTACTTGCCTCGGGTAAAGTCCTGTCAGCCACTGCATTCAGTATTCCAAAAGGCTCTGTCAATAGTCAAATTAAACCAGCATCCGAATGTGTGTTGGAAATATTTGGAAATCCAACACTAGTTAACTGACCCGAACCGCCACCCATCCCTTTTCTCCAGAGATGCCGCCTGACCCACTGAGTTACTCCAGCACTTTGTGTCCATCACCAGTTAACTATGTGCTCTTTATATATCCATCTCCAATTCAGAGTCACAGCGTCCTCATTGGACTGGGCCAATTTCCATTTGGTTTTGTCCTCCTATACAAGACGTGAACAACAGGCCTTTCATTCAGTTTGGGTGATTAAGTCGCAGGAAGCATATTGCATCAAGATTGTCTCGATGCAAAGGTGGATGGGTAAGCTGGAAGGAGATGAACTGTATAAAATTGAATGCTGAGAGTTGTGTAAATACAAGGACTGACACAAGGAAGAACACTCAGTATTTTATGTACTGTATGTAGGACGTTCAAAGCAGAGATTCATTTGATCTACTCACTATTTTTGGTCCCTTTTCTACATTGCATCCAAAATTATCAACACAGTAATTCCAGTGATGAGTATTTGAATCTGATTGGTGTACTGTGTTTTACATTCCAATAGACAATAGACAATAGGTGCAGGAGGAGGCCATTCGGCCCTTCGAGCCAGCACCGCCATTCAATGTGATCATGGATGATCATTCTCAATCAGTACCCCGTTCCTGCCTTCTTCCCATACCCCCTGACTCCGCTATCCTTAAGAGCTCTATCCAGCTCTCTCTTGAATGCATTCAGAGAATTGGCCTCCACTGCCTTCTGAGGCAGAGAATTCCACAGATTCACAACTCTCTGACTGAAAATGTTTTTCCTCATCTCAGTTCTAAATGGCCTACCCCTTATTCTTAAACTGTGGCCCCTTGTTCTGGACTCCCCCAACATTGGGAACATGTTTCCTGCCTCTAACGTGTCCAACCCCTTAATAATCTTATATGTTTCGATAAGATCTCCTCTTATCCTTCTAAATTCCAGTGTATACAAGCCTAGTTGCTCCAGTCTTTCAACATATGAAAGTCCCGCCATTCCGGGAATTAACCTAGTAAACCTACGCTGCACGCCCTCAATAGCTTCCACCCTTCATCTCAATGCCTAGCATTCCCATTTGTCCTGTTCCTTTCAAATGCAACTGAAATCATGTCTCATTGATGCACTTCACATGTTTTCCACATCGCAGAGACACAAAACCAGGAAGTTAAAATAAATTTGCATAACTGAGTTGAGATCATGGACTCTGACCCATTGATAAGAGTAGTTGAAACAGGGTCAGACAATGGGCCACATAGGCCCTGAAATATGCTTTGCCATGAGATCATGGCTGATGTAATCTGTGGCCTCTTTGATCAAAATTCTGAACTCAGCTTCAGAGCTCCTTGGGGTGGAGATTTCCCAAGTGTCATGATCCTCTGTAAACTAGTTCCTCCATCTTCAGACCATTTTCTGAAGTTACATCCTCAATGTAATCCACCCCTCTAAAGGAAACCTCCTCTCAGCATTTCCCCTGTCAATCCTCCTATATTCATTGAGGTGTAGCATAATAAGAGGTGATCTTATTGAAGCCTTAATGACATCATCTATTCTTTGTCAAAACATCAATTAGTATACGCCCAACTTTACCTCTGAAGATACGTCCTTCATCCCAGGAAGATACTTCCATTAAATTAATTAATTGCCCCCCCACAGATCATTAATCCAGGCTTCTGGATTATTTCTGCAGCACATTATTTGCTACACCACCATCCCATATTCACCCTGATATGATGATATAATCATATCAAACCGAACACATGACAGACTTTACCTTAATCTCTAAATATGTCTGGACTCACTGGCACAGCAAACCTGGAGATGGTAGAACAGTGGTAAACAAGCAGGAGGGAATAGCCAATGGAATCTCCAACATTGAATCTAGAACTCATGAACTCTTCTGACATCTGGTCAAACATGGGGCAGGAAATGCGTTGGGTGACACTAATAAACAGGATAGACTCCGAACAGATTTGACACTCAATTTTGTGCATCTGTGAGGCTTTGTGGAACCACAAATAATGGCTGGAATGTGCACCATCACAGTATGTTCCCTACAAAGCTTACTGGGAACATCATGAGGCATATCAAAAAAAATGAAGTGGCAGCTAATGAAGCTACATTGCAGGAGATCATGCACACTAAACAGCAAGGAATCAACAGAGTGAGGGAGTTTCATAATCATTGAATCAAGTTGAAGCTCTGCATGGTGAGGAACAATTTAACAGCTAATGGGATAGGAGTCTTCAGGAATATCCCTTTCCTCAATGATTGGGGCCCAACACGAGTGTGCTGATCTCCCTCCACCTCCTCTCCGATTTCCGATCCATGGGGTGAACACAGGTCGGGCCTCAGATATGGCACCCAAAGCTGCTCAGATGATCCATCTCTGCTTCCTTTGGGGATCACCACAGAGGCCAGTCTCAGACAATTTGATTCACTCCACCAATATTGAGAAACAGATGAGAGCTCAGTATAAAGCAAATTGGCAGCATGGTGACACAGCGGTAGACTTGCTGCCTTACAGTGCCAAAGACCCAGGTTTGACCCTGACCACGGGTGTGGACTGTATGGAGTTTGTAGGTTCTCCCCATGACCTACATGGGTTTTCTCCGAGGTCTTTGGTTTCCTCCCACATTCCAAAGACATACAGGTTAATTGGCTTGGTATAAATGTAAAATTGTCCCTAGTGTGTAGGATACTGTTAATGCGCGGGGATCGCTGGTCAGAGTGGACTCGGTGGGCTGAAGAGCCTGTTTCCGTGCTGTATCTCCAAACTAAAAGTAAAGGGTATGAGATCAATAATATGCCTGCTGGAGTACTGCCTCTAGCCAAGCCATCCTAGGGAGTTAACAAGAACTTGGAGAGAATAAAATGAGATTGATGGGCCAATGGACCTGCTTCCATGCTGTATTCAGCCATGACTACGTGACTGTATAACTTATTCGTCGATGCCAATTTTGCATTTTCCCAGTATCAAATGAGTCCAGATGTCAACACAGCCTTGGACCAAAGAGCTGAATTTTTTGAGACGAGGTGAGAGTGACCACCCTTGACATCAAGGCAGCAAGGAAATGAGGTATCGCTAACATCATTGTTCATTAATGGGAAACATTCCTATGAATGAAGGCATGTGGCACAGAAAGGAAGGTGCCGTTCTGATCAGGCAATGACATCCTCCAACACAAGGTAGTCTGCGCTGTACTACTTTGATGTGCATTGGGGATTCTCACACCATCAATAACCTAGGGATCACCAGAAAATCAAGTGGACTATCCACATAAACATTGTGACCACGGTTCAGAAAAGATTTACGAGGATGTTGCCAGGACTAGAGGGTGTGAGCTATAGGGAGAGGTTGAGTAGGCTAGGTCTCTATTCCATGGAGTGTAGGAGGATGAGGGGAGATCTTATAGAGGTATACAAAATCATGAGAGGAATAGATTGGGTAGATGTCATCTTTTAGCCAGAGTAGGGGAATCGAGGACATAGTTTCAAGGTGAAAGGGAAAAGATTTAATAGGAATCCGAGGGGTAACTTTTTCACACAGAGGGTAGTGGGTGTATGGAACAAGCTCCCAGAGGAGGTAGTTGAGGCTGGGACTATCCAATCGTTTAAGAAACAGTTAGACAAGTACATGGATAGGGCAGGTTTGGAGGGTTATGGACCAAGCGCAGGCAAGTGGGACTAGGGTAGCCGGGACATTGTTGGCCGGTGTGGGCGAGTTGGGCCGAAGGGCCTGTTGCCACACTGTATCACTCTATGACTCTAATAAGAGCAGGCCAGAGGCTGGGCATTCTGCACTATGTGATTCACCTACTGACATACCAAAGCCTTTCCTCTATCCACAGACACATATCAGGAGTGTGATGGAAAACACTCTGCTTGCCTGGTTGAATAGTGTCAACAACTCTTTGCAAGTTTGACACGTAGGTGCAGGAGTAGGCCATTCAGCCCTTCGAGCCAGCACCACCACTCAATGTGATCATGGCAGATCATCCACAATCAGTACTCCGTTCCTGCCTTCTCCCCATATCCCTTGATTCCACTAGCCCTAAGAGCTGTATCTAACTCTCTTTTGAATGCATCCAGTGAATTGGTCTCCACTGCCTTCTGAGGCAGAGAATTCCACAAATTCACAACTCTGTGTAAAAAAGCTTTTCCTCATCTCAGTTCGAAATGGCCTACCCCTTATTCTTAAAATGTGGCCCCTGGTTCTGCACTCCCCCAACATCGGGAACAAAGCAGCCTGCCCGACTGGCACCTCATCACTCGTCCTAAATAGGCATTTTCTCCACCACGGTGTACGAAATGACTATGGTCTCCACTATGTACAAAGTGGCTGCAGTATCTACCATGTACAAAGTGACTGGAGTATCTACCATGCACAAGTGACTGCAGTCTCCACTATATACAAAGTGGCTGCAGTGTCCAACATATACAAAGTGGCTGCAGCGTGCACCATGTACAAAGTGGCTGCAGTGAATAGCCCATGCACAAAATGCACTACAGTTAATTACACAAGCTTTCAAACCAGCGACCTCCATCATGAAGAAGGATAAGCATAGCACATGGGTGGAAGGACCACAGCCTGCAGATTCTTTTCTAAATAGCACACCAAGCTGCATAGTTCCAGTCTTCTAATTGTTGTTAAATCCTGGAAATCCTTATCGAACAGCAGTGCATCAGCAGGGCTGCAGCAATTCAAGAAGGCAGCTGCCACCCCCTTCTCAAGCACATTTAGGAACAAATACATGTGATGCACAAGTTTGAAAAATGAATAAAGAACTAAACCGATGTTCACTCAGTCACTTCTTGGGGTTTTTTTTCTCTCATTCCATACACACAGTATACAATTCTCCCTTATTTAATTATCATAAACCTGCTTTCCAAGTTGCCAAAATCCTCACGTAAACAAAAGTGGCATCAAACTGAAGTGGTCTCTACCAACACATGAGCAAAATAGAATAACCACAGAAAAGATGTCCTTGATGTGGGATGCATGTACTTTGAATAAAAGAAAAGAGGCAATGATGTTTAATTTGGATTCTTAACATCTAGAGTTTGAGCAGAGTAACACAAAATATTTTGCAATGATCTGGAATGCTTCCTGATGTTGTCAAACAGAAAACAAAATACAATTATTAGTGGAGCACACGGACTGTTATACATTTCTGCTTGTAAACATAACTGCGACTAGATAAAGGGAAGATATATTTGAGTTACACTCAGTCATGGATGGGGGTATAAGACTTTTTCTTAGGTGAAACGTTTAGATGAGGGAAAGACTTTCCACAGGTCAAATGGTGTCTACCTCTGGCTGATGTTTCCATGAAGAACTGTTGACTATGTCCTGTGTGCTGTTAGCTTCGCTCCAGTGTTCACAGGCAGAAGTCAGAGACCATCTGACAGGTAGGTGGCGCTGTGTCTGTCAGTCTGCTCCACCACTGTAGTATCTGCACAGCCTAGTGGGAACAACTCTAACCATGTGAGGGAGGGACGTTCACAACAATGCATCTTGGATCAGGATGTATGCCGGGGTCGGGGACAGAGTCGATCTATCCCAGTCTGCTCGATCCCACAGAGATCAGAAAGAACATGCTTCATTGAGGACATGTAAAGGTTTTGAAAATCCAAAACACCTAAAAATCTCTGCCCAAGCCTTAATATAAATCATACATGACATATGAGCAGAATTAGGCCATTCAGCTCATCGAGTCTGCTCAGCCATTCAATCATGGCTGACCTATCTTTCCCTCTTATTTCTTCATCAGTTTTAGCTAGTTTAAACTACTACTGCCTTTGAGGGCATGTCTAGGTCCTGACAATTATTTGGCTTCTTGCAAATGCCTCATGTGACAGTTCAAATGCTAAAACCTTTGCAGTAGAAAACCTCAATGTGGGATGTGCTGCTTCTGATACAATTCTTTCTTATGAGTAAAAATGTTAGTATGGCCATGGGAATGCCAGGGAGATGATCATGGGCTGTGGGTTGATCACTGCTCTCTCAAGTGGGTGTAAATGCACTGAACCTTTTACAGATCATAGGCCATTATTCTAAAGGGGTACAGGGACGTTATTACCGCCATTGTTTAATACCAAACAAAACTGAGAAGCAGTGTGAAGGAAGGAACTGTAGATGCTGGTTTAAACCGAAGATAGACACAAAATGCTGGAGTAACTCAGCAGGGCAGGCAGCATCTCTGGAGAGAAGGCATGGGTGATATTTTGGGTCGAGACCTTTCTTCCACATTAGTCAGACTTTATCACATTGACATTTGTTGGAGGTGGTTTTATGTAAATTAGCCACTTTTGGCTACATTTTAGCCATGATTATATTTCAGATCTACTCCACGCATGCTAACAAAGTTTGGAGTATCCAGAAAAGGAACTTGAAAGGCAACATAAAAGTGCTGTAGGAAGGAACTGCAGATGCTGGTTTACTCCAAATATAGACACAAAACGCTGGAGTAATTCAGTGGGCCAGGCAGCATTTGTGGAGAAAAGGAATAAGTGATGTTTTGGGCCGAGACCCTTCTTCAGCTGGCCTTTTTTATTTTTAATCATTGGCTTCACTCTGTTCTTTCCTTCTGCAACATTCTGAATGGAAAAGAAAAGTGAACAGTTTGATTCACCAGCTTTCCCAATGCATTAAACAATTCAAAAAAATAAGCTAGATAAAAAATTTGTGAAGTTAATATAAGTGTTAGCAATGTACCTAAACTGAATAAACCACATCGTTCAATTTTCTAATGTTGAAATTTCCAAAGTATTTTAATTAAGTGTGATACAAAAATCTATGATCTACTTGGAATTTTGAAGTGCTTGAAGTTCATGAACAAAAGAAAACCTTAATAAACATGACAACTTTATTTTCCAAGTAGTTTTATTAGGAGTTGTTGCTAAGGACTTTGAATGTTTGTATACGCTCATTATGAACTGTATATTCTGCTGGGCATTGTTGATCCACATCTTTGGCATGATCTGTTTCTGCTTAATGTACCCAAGGTTTTATTTGCATGAAATTATCAGAAGATACATAACCCTTCATATAGACACAAGAGAAAATCAGTAAATGGAATAGGTTTACAGATGTAAATGTAGACCATGTTTTACACCATGAGAATATACTTATGCTGTAGTCTGCATTATAGAACCATGGAATCAAACAGCACAGAAAAGGACCCTTTTGGCTCATCTTGTAGGTTGAGATTATTCCATTTGCCTGCAAAAGGCCAATATTCAACTGTGCCTTGCCTATCTAAGTTCCTGCCCAAATTCCTTTTCAATCTGCTTCCACCATCTCCTATGGAAGCTCTTTCCTGGTGACTACAACACTTCGTACGAAAACTCTACCCTTCCAATCTCCTTTAATTTTCTCTCCTCTAACTTCAAATCTATGCCCCCTATTTCTAGTAGGAAAAAAACTGTAGATGCTGGTTTAAATCAAAGATAGACACAAAATGCTGGAGTAACTCAGCGGGACAGGCAGCATCTCTGGAGAGAAGGAATGGGTGACTTTTTGGATCGAGACCCTTCTTGGTTACTCCAGCATTTTGTGTCTACCCTCTATTTCTAGACTCTCCTGGAAGAAAAGACTGACTGTGCCCCTCAATTTTATAGGCCTCTAGTTCAGTGAGAATAAACTTAGCCAATTCAATCGCTGCTAATAACAACAGCCCTCCATTCCAGGCAACATTCAGGCAAACATCTTATGCACCCTCTCCACTGCAGCCACATCCTTCCAATAGTGCATCAGCTAGAACTGTGTACAATACTCCAAGTGTGGCCTAACCAACATATTGTACAATTGCAACACAATGTCCCAACTTTTATACTCAATGTTTCAACCTAGGAGGGTAAAGGCTACTTCAACACCCTAATCACCTCTCAATGGTTCGATGCTGTCTTTATTGTCATGTGTAGCAGGTACAGTGAAATACACTTTTTTTGCATACAGCTCAGCAAGTCTATCCCAGAACATAAGCACAATCACCCTGGCCAGTACAGTATGTACAGAACAACCCACTGTCCATATGCGAGCGAAGCCATTTTGGCACCATTTTACAGCCCCAGCTGCAGCTAGCCACAAAGCCCATTTCAGCTGTCGTCTCCATTCTGGTTATCCCACGGTCTGATGTCCCTCTCCATGCCTGGCCCTCTTCGGGCCTTGTTCCCCCGGTGGGTGCCTCCTACAGCCGACCTCAAAGGTACGGAAGGTAAGACCCTCCCCCCCCCCCCCCCCCCCCCATATTCCTCTCACTGGGTCCTTTGTCCAATGTCTGCCGCTGCCATCTCCCTCAACCTCCTCGACGATTCCCGATCCACGGGGTGAACACGGGTCGGGCCTCAGATATGGCGCCCAAAGCTGCTCACAATACTCCAAATGCAGTCTGACCAGTGCCTTATAAAGCTTCAGTATTACATTGCTATTTTTACATTGTAGCCTTCTCGAAATAAATGCTAACATTGCATTTGCCTTGCTTACTACCGATTTGACTTACAAATTTACTTTTGGGGAATTCTGCACCAGCATAATGCATTTGGTGATATGTTTCATTCAGATCACAACTAACTCGTCTGAACTTCAGGGAATGTGAATACTTCGAAGAGAAGAACTTTCCTCAGTTTTGCATAATTGCACATGGATATGGTTTGAATAAAATCCCACTCCACTCAGCAAGCCCTGTCGACTCTCAACAACACTTCCTAACCCGTGTATTTCAGCCTCCTTCAGCAGAGGTCAGTATACTAAATGCTTGAGCAAAAAAGAAAAGTGCTGGAGGAACTCAGCATGTGTATCTGTGAAGGGATCTGGGCCAGGACCCCTTTTTGGGCCAGGACCCCTTTTCATATCTGAATATTTGCTATTTTCTGTGCTTCACAAAACCGTGCACAGAATCATGCTGTTTAGTTTCGAGATATACTGTAGTGTGGAAACAGGCCCTTCGGCCCACCAAGTCTGCACTGACCAGCGATCACTGCACACTAACACTATCCTTCACACACACTTATACATTTACACCAAGCCAATTAACCTACAAACCTGTACGTCTTTGGAGTGTGGGAGGAAATCGAAGATCTCGGAGAAAACCCACGCAGGTCACGGGGAGAACATACAAACTCCATACAGACAGTACCTGTAATCAGGATTGAACTTGGGTCTCTTGCGCTGTAAGGCAGTAGCTCTACCGCTGTGCCACCGTGCTGCCCTGTTATCTGCATTTACTGAGCAAAGAACAAAGTGTTGTAGGAACTCACTGGATCAAGCAGCATCTGTGGAGGGACCCGGACAGACACCGTTTTGGGTCAGGGACAAGAGGCAACCGTGGCAAGAGAAGTTAGAGATGGAATGAAACAACAACAAAAAAAGATGTATAAGATAGCAAAGAGTAGCGGGAAGCCAGAGGAGTGGGGAACTTTCAAAGGACAACAGAAGGTAGCAAAAAGGGCAATACAGGCTGAAAAGATGAGGTACGAAGCAAAGCTGGCCATGAATATAACTCTCCCCCCACCTCCACTCTCTCCTCCCCCCACCCCTCCCCTTTCTCCCCTCTTCCCCACCCCCATTCTCTCTTATCCTGACACCCAACCCCCTCACCCCCACCCTCCCCTGCCCCCCACACCCACTGTCCCCCTTCCCCACAACTCTCCTCCCCCACCCGCCCCACTCTACTCTCTCCTTCCCCCCAACCCCACTCCCCTCCTACCCCACTATCTCCTTCCCCCCACCCCTACCCTACCCCCACCCTCCCCTCCACCCACTCGAACCCCCCTCCTGCGGGCACGGCAATGCCGCTTAAAGCTCCTCCGTGTGAGGGGGGAGAGGAAAGGGGAGAGGAAGGCACTGAGCGCGGCACTGCCGTTAGTCAGGCGGGAGCGGGAGAGGCGATGACACCTCCCGGCGGTCAGCGCGGCCCGATCTGAGGAATGGCAGGCGCGAGACATAACGGGATGGGCGGTGGTGCTCCGGGGGGCGTGGGGGGCGCATCAGTTAAAGGTCCGGGGGGGGGGGGGGGGGAGCGCATTAGTTAAAGGTCCGGGCGGGGGGGAGAGCTGATCTGTTGAAGACGTGCGTGTCTCATTGTGATGTCAGACGCTGAGTACCGGCGGGGGGAGGGGGGGAGCGCGAGCTCATCTCATAGGCGCATGGGTCCCATTGTGACGTCACACACTGAAGCCCTTCAGGAAATGGGTTAGAATGGAAATTTTTAAACTTTAAAATCTCTCTAGCTTTAAAAATGTAGCTTCAATTTGAATGAGAGGAGTTTTAATATATGGTCAGGATAATGGTGAGTATGGTGGTGCAGAAATTGTAGCTCTATGATGTACCGTTTTGGCTGTGCGAGCGACAAAGGTTATGCTGCACACATACACACATACACAGAATTTTACAGACAGACAGACAGACAGACAGACAGACAGACAGACAGACAGACATAGACAGATAGACAGATAGGCGGATAGACGGATAGACGGATAGGCGGATAGACGGATAGACGGATAGACGGATAGGCGGATAGGCGGATAGACGGATAGACGGATAGACGGATAGACGGATAGACGGATAGACGGATAGACGGATAGACGGATAGACGGATAGACGGATAGGCGGATAGACGGATAGACGGATAGACGGATAGACGGATAGACGGATAGGCGGATAGACGGATAGGCGGATAGGCGGATAGGCGGATAGACGGATAGACGGATAGACGGATAGACGGATAGACGGATAGACGGATAGACGGATAGACGGATAGACGGATAGACGGATAGACGGATAGACGGATAGACGGATAGACGGATAGACGGATAGACGGATAGACGGATAGACGGATAGACGGATAGACGGATAGACGGATAGACGGATAGACGGATAGACGGATAGACGGATAGACGGATAGACGGATAGACGGATAGACGGATAGACGGATAGACGGATAGACGGATAGACGGATAGACGGATAGACGGATAGACGGATAGACGGATAGACGGATAGACGGATAGACGGATAGACGGATAGACGGATAGACGGATAGACGGATAGACGGATAGACGGATAGACGGATAGACGGATAGACGGATAGACGGATAGACGGATAGACGGATAGACGGATAGACGGATAGACGGATAGACGGATAGACGGATAGACGGATAGACGGATAGACGGATAGACGGATAGACGGATAGACGGATAGACGGATAGACGGATAGACGGATAGACGGATAGACGGATAGACGGATAGACGGATAGACGGATAGACGGATAGACGGATAGACGGATAGACGGATAGACGGATAGACGGATAGACGGATAGACGGATAGATGGATAGATAGATAGATAGATAGATAGATAGATAGATAGATAGATAGATAGATAGATAGATAGATAGATAGATAGATAGATAGATAGATAGATAGATAGATAGATAGATAGATAGATAGATAGATAGATAGATAGATAGATAGATAGATAGATAGATAGATAGATAGATAGATAGATAGATAGATAGATAGATAGATAGATAGATAGATAGATAGATAGATAGATAGATAGATAGATAGATAGATAGATAGATAGATAGATAGATAGATAGATAGATAGATAGATAGATAGATAGATAGATAGATATAGATAGATATAGATAGATATATATAGATGGCAGAACATTCCCAGAGGTGAGAGGAGTATCTGTTGTCACTTTGCAGACTCCTGGTGTTCTCTTTATGGCTCACTTTCACCCTTTGCTTTGTGTTGGCAACAAACTTTGATACATTTTATATTTTCATTTCATCCAAGTCATTAATGTAATTGCAGATAGTTGAGGTCCAGTGCTGATATGGACTCATTCAATCATAGAAAATCTATCTCATGGGAGGGAAATTCATCCTCTCAGGCCTGTGCCAGCTGGAAGAGATGTGCCTAGACCAATCCCACACCCTGACTAGACCCCGAACCTGCTCATCACAGCTGGACAAATAAATATCCAAATACTTTTGAAATGTTATGAGAGATTTTTTTTCTCTAATAGGTGGTGAGATCGAGATCTTGGACACCTTTGAGACCACTTCATATTTCCTTATCTTCCCTGAAATCCTTCTACCAATCCCGATCAATCTCTGCCTCTTATCCTGACCCTTTCTAATGAAAAGAAAATAGGAGCCTTTTAGATCCCTCAATACTACTCCATTTAGATCCCTCAATATTATTGGCCAATTAAGTTTCAACTCGTCCACGAAAACAAATCCCAAGCTATGCAATTTTTTCTCATTGCTGCAATTTTCCAGTTTTGGTTAGATTTTTGTAAATCGTCTGTGTATATCTCCAGTACAATTACAGTAATATGGTAACTAGAACAGTATGCGATACTAAAGCTGTGGTTGAAGTACACTATATACAGCTCTGGCATCTTTTCCCTGTTTTTTTTTTCCATTAGCTAATAATGGAAAGCATGCATATGTTTTTTTTTTAACCACCTTATCTCCCCATCCTGCGACCTAGAGGAATCTGTGGACATATACTCCAAGTTACCTTTGTTCCTTGATTTATTATATATTCCCTTGCCTGTCTTTCCAGTTCCCAAATGCATTACTTCATCCTTCTCTGGATTAAATTCTAGTTGGTGCACTTCTTTCCAGCTGACCAAACCATCTGTATCTGCCTGGAATCTAAAACTTTCCTCCTCATTGTGAATGTTTTCTTATTGTCTGGAAACCTCTTTGCTATGCTGCCTTTATTTAATTCAAAATCATTAGTATATATTATGAAATACAAAGGACCGTGTACTGAGCCTTGTGTAATCCCACTGGTGACGCTGATTCAGTCACAAAGATATCAATACCATTACCCTTTGCTCTTTGCCATTGATGGAACTTTGGAGCCGTTTGGCCCTTCTTTGGATTCCATGGGCTTTTGTATTTTATTAACTAACCTCTCATGTACAAACTCATCAAAAACATTGATAAGTACACTTAGACTCCATCAAATGGATGGTACTCATGAACCCTCCTCATTGCCTACTCAAAAATAAATCAATCTAGAATGTCAAGCACAACTTTCCCATAATAAATCCATGCTCACAGAGTTGGTGAGTGCCTGTAATGTCTGCCAGGGGTGCTGGTGTTAGGGGCATTTAAGAGAATTTTGGATAAGCATATGGATATGCAGGGAATGGAGGGATTTGGATTATGTGCAGGCAGATAAGAATTGGTCTTGACATCATGATCGGCACAGACTTTGTGCCCAAAGAGTTTGTTCCTGTGCTGTACTGTTCTATGTTGTCCACATTTGCTGCAAGATATTTTAGATTCATTTTCTCTCTCAGGGTAGGGTACTGACATGGATAGAAAATTGGTTGACAGACAGAAAGCAAAGAGTGGGGATAAATGGGTCCCTTTCGGAATGGCAGGCAGTGACCAGTGGGGTACCGCAAGGTTCGGTGCTGGGACCCCAGCTATTTACGATATACATTAATGACTTAGACGAAGGGATTAAAAGTACCATTAGCAAATTTGCAGATGATACTAAGCTGGGGGGTAGTGTGAATTGTGAGGAAGATGCAATAAGGCTGCAGGGTGACTTGGATAGGTTGTGTG
Source organism: Rhinoraja longicauda (assembly GCF_053455715.1). Classification (NCBI taxonomy): domain Eukaryota; kingdom Metazoa; phylum Chordata; class Chondrichthyes; order Rajiformes; family Arhynchobatidae; genus Rhinoraja; species Rhinoraja longicauda. Next base: position 64,474,687 of record NC_135954.1, on the reverse strand, counting down.
AGTGGGCGGATACATGGCAGATGCAGTTTAACGTAGATAAGTGTGAGGTTATTCACTTTGGAAGTAAGAATAGAAAGGCAGATTATTATCTGAATGGTGTCAAGTTAGGAGGAGGGGGAGTTCAACGAGATCTGGGTGTCCTAGTGCATCAGTCAATGAAAGGAAGCATGCAGGTACAGCAGGCAGTGAAGAAAGCCAATGGAATGTTGGCCTTCATAACAAGAGGAGTTGAGTATAGGAGCAAAGAGGTCCTTCTACAGTTGTACCGGGCCCTGGTGAGACCGCACCTGGAGTACTGTGTGCAGTTTTGGTCTCCAAATTTGAGGAAGGATATTCTTGCTATGGAGGGCGTGCAACGTAGGTTCACTAGGTTAATTCCCGGAATGGCGGGACTGTCGTATGTTTAAAGGCTGGAGCGATTGGGCTTGTATACACTGGAATTTAGAAGGATGAGGGGGGATCTTATTGAAACATATAAGATAATTAGGGGATTGGACACATTAGAGGCAGGAAACATGTTCCCAATGTTGGGGGAGTCCAGAACAAGGGGCCACAGTTTAAGAATAAGGGGTAGGCCATTTAGAACGGAGATGAGGAAGAACTTTTTCAGTCAGAGAGTGGTGAAGGTGTGGAATTCTCTGCCTCAGAAGGCAGTGGATGCCAGTTCGTTGGATACTTTCAAGAGAGAGCTGGATAGAGCTCTTAAGGAAAGCGGAGTGAGGGGGTATGGGGAGAAGGCAGGAACGGGGTACTGATTGAGAGTGATCAGCCATGATCGCATTGAATGGCGGTGCTGGCTCGAAGGGCTGAATGGCCTACTCCTGCACCTATTGTCTATTGTCTATTGTCTATTGTCAGGGTGTTGCTACTATCACAACTCTCACTAATATTATTTTTGTCTATGCTTATCTCACCCCGTTTTCAAAAAAGACCCTGACACAAAACATTGCCTTTCTATTTCCTTCACAGATGCTGCCTGACATGCTGAGTCACTCCTGCACTTTGTGTTGTGCTTAAAATTCCAACATCTGTTGTTCCTTCTGTCTCCTCTCCATCTTTTTTGCTTCTTATTCTTCTGGGCCAAAATAATTTCTCAATTGTTCAACTTTATGTTCAGGTTTGTCCCCTCTTCTACACATTCCCCCTGCCCCAACACCTACAATCCCTTCTAAATATAAGTTACACTTCAATGTTTAATTCCCAATCTTGATTTCCTTCTAACCACATCTCTGGCTATTTTCGTTCATTTCTATGTATCTCAATTTGTGCATTAGTTTATCAAAAGCTACAAATGATTTCTGCCTTCAAATACATCTTTATAACTTTTTTTTCTTCACATTTCCACTATTTGACTTTGTGATGTACAACCATCCTTAAATCTGTCCTTTCATCTGAACTGGCACCTTTTAAATAATATTTAAGTGTCTATAACACACTATTCAATATTGTGAGTGGGTCTTTACTGTCTAAAGCTCTGCGAAGGAAGCCTACTTGGAACTTTGTTTTGTCTAAGTGAACTCGAGTTAAACAGGAAAGATTTATGCAGAACCTTCCAAGATATTCCAAATTACTTAACACCCAATTAAGTACTTTTGAAGTCAATTTACTGTTGGAATGTAGGAAACACCACAGCTAATTTGCAACGTCTTCTCCAATGGGAATATTTAAATAATCAGATAATCTGTTTTGTTACATTGACAGAAAGTTCATTTTTTTCCCCTTCAGGTCATCACAGCTAATTCCATTCCAGTGCAATTAGGTTTTTTTTGCCAGCTTTCTGGTTCTATTACTAGAGAACAGGGAGTCATGTCTAGATTGTGCAAGCTTAACTTTGCTGGAAAGAAAGATAATGAAATGTTTACTGAACAGTTTGATGAAATAAATATAAACCAGAATATGAATTTTAACAAGGTTGTTGACCAGGTTAGATCTGGTAAACACAAAATGCTGGAGTAACTCAGCGGGGTCAGGCAGCTTCTCTGGAGACAGGGGAGTGGGCGGGACAGAAATAGAATGTAGTCTGGGACAAGAAGGCTGGTGGGAGAACTGGGAAGGGGGAGGAGATGGAGGGCGAGGGAAAGCAAGGGCTATTTGAAGTTAGAGAAGTCAATGTTCATACTGCTGGGGTGTAAGCTACCCAAGCGAAATATGAGGTGCTGTTCCTCCAATTTGCACTGGGCTTCACTCTGACAATGGAGGAGGCCCAGGACAGAAAGGTCAGAGAATTGTAAGAATTATATTGTAATTGCAAAGTGGTTAGATTGTGGAACTTCTTATCACTTGAGTAATTAAGGTGAATAGCACAGCAGCATTTAAAGTGAATCTTAATAAACACATGAGGGAGAAGCATACAGAAGATATGAATCAAAATTGTTAGATCAGATTGGGCAACCCTAGTACAGTAGTAACTTCACCTCGGATCATTTTTGTTGGATAGTTTGTGCCTACGCTTTATGGACCACGTTCTTTATGTGGTCTACAACAAATAGAAAAGTGTAATTTAATGAAGGCCCAAGGGGTAGTGCGAGAGCATACAGAAAAAATCTAACAGATCGTGCCAGCCAAATTTATGCTTTTGCAATCACTAGGGAATGTCCTGTAATACCCAAGTACAGGGATCAATAAAACAAAAAGAATCCACCCGTAACACTTAAAGTTCCTTGTGTTTCTTTGGTAAGCCTTACAGATAGTTGGAGACAGGATATATTGCAAATGTTTTAATATTGAGTGAACAACAAAGTTCTGGAGGAACTCAGCAGGTCGGACAACATGTGTAGAGAGAAATGGGCAGAAGACCTTTTTGGGTCAGGATCCTTCCTCAGACTGATGAAGTCATGTCCTCCCCCTTCCCCCTCCCGACCTGCTGAGCTCCTCCAGTAGTTTAAGAAAAAAACTGCAGATGCTGGTAGATGCCAAGGTATTTATTCACAAAATGCTGGAGTAACTCAGCAGGTCAGGCAGCATCTCAGGAGAGAAGGAATGGGTGACGTTGCGGGTTGAGACCCTTCTCCAGTAGTTTGTTTTCTCATTGTACCGATCGTTGATGTTTCTCTATTCTTCAGTTTTTTCTCCGTGCTTTTAATTTTATGTTTCTGCACCTCCAAGCTTCTGAACCTTGCAACCTTAACTTTGATCTCTCCGGTTCCTTAAAATCGTCAGTTTAGTTTAATTTAGAGACACAGCACGGAAACAGGCCCTTTAGTCCACCGAGTCCGCTTCGACCAGCAATCCCCGCACATTAACACTATCCTACATGGTCAACTCTTCGTGGTGCTCAGACGAGGCAGTTCCATCTAACCCCTGCTCTCCGCACCTGGAACATCTGGCGGTGAAGTGCCGCCCCTTCTACCTCCCGAGGGAATTCACCTCCATCATCCTGACCGCGGTCTACATCCCACCTCAGGCAGACGTCCGTCTAGCATTGGAGGAGCTGCAGACAGCGTACCTCAAAACGTTTACCACCATAGCCGGGGACTTCAACAAAGCCAACCTGAAAAAATCACTCCCAAACTACCACCAACATGTCGCCTGCAGCACCAGAGGATTAAACATCCTTGACCACTGCTACTGCTGTACGACCATCAAGGATGCCCATCGCTCTATCCCTCGCCCTCACTTCGGGACATCCGACCATTCAGCAGTGCTACGTCTTCCTGCAGACAGGCAGCAACTGAAGAGCTCACCCCCAGAGGTGAGGACTACACAGAGCTGGTCTGGGGACGTAGATGAACAACTACAGGACAGCTTGGAGTCAGTAGACTGGGCAATGTTCAAGGACTCGGCAACGGACCTGAATGAATCGTTACAGACCATAAGGAAATGTGTGGAGGACTGTGTTCCTACAAAAACCTTCCGGGTGTTTCCTAACCAGAAGCCTTGGATAAACCAGGAAATCCGCATTCTACTGAGGACCAGATCCCGGGCATTCAGGTCCGGTGAAGCAGAGGTCTAGAAGTCCAGATACGATCTTGACAAGGCCATCAAAAGGGACATCCACTCAAAGCTGGAGGATGGGGCGGAAGTTCGGCAACTGTGGCAGGGCTTGAATGCCATCACCTCCTACAAGGTGAAACCAGGACAAGCGACAGCGAAGCATCACTCCCTGATGAGCTCAATGCTTTGATAGGGAGAACATTGATGTGCCTTCCTGAGTCCCCATACGCTCTGATGGTATTACAGTCACAATCACAGAGGCCGACGTCAGAAGACCCTTCAAGGGGGTGAACCCTCGGAAAGCACCTGGACCTAATGATACACCGGGCCGAGTTCTCAAAACCTGTGCAGACCAACTGGCTGGGGTTTTTGCGGACATTTTCAACCTCTCAGTACTGAGGTCTGTCCCCTTCTGCTTTAAGAGGGCATCAATAATACCGGTGCCCAAGAAGAGTAAGGTGACATGCTTCATCGACTATCGACCAGTGGCACTGACGTCTGTGGTGATGAAGTGCTTTGAGAGGTTGGTTATGGAGGATATCAACTCCTACCTCAACAAGAACCTCGACCCACTGCAGTCTGCTTACCGTCACAACCGGTCACCGGAGGATGTGATCTCACTTTCTCTCCACTCCTCACTGGACCACTTGGACAATAAAAACACTTACGTCAGCCTGTTGTTTATAGACTACAGCTCGGCGTTCAATACCATCATCCCCTGCAAGCTGGTTACCAAGCTCACGGAACTGGGTCTCTGAGCATCATCTGCAAATGGATCCTCGACTTCCTTATCCACAGACCAGTCTGTTCGAATTGGCAGAAATACCTCTTCCTCATTAACAATCAAGGCTGCGTGCTCAGCCCCCTGCTCTACTCACTCTATATTCAAGACTGTAACCGGACATAGTGCAAACTCCATTTTCAAGTTCGCCGATGACGCCACCGTCGTTGGATGAATTACAGATGGTGATGAGTCAGAGTATAGAAGTGAGATTGACCAATTGACCAAATGGTGCCAGCATAACAACCTGGCTCTCAATATCAGTAAAACCAATGAACTGATTGTGGACTTTGGAAGAGGAAGGATGAGGACCCACAATCCTGTTTACATCAAAACCAATGAACTGATTGTGGACTTTGTCGTCTGTGGTGGGAAAATTAATGGAAAAGATACTTAGGGACAATATATATAATTATTTGGATAATCAAGGCCTGATTAGAAACAGTCAACATGGATTTGTGCCTGGAAGGTCATGTTTGACTAATCTTCTTGAATTTTTTGAAGAGGTTACCAGGGAAATTGATAAGGGCAAGGCTGTGGATGTTGTCTATATGGATTTCAGTAAGGCATTTGACAAGGTTCCACATGGAAGGTTGATTAAGAAGGTTAAATCGTTGGGTATTAATAGTGAGGTTGCAAGATGGATTCAACAATGGCTGAATGGGAGATACCAGAGGGTAACGGTTGACAATTGTATGTCAGGTTGGAGGCCAGTGTCTAGTGGAGTACCCCAAGGATCTGTGTTGGGTCCACTGTTGTTTGTCATTTACATTAATGATCTGGATGATGGTGTGGCAAATTGGATTAGTAAATATGCAGATGATACTAAGATAGGTGGAGTAGTTGATAGTGAGGTAGATTTTCAAAGTCTACAGAGAGACTTGGGCCTTTTGGAAGGGTGGGCTGAAAGATGGCAGATGGAGTTTAATGCTGATAAGTGTGAGGTGCTGCATTTTGGTAGGACAAATCAAAATAGGACGTACAGGGTAAATGGTAGGGAATTGAGGAATGCAGTGGAACAGAGGGATCTGGGAATAACTGTGCATTGTTCCCTGAAGGTGGAATCTCATGTGGATAGGGTGGTGAAGAAGGCGTTTGGTATGCTTGCCTTTATAAATCAGAGCATCGAGTATAGAAGTTGGGATGTAATGTTAAAATTGTACAGGGCATTGGTGAGGCCGAATCTGGAGTATGGTGTGCAGTTCTGGTCGCCAAATTATAGGAAGGATGTCGACAAAATGGAGAGGGTACAGAGGAGATTTACTAGAATGTTGCCTGGGTTTCAGCACTTAGGCTACAGAGAGAGGTTGATCAGGTTGGGTCTTTATTCTTTGGAGCGTAGAAGGTTGAGGGGGGACTTGATAGAGGTTTTTTAAATTTTGAGAGGGACGGACAGAGTTGACGTGGGTAGGCTTTTCCCTTTGAGAGTGGGGAAGATTCCAACAAGGGGACATAGCTTCAGAATTGAGGGACAAAGGTTTAGGGGTAACATGAGGGGGAACTTCTTTACTCAGAGGGTTGTGGCTGTATGGAATGGGCTTCCGGTGGAAGTGGTGGAGGCTGGCTCGATTTTATTATTTAAGAGTAAATTGGATAGGTATATGGATAAGAGGGGATTAGAGGGTTATGGTCTGAGTGCAGGTAGATGAGACTAGGTCAGGGAGAATGGTCGGCGTGGACTGGTAGGGCCGGACAGGCCTGTTTCCATGCTGTAGTTGTTATATGTTATATGTTATATGTTTGGAAGAGGAAGGACGAGGACCCACAATCCTGTTTACATCAATCCTGTTTATATGGTGGAGAGAATCAAAAACTTCAAATTCCTGGGCGTGCATATTTCCGAAGATCTTTCTTGGATACAGCACACTGATGCAATTATAAATAAAGCACATCAACGCCTCTACTTCCTGAGAAGATTAAGGAGATTCGGTATGTCAAAGAGGATTCTCTTGAACTCCTACAGGTGTACAGTAGAGAGCATATTGACTGGTTGCATCATGGCCTGGTTCGGTAACGAACGCTCAGGAGCTGAAAAGACTGCAAAAAGTAGTGAACGCTGTCTAGTCCATCACAGGGTTCTGACCTCCCCACCATCGAAGGGATTTATTGGAGTCACTGCCTCAAAAAGGCAGCCAGCATCATCAGAGACCCACACAATCCTGGCCACACATTTCACCACTGCCATCGGGAAGACTGAAAACTGTAAAGTCCAGGTTCAGGAACAGCTTCTTCCCGACAGCCATCAGGCTATTAAACACTAAAGCCACAAATAAGCTCTGAACTCCAATAGACTATTATTATTAATATTATTGCACTACTATTGTTTGTTTTTTGAGTATGTGTATATATATATATATATGTGTGTGTGTGTGTGTGTGTGTGTGTGTGTGTGTGTGTGTGTGTGTGTGTGTGTGTGTGTATGTGTGTGTGTGTGTGTGTGTGTGTGTGTGTGTGTGTGTATGTACTTGTGAGTATGTGTATATATACACACTGAACTTTTTTCTCTCTCTCGTTTATCATATTGTTTACAGTGTACTATGTTTACATATTCTGTTGTGCTGCAGCAAGTAAGAATTTCATTGTTCTATCTGGGACATATGACAATAAAACACTCTTGACTCTTGAGACTAGGGACAATTTATATTTATACTGGGGTCTCCGGCGCTGCAAGCGCTGTAAGGCAGCAACTCTACCGCTGCGCCACCATAATGCCATCACTCAAGATCATTTCTGCAAAATTTTTAAAGTTAATAATTTGAAAGGACAAAGGAGACAAGAAATTTGAAAAATACATTTTTTTCTGCAAAGGGAGAAAAAAAATAAAGCCAATCAACCCCAGTGCAAAGGCTGGGAAAGTAGTCAGTAGAATTTCTTACATGGATATCAATTATCTGATAAAAACCTAATTGAAAGCCAAGGTTGATTCCAGCTGGGCAATAACCACCAGAGTAAATTTCAGGAATGAACATTCTGGACATGTCTGCAATGCTGCTGTGTGGCTCAATACTTATTCAGTTACAAATCATGATTGTTTGGATCTGGCAACATGTACAAACTTAGTTTGGCAGCAGTTCCGACCTCAACCACCAGCCAACCTCAGAATCTCCTCCAACTTTCTAAAGTATTAGCGCTTTGGGAATGTAAATCTAGGACATGTGCATGAGAGCATTTACAAGTCGAAGATCACTCTGAAGAAATGCATTATTAGAAGGGGTCAATGGCGAGGAGGGGATGGAAATGATGATTGTTCATACCCGACTCCAGATAACATTAAATGCTAACATTTATTGGGTTTGATACGCCTGACTTTAAAAGCATAAGACCTTACAAGTGCCTAGCATTGTTAAGTTGAAGTTTTATATTTGGCTGAACACCAGAACTACTTTTGTACAAGCTTGCATGTCTTTAAGCCTGGCTTTGTCAGCCTATTTGGTGAAGTTACGTGTGGGGTGTTCCCATAGGGAAGGAGTCCATGCTTCACACTGGGCAGAGGCTCTTCATTTATGGGGTTCCTGTGTGTCAGGTGTTCAACTCATAGGCAATTAACTTGATGTAGAGACAGTTTTGCCCTAAACAACCCCAGAATGCTGAACGTAAAGTGGATCTAAAGCAAACTCGTAAAGTGCACACCTCTTCAGACCAAATTGCCTCAGATCATTAACTTCAGACTCCCCGTCATCCGTCCCAATCATGTTCCTATTTCACGTCCCCTCCAACACTGCCAGCTCTGCAGTATTCTGCCTGCATTCCAACCATCCCCATCACCAATTTACCAGATTTCTTCTCATCTTTTCACCTCTTCCCACCCCAAACCTTGAACTCCCCCGATCATAATTATTCCCACCACTGATTATTGCCCGAATCATTCCCCAATCTTCCCTCTTCCTCACTACGCTTTCACCGCATAAATTCCTCTTTTTCCTCTCAAAGCTTTTTGAATGCTTCTGAATGCCCCTGACATTTCAGAGGTAATCAGATCAGTTAAAGTTAATCCATTAAAAGTATAAACAGTTAGCAATTTTTGATTACTCACTATCAAATTAGAACCATTTTCGCAAAGATTTTAAAATATATGATTTAATCTTACTTTTGTCTTTCATTCTCTCAGCTGTAAACCCTGTTGTAATGAATGCAAGCCTTTGCTGCAAATCTAACCTGGTGCAGAAAAGCTGTGTGTAGATTTTCCTTTTATGAAATCTCAGCAAATTCATATTCCACTTTTGAACCTATGCAATGTGGACAGGTTGAATGTATCAATAGATTTTCTGGCAGGAAACTGCCTGGCAAAGGATGGGTGGACACAGTGAGGCGAGGGGGGGGGGGGTTAATTGGCAGATGGATGGACGATAGTCAGGGATGAAAAGGAGACAAGCTGCTGTGAGATAAGAAGAATAGAGACATGAAATATAAGGCTAAAGAAAAAGGTATAAGGAAGGAGGAGGGGGAGGGAGAAATGCGTGCACATCAAGTCAAGTCAAGTTTATTTGTCACATACACATACACGATGTGCAGTGAAATGCGGATTGTGCACAAAAAAGAATTACAGTTACAGCATATAAATAAAGTTAATAAAGTTACTATAGTGTAAACAAAATTTAGTCTCTGGAGTTATAAAAGTTGACAGTCCTGATGGCCTGTGGGAAGAAACTCCGTCTCATCCTCTCCGTTTTCACAGCGTGACAGCGGAGGCGTTTGCCTGACCGTAGCACCTGGAACAGTCCGTTACTGGGGTGGCAGGGGTCCCTCATAATCTTACTTGCTCTGGATCTGCACCTCCTGATGTATAGGTCTTGCAGGGGGACGAGTGTAGTTCCCATGGTGCGTTCTGCCGAACGCACTATTCTCTGCAGGGCCATCCTGTCCTGGGCAGAGCTGTTCCCAAGCCAGACTGTAATGTTGCCGGACATGATGCTCTCTACAGCCCCAGAGTAGAAGCAATGAAGGATCCTCAGAGACACTCTGAATTTCCTCAGCTGTCTAAGGTGGTAAAGGCGTTGCTTTGCCTTACCCACCAGTGCGGCAATGTGCATTGCCCATGTCAGATCCTCTGTGATGCGGACTCCCAAGTATTTAAAACTGCTCACCCTATCCACAGTAGACCCATTTATCTCCAGTGGCGTGTACGTCCTTGGATGTTTAGCCCTTCTAAAGTCCACAATCAGCTCCTTAGTTTTAGTGACATTCAAGAGGAGGCTATTGTCCTGACACCAGAGTGCCAGATCAGCCACCTCCTCCCGGTAGGCCTTCTCATCGTTGTCGGAGATCCGGCCCACCACCACAGTGTCATCAGCAAACTTGATGATGGAGTTTGAGCTGAACCTGGCCCCATAGTCATGTGTGTACAGGGAGTACAGTAGGGGGCTAAGGGCGCAACCCTGGGGGGGATCCTATGTTCAGGGTGAGGGAGCTAGATGTGTGTTCCCCCATCCTGACCACTTGGGGCCTGGCGGTGAGAAAGTCCAGGACCCAGGTACACAGAGGGGTGCTAAGCCCCAGTTCCAGCAGCTTCTCAACCAGTCTGCTGGGGACTATTGTGTTGAATGCTGAACTAAAGTCAATGAACAGCATCCTCAAATAACCCCCCTGGCTGTCCAGATGAGAGAGAGCGGTGTGCAGAACCTGGGAGACCGCATCATCCGTGGACCTGTTCGGACGGTATGCAAACTGCAGTGGGTCCATGTTGCGAGGAAAGAGGGCACAGATGTGCTTCTTGATTAGCCTCTCGAAGCATTTCATGACAACCGAGGTGAGGGCCACCGGTCGGTAGTCATTTAAACATGCTGGTAATCCATTATCCATTGTAATCTATTGTAATAATTTATACTGCAAATCTTTTAATGCTCAAACTACATACAGGTTAGAACAACACCTAAAAAAGCCAAATCATAATTAGAAAAATCAAATGAATAAATGTATCAAATCATTTGCTATGCTAGTTTATGACTACACCAGTGTATTCCATATTAAGGAAACATTAAATCTGCAATAAGTGTTAATGGTCAAATCAATACCTTAACTTCTCATAATACTTTGCCACATCATATACAGTCAGCAGCTTACCTAAGCTTTGGGCAAACAAAATGCAGCCCATGGATAAATGAATCACTGAGGATTTTCTTATCATGTAAAACTCGGCTTGTACTCGCTGGAATTTAGAAGATTGAGGGGGGATCTTATAGAAACTTACAAGATTCTTAAGGGGTTGGACAGGCTAGATGCAGGAAGATTGTTCCAGATGTTGGGGAAGTCCAGAACAAGGGGTCACAGTTTAAGGATAAGGGGGAAGTCTTTTAGGACCGAGATGAGAAAGTTTTTTTTCACACAGAGAGTGGTGAATCTGTGGAATTCTCTGCCACAGAAGGTAGTTGAGGCCAGTTTATTGGCTATATTTAAGAGGGAGTTAGATGTGGCCCTTGTGGCTAAAGGGATCAGGGGGTATGGAGAGAAGGCAGGTACAGGATACTGAGTTGGATTATCAGCCATGATCATATTGAATGGCGGTGCAGGCTCGAAGGGCCGAATGGCCTACTCCTGCACCTATTTTCTATGTTTCTATGTTTCTATGATAATCCAGAAAGGAAATATTTTCGTTTAGCCTAGAAAATATTTTCATGCTGTTAGGGCCTTTTAATTTTTGAATCAAAAGGTTGCAAGATCCACATCAGAGACCCAAACAGAAACTTGATACTCTGGCTCAGTACTGAGGGACCATGTTGCTGTCAGAAATGATACATTCCAGGTGGTGGGAGAAATGTGTACGTAGCAGGATTGAGGTGTGGCAGTAGAAGAAGAGGCGAAGACAGCGGGGGGGGGGGGGGGGGCAAGTTATTACTTAGAATTGGCCAATTCAACATTATTCATATCCCTTCCAGGATCCCACCCAGTCACCATGCTCCATTCCCTCCTGACCCTAACCTCCCATCTCCGAGCGTATTTTTCTTTTTATCCCATCTATCCCCATCTGCCCATAGTCTTCCCTCTGGCTTTACATTTCACTTTTCTTCTTTCCTTATCTGACACACTTTGGTCTCACTGACCTTTGTCATTATCTCCACTCCTCTGCTAATTACCCCACCCCATATCCGCCTATTACTCCACAGTCTTTTCCTCATCCCACTCTCCTTTTCCACATTTCTTCTCCCCACTCCACCAGTCTGAAGAAGGTTCCTAACCCAAAAGGTAATTCATCCATTCCCTTCACAGATAATGCATGACCTACTGAATCCTTCCAGCATTTTGTTTTTTAAAAAAAATCAAGATCCCAGCACCCGCAGTTTCTTGCTATCTCCAGACTTTATTGGACACTTAATTGGTTGTTGCTTTTCTTGCATTAGGGTTACTAATATACTTCATGTGCAATAAAGTACTTTGGAATGTGCTAAAATTGTTGCAGGTGTTTTGTAAATGAAAGTTTTCTCTTATAAAATGTATTAAATCGCAGGTTTCTGGAACTTTTGTTACCTTTACTCTGTTTTGTCAGGTAGAATTATAATCTTTTACTTGGATGTTTACTTATCTAGATCAGTTTCAATACTCCACTAGGGTCACTAATCTCTTCAGAAGAAGTTTCTCCATTTCCACTTACGAATCTTACGAGTGAGTTGATCAACTGCATGTTGCAACTCTGTTCAGGACCTGTAGCTGGTCATATTTCACATTGGTGCAGTACTACTGGGACTTTGTCAGTAAAAACAATGTAAGATTTGTAATACTTGCATCTCATTATCTGAACCAGTATGAAAAAGCTAGATGTGTCACCTGAAAGGAATGTTGATGAAATTGTGGCTATCATCTTGAGAAATCACCTGATAGTTATCTGCCTTGATTTTTTTCAGCTGCATAGTATTAAGGCTTTATGAATTGAAGACTTGATGTTCTGGTATAAAGGGGGGATATGATTGGTAAAATGATTTAGTATAACTGAAATGTTTAATAATTAAGCATCACAATCAAGAAACAAAAAGAACTAATAAGAAGCTTCAGTTAACAGACTAAAGCATGCACAATTAAACTAACCTCTTTTCATCGTTCATCTCGTTTGTGATGTACACATCACTCAGCATTGTTTACCATGGTTGCACACCACAATCATTGTACATTTCAATGGACAAAGCAATGATTCAATGATAAAGAGCAGTCTCAGAATAGGGATGGGCTTGCCTTTTCTACCGAACATTAATTCTCACTCTGTCAATTGCCCCAGCTGTTAACGTTCCCATTTGTTTTATCTACTGAAGTTGCAGATACAAAAAGGAAAACTGTTTAATGCAGCTACTTTTATATCCAGGGTGTGCTTGAGAGTGTGGAACCTGTTGCTATGGTGACCTCTACGGATTAAAGGTGCCTGGCTACACTGGTTACAGACAGTCAACATACTGATTTTCAATGGGGCATGAGACATTCTCTCTGTGGCATTCAGCCAAATGTGATACAAATGGATAAATACAGATTGTAATTCCTTTGTATTTCCCCGGAGGCTTTCAGCTTTTTTGTGTCCATAAGAGAATAGACTGAGAGAATTAAATTGTGACTTGAGTTCCAACTACAGGCAAACTGAACGTGCTGGCAATGCATGTTAAAATTCATGTGCACAACATCTGCTCAGAAAATCCAATGTGGTGCTGATGATGTTTTTACTTGAAGAAGCTTCACTGTAAGTTAAGCTTGAAAATCCAGGGCTTCATATTAGATAGCATGCAAAAAAAGTGCTATTTTCTTTTCTTAAAAAACATTTTTTTCTATGATGTTTCTAGGCAATCTATCCTAAAGCTTGATATGCCAACCTTTCCGAACCAGTCTATTACTTTCCCTAGTTCTTCATCAAGGGAATGACATGACCACATTACAGCAAGAGATTATCTATCATCTGTTTTATTTCTTTGCACACTATTATGCCAAACTAAAGTGGCCAGGCATCATTATATTTTACTGCTGATTTTCAAATATAATTGTCTGCTTTGTTTAGAGATTCATATTCATATAATTTATTATTATTCTGTTGACATTCTTATCATTTTTAAAAATCCTTCTGATCTTGTGGAAGATATTTAAATAGGCTATTTGGAATACTATTTTAATCTGACAGGATGGTGGTGCAAATCCCAAATAGGTTAAAAGTATTTGATATCTGTTGAAACGAAAACAAAGATGATATGCAGCAATTGACTATCTCGACCTTGTTAAACCCTATCTGCACATACTCATTCAAGATTTATATCTAATTTGAAAAAATATCTCACCACACCTTCTATTTTTATTGACCCTTTTAAATTTGTATCATGGTTATTTAATTGTCACAAGAGAAGTAGCATAAATTCAAAGCAATCCCTGGCATGACCCAGTGTTATATTAAACACATGGGAGACCTGAACTGTCAACATACGCCCTTGATCAAACCAAGCAAGTCTGGAATTAAGCAGTAATAAATCTCATGGTCTGCAAATGTATGGGGTTTTGGCTTGGCGTCGTAGAGTGGATAATTCTTCATTTTATTTATATCAGCAGTTTAAGCTATAGTTCAGGTTTCAGTGGGGATAATTTTAACTTTTGTAGCAGGGTGAAATATTGTTGATGGCTACCCAGAAGCCTATGTCATACCTCAACATCAATGAGAAAAAAACATGAGTCAAGATATCAAGCTCGGTAGTTGTCAACTACTTTATTTATCTCTATGATAAAAGTTAAACTTATTCACCTGGCTTTTTATCCAAGAATAAATATCAACCTATCATCCAAGCTGGCCATAAACTCTGCAAAGCTGTGTTAGCTGCTAGGGACAGAAGACTCATTTTGAAACTTATCTTTTACAAAGGATACCAAAAACATATTCAGCAAACAAATAATGACAGTGCTTTCTGTGTTTGATTTTAAATCATAAAAGTGCCTGGGCATTTGTGCTGCATTTTCCATTCATCCATATTGTAAGTAGATAATTACCACCTTGCTGAATCAATGGGAATTTAATATGCTTTGACTGATGAGATACATAAAAAAGGGCATTGTAAACCGTTTACATTACTTTGCATGCTCAGCATTGCGGCTATCTTAAAGAAAAAGAATTAAAAAAAGAATCAAAATTCACTCAAAAGAGTTTTAACATTTTTGATTCAATGGGCCACAAAATACTAATTACAAGGTGTTGATTTTTTAATCATGAGGTAAAATAGTTTGATTTGGTTCATGAGTTTGTGTGCTTGAGCTATCTGGTCAGCAGCAGTGTGGATTCTGTTTCCAAATGAGAATCCTCAGCTGAACATGCAAACAGAGTGCTAAACAAAATCTGAGCAATTCCCCAACCATAGAATATCATCAAAGATCTTTGCCTACTACTGGTCAATCATCCCGTAACATCTTCAGAAAGTCACTCACAAGTATGCACTAAAATGGGCAAGGTTCCTTGCTACAATGATAAGGTGTTCATGTTATCTTCATCTGCATTATTTAGTTTAATTTGTCTATTTTATTCTGAAGATATTAAGAAAATGTTCAAATGTAGCTGATGCTTGTATAAGAATTATTGGAGTGCCATCCATGAAATGCTGTCAGTCATAGTAACATCATGTACGTTCCAGTGTTAAACTAATGCACCAATGTCATTTTTTCAATGTAATTTATGCTTCTTTTGCCTTCCCTTTGTTTTACTTGCAGTTATTGACCTTTCTCAGGGTTTGAAATAATCCTTAGGATAAGATTTGCAAAGTACTGAACCATCCTGAAACCTAACTTGACAGGAACATAGATCAAATAATTGGGTGTGGAGCTTCTGCACAACATTCACTGTGATCCTGACTTCCGATCAATTATATTTATGTTTGGGAAGTTGAGAATGCCTTGAATCATAAGCTCTGATCTCAGCCTCTATGTCTTTGTTGAATGAGATTGCATACCTGACTGATGGCTTTGTTTTTAAATTTGTGAATGTTTTTTTTTAGACATTTGTCTATTCCATGCTTCATATTGTACTGGGGAGAATAAATGGAACCAAACCAGCTTAAAATTCCAAATTATATGTACTACCGAGTATTAAGCAGAACAATAAAAATAATTTACTGTAAATCACATTATAAATAATGCGACTAATTATTCTTGTGATCTGTGATGTTATCACAAGCTCTTTGTCCAAATGCACATAAGAACAGAGGTAGCTTGACCGAAGTTTTGAGTTGTAACCAGTATTCTAGTTAGGTAGTGGAAAAGCTTTTATTCTCTGCTTTATAATTATTTTAAATACTTTTCATTCTTTTCTTCCTTCAGGCAGTGTTTTGATTGATCACCTTCTCATGAGAAGGATTTGCTTAAAAACATTTTCACACAATTGAACAAAGATGTTTTTCTATTTCTATAAGAAGGATAATTACTTAGACTTGCCAGATGATTCAATATAAAATGCATCTGTTTCAGTGCCATTAACTTTTGTTTAGTTAGAACCTTGCACAACAGAATGTCCATTGTCTAATTTGGTTACAATCCCAGCCAAGAAAGATAAATACAAAAATAGTTATAAAACATTTCTCTGTTCACAATGAAGTTTGCTATTGAAACAAGGTCTTCTCTGGCCTATTACATAAGGTTTATTTTGTACTTTCAATACATCTGGAACTCTCTTTTGATATTACTCTCATTTAGCGTGAATGGTAAAATTATTTGCCCAAATCTTTGCTAAAAATGCTTACTGTATTGTATGAAAATGGTGTACTTATCCTCATTGGTTCATATATCGATTAAAAAGAAGCAGTTCCGCACAGAAATGCCACCTCTTCCTTTTGTTGGCCTAAATCTTCCACTTGCAAGCCAGCAGAGAGTCAAACAGTGTGGAAACAGGCTCTTCATCCCAACATGCCCACACTGACCAATATGCCCCATCTACATTAGTCCCACCTCCCTGCGTTTGGCCCATATCCCTCTAAACCTATCCTATCCATGTACCTGTCTAAATGCTTCTTGAACAATAGTATCTGCCTCAACTAACTCCTCTGGCAGCTCATTCCATACATCCACCACCCTTTGTGTAAAAAAAGTTACACCTCGGGTTCGTATGTATTACATTTTTTCCCCTTCAACTTAAACCTATGTCCTCAGGTTCTAGATTTCCCTCCTCTGGGCAAAAGACGTGTATTTTCCCTATCTATTCCTCTCATGATTGTACACATCTGTAGGATTACCCCTCATTCTTCTGCACTCCAAGGAGTAAAGTCCTAGCCTGCTCAACCTTTCCCTATAATTCAGGCCCTTGAATCCTGGCAAAATCCTCATAAATCATTTCTGCACCCTTTCCAGCTTGCCAACATCTTTTCTCTAACATGGTGAACAAAAATGAACATAATACTTTAAATGTGGCCTCACCAATGTCCTATGTAACTGCAGTGTGACCTCCCAACTTCTATACTCAATGGAAGATAGACATAAAATGCTGGTAACTCAGCGGGACAGACAGCATCTCTGGAGAGAACGAATGGATATCGTTTCGGGTTGATACCCTTCTTCAGACCATGCCGCTGAGTTACTCCAGCATTTTGTGTCTATCTTCAGTGAAAACCAGAATCTGCAGTTCATTCCTACAAATTTCGATATTCAATACTATGGCCAATGTGCCAAAATCATTTTTGACCACCCTATCTACCTGGGATGCCAGTTACAAGAAACTATGTACCTGCACTCCGAGATCCCTCTGCTCTACAACCCTCCCAAGAGCCCTGCCATTCACTGTGTTCATCTTCACAAAATGCAGCTACTCACATTTCTCTGTATTAAATTCCATCAACCATTCCTCAGCCCGCCTGCCCAACTGATCAATTTTTGATAACCATCTTCACTATCTATAATACCAACCACTTCTGTGTCATCTGCAAACTTGCTAATTATGCCATGTATGTTTCATCCAAATCATTGATTATAGATGACAACAACAATGAGCCCAGCACCAAAACCCATGGCACACTAGTCACAAGCCTCCAGTCTAAAAAACAACCTTCCACCATTAGCCCCTGCTTCCTTTCAAGAGATAGTTAGATTTAGCTCTTAGGGCTAAAGGAATCAAGGATATGGGGAAAAAGCAGGAACGGGGTACAGATTTTAGATACTTTACATCTGATTGGGAGGCTTTGTAAATAATGAAAACGCAGAAAATACATAACAGTTTAATCATTGCACTGATATAGGTAATGTGGTCATACATAGAATACAATCTATCTATATACTAAAACTCTTGTTTGTTTGTTTGTTTATTCCAGAACTATAGCCAAAATGGAACGGTACACGATAGTGCAACAATTTTAGCCCCACCTTACTCACCGTCATCCCTTTGGTGCTAATGGAAGAAGTTTAATTGAAATCGGTGTTATATTTTTTAAGTTATTCACATTTTAAAGTTTTTAAAAAACCTCGCATGCGCACTCGGGGTCGATACATACGTAAGATGGCCGCTGGAGCCGCGTCTATACTTACGTAAGATGGCCGCCGGGTGACTGCGCATGCGCAGTTGGGGGAGGGTTGCCATTTTGTCTTCAGCTCCCACTTCCCGTTAGACACCCGATTAGTCCGCGTCCCACGTGGGGGGAGCGCCACCGCTGCCCCTGCCACCGCTGGCTTCTCCCTCCCGCTCAAAGCCCCGGACTCCCGCTGAGCCATCACGCCGATGCCGCCAGCTTCTTCCACCCGCTCTAAGCCACGGGCGTCTCCTTTGCTGCCATCGCCGCTGAGAACTCCAGCGCCCGCTGAGCCATCGCGCTGCCGCTGCTGACGAGCGGTTAAAGTTAAGACTTATTTTATTTGCTGCTGAGCCGTTAAAGATAACCCACTTTAAAAACTCCCCCAAACCTCTCCTGTATTAACTGAAATTGCGTTAACAGTATAACAGTATAACAGTATAACAGAGCTTTATTTGTCATTCGGTACCGAGGTACCGAACGAAACTACATAGCAGTCATAAAAAAAGAACACAAGACACATAACCCCAACACAAACGTCCATCACAGTGACTCCAAACACCCCCTCACTGTGATGGAGGCAACAAAACTTCCACTCTCTTCCCCACGCCCACGGACAGACAGCTCGTCCCCGACCGACCCGCACAGTCCCCGCAAGGGGATAGAAGTCCCCGTGGCCGAATCGCACCGGGCGCTGAAATGTCTCGCGGCCGAGCCGGGCGATGAAAGGCCCCGCGACCAAGCCTTGCGCAGCTAAGTCCCGTGGTCGAGCCACACCGGGCGATGTTAAGTCCCGTGGTCGAGCCGCACCAGCGATGAAAAGTCCCGCGGCCGAGCTGCACCGGGCGATGTAAAGCCCCACGGCTTTAAAGAACCCGACTCACCCACTCCATCCCCCCTCTACCGCCTTTATCCTCTCCCCTCCTCCCCTCCTCCCCTCCTCCCCACCTCCCCACCTCCCCCCTCTCCTGCCTCCTCTCCTCCCCCTCCCCCTCTCCTACCTCCTCTCCCCCCTCACCCACTCCATCCCCCTCCACCCCCTTTATCCCCCCTCCTCCCCTCCACTCTTCCCTCACCCACTCTGTCCTCCCTCCACCCTCTTTATCCCCCCTCCCCACTCACCCACTCCATCCCCCCTCCACCCCCTTTATCCCCCTCCCCACTCACCCATTCCATCCTCCCTCCACCCGCTTTATCCCCCTCCACACCTCCCCCCTCACCCACGCCATCCCCCCTCCACGGCCTTTATCCCATCCTTCTCCCTTCCTCCCCCTCACCCACTCCATCCCCCCTCCACCCCTTTATCCCCCTCACCCACTCCATCACCCCTCAATCCCCCCTTATTCCCCCCCTCCTCCCCTCCCCCCCCCCCCACCTGATCAATGACTCTCTTTTTAACATCATGCCAAGAAGAGGGAGGAAAAGAGTTGCAGGATGGTCAACGAATGACACAAGGAGACGTCGAGAAGCAGTAAGGAGATGTAGGGAAGCAGAGACACAAAAAGAAAGAACACGACCTCTCGAGGATCAACGAGAAAGATCACAAAGCAGAAGGGAATGAGAGACGACAGGAAAGAACACAACGTCTCGAGGATCAACGAGAAAGAATGCAAAGGAGAAGGGAAGAAGAGATGCAACCGGACAGAACAATGTCTCGAGGATCAACAAGGAAGAACGCAAGACAGAAGGAATGAAGCGACGGAACAAGAAAGAACTGAACGTCTCGAGTAAGAACGAGAAAGAAGGCAAAGCAGAAGGGATGAAGAGACGGGAGACGAAAGAACTAGAAGACTGCCTGAACAGCGGGCCAGAGATACAATGAGACAAAATGCACAACTCACAAGGAGAAATCTTTCTGCTGATGTTGGTGAAATGACCAAGGTTTGCCCTCAGTGTCGAGCGTACCGTTTACCCCGGAGAAACCGACAACTTTTGCCGCATGAAGGGTAAGGTCAACATTGTTCCTCTCCAATCACTACCTGATGAACTGATGAGATTGTACACAATTGACACACCACAAGCAAACGAGTTCTGAAAGAATATTAGACAATACAACTGCATCTTTCAAATGACAGATCTATTTTATGGACCCCCAAGAGAGCATTGAATTGCGAATGGGTATACTGTGAGATGCTGGTACTCAAAGGGAAATTGTTGAGATGCTTGAAAACTTGACAAGACGAAACAACCCTTACATTTCTTCTCTTCGAACGGCAATGGAAAGAATGAGAGATTTACCAAGGGCATCAATCGTCATTGATCCAGATCATCGGCCAGCTTTTCAACATGAAAGGCAATTTAACACACAAATTGCCAACGAAGTTGAAGTCATATTACCAAACAATGATGACCCCGAAGCGAGATCACGGCACATTGTCTTGAACGAAAGAAGAGGATGCCTGTGGATCATTTCAGAGTCTCATAGGTCGTATGATAGTTTTCAATATGTCCGTTTCTTTCCGCTTGGAGATGATGCATGGCATCACCAACTTGAAATGAGTAACAACAAGAATGCGATATTATGCCTATAGGATCATGAATCGTGATAATGAATTAAACAGCCTTTTGAGAGGAGGACGACTCTTTCAACAATATGTTGTTGATATGGCAGCTAAGATTGAGAGTGATAGGCTCAATAATATTCGCATGAATCGAGCATCGTTGAGATCAACAACTTACAGAGGCCTGACGGATGCATTAAATGATAATGATGATTTGGAAAACGTTGGAAAGCGCATCATCCTCTCCTCGACAGTTGTCGGTGGACCGAGATATATGATGGAACGTTGCCAGGACGCCATGATGTACGTTTGGAAGTATGGCAATGCTTCGTTCTTCATTACGATGACTTGCAATCCGAAGTGGCGCGAGATCTGCCGGTGCCTCTTTCTGAATCAGCAGCCGTGTGATAGACCAGACTTGATTGCAAGGGTCTTCGATCTGAAAAGAAAACTATTCATCAAGTACCTCACTGGACCAGGTAGTCTCTTTGGAAACTGTACAGCTTTTGTCTCGACTGTGGAATATCAGAAGTGAGGCCTGCCTCATTTGCACTGTCCGCTGTGGCTTGACGAAGCGACTAAGCCACAACCACGAGATTTTGACAGATTTGTGCAAGCTGACCCGCAAGTAGATCCCGAGCTGCATGGATTGGTACTGAAGCACATGATTCATGGACCGTACTGCAACCACACCTCTCCATGTTGGAAGAATGGAAGATGCAGTACGATATTCCCGAAGCCATTTATCGAAAGCACAAGGTGTGGAGATGATTCATATCCTCTGTACAGGAGAAGATCTCCGGATATGGGAGGATTTCAGGGACATCAAGAAGGACGCCGGGATCGACCTATTACTTCTGAATGGGTGGTGCCCTGTAATACTCAACTATTGAAGTTGTTCAAATGTCAAATCAACATTGAGCAGAACTCAAAGGCTCAGGCAGCATCTACAGAGGGAAATGGACATCGATCCATTATGTTGTCATAGAACATAGAACAGTATAGCATAGGAACAGACCCTTCATTCCACATTGTCCATGCCGACAAGATGCCATACAAGAATGTTATTAATGTATTGCATTTCTCTCCACAGATGCTATTTGACCCACTAATTTCCTCCAGCAGTTTGTTTTTTTCCCTCTGGATTCCAGCATCCAGCAGTCTCTTGTGCCTTCATACATCCAAACTATTCCATATAATCATTCAGTCACCACTTAATTGTAGCGTACATTTCGGCATTTAAATGGTAATCTTTGAAGAATTTGTTGATATTCAGCCAATTCTTTCTGAGGAAATTTTAGGAACATTAAAACTACTAATTGGAGAAAGACTGAGGTTTACCTTCTACCATCCACGTTGTCAGTTGAGTGAAGAGTAATGGACCCGCTGACTAATCATGGCAATCAATTTCTAGAGCCAGATATGATGTGACAAAACCTCTTGATGATGATGAGCTCTGGCATACGTAAGGTTAAAAATCGCCTTTTCCTCCTCAACTCACTGCACTTATTGTACATTGTGCCTCAAATACATTTAGAATGTAATCCAAAATGCTAATTTATGCCATCTCTATTGAATCAAATGCTACTGCTGTGACCCGAACTGGCTGTCTGACATTAAGTCCTAGACACACTAATATTTTCTTCAGCTTGGCGTTGAAAAGATCAACATTTGTTTTGGCTTTCTCTGTATTTATGTGCCTTTGCTGTTGACTCTGTCGACTTTCTTGTCTGCCAAGCAATGCTGCATCTATCTCAAGGTGTGCACATAGCCTTCTCTGAGTCACTGAAATTCACTGTAATAGCTCAGAAAGAAAGCCCAAATCATAAACTTTTGGAGTTACGATGACTTAGAATGACATCTGCAAGACCATCCTTGACTAAAGGTTGTCTGTACACAAGAATGTCAGTACATCAGAATGTCAGAGCTCTGTTACTACCTCAGCAAGAAACTAAATCTCAGAAAGAAGTTGTCAGCATTTTTCAGACCCAAGGGGCCACACGAGTGCCAAGGGTGGTAGGTATAAGGATATTTTGAGAATACTACCGAATATAACACTTATGAGTGTATAAACGCTGAGAATGACAGGAGTTTTTGCACTGTTTTTGTTTTGTGTATATATTTTCTAAAATTCTAATTAAGATTATTTTTGGAAATAAAATAAGAAATGTCTGTGGACATGGCTACCTGGGGTAAGAATTGGACTAGACAGTTCCTCCCTACCTCAGTTTATGTACTCTGATTCTTTACTTTTGTTCATTGATTACTTCTCCAAGCAAACCAAAAGTAGGCAGAACATCCACAAACAATTGAAATATACCATCTTCTTGTTTCATCTTCTGATAGATCAGAATATTAAAAAAATATTTTTGGGCTATTCTATTTGTAAAAGCTGTTGAGCAGCACTTTCTTAGAAACAAGTTTGTGGCAGGTTTTCAAGGCCTAACTTGATTCACAATAACTCAGTGAATTTCTTTCAGATTGTGTGTGTGAGTATTTCGGGCTGGCAGAAAGGCATACCACACAAGTCATGCGGGCAACCGGCTCTTAGTTTCTTTTCTACCGTTGGCATCTCTGAATCTTAATGACCGACATGGTTTGCAGATCATGATCACTATCTTGGATGTCATAATATGAGTTGGATTAAAAACCTTTATCTCTTTTTGTTTTCGTAATCATAAGCATACTTTATTAGCCAAATTTGTTTTGCAACATCCGAGGAATTTGTAAACCTTATTCCCAAGGGATATATCAGAAACCTTAATGGGCTACGTTTTGTCGAACTGATAGTCTCAATTGGATTTTGTCAATGATAATTTGAGATTAAGCCTAATTTAAAACCAAATTACATTTTGTTCCATTTTGTAGTTATGAACAAATCTTAAAAATCACCAGCAACATTTGGAGGCAAAATTATTTATTTTTCTACATTAGTTTAGAATATAAATTGTTTTGATGAGAAGACCATTTTTTTATTAGCTACTCTTTGATTCAGTGATTGAATATTTTGCAATGTAACAAATTCACATCCAGGGATTGATAATAAAGATTAGATCATCACAGGTATAACTATCTGACTATTAATAACCTGCAGTAAAAGGTACAATATGTGTTTTAAGTAAAATCAATTTGTTCGCTATCTGTTGAGACATGACTGATTGTCTTCAATAAAATTCACTACTAAGAAAAAAACGTCAATTAATATTGTCTCTGAAGGACCTGCGCATTTCATTGAATCATGCTTATTAAAGGGTGAGTAATGCATTTTCATTGTGTTATTATTAAATAATTAGTTGCGCTATCACAATCAATATCATTAACTTAAGTAAAGTTCTGTCCAAATAATTGATAAATTGAAACAGCAATGAAAAGAAGAGATGATTGTTGGGATTGAATGGAGAAATAGTTGAGAAAGATTGCTTGTGGTGTATGTGATACTGAACTCAGAACCCAAGTGAAAATAGTTCACTGGACATTGAACATAATGGTATGAGTAAAGCAGAGAATGACAACATCTGATCATAGGGTGACGGAGGAACTGAAGGAAATCCACATTAGGCAGGAAATGGTGTTGGGTAGACTGATGGGACTGAAGGCTGATATATCCCCAGGGCCTGATGGTCTGCATCCCAGAGTACTTAAGGAGGTGGCGCTAGAAATTGTGGACGCATTGGTGATCATTTTCCAATGTTCTATAGATTCAGGATCAGTTCCTGTGGATTGGAGGGTAGCTAATGTTGTCCCACTTTTTAAGAAAGGAGGGAGAGAAAAAATGGGAAATTATGAACCAGTTAGTCTGACATCAATGGTGGGGAAGATGCTGGAGTCAATTATAAAAGACGAAATTGTGGAGCATTTGGATAGTAGTAAAAGGATTGTTCCGAGTCAGCATGGATTTACGAAGGGGAAATCATGCTTGACTAATCTTCTGGAATTCTTTGAGGATGTAACTAGGAAAATTGACAGGGGAGAGCCGGTGGATGTGGTGTACCTTGACTTTCAGAAAGCCTTTGACAAGGTTCCACATAGGAGATTAGTGGGCAAAATTAGAGCACATGGTATTGGAGGTAGGGTACTGACATGGATAGAAAATTGGTTGACAGACAGAAAGCAAAGAGTGGGGATAAATGGGTCCCTTTCAGAATGGCAGGCAGTAACTAGTGGGGTACCGCAAGGCTCGGTGCTGGGACCGCAGCTATTTACAATATACATTAATGACTTGGATGAAGGGATTAAAAGTACCAGTAGCAAATTTTCAGATGATACAAAGCTGGGTGGTAGTGTGAACTGTGAGGAAGATGCTATGAGGTTGCAGGGAGACTTGGACAGGTTGTGTGAGTGGGCGGATGCATGGCAGATGCAGTTTAATGTGGATAAGTGTGAGGTTATTCACTTTGGTGGTAAGAATAGGAAGGCAGAGTATTATTTGAATGGTGTCAAGTTAGGAACAGGGGACGTACAACGAGATCTGGGTGTCCTAGTGCATCAGTCACTGAAAGGAAGCATGCAGGTACAGCAGGCAGTGAAGAAAGCCAATGGAATATTGGCCTTCATAACAAGAGGAGTTGAGTATAGGAGCAAAGAGGTCCTTCTGCAGTTGTACAGGGCCCTAGTGAGACCGCACCTGGAGTACTGTGTGCAGTTTTAGTCTCCAAATTTGAGGAAGGATATTCTTGCTATTGAGGGCTTGCAGCGTAGGTTTACTAGGTTAATTCCCGGAATGGCGGGACTATCATATGTTGAAAGACTGGAGCGACTAGGCTTGTATACACTGGAATTTAGGATGAGAGGAGATCTTATCGAAACGTATAAGATTATTAAGGGGTTGGACACGTTAGAGGCAGGAAACATGTTCCCAATGTTGGGGGAGTCCAGAACAAGGGGCCACAGTTTAAGAATAAGGGGTAGGCCATTTAGAACTGAGATGAGGAAAAACTTTTTCAGTCAGAGAGTTGTGAATCTGTGGAATTCTCTGCCTCAGAAGGCAGTGGAGGCCAATTCTCTGAATGCATTCAAGAGAGAGCTAGATAGAGCTCTTAAGGATAGCGGAGTCAGGGGGTATGGGGAGAAGGCAGGAACGGGGTACTGATTGAGAATGATCATCCATGATCACATTGAATGGCGGTGCTGGCTCAAAGGGCCGAATGGCCTCCTCCTGCACCTATTGTCTATTGTCTATTGATCACTCAAGGGATAACTTTCACGGAGTGGAGGAATGGAGAAGCAAAGAATCAAGAGAGACAAGAGTCAAAGTCAAGAGTATTTAATTATGAAATATACTGGCAACAGAACAATAAAACTCTCACTTGCTGCAGTGTAATGGGCCTATTAATGCAATAACAGACAACAAATATAAAATAATCAATAATACAACAAATTAATCATTACTACGTGATCAGCCCATAACAGTGTAAAACCAAAATCTGTAGTGCAACCAATGCAAAATGCATAGCTGATCATAGTTGCCGAGGTAGGTTGTGGTTAGTGTTGTGCAGCGTTCAAGGGCATGATGAATATTAGGAAGAAACTGATCTTGAACATGAAGTTCATGATTTTCATGCTCCTGTACCTTTTTCCTGAGGGTTGGAGTGAGATGAGAACGTGGCCTGGGTTGAGTGGATCTTTGGTGATATTAGCTGCCTTTTTGAGCCAGCCCCTCCTGCATTGTTTCGATGTTGGGGAGATCAGTACCTGTGATGGCAGTGTCTATTACTTTCTGCAGTGTCTTTCATTCCTGGACATTTGGGTTACCAAACCAGGCCATGACACGTCCACTCAGTGTGCTCTTTACCATACACATGTGGAAGTTCAAAAGAATATTTACTGACATATCAAACATCCTCTGTCTTTTAGATTTAAATTTAGTGATACAGCGCAGAAACAGGCCCTTCTGCCCACCGTGTCCGTGCCGCCTAGCGATCCCCGCACACTAACACTATCCTACACCCACGAGGGACAATTTTTTAAATTTTATTTTTTACATTTGCCCAGCCAATTAACCTACATACCTGTACGCCTTTGGAGTATGGGAGGAAACCGAAGATCTCGGAGAAAACCCACGCAGGTCACGGGGAGAACGTACAAAATCCGTACAGACAGCGTCCATATTCAGGATCGAACCTGAGTCTCCGGCGCTGCATTCGCTGTAAGGCAGCAACTCTACCGCTGCGCCACCATGGATGTAGAGGTGTTGATACATTTTTATTGTGATTGCATTGATGTGCTGAGCCCAGGACAAATCTTCAGAGATATACACATTCAGTGACTTGAAGTCATTGACTCTCCACCACTGTACTGTCAATGAAGACAGGTTCATGGATTTCCATCTCTAATCTCCAGAAGTCAACAATCAACACCTTGGATAGACACAAAGTGCTGGAGTAACTCAGCGGCTCAGGCAGCATCACTGGAGGAAAAGGATAGGTTTGGGTTTGGGACCCTTCTCCAGACTGATAGTAGGGGGTGGGAAGGGAGGTAAAGAGCTGGAGGTAGGTGAGAAAAGACTAGGATCAATCAGGGCCGACAACAAATGACTTCAGGCAAGAGGTGGCCTGGTCAGCCCATTGTTGGATAGAGAGGGTGTGATCTCAAGAGGGATACAATGAGGTGAACTGTGGAACTGATTAAATGACTAGGGAGGAGAAAGGAGGCAAGGAGGGGAGGGGAGGGGAATGTAAGTAGAAGTTATTTAAAATTAAAGGATTCAATGTTCATAACCCTTGGTCTTGCTAATGTTGAGAGCAAGATTGTTGTTCTGGCATCATTCAACCAGATGTATTCATTCAATTCTTTCTTCTGTACTCTGACTCAACATTGCCTATTATTCATGCAACAATAGTGAAATGGTCTGCAAATTTAAAAATGGCACTGGAGCAATGTCTGACTACACAGTCATGGGGCACAGAGAGGGTAGAGCAGGGGACTGAGCACACAGCCTTGAGGTGTTCCTGTGTTGATGATTATCGAGGGGAACATGTGCAGTCGGGGTGGAGTGGATCAGAATGTGATCTTCATTTCTCAGTCAGCTCTCTTAGCAAAATGAGAAACATTTCTGATTGTCTTTGAGGTAAGTTAACTGGGTTCAATGAAGAAAATGCAATGAGGTCTTGATGATGCTTGGGGTCTACCAATCTGCCAAGCAGCCTCGAAGCTGCTATGATCCTCAAAGATTCTGGGTGGGAATTGTATATGGCCAAATAACTTTGCTGCTTTTGAAGTTTAAGGTATATCTTAAGCAGCAATTTTGATTTAAAATTTCTTCTTGTAGACTTCAAGACTTCTTGTATGCGTGAGCACATATGTCACTGCTAATGTGGGAGAAATACCCCACACAGAAGTCCAGAATCTCTTTGGTCCTCCCTAAATGAATGTAAGGTGGGAGCACCAGGTGCCAATCTGAAAATAAAAATAGCAAGACTCTGAGACACTGGTAAAACCAGCTCTGGAACCAGTAATAACAAATTTTTACAAACTTATTACATAAAATGCCAGACCGGAAAAGACCAACTCATTCATCCACCCAGATGAGGTCAATGCTTTTAAAGTGACATTCCTTCTTCACCTGAGTCCAACCAATTCCTTGGCAGAAGCTAAAAGCCTGATAAAAGTCCAAGGCCAATGTGATGAAAACATTTGGAAAATTCCAGTTTGCAATCCTTTGGGCAATCAAAACAGGAGACCATATGAATGATGGGACTGAATTTTCGCTTTGGACTTAAGTACATAATTTCAGGATCTCTGTGTGAAGAGAAAAGTTCTGTACCCCGATGACCACTCTTGGATACTCTTGGACAGTGACTTCCTGGCAATGCTCCAATATTGGGTCCTGATGAGGCTCAACAGTAGAACATGAAATGCAGCAGTTCCTCAGAACTTACACAGGGGAATCCTTACTCTGAATCTGTCCCAGGCCTGGTACATGGAAAATGTTTTTCCCCTCAGCTTCAACTGTCTTCTCTGGCCACTCATTCCATAAAACCACTGTGTGAAAATCCTGCCCTTCAGATCTCCTTTAAATCTTTCTCCTCACACCTTAAACATATGCCCTCTAGTTTCTCCTCCCCTACTCAGGGAAAAAGACTGTGACTAGCTCCTTATAATTTTATACACATCTATAAACAGTTCCAGTTGAAACGTCACCCATTTCTTCTCTCCAGAGATGCTGCCTGTCCCGCTGAGTTATTCCAGTTTATACAACCTCTTGTTATAATTCAACCCATTCTGGCCAGGCAACATTTTTAACAATCTTTATTACAACCTCTGTTGCTTAATCTCATCCTATTTCTCACATGACAACCACACAATACTCTAAGTATGGTCTAACCAACACTCTGTACAAGGGTAATATGATTTTCCGTTTCTTGGCATTTAGAATTGAAATTAGGAAAATTACATTATTCAGAGTTTGCGATTTTTTTCCCAGTGGAACAGTAGTCTACGATGATCTTGAAGCCCATGCTTTTCCTTCTGAACCCGACAAGCAAGGGGACCAAGGATATCAGCTGTGACAATGAAGTCAGCTTGTCAAAATCCATTCCCTTATGCAAGTCCTGTGGATGGGGCAAGACAGTCATCCAGAAATGCGACTTCACAATAAGACTGGTAAAGTGAAGCTTCATTGGGATCTACTGCAGCAGGTTCTAAACCTTGGAGTCTATTGCTGGGAACAGGTTGCAGAAAGTATCCTTGAAGTTAAATGCTTAACTCTCTCTGTGACTCTCCTTTACACTCACAAGTCCCTATTCCCCATCAACTCATCACAGACTTGTAATACTGAGGCAAATTGTAACTGAACTTGACATCCCCCACACCTACTTCCAAAACTGATTTTGCCACCCATCTCCTCCTGATGCCTTAGCCCTGACCCTAACCTTCAGGCTGTTGGACCTCCTATATAATAGTGCAGTTTATCACAATGGACTGTACTATTATATGTACGTTTAATGTGTTTTACCAGTACTGAAGAGTTTCTAGATTATTATTAAATTGAGTTCAACCTATATCTAAGTTATAAGCATTACACTGGGTGGGTTTTATGAAGTTTGTTTGTTCCTGAATTGTGGCTGGAAGTATTCATGGAAATAGGTAAATGGAGGCATCTGACATAGCCTTATTGCAATTTACAGTTCTGCAGCTGAAGTCAGATGCAGTCACCTGTAAAGCTGACAGGGAATTCACGAGGAATAACAGTGAATTTCTGAATGGGTTGAAATATTTGAATCCAATCTTCCTGCGAAAGGCACTTATTCTTGGATATACTTTGGACCCAAACTATGATAATTACCCTTCAATGTTGAGAGATGTTTAAAATAGTAGGCTTTTCTTACAAGCTGTTCAGGAGTAAAAGTGAATTGGTAGAATAGTTTCCCTCTATGTAGGTAGAAGATTTGATTCTCATTGAGGGAAAAGAAGGGGTTTGCATAACAGAAGAAGGAAAGTAAACGTCTCAAAGAGAAACATGCAATAATGAGAATGTTTTGTGTGAAACCAGAGAAGTTTGCAGATTCAAAAATATAAATTAAAGAAAGAAGACAGAGAATGGAACAGTTGATTGAATCTGTCACATTTTTTCAATAATACAAAGATAATTCAGGAAAATGCCCATCAAATGTGGTATTGTATATGAATTTAATAGCAGTGACAATAGCAGGCCCACAATGCCGGAGACCTCATTCAATCCTGACTTCAGGAGTTGTCTGTGTAGAGTTTGCACACTCTCCCTGTGGCAGTGCAGCTTTCCTCTGTGTTCTGTTGTTTTTTTCTATATCCTAAAATTATGCATGATTGTAAATTGTTTGCCCACTGTAAATTGCCCCTAGTATGTAGGTGAGTGGCAATATCAGGGAGGATTTGATGGGGATTAGTGTAAATAAGTAGTTGATGCAGGGCCGTTTTTACAGCATTATGGGCCCCCGGGCAAAGCAGTGTACTGGGACCCCCACCGTTACTCTCCCCCACCCCCTTTCCCTACCAGCCCCCCCCCCCGTCGTGCCGGCGAAAAGCAATTACCGAAAAGCACTTAGCGATGGACTTAGGGTGCTCCATTGTTGTGAAAAGCACTTACAGATCGCTGTGAGAAGCACTGAAAATGTTGCGAAAAAAGCACTTATTGAACCTACATTTTTAAAGTAGTATTTATTTATTGCAAGTCACTTAGCATACACAGATCAGCATGGGGCCCCCGGGCAAGTGCCCATCAGGCCCATGCGTTAAGACAGCCCTGAGTTGATGGTTGGTGCAGACATGGTGGGCCAAAGAGTAGGCCAAAGGGCATGGTTCCATGCTGTATATCTTGGTGACTTCTTATGGCTCTATGAATGCTAAGAGTAGGTGTATACTCTCTCTTGTTGGAAATGGTCACTGTGCCTTGAATATTATTTGTCATATATCAGCCCATGCGTAAATGTTGTCTAGGTCTTGCTGCACAATGGCATGGGCTCTTCATTTCTAAGGAATTGTAAATGGGATTGAACATTATACATTCATCAGTGAACATTCCCATTTCTGACTTTTTGATGGAATGTTATATTGATGTGCAGCAGGAGATGGCTGGGCCTCGACACCTATCTAAGTAACCTTTGCTGGAATAACTGACCTCAACAGTCACAACCATCTTCCTTTGCGTGAGGAATTATTTGAGTGTTTTCGCCATGGGCCCATTAACCTCAGTTGTACCTCCTTAGGCCAATCTTGATCAAACGCTGCCATGTTTTCACGGGTCGTCACTTTCATCAGACCTCTGGAATTCTGCTCCTTTGTCCATATCTCAACCAATGCTGTGATGAAGTCCAGTGCCAAGAGATCATAGCAATCGTGAGCAATTCTTGGTGAGTAAGTACCTATTGATAGGACTGTTGAAAACGCTTCTATCACTTCTTCCGATGATTGAGAGTCGACTGTTTGTGAGGTAAGAAGGTGTTCCCACACCTTTTTTCTTTGAGCTGACCATCTCCTGCTTGTTGTGTCTTTTTCAGGTCAACAATGTCAATGTCAAATGAGAATGATTGCCCCAATCTCATTTCATTAATTTAAGCTTTAATCCTTCATAGTGGCATATTATTGATACATTTTGATTAATTGAAAGAGATAGCATGGAAACGGGGCCTTCGGCCCACTGAGTCCATGTTGACCATCGATCACCCATTCGCATTAGTTCTATGTTATGCCACCTTCGCATCCACTCCCTGCATACTAGGTACAATTTACACCTGTTAATTAACATACTAATCCTCACGTCTTTGGGATTGTGAGAGGAATCAAACTCCATGTGGCATTCCTAGGCTCACTTTCCCAACTGACCTCCAAAATTCCACAGCAATTCTTGATAACCTTCTTTACCGTCTATGATACCACCTATTTTAATGTCAATACCACCTATGTTAGTGTCAAATGTCCTTATTTCTGAAAAAAAACAAGGTTGGCTTTTTCAGTCATAATGTTTGTCTGAAATTTCTGAGCTGAAATAAGTGAAAGGTGGGAAAGACCATCACCCTGACTTATTCCAGTATCAATCTTATTATGTAACTGAGCTTTTTATCAACATAAACCAACTACTTACAGAAAACGAACAATTTATCCATGTGATTTTGCTCAGGATATTAAGTGTAGCTATTCAATGAAATTTGTCATTCACGCAGTGATTACCACTTGTTGTAATTTGGATAATTGTTCCATGGACCAAATCTCTGTAAGCCAGCCTCAAGAGTCAAGAGTGTTTAATTGTTGTTTGTACCAACAATGGAATAATGGAATTCATACGCAGCAGATTAATAGGCCCATAATCATATACACACAGATAATTTTTTTTTAATTCAATAAATAAAGCTCAAGATGCATTTTCCATTTATGCTTTTTGTGAACATAATAATTGGAAAAGAAGATTTCTGGTGGCCAGGATTTCCAATGTATTCAGTCGTTACTATTGTACCTCGAAGCTACAGAAACTGGAAGCATGGGTGGCTAGTAAGCCAGGACAAGTATTTCAAGTTAAGGCAATAGACAATAGACAATAGACAATAGGTGCAGGAGTAGGCTATTCAGCCCTTCGAGCCAGCACCGCCATTCAATGCGATCATGGCTGATCACTCTCAATCAGTACCCCGTTCCTGCCTTCTCCCCATACCCCCTCACTCCGCTATCCTTAAGAGCTCTATCCAGCTCTCTCTTGAAAGCATCCAACGAACTGGCCTCCACTGCCTTCTGAGGCAGAGAATTCCACACCTTCACCACTCTCTGACTGAAAAAGTTCTTCCTCATCTCCGTTCTAAATGGCCTACCCCTTATTCTTAAACTGTGGCCCCTTGTTCTGGACTCCCCCAACATTGGGAACATGTTTCCTGCCTCTAATGTGTCCAATCCCCCAATTATCTTATACGTTTCAATAAGATCCCCCCTCATCCTTCTAAATTCCAGTGTATACAAGCCCAATCGCTCCAGCCTTTCAACATACGACAGTCCCGCCATTCCGGGAATTAACCTAGTGAACCTACGCTGCACGCCCTCCAAAGGCTACTTTAAAAATAAAAAAAATCTATTTTTATTTTGATTTTCCAGTTCCATACATACCGCAATGATACACATTCTCATTCACCTTAAACCCTCCTTAGTTACTACAAGGATGGGTAATGACACTGGACATTTGATCATATCCAAAACTTAAGTTAAGGCTACTTTATTGCCATATGTGCAAATACCATGAGGTAAAAGTGCAATGAAAATCTTGCTTGCCGAAGCATTCTCAGGCACAGACTCAGACAACACAA
This sequence comes from Rhinoraja longicauda, assembly GCF_053455715.1. Taxonomy (NCBI): domain Eukaryota; kingdom Metazoa; phylum Chordata; class Chondrichthyes; order Rajiformes; family Arhynchobatidae; genus Rhinoraja; species Rhinoraja longicauda. The sequence continues at coordinate 64,441,287 of NC_135954.1, read as the reverse complement.
AAATGTAAATTATACCTAAATATTTAAAATATTAACAAAAAAAAGCAAAAAATCTTTTAGACTTACTTTAAACAGGCAGAAAATTTGACTGCTATTTGAATTGTGTAAAGTCTAAGTGGAGTTTAAACGCTGATCTAATGTTTTATTTCCAGCTGTTATATTGTTTCTAATTATTTGAGAGTGGCCAATTAATGCTGTAAAACAAGTGGGCAATAAATACTTGGTGTGATGAGTTATTGCTGGATATAATGGTGCTCTACAGGCAGATCACATGGTGCATTCATCATGGGAGGAGCGGCAAATATCACTCGATGCCAATTGCTCTTTGGCAGCACAGATTCATTCAACACTTCAGAAAACAGCTGAATCTGACAGGATTGAGGGTTTCGAAAGGAAAGAGCCTCTGAGCTCATGTGTTCTTTGTTGTTCCTGCCAGCAGACATGACTTTTGAATCCATCATCAGCATGAAGGAAACCCTACAACCCAGACTGCCAATCAACATGGAAATCACCAATTTTGCAGGACGAATAAAATAACTTGTGTTTACATGAAACTCTTCACAGGGTCAGAGGGGCCCAAAGGTGATGAGGTACACCATGCCGTGGTGCAGGAAATATGAGGAGAAGAATGGTGCTGCTGTAAATGGGTGTCAGTTTGAGGAAGGGCACGAGTGACTTGATCTGGCAAGCTAATGGAGAGAGAGGAACCATCTCTTGCCCCGACCACAGCTGTGCTGGGTAATAATGTGCTCGTGCACAAGTCACTGCCAAAACACCCAGATGTCTGAATGGAACTTTTCCCTTCACTAAATAGAATTGGAAACAACTTTCTATAGCTATATATTCTATAGCTTATCCAAAGCTTACAGTGTGCTGCAATAGTGTTTCAGAATATGTATACACTCCAAACACGTACAGGTTTGTAGGCTAATTGGCTTGGTAAAATTGCATATTGTCCCTAGTGTGCGTAGGGTAGTGTAAGTTTGTGGGGATCACTGGTCGGGCGTGGACTCGCTGGGCCGAAGGGCTTGTTTCCTCGCTGTATCGCAAAACTAAACATAGAATGTCATGCTTATGTTTAGCAGAATTTTCCCAATTTGAGAAAAGAGATTCAGATTTTGACATGTAAACCTTCATATTCGGGCTTTTCTGTTGCAAGATTACTTTATGCTTAGCAATCCGTGCAGAGGGATGAGGTTGTGGGAAAGGGTAAGGGTGTGGGTGCAGTTGGTGGAGTAAAATTCATCCCAAATCCAAACAGACGCCCTGCAAATTAGCCACCCTATTTACACTTTTCCCAATTTCCATAGCTTCCAAAGTCACACAAAAAATAAAATGGGCTGTTTATTCACTCTGAGACTCATTTGTTCCACATAGGCTGTGACTGATTTCTCCTCTACATTGCCAGGGTGAGATTCTTTAAAGAAAAAGTTTCACTGGGCAATCTGAAACTGCACTGTTCAGCTAAGATGAGCTCCCTCACTGACTTTTGCTCTATCTCCATTTAATTTGTAGAAAGTTGTCAAACACTATTTACGGCTTTCTCATCCGAGTATCCTTATCTGATTCATTTTCAATGCCAGACACATGGATGCAAAATAAAATATATGGCTTTCTTAATGGTGGGAAAAAAGTTTTACATTATCTCTAGGTTTCACAAGAAAATTAGATTAATCATTGAGATAATAATGAAAATATATTTTCTTGTTTCTTTCAAAAATGTACTCTAATGATAACCTCTGGATTTTGATGGACATGACATGGGGTTATAATGTATATAGTTGAGGCTGATTAAAATAATCCAAAAGAATTCTGGGGTCATTAAAGTTGATTAAATTAAACAATCATTCATTGCGGAAAGAGTTCAGGCATGTAAGATGTGATATCAAGGAGGAAAGATAATAGATGACATAATAATGATATAAGATAACATATTGGACACAAATGTATTGACATTACTCCCTGTGAGAGTGTTGCTGGATGATACTAGCTTATCTGGTTCTGAGGGGCAATGTGCATTTCTCAAATCAATCAGGTTTCTATAGTGCTAGTCTGAAGAAGTGTCTCGACCCGAAACATCACCCATTCCTTCTCTCCAGAGATGCTGCCTGTCCCGTGGAGTCACTCCAGCTTTTTGTGTCTATTTGCTACAGTGCTACTTGTTTTAAGGGATCTGAGATTGGGAACTTGACTCAGGAAGATTCTTTGTATTTACTGTCCTGGCCTCCCTTACAAAAATGTAATCCCTTCCAAGTCCATCATCTCAACACCTCCTCAAACCACCAAACTCCCAGGTACCAATTATTCAACACCTTCAGTCCACAATTACTTGATAGCCAAGGCTAGCTCTCACAATGTGGTTCCTGGATGCCAAAGGTAACATCTTGATTCAATGATCACCATTGTCTATACATCACCATCCCCTTGACCAAGTAACTCCCACCAACAGTCTGACATCCCACCACCTGACCCCCACCCCCACCTTGCCCTGCCCCCTGCTCTTAATCATATGCCTCACCACCTTCTCTCAAAGACAGCCACTGACCTCACTTCCATTATAAGTACCTGGGTGTTTACCTCAATAATAAATTGGACTGGACCGAAAACACCAATGCGCTATACAAAATGGGCCAGAGCAGACTTTATCTGCTGAGGAGACTCGGGTCCTTTGGAGTGCAGGGGGCACTCCTAAGGACCTTTTACAACACGGTGGTTGCATCAGCCATTTTCTATGGAGTGGTCTGCTGGAGCAGCAGCATCTCAGCGGCGGAGGGGAAGAGACTTGTCAAGCTGGTCAGGAAGGCCAGCTCTGTCCTGGGTTGCCCCCTTGACTCAGTGCAGGCGGTGGGAGAGAGGAAGATGATGGCAAAGTTAACATCGCTGCTGGACAACAACTCCCACTCCATGCAGGACACTGTCACTGCACTGAGCAGCTCCTTCAGTGACAGACTTCTTCACCCCAAGTGTGTGAAGGAGAGATATAGGAGGTCCTTCCTTCCCGCTGCTGTGAGACTGCACAATCAGCACTGCTCCCAGCAGACGAGTCAACAGTAACAGTTAAGGAATACACAGTAAACTGATGACAATTTATCCTTGTCTTTACTTTTATTTCTAATGAATGATCTCTTGCTATCCACTTTGCCGCTGTAACACTGTAAATTTCCCCGGTGTGGGACAAATAAAGGAATATATATATATAATTACCTGATTCTCCTCGTCAGTCCTAATTCACTCTTCCTTGAAATTATCTGAGACTAGATCGGGCCCCAGAACAAATTAATTTTCTTTCCTTACTTTACACCAGCATTGCATATGATGGGAAGGCTTTACCTATGTGCATGACCACTTCAGTGATATCCTATGCCTTGGGTCATTGACACAATTATATTTTCAAGTGGCAGGCTCGTGAATTTTGCAGTTGTCAATTTCCACATCAGAACAATTTAACTGAGCTTTGTGGGTGCCAATGAATTTCCGAGCACCTGTTGTCACAGGTAAATAATAAACATCCTGAAGTGATTTTAATCTGTAAAGCAGCACTTTCTTAAACTGCATGCAAGTAAAATTAGTTTCCTTTACTATTGTCACATGTACCGAGGTACAGTGAAAAGCACTGTTTGTATGCTATCCAGTAATAGATTATACATGAATACAATCAAGCCATGCGCAGTGCACAGATAAAAAATAAAGGGTACAACATTCAGTGCAAGATATAACATTGAAGTCCGATAAAGTCTAATTAAAGATAGTTCAAAAGTCTCCAATGACGTAGATGGGAGGTGACACTCTAGCTGATGAGGCAACCATTCAGTTGTCTGATAACAGCTGGGAAGAAAATGTTCCTGAATCTGGAATGCGTTTTCAAACATCTGTACCTCTTGCCTCATGGGAGAGAGGAGAAGAGTGGGTGTAGATGGAGTCAATAGAACGGAGGCTGGTTTGTGTGATGGTCTGGGCTATGCCCACAACCTCTGCAATTTCTTGTGGTCTTGGAAGGAGCTCTTCCCAAACATTTAAAAGATAAAAAATATGGTGCTGGTATAATAGACGCTTCAGCTTCAAAACAAAATCAAGTCATGGTCTTCATTAATATTCGTGTTTGGGATTTTTCCAAGCAGAAATTGGTTGTTCTAATGAGATTATCCTTTTTTTTGGCAGGGTATCAAACATTGGAAAGCAAAGCCCTTCCATGTGCAGGTCATTTATGAGCAACCCCTGGCTCCTGTGGAGTTTAAACTACAAACTGAGATATCCTATCCCACTTCTGGCCAAGCAGCAGAATTATGGATGGATATCAATCACACACTCAGATTTTCTGCTCCTCATGCACTACTTTGAATATCCTTTGATATTGGCTAAAAATAAATTTGACATCTACACACTCAAAAATAACATTTCAAATCCCAAAAGAGCATTCAAAGTAGCGCAGAGTAGGATATTCTATGGGAAAATGTTGCTCCTGAGAAGTTCTCGCAAATTATTTTTTTTATTAGCTTGCAAAGTTTTGGGGTGGATACATCAGGGAGAATTTTAAATGGCGGATCACCCAGACATTCACACAAGCCTGTTTTATGGCTGTGGGAAATAGCTCACTGAGCCATACCCAGTAAATGTTTAATGACGATGTGTTTCTCAGGGTACCCTTACGTAGATTGACAGTGGAAAACGTGCAGGTAGGGGAGCTGGGGCATGAGAATTTCACAAATAGAAGGCAGGGGTGGCTGGGGGCAACAGCTGCACAAACTTCCCTTTATAGTTGTGCACTCATACCTGCAGGAAAACGACTAACTGCGTCTATATTTGTCAGGTTGGGTGACAACAGTGACATTTGTTAGGTCGGGTACAGTAGACACAACTTTTCGGTCACAAATCCAGAAATTAACCAAGATGCTAAAGTCCAGACATGCCTTTAAGAACTAAGGATGCTGTACATGCATAAACTGTGAAAGCAGAGCAAGGGTGTGTGTAGGAGAGAAATGTATTCGCTGAAGTTTAGCTATGTCTTCTTCTGTGACTTCCTGTGGCTTTTAACTACCTCTGAGGCTACAATATTCACAATGTGGTTAAGGGGAACAATTGGATAGAGTGGACTTGTTTTAAAGCAGTGAAGGGTAACCTGATAGGAATATATAAAATGACATAAGGTCAACAAAAATGTTATCCCATTGTAAGAGTACATAAAAATAGTAATTTAAGGAGAGAGGAAGGAGTTTTGAAGAGAATCTGCGTGGTGATTAATATCTGGAACTCACTGTCAGGGAAGATTGTTACGCCAGATACAATCACCATATTTAACAGGTATTTACACAGGCACTTAAACAGGCAAGACACAGAACAAGAAGACAAGCACAAAATGCTGGAGTCTGATGAAGGGTCTCGACCCGATACATTACCTATTCCTTTTCTCCAGAGATGCTGCTTGACCCGCTGAGTTACTCCAGCATTTTGTGTCCATCTTCGATGTTAACCAGCATCTGCAGTTCCTTCTGGCACAAGGCACAGAAGAATTCAGACCTAATGTGAGCAAGTGGGTTGGTGTAGATAGGCAAAAGGTCGGTACAGATGTGGTGGGATGAAGTGCCTGCTTCTGTGTTGTACAGCTTTGTGACTCATTAGCGTCTTGGGTACATTGCAGCCTGTCGCATCCTGCAACTTTGGATAACTTATCACTTCTCTCTGTTTCTATACGAAATTGCCATTTTTTTGCCTTGCACTCTCTTTTTTTTCCACCATGACTACATTATATAGCTGTGTAGGAAGGCACAGCAGATGTTGGTTTAAATCGAAGGCAGACACAAAATGCTGGAGTAACTCAGCGGGACAGGCAGAATCTCTGGACAGAAGGAATGGGTGATGTTTCGGGTCGAGACCCTTCTTCAGACTTATTATATAGTTTATAGCACATCAGCAACACATTACTCAAGACACTTAATTGTCCCCTGAACTGCCACACTGGGTAATGTAGTTTCATTCAGAGAGACTTCCTTTGTTAAATCATCTTCTCCCCAACCCCCCACCAACTATCTCTGCCACTTACTCCTTGTGTCTCTATTTCTATGTTCCGATGATGAAGGCTCCCAGTCCTAAAATGTTAACTCCTTTTCTCTTTCCACAGATGCTGCCTGACCTAGTAAGATTTTATTTCAACATTTTCTGTGGATTTACAGTACTTACATTTTCCTTTATAGATACAAAGTCACATTCAGTTCACTTTATCTAATTTAATGAAGCAACATTTTAACATCGAAGGTATCACAAAATGCTGGAGTAACTCAGCAGGTTAGTCAGCATCTAGGAGAGAGCATGAGACTGAAGAAGGGTCTCGACCTGAAACGTCACCCATTCCCTCTCCCCTAGATGCTGCCTGACCTGCTGAGTTACTCCAGCATTTTGTGATACCTTCGATTTGTACCAGCATCTGCAGTTATTTTCCTACACAACATTTTAACATCAGTGCTCGGACAGTAATGTAGCAATGCTGCATCTCCACACTTTTGTTTTATCGCCTTTCCTCACAACTAAGTCTCTCGTGTCTTAGTTTTTATTATCGCTGAAATTAAGGTGTAATAAATCAATTAGAGTGGCATAGTGGTACAGCCGTAGAGTTGCTGCCTTACAGCACTAGGGATGGGGATTTGATCCTGATTACGGGTGCCGTCTGTACGGAGTTTGTACGTTCTCCCTGTGACTGCGTGGCTTTTCCCCAGGTGCTCCGGTTTCCTCCCACATTCCAAAGATGTAAAGGTTTGTAGGTTAATTGGATTCTGTAAGTTGTAAATTGTCCCTATTGTGAAGGATAGTTTGAGTGTACGGGGTGATCTCTGGTCAACGTGGACGGTGGGCCGAAGGGCCTGTTTCCATGCTGTATCTCTAAAGTCTAAAGTAAACAATCCATCCCTTCTTGGGCACCAGGACATCTACATTGGATAATCTCTGAAAACCTATGGGGGAGGATGGTGATGCATAATTCTCCATTGCAGTTTCTTGGGAGTCGTTCCTGTTGTATCTGACACTAACCATTCTGTTGAACTATGAATGCAACAGCAAAGACCATAGTATCATTACTTGTTCATTCCATTTTAAGGTGACCTTCACAGAATGAAGATGCTATTGAATGTGCTGCTGTCATTCAGAATTGTAATAATAGAGAAGAACAGTGGATGAACCAGTGAGGGACCTTTTTTCTCTACCCTTCACACGATGTCGTGGTTGTGGAGATAGTAAACAAGAAGAGTGTTTTACATGAATAGGTTGGGGATGGCTGTAGTTAATGGAGGCAGGAGTTTTTCAAGACGTTTAGTGAGATTGCAAGACAATAGACAATAGACAATAGGTGCAGGAGGAGGCCATTCGGCCCTTCGAGCCAGCACCGCCATTCAATGTGATCATGGCTGATCATTCTCAATCAGTACCCCATTCCTGCCTTCTCCCCATACCCCCTGACTCCGCTATCCTTAAGAGCTCTATCTAGCTCTCTCTTGAATGCATTCAGAGAATTGGGATAACATTAGATACCCTCCAACCCACAGGAACTGATCCTGAATCGATAGAACATTGGAAAATGATCACCAATGCGTCCACGATTTGAGTACCCAGGGATGCGTCCACCTCCTTGAGTACCCAGGGATGCAGGCCATCAGGCCCTGGGGATTTATCAGCCTTCAGTCTCTTCGGTCTACCCAATACTATTTCTCGCCTAATGCAAATTTCTTTCCGTTCCTCTGTCTCCCTAGATCCTCTGTCCACTAGTACATCTGGGAGATTGTTTGTGTCTTCCTCAGTGAGGACAGATCCGAAGTACCTGTTCAACTCTTCTGCCATTTCCTTGTTTCCCATAATAATTTCACCCGCTTCTGCCTTCAAGGGACCCACATTTGTCTTTACTAATCTTTTTCTCTTAACATACCTAAAGAAGCTTTTACTGCCCTTCTTTATATTCTTGGCCAGCTTCGCTTCATACCTCATCTTTACAGCTCGTTATGCCCTTTTTGCTATGTTCTGTTGTTCTTTGAAAGTTGCCCACTCCTCTGGCTTTCCACTACTCTTTGCTATCTTATACATCTTTTCTTTTAGTTTTATTCCTTTTCCTAACTTCCCTTGTCAGCCACGGTTGCCTCTTACTCCCCTTAAAATCTTTCTTCCTCTTTGGAATTAAATGATCCTGCATCTTCTGGATTCTGCCCAGAAATTCCTGCCATTGCTGTTCCACCATCATTCCTGCTAGGATCTTTTTCCAGTTGACCTTGGCCAGCTCCTCTCTCATGCCTTCATAGTCCCCTCTGTTCCACTGCAACACTGACACTTCTGTTTTAACATTTTCCCTCTCAAATTGCAGATTAAAACTAATCATATATTGGTCACTACCTTCCAGCGGTTCCTTTACCTTGAGTTCCCTTATTAAATCTGGTTCTTTGGACAATACTAAATCCAGAATTGCCTTCTCTCTGGTAGGCTCCAATACAAGCTGCTCGAAGAATCCACGAGCAGGAGCTCTACTCAACAACCAAAGGTCTGTAGCCTCCTTTTGCTCTGGTATTTTATTTCATTCTTCACATGTTTAACTCACAATGTTTTATTCTTAATTATTTACTGCATATCATGTTGTTACTTATGAGCAAAGCACCAAGACAAATTCCTTGTTTGTATACATACTTGACTAATAAAATTTATTCAATGCTATTCAATTCAATTCAATTAAGCACTTTTCAGTTTCAGTTTCTAAACCCTGTGGGGAAAACTCTGACAGGGAAATTTTGGTGTCCTCAAGGCTTCATCACGTATCAGCATCATCACAAGACCCGCCATCAGCACCACGAAGCTCATGTACTACCTTTCATTCATCTACCAAAATTCCCTATCAAAGAGTTCTCATGTCAAACATTCATAAGCTTTGCCATTCTCTCAATTATTTAGTACTATTATAAGTCTTCAAATCATTTCTTCTAGTTTTTCAACCATGAGAAGCTCATTAACCAAGACATTGCACGCTACCCATTTTCTCATTAAGAAGGCTGATGCTTGGACTTAATCCATTGTCTTTATTCAAACAGCTAATCTACCGTCTCCAATCTCACCTCAGCCTCACTCTGCAATTATTTTTAGTTTCATTGGTTCTTTATTGTCAAGTATGCACAGCACAGTGAAATTCGTTTGCACAACCACAAATGCACTGTCCCCACAATTTTGGTGCCGTATAGAAAAAGAAAATAACCCAGAAGAACATAAACAGTCCAAAGTGCAAAGTCCAGTCAGTGTGTTGGAAGTCCTGGAGCGCCCCAGATCCAGGTGAGCTGAGGTAAGCCCGTCCCAATGCCCCTCTCCTCTGCCAATCACTTCTGTGTCCCGGGGCGTTCCTCCTGCCCTCTCCAACCAGCCCACTCCTAGCGTTCATCGCCGCCAGCGGCTCCCTCCTCGACTAACTGGTCTTTGGGGCTTCCGAGCATTCCCTGCACATGGTAATTGGGTCTTCGTTCTCGTGGTTGATGGGTCTTTCTTCTCGTCGGCCACACTGCATCTCCTTGTTCCTTGTGCTCAGCGGTCCTTGTCCGTTTACAAGCGGTGTGAACATACATTTGTTAATTCTAGCCCACCTTCGTCATTCCGCATTCAACACTACACATGGAGGGAGCTGAAATATTTTCTGTTGAAGCCCTTTGGAAGTAAACTGTGTGAAAAAGGGCATGCAGGCTTGCAAACCATGCCATGCCTGTGCTTGATCGATATGCCCTGAGGGTGCAAGACAAAATCATCAGATAACTCCTGTCATCTCCTTTATACAATAATGTACCTCCGTGGTTCACCTTGTTGCAGGCATCCCCAGAATTAGTCTGATAAGAAGCAAAGCAGATGAAACTTCATTTCCACAGTCACATTGATTATATTTGCCCTGCTTTGCGCCTACAGTTATGGTTGCAATTGCTACTAGATTTGAACAACCATTTCCTTACTAAAGTTTGGACTTCCCAAACATCAGACATCACTGATCTTCAGGGATGATCTTGCCTCTTATACATTCTGGAGATATATCTTTTTTACCCCTCCTCCCTCTTGTAACTTGTATGCTCTGCATAGTCGGAAATCTGAAGAAGGGTCTCGACCCATATGATCACCTATTCCTTTTCTCCTGAGATACTGCCTGACCCGCTGAGTTACTCCAGCCTTTTGTGTCTATCTTCAGCGTAAACCAGCATCTGCAGTTCCTTTCTACACATACTCTGCCTATTTACTAATTTCCAACTTCCACATAACTTAAAACTGGAATTGGTTGCCTATTGGTGCACCCATGTTGGATTGCTACAGGGTTACAGGCTTGTGATGAAGCATTGATGACGCAAAATTTCTCTCAATATGTCATACCTCTAACCTTTGAACCTGAAAATGTTGTGAACTAGTGAACTGAGTCACTCCGAGACACTGAAATTGTAGATATAATATAAAAGATAACCGTAAGTGATTCACTACAATTAAATTGCTATAATAAGTCTGAAGAAGGCTCTTGGCCCAAAATATCACAAATCGCCTCTTTGTTTGTAAACCAGCATCTGCAATTTCTCGTGTCTCACTATAATGTTATTGTTTATTTCGATATTTTGAGTCTGACTTCATTCATTGAATTGAATTGTATACTTATAATGTGAGCACACTGATAAGACAGACCTGAATGTTCAAAAGCATTTGCTGGAACAAAGTAATTCATATAGATGGCCTAAAAGCTTGTGAGCACAGTGGACTCAGACCCAGCATTAGTGTGGTGATGGCTGACTCTCTTGGATACACAAATACCCCTATTATTGATACACAGACAAATATGCCTTTGACCACATTTGATCTGCCAAGTGACAAAATGACTGGTCTGAAGATTTCATACATCTCCATCACAAAAGTCCAAAATAACTCAAGATGAAGATGTTTGGTTTGATGTAGGTCAATTAACATTCCCCATTGTCTTACATATGGCTAGAGTATATCAGAATGAGTCATGGTCATGTCAGTAAATAGCACTGCTTCTTTACAAAGCTGGTCTTTTAATTTCAAACTGATTACTGCTTGCTGTCTATACTGGAGTAGCTATTCTGTAAACCGTTTCTTGTTTGAACTAAAGCCTGCTATATCCACCTGATTTTATTACTCCCGAATAATCATTCAAGCATTCAAGAGAGAGCTAGATAGAGCTCTTAAGGATAGCGGAATCAGGGGTATGGGGAGAAGGCGGGAACGGGGTACTGATTGAGAATAATCAGCCATGATCATATTGAATGGTGGTGCTGGCTCTAAGGGCCGAATGGCCTACTCCTGCACCTATTGTCTATTGTCTATTGTCTATCCCAAACAGAAACAATTATGGAAGGCACCAAGAATGAGCAGAATTGTTACAATAAACAGAGATACCCAACCAAGTGCTTATGTTCAGTTAGGTAAACTCTTAAATATTATCTACTGGGAAAGGGCTTCATACCTTTGGCTCTGTAAGCTGTCGGCCAATTGGAATATGATGCTCCAAAGTGGCAATAATGATGTCAAATCAGTGCCGTATACCGGAAACGCAAGAAACTGCAGATGCTGGAATTTTGAGTAAATAATCGAAGCGAGTCAGGCTGCTTCCATGTAAGGAATGGATGGACAACATTTTGGGACCCTTCTTCTGACTGATTTAGTAGGGGGCGAGAAAGATGCTAAAGAGAGGTGGGAGTGGGGCAAAGCCTTGCAAGTGATAGGTGGATACAGGCCAGGGGAGTGATTGGCAGATAGGTGGAGTAAGTGACAAAGGCTTCAGGTAAAAAGCAGACAAAAGGGTGCCAGATAAGGAAAGAAGAAGGGGAGTGAAATGTAAAGCAGGTGGGAGGGATAGTGTCATAGAGTCTTACAGCGTGGAAGCATGCCCTTTGGCCCAACCAGCTCACACTGGCTAACATGTCCAAATCCCAAAATCCTGTGCTATCCATGTACTTGTTTAAATGTTTCTTAAACGTTGCGATAGGACTTGCCTCAACTACCTCCTCTGGCAGCTTGTTCCATACACCTATCACCCTTTGTGTTAAATCGTTACCCCTCAGGTTCCTGTTAAATCTTTCCTCCCCTCATCTTAATCCCCATGTCCACTGGATATGGGTGGAACGGGAAGGGAGAGAGGTGAAAGAGGGGGGATAAAAGGGAAATATGGGGCTACAGGATGGGAGATGAACATACAGATGGGGAGAAAGGAACAATGTGACTAGGGTGTTGGAAGATGGTGGGAAAAATGTGTTTGTGCACCAAAGTGGAGGGGGGGGGGGGGGGGGGGGCTGGGGAAAGAAGGAAGGGGGAGGGAGGGGAAGTATATTATTTGAAATTGGAGAAGTCAATGTTCATACCTTTGTGTTGTAAGCTACCCAAGCAGTATAAGAGGTGCTGATTGGGGTCATGACCAGCCAGCAAAGAATGCGGTGGTGTCAAACATGCCTGCTATAATCTCTTTCCCAAAGAGGTGTCTGGTTTGTTTTGTTTAAGAATGATGCAATTTTGAAATGTAAAGTCAATCATAATACTTCACAAACAGTACCCACTGAGCACCATTTCTCCCACTGCCCCAAACAGAACTTTCCATTATTTCAGAATAAATGCATGGATAATTTGGTGGTAAATTAATGCCACGAGAAATACATCCAATCAAACAACAGGAAAAATGCAGATTTTGATTTTAAATTGCAAATGTTTCCCATTGGATCATGCTCTTTGACCTCTAAAGACCCCCAGGGAAGCATTTCACTCCTTTCCCATGGAAATATTGGCACGTGTTATGGTATAGCTTCCTTGATCTCAAAACGTGTACATGCCCCTGATTATTTATAGCTCATTCCAGTTTCCAAAACCACAAAGGCTTCCCCCGAGATGATAGAATTGCAATTTATTTAACAGCAGCGTGGTCTTTAATTCTAAACAGGGTTTTTTTTGTCCAATTTCTTCAATGAACTAGAAATTCTATCCTTCAAATTCAAAATGTACCTTTTTGTTGAAATAAATGAAATAAACATTCTTCATTCTGATTTGACCATCACATCACCAGAAAACAAAGAAGTGAATAAATTAATGTTGCCTCCTTTTCATTGGCACATTTGAATGTAGCTCATTTGTATCATGCCATTCATTCATTTGTTCTATATCTCTCTATATCACCATCTGTATCTCATCATATCATCATATCATCATCATATATATACAGCCGGAAACAGGCCTTTTCGGCCCTCCAAGTCCGTGCCGCCCAGCGATCCCCGTACATTAACACTATCCTACACCCACTAGGGACAATTTTTACATTTACCCAGCCAATTAACCTACATACCTGTACGTCTTTGGAGTGTGGGAGGAAACCGAAGATCTCGGAGAAAACCCACGCAGGTCACGGGGAGAACGTACAAACTCCTTACGTCCAGCACCCGTAGTCAGGATCGAACCTGAGTCTCCGGAAGGTCTCGACCTGAAACATCACCTATTCCTTTTCTTCAAAGGTGCTGTCTGATCTGTTGAGTTAGTCCAGTTTTTTTGTGTCTATCTTTGGTTTAAACCAGCATCTGCAGTTCTTTCCTACACATAAGGTCAGAATGGGAATGGGAAGAGGAGGTAAAATGATTAGCAACCGGAAAATCCAGTTGGCCTTGGTGGATTGATCACAACTGTTCAGTGAAATGGTCGCAGAGACTATACTTAGACAATAAACAATAGACAATAGGTGCGGGAGTATGCCATTCGGCCCTTCGAGCCAGCACCGCCATTCAATGTGGTCATGGCTGATCATTCTCAATCAGTACCACGTTCCTGCCTTCAATCATGAATCATAAGAGGAATAGATCGGGTAGATGCACAGTCCCTTGCCCTGAGTAGGGTAATTGAGAACCAGAGTTTAAGGTGAAGGGGGAAAGATTTAATCGGAATCTGAGGAGTAACTTTCTCACAGAAAGGGTGATAGGTGTATAGAACAAGCTGCCAGAGGAGGTAGTTGAGGGAGGGACAATTGCAATGTTGAAGAAACAATTCGTATATGGATTGGACATGTTTGGAGGGATATGGGGTAAACGCAGTCAGGTGGGAGTAGGGTAGATGGGACAGGTTGTTCGGTGTGGGCAAGTTGGCCAAAGGGCCTGTTTCTATGCTGTGTGACTCTATCTGAGTATCGGCAGTTCCTTGTGTGTATACCGATGCCTGCCTGACCATACTCGGGCTATGCAGATGGAGGGGATGGGCATCAGTTCTTGTGCTGTGGAAAACACAGGGCGGGTGCAAGGAGGGAAGGGTTTTGGAGTGGGCTGGCGGTTTCCATTTGGAGGGCTAAATCATCCTTGTAACATTCAGATCCTGATGATAATCTAAATTTAAAACTTCCGTTTCAGAGGTTCAAAGGTTCAACGGTTCAAAGGTCAGTGTATTGTCACATGTACCAATGAAGGTACAGTATAGTCAAAATTGAATTACCATACAGCCAAATTTTAAAAAAGCAATAAGACACACAACTACATAAAAGTTAACATAAACATCCACCTTAGCGGATTCCACACATTCCTCACTGTGAATGGAACGCAATAAAGCCTAAGCTTCTTCCTCTTTATTCTCCTGCGGTCGGGGCAGTCGAACCATCCGCAGTTGGGGTGATCAAAGCTCCCGCAGCCGGCAATCAAGGCCCCCGCGTCGGGGAGATCGAAGCTCCCGCGTTGGGGCGATCGAAGCTCCTGCGGCTTGCTCCTGAAGTCGGTCCCTAACCAGGGACCGCGAGCTCTGTGATGTAAAGTCTGCAGGCTCCTGCAGTTGGAGCTCCGAGGTCAAACCCCAACAGGGACCACCAGCTCCATGTGTTAAGTCCCGTAGGCTCCCGCGGTTGGAGCTCCCGAAATCAGTCTCCAGCAGAGGCCGCCAGCTCCTCGATGTTAGGCCGCAGTGCGGACGGAGATACGATACGGAAAAAAATCGCATCTCCGTCAAGTTAACAGATTAATAAAGAGTTTACCCCAACCACCCCCCACCACCCCCCACATAAAACAAGCTAAAGAACACTAAAACATACATTTAACACATACTAAAAACAACAACAAAGAAGGAAGGGACGAGACAGACTGTTGGCCAGGCAGCCATTGCAGGCGACACCCGGTGGTATAGTTCTCCACACAAGGTATGGTTCTTAGTGGGTTTGTCTTACTCAGACCTCAGTGGAATTTCGGATCTGATGTTGAGAATATTGTTGGATCCAGCCTTTACGTTTCCCTTTTGCAGATGTCATGAATACATGCTAAAAAGATTAGGTTAATGTTAGGACAGCGCTGAATGCTAATAGGATGAAGGGGACAAGTTAATCCCCTCATCCTAACAGTTGCTGTTGGCTTCCTTTGTGATGGGGCCAGTTAGAATTTAGACCAGAGAGCCAGCAGACAATCGGATCTGCCAAGCAAAATCCCCTCTTTGCCAGTTAATTGTCCATACACTTCCACTAAACAGAATATGGACACCTGATATTGGGGCCTTGAAACTCTTTCACATAACACAGATTGAGAATTGTTTAGAAAATGATGTAATTTTGCAATGTGTCTGAATGGGGAAATAACATCTGATATGTAACTGCAGGTCACATTGGGAAATACCTGATTGAATTTGCAGAATGATGGTAACTAATCCAAAAATTGCTATTTCCATGCTTCACACTGTGATGAATATATTGTCATTGTGTAATTCTGAAACATGATCTAATTCCTGGCCAATTTAATTAATCCCTGGACACAAGGAACTGCAGATGATGGTTTACAAAAAAAAAGACACAAAGTGGCAGAGTAACTTAGTAGGTCAGGTAGCATCGCTGAAGAAGGGTCCTGACCTGATCGGTCACCGATCGATGTTCTCAAGTGATGCTGACAGATCTGCTGAGTTACTCCAGCACGTTTTTTTTAATGAATCCCTAGTTCAGGTCAGGCTCAGGAGAGCGGCAGGTAGGCAGATGTATGTCACTGGCCTTGCTGGAGTGTTGCTGGGGGTGCAGTCCACAGGCATAGATTGAGGGGTAACCATTGCAAGTTCGAATTCCTTTCTATCAACTGGATTGACCAACTCTGCACAGGCAGACACAAAATGCTGGAGTAACTCAGCAGGTCAGGCAGCATCTCTGGAGAGAAGGAATGGGTAACGTTTCGGGTCGAGACCCTTCTTCAGACAGGACTGACAACGTTCACGCATACCAATATCACGGACAATGAAAAGCTGCTTACACTTACCGGCTAAGTGCACGCTTAAAGGGCCTTTCCCACTTAGGCGATTTTAAAGCGACTGCCGGTGACAAGGCTGTCGCCGAACGTTCGCCGGGGTGTCGCGGGCATGATCATGAGGAGTCTTCAATGAATCGTAACGGATCTCGGCGCGTCGCGGAAAAAAATTCCAGATAGAAATTTCTCGGCAACAGCTGGCTTATTGCGGGCGCTGTCGCATGCTGTCCACAGGTTTGCTAGGTTGTTGCAGGTGCATTTAGAAGCACGTAATATTAAATTAAGAAAAGGCATTTGAAGATACCAGAAGATAGTTTTGTTTAACCAATTTATTTATCATCAGGACATTTGACAGGTAGATTGGAGGCGACAGTTTGACGGTCAGGTAAGCGTGGGAATTTCGCGATGTTTCCGAAGACGGGGTAATCTCTTAGCCAGCTGCTAGTTTCACAAAAAAGTAACTTGAATCGACCTGACTCGGCATTGTCGTGGTCATTGTCGTAGGGTAAAAGAAAATTTTGGCGATCTGCTATGACTTTGACAGTCGCCGGAAGTCGCCTTAAAAATCGCGTAACTGGGACAGGCCCTTAAAGTTGCATCTGCAGTTCTTGTCCTGAGGTAAGAATTGATGAGGGCAGGTATGCAAAGCAGATGGAATTGCTTTTTTCTGCCAACTCTATGAAATACCCAGTATTCAATTTAAATTCAAGATAGAAAAATAGTGTAGACAGTTAGGATTCAGGCCCAGTCCGTAATTAGCCCAGGTATTAAATCAGTGGCAAAATTGATGGACAAGGCATTGCCTGGGGTCGGCAATCTTAGAAACATAGAAACATAAAAAAATAGGTGCAGGAGTAGGCCATTCGGCCCTTCACCACCATTCAATAGGATCATGGCTGATCATCTTAAATCAATAGCCCGTTCCTGCTTTTTCCCCATATCCCTTGATTCCATTAGCCATAAGAGCTAAATCTAACTCTCTCTTGAAAATATCCAGTGAATTGGCCTTCCGTGGCAGAGAATTCCACAGATTCACAACTCTCTGGGTGAAGAAGTTTTCCCTCACCTGATTCCTAAATGGCCTATCCCTTAATCTTAAACTGTGACCCCTGGTTCTGGATTCTCCCAACATCAGGAACATTTTTCCTGCATCTAGCCTGTCCAATCCTTTAAGAAACATATATGTTTCTACAAGATCCCCTCTCATCCTAAATTCCAGTGAATACAAGCCCAGATGACCCATTCTTTCATTATATGTCAGTTCCGCCATCCCGGGAATTAATCTGGTGAACCTATGCTGCACTCCCTCAATAGCAGTAATGTCCTTCCTCAAATTAGGAGACCAAGATTGCACACAACACTGCAGCTGTGGTCTCACCAGGGCCCTGTACAGCTGCGGTAGGACCACCTTGCACCTAAACTCAAACCCTCTCGCAATGAAGGCCAACATGCCATTAGCTTTCTTCACTGCCTGCTGTACCTGCATGCTTACTTTCTTTTACCCTAAGTCCATCACCACACCGAACTCTGCACTAAAAGCACACCCCCCAAAGACAATATTTATACTGCACAATACCTACCTTTGTGCAATACTGATATATTCATTTATAATATTTATTTTTATAATACTATTCTGTGCAATATCTTATATTCTGACAATGACCTTCTGAGTGCAATATCTTATATTCTGATAAGGGTGCATTCGTAGGCATAATGTATATCTGTGTGTGGATCTGTGTGTATGTGCACGTGAGTGTATGAACAATTTTTATCTGTCTCACTTCTTGCTGTTATTTTATTGTTATTTAAAAAAATCTTGTACATTTGAGCTCCGCTCAGGCAGTGCGCCTGAATTTCGTTGAATGCACCACTACAATAACAATAAAGAAAAGTCAAGTAAAGTAAAGTACAAGCACCTCCCCTTTTCCTAATCTGACACCATTCCAATAATAATCTGCCTTCCTGTTCTTGCCACCAAAGTAGATAACCTTACATCTGCATCTGCCATGCATCTGCCCACTCACCCAACCTATCCAAGTCACCCTGCAGCCTCATAGCATCCTCATCACAGCTCACACTGCCACCCAGCTTTGTGACATCCACAAACTTGGAGATGTCACATTTAATTCCCTTGTCAAAATTGTTAATATATTATAAATAACTCGGGTCCCAGCACCGAGCCTTGCGGCACCCCATTAGTCACTGCATGCCATTCTGAAAAAGACCCATTAATTCTTACTCTTTGCTTCCTGTCTGCCAACCAGTTCTCTATCCATCTACCCTACCCCCAATACCATGTGCTCCAATTTTGCACACTGATCTCTTGTGTGGGACCTTGTCAAAGGTTTTTTGAAAGTCCAGATCCATTGGCTCTCCCTTATCCATTCTAATTGTTACATCCTCAAAAAATTCCAGAAGATTAGTCAAGCATGATTTCCCCTTCATAAATCCATGCTCACTTTGACTGATCCTGTCACTGCTTTCCAAATGTGCTGCTATAACATCTTTAACAATCGACTCAGGCATAATCCCCACTACCAATGCAAGGCTAACTGGTCTATAATTCCCCGTTTTCTCTCTCCTTCCCTTCCTAAAAAGTGGAGTTACATTGGCTATCCTCCAGTCCACAGGAACTGATCCAGAGTCGAGAGAATATTGGAAAATGATCACCAATGCCTCCACAATTTCTAGGGTCACCTCCTTGAGTACTCTGGGATGCAGACCATCAGGCCCTGGGGATTTATCTGCCTTCAGTCCCAGCAGTTTACCTAACACTATTTCCTGACTAATGTGGATTCCCTTCAGTTCCTCCCTCCCACTAGATCCTCACTCCCCTAGTATTTCTGGAAAATTATTTGCCTTCCTTAGTGAAGACAGAACCAAAGTACTCGTTTAACTGTTCTGCCATTTCCTTGTTTCCCATTATAAATGTGCCTGTCTGATTGTAAGGGACCTACAGTACATTTGTCTTCACTAATCTTCATAAAACATAATGAGAATGAACTCGATGCCATAAATCATGCGGCACAGAAACAGACTTTTCCACCCATCGTCCAAGCCTACCATAAAATACACATCTATGCTAATCCTAAAGTAATCTTCTCACATGTACCGAGGTACAGTGAAAATGTTTTGTTGCATGCTATCCAGTCAGCGGAAAGACAATACATGATTACAATCAAGCCATCCACTGTGCACAGACTGATTAAAGATGGTCTGAGGGTCTCCAATTCATTTGCTGCTGTTAAGGCAGAATATGATCTCAGTGACTTTGTTGCAATCAAATGAGCAGCCTTGTAGTAGTGGGCATTAATGTCCTTCACTGAGCCCTGGTAGCAAATTCACACCATTTACTTTGCACATTGTGATCTGAGCAGCCCTTAATTCAAAACAAATAGGATCAGCTGCAGGCTCAGAAAGCAGGACATAATTGCATGGCAGCATTCCACATAAAAGCTTGTATTTTTCATTTTGTTGCTTTGATGATTTATTGCAATGTGATAATGAGCTTATTATCACTGCTCTTAATCATTCCGGTGTAATTGGAAACTCTTTTTACAAGCTTTGCCCATCTCTGTCTCGTCCTAATTCCCATTAACCACTGCTTGAGTACATTCCCTTATGCTAATCCAAATGGGCAAGTGAAACTTTATCTTTGCTGTGCCGCATTTGTTTGTTGTTAAACTATCAATAACTTCAATGAAAATTTAGCACTCATGTAATCAAGTCAAATGGACAAGGCAAAAAAAATTGCGTGTAACGTTACCTTACACCTAATGACAGTCCTTTGTTCTGTTTGTGGATAGCCTTGGCTTACTAAGAAATGTTTTACATGAATGTGTATGTGTGTGCATATAGCATAATGGACACCTGGCGATAATTACTGGGGCAGTAATCTGATCAAGAAGTTCAAATGATGTCATATACTGCGAAAGGGAAGTTCAAAAGTTTTATAACTCACACCTGGATTCTCTGGTGCGAGGAGACAAGATGAGAGGATAGGGAAATGGGATCCACCTCCTGCATGAAGCAGATGGAGGTTGGGGCTGTGTGTGGTGGTGGTGGGTCGCTGATTTTCACAGAGTTGGAGAAGGAAGAATGATATACAATGGCCAAGGTGCAGTTAGGTTTCCCCATCTTGATTCATCTCGTCCACTTTAAACTTAGATGGAATTGCGTAAGATAATCCATTTTTAAGTTAAAAAAGGCACAGTTAACAGCAGTGCAGGATTCAAATCTTCACACAAGATACCAGACAGGCATGGCTGAGGTGATTCATAGAGGAAAATCAGTTCAGCATTGAAATAATTTATTTTACCATCGTATTTCTTATACTTATATTCACCAGAAAACATTGACTAAATTCATGGTGGCTATTACTATTGACTTTATCCAAGCCGACCGAATTTGTCTAAGTTTGCGGATGACACAAAGCTGGGTGGCAGTGTGAGCTGCAAGGAGGATGCTATGAGGCTGCAGGGTGACTTGGATAGGTTGAGTGAGTGGGCGGATACATGGCACATAATGTGGATAAATGTGAGGTTATCCACTTTGGTGGCAAGAACAGGAAGGCAGATTATTATTTGAATGGCGTCAGATTAGGAAAAGGGGAGGTTCAGCGAGACATGGGTGTCCTTGTACATCAGTCACTGAAAGTAAGCTTGCAAGCATAAGTTGCCTGCATGCAGGCAGTGAAGAAAGCTAATGGCATGTTAGCCTTCATTGCGAGAGGGTTTGAGTTTAGGAGCAAGGAGGTCCTACTGCAGTTGTACAGGGCTCAGGTGAGACCACACCTGGAGTATTGTGTGCAGTTTTGGTCTTCTAATTTGAGGAAGGACACTCTTGCTATTGAGAGAGTGCAGCGTAGGTTCGCCAGGTTAATTCCAGGGATGGTGAGACTGACATATGAGAAAAGAATGGGTCAACTGGGCTTGTATTCACTAGAATTGGGAAGGATGAGAGGGGATCTTATAGAAACATATAAAATTCTTGATGGATTGGACAGGCTAGATGTAGGAAAAATCTTCCCCATGTTGGGGAGTCCAGAACCAGGGGTCACAGTTTAAGAATAAGCAGTAGGCCATTTAGGATTGAGATGAGGAAAAGCTTTTTCACCCAGAGAGTTGTGAATCTGTGGAATTATCTGCCACAGAAGGCAGTGGAGGGCCAATTCACTGGAAGTTTTCAAGAGAGAGTTAGATTTAGCTCTTGGGGCTAACGGAATCAAGGGATATGGGGAAAAAGCTGGGATGGGGTACTGATTTTGGATGATCAGCCATGATCATATTGAATGGATGTGCTGGCTCGAAGGGCCAAAAGGCCTACTCCAGCACCTATTTTCTATGTTTCTATGGTTCTTTGAATCAGCAGAAGATCCTTGAGGATCAGAAGGGGGAGGCCATATGAGCTACCATGCCTGATCCACCATTCATTCCATATTGAACACTCTTTTGCCTGATTCTATTGATTTCAGCCTTGAGAGGAGTCAACAAAAGTGTGAAGTGCTGGAGAGAGTGAAGAGGCTGCATTGTTGTTTATCTGAAGATTTGACAAAGTAATTTCCAACTTCAGTGAGAGTAGTTTCACTCTATATCATACACCATTTTTAATTGAAATTAAAATCAATAGAGGTTTAAATTGGGTTGCTGTTTCCCAATCAACTACACTATAATCAAAACCTAACCACCTGAATTAATTTGTGCCCTTCTAATAGCAGCCTATGTCATACCAGTACAACGGTCACTATATATGGAAACCGTTCTCAGGCCCCATGCTGACTTCAACCCTACGATCTGTATCAAATTACAGATAATTTCAATAATTTAGCTGATATAGATCTTTATCCATTCTGAGCTTTCATTTAATGCAGGATAATGGTTAAAAGTCTTTAACATTTACTGACTTTCAGGAAAATAACCACTTTTGTGAAAAGGATAATTGCACGCAGTGTTTTTAAAAGCTCAACTTATGACATTTCATGAAAGTGGCACAGCTGTTAATGAGCACCAGTAACAGAAACATCAGTGTTTTCTTTGAATTCTTTGATTTATGGATAAATTGAAATTGCACTCTACATATTTTTTTTAACATTATTTTCATTGAACTTTGCAAAATTTGCACATTTTTATTATTTATTTTTTTCATTCAGGATTTGGCCATCTAGTACTTTATAGCCCAGATATTGAATAAATGCAGGAAACACTGCTGATATATACTTAATTTTCAGAATCTAGTTATAGGACTGCTGAAATGACTTTTTGTTCTGTGAATGATGGAAAAAGAGGGAAAGTGATCACTCCATGCCCAGATTTACAAGGTTCTGAAAGGGTTTATCAGATATATTAGGCCATTTGATAAAGAGACCTTCTTGCATCTTTGTTCTGTCAACTTTTATGTAATTTCTGACAAAACTCAGCTTGGAACCCCAGCTATTGCATAAACATTTACAGACATAGTTTATAAGACTTATACAGTGGGATCAACTACTGCAATGGGTGAAGAAATGGCAGATGGAGTTTAATCCAAGCAAATGTGTAGTGTTGCACTTTGGGAGGTCAAATGTAAGGGGAAAATATACAATTAATGGCGTGACACTTAACCACGTTAATGCACAGAGGGATCTTGGGGTCCAAGTTCATAACTCCCTAAAAGTGGCAACATAAGTAGATAGAGTGGTAAAGAAAGCATATGTTATACCTCCCTAGGTCGAGGCATTGAGTATAAAAGTCAGGAAACCATGAGACAACTCAATAGGACTTTGGTCAAGCTGCATATTACATGCAGTTCTGGTCACCCCCATTGCAGGACAGATGTGGAGGCTATGGAAAGGGTGCAGAGGATGTTTACCAGTGTGATGTCTAGGTTTAGGGGATGATAACTACAGGGAGAGGTTGAACAGACTTGGATTGTTTTCTTTAGAATGCGGGAGGTTGTGGGGAGACCTGATAGAAGTATATAAAATTATAAGAGGCATAGATAGGGTGGACAGTCAGACAGTAGGTTTAAGATGAGAGGGCAAAGTTTAAAGGAGATGTGTAAGGCAAGTTTTTTCATGCAGAGGGTGGTGAGTGCCTGGAACGTGCTGCTGGGGATGGTGGTTAAAACAGATATGATAGTGAAATTAAAGACACTATTGGATATGCAGGGAATGGAGGGATATGTGTTGTGTGCAAGCAGATATGAGTCAATCTTGGCATCATGTTCGGCACAAACATTGTGGGCTGAAGGATCCGTTCTTATGCTACACTGTTTTATTTTCTATGTTACAGTTTTCCTTTTAGAGGTCCTGTAAATATGGATATGTGGGACATTGTTTTTCAACATGTGTGAGGTGTTGCACTTGGGCAGGTAAGGGGAAAGTGTGCAGTTAATGACAAGCCCCTTAACAACTTTGATGTACAGTGGAATCTTGGTGTCCAAATCATTACTCGCCTGAAAGTGGCAACACAAGTAGATAGAGTGGTAAAGAATGCATGAGATATGCTTGCCTTCAAAGGACAGAGCATAACACAGTGCAAACATGTTACATTTTTATAGGTCTTTTGTTAGGTCATATTTGGAATATTGTGTGCAGTTCTGGTCGCCCCATTGTAGGAAGGATGTGGAGGCTTTGGAGAGGTGCAGAAGAGGTTTATCAGAATGCTGCTTAGATTAGAGATATTGGAGATTAGACAAATTAGGATTGTTTTCCCTGGCGTGTCAGAGATAGATTGATACTTTTAAAGTGTCGGGGTGAAGGTTTACAGTGGGTATATGGAAATGTAGAGTTAAGGTTACATTCAGATCAGCATTATCTTAATTCATATGTTTGGATCCATATATGTTGGCGCAAATGTAACATAAAAACAGCTGGCCTATTGTGCAAATTTCAACACTCAATATCACCACATTGTGGCAACTTCAAATAACTTGCCAGTTGATTGATAAGATTAAAACAGTGATATCAAAAGTGATTTTTTTTGTTAGAAATTAGTTAAACAGTATAGCTTTGCAGTCATTCACATTTGGTTCAAAAAAATCTTTTGAAAAAAATAGCCTTATAGGTTTTTTTGATGAATGGCATTTAATGCAACTGATAAATTTGCCTTCAAAATGCTCATGATAGAGGAATCGATCACCTTCATCATTCCTGCAAGTGTGAGGTACTGTTATTCTTAATATTTTTCAGACTTGGTAATTAAATGAAATTTTCTCCATGAGTGGTTAAAGCAACTTTAAGTTTTACATTGGTGTGGTTAAAAAAAGAGGTATCATATCATATCATATATATACAGCCGGAAACAGGCCTTTTCGGCCCACCAAGTCCGTGCCGCCCAGCGATCCCCGTACATTAACACTATCCTACACCCACTAGGGACAATTTTTACATTTACCCAGCCAATTAACCTACATTGGGAACATTTTTCCTGCATCTAGCCCCTCGGGACTAAAGATTGTTTGTTCATGATGTACACAGAATTGGAATTGATAATTTGCTCTTCAGAACATTAAAGAATCACCCACAATAGATCAAACATGGTTAAAAATAACTATTGTGGACACACTTTTACATTATTGTTGCTTTTCTCAATGCATGCTGCTTTTATCGCGGTAATCAGTCCAAAAATATCCTAACCTAAAAATTCAAGGGCATATTGCTTGAAAAAAAGGGTTATTCACCTAAAAATAGATATTTTTTCTTCACAAAGGTAAATTGCTATAACAATCTTTTCTAGTTTGTTGTGTCCCACACTGGATATAAAATAGGGCACTTCCTGGTGTCAGTCACCCTTGCACAATTTCCACAGAGGCAGATAGGACAAGGTCACTTCCCCGTTCAATGCCTGAACTATGCTGTTCAAAGGGGCATCTGTTGTTAGACACTGCCAATGCCACACGGTCTTAGCAAAGCAACTTCAGGATAAGCAGCTGAAGATCTGCAATCCATGGTGTGTATTTTGCTACTGATGGCACAAATTTCACTCTGCTTAGATGTCTAACTTTGATTATGGACACTTGCTGATAAATGGTATTTGCTACCGAGATGGCAAAATGCAAGGTAGTCAAAAACATGTGGTTGATTTGACATGAACTGAGTTGAATTAACATTGTAAAAATACGCAAAATTCCATTAATCCAGATGTCTTAGAAATAATTACTTTGACTCATCTTCT
Organism: Rhinoraja longicauda; assembly: GCF_053455715.1. Lineage (NCBI taxonomy): Eukaryota > Metazoa > Chordata > Chondrichthyes > Rajiformes > Arhynchobatidae > Rhinoraja > Rhinoraja longicauda. The sequence continues at coordinate 64,415,921 of NC_135954.1, read as the reverse complement.
GGCCAGAGTCTGTTATTATTTTCTCAAATTGGAAACAAGTTTTTAGAAAGTAACCTTACTTCAAGGGACAATTTGAACCTATTTGCCACCTCCTCCAAAATTCCTGGCATAAAGATGCACAATGTGATTTTGATGAATAAAGGGAATGCAATCTTGAGTGACAACACTTTTTAATTTCACTGATATTATTGCCAAAAAGGGAAAATGGTTCACTGGTCTTGAATAAGCCATATCACGGCATACATTTTAGGAGTGAAGCAACGATATTTTGGAACTTACCTAAAACAAACCGATGCACAATAAAGCAGGCCAACAAATTGGGAGATGGGAAGTTACATGTTCAAAAGAAACTATATTATTCTCTGAGGTCAGACAATTCTTGATGAATATTTATGATATATTTATATCTTATTGAATGGTCCAATTAGGAGCCAGGAGCGTGATTAATATCTGTATTTAATTTGGAGAAAAAAATGAGGAACTGAACATCATGCCAAAATTGAAATTAAGCAATGGAGGTTCTTCATTTCACTTTTCAGATGAGCTCACGAGTTAATGACCCAAAACAGTTTGCCCATCTCTCAGGTAGACACAAAATGCTGGAGTAACTCAGCGGGTTAGGCAGCATCTCAGGAGGGAAGGAATGGGCGATGAGTCCCTTCTTCAGAGCCCATCTCCCAACTCTCCTTTGAACCTTGAAAGCATGACATATTATGTTAACTTATGTAGCAGTCTAGATCAGTTATATTGCACAGGCCCAGATCTTTGATTCTGCTGCTCAGTATGTGTGATGTATACATGCAACAATATGGTAAAGCTGCTATGTGATGTATACATCCAACAATATGGTAAAGCTGCCTGCGCATTGCAAAAATACACAGAGTTAAAATGGCGATCTTGTGTCCAGACGTGTGTTGTTTTGGTCTCCCACTCAATGCGTGCTTTTGAGAATGATACTGAGTAGAACGTATCAGTATGTTTCATTGTCACAATATACAAGGAGCCAATGTACCAAGCTTCTTTTAAGAGGTGATCGCCATTTCTAACTCAAATGCATTTCAGCTTTGATTTCTCATTCTTCGATATTTTTAATTGAAGTACAGGGTACTTGCTTCATTTCTATTGGAATAATACAAAAATTGAAAAAAATATGATCACATGAATTAGGTACAGGAAATGCCCACTTCGTGGCTTGAATATAAGTTCATAAATTCATAAGTTCTGGGAGCAGAATTAGGCCATTCGGCCCATCAAGTTAACTCCGCCATTTAATTATGGCTGATCTATAATGCCTTCTCCTGCCTCCTGAAGACTGATGCAAAAAACATATCAATTAATCTGCCATTTCCTTATTCCGCATTGCTACTTCTCCAGCATCATTTTCTAGTGGTCCAATGTCCACCCTTGTATTCTTTACATACATGAAGAAACCTTTGGTATCCTCTTTTATATTATTGGCTGGCTTATCTTCGTATTTCAACTAATCTCGCCTTACTGCCTTTTAGTTACCTTTTTGTTTTATAAAAGCTTCCCAATCCTCTAGCTTCCCACTCATCTTTGCAATATGATTTCCCTTCTATTTTAGTTTCATGCTGTCTTTGACTTACTTTTCAGCCATGATCATCTCATTAGAATCTTTGTGTAGGAAAGAACTGCAGATGCTGGTTTAAATCGAAGGTAGACACAAAATGCTGGAGTAACTCAGCAGGTCCGACAGCATCTCTGGAGAGAAGGAATGGGTGACGTTTTGGGTCGCGAGCCTTACTTCAGAATCGACCCAAAACGTCACCAATTCCTTCTTTCCAGAGATGCTGTTAGTCCCACTGAGTTACTCCAGCATTTTGTGTCTACCTTCATTAGAATCTTTTTTTCCTCTTTGGGATGAAAAGATCCTGCATCTTCCCAATTACTCCCAGAAACTCATTTCATTCATAGGAGAACAAGTAGAGAACCTCTGGAATATAAAGGAGAAGCACACATCCAGAATAAAAAGGATCTGTGGAATTATCTGCCTCAGAAGGCAGTGGAGGCCAATTCTCTGAATGCATTCAAGAGAGAGCTAGATAGAGCTCTGAAGGATAGCAGAGTCAGGGGGTATGGGGAGAAGGCAGGAATGGGATACTGATTGAGAATGATCAGCCATGATCACATTGAATGGCAGTGCTGGCTCGAAGGGCCGAATCGCCTCCTCCTGCACCTATTATCTATTGTCTATTGTCTATTGATCTGAAAGGAATTAGCATTAGTGAAAAAAGAGCTTTGCAAACATTAATGACACTGAAATATAAACAGTCCCCAGTACCCGATAAACCTGTTAGAAACAATGGTTTTGGAAATAGTGGGTGCACGTGCAAAATTGTATATATATTCTGGAAGATTTCCAACAGATTGTTTAATGTCACCTCAGTATTTAGAAAGAAGCAAGGAACTAAAGGCCAGTTAGCCTAGCATCAGTCTTAGCGAAAACATAAAAAATAATCATTGGAGCAGTGTTGGTAGGGCATGTAGCAAATATTACAAAGTCAATTAAATTGCAGATTCTCAATATCTAAAGTAAAAATAGAAAATGCTGTAAATCTGTGGAAAAAGAAACATTAAAAAATTCAAGTTGAGAAATTGTAACTAGAGGAATGGATAATAGGAAACCAGAGGATTTGTATTTTCTGAAACTCTATGATATGATGTGACATGAAAAAGGTTAATAACCAAATGTGGGATTGGAGGGAATTTAGTGCCGTGGATTGATTAGTAGAGAAAATGATTAGTTGACATATGAAGAAACGTTGGCTAGGTTGGTCCTAACATTGAAGCATGGAAGAATAAAAGTGATCTTTTTTAAACATTCAAGATTCTGAGAGAGGAAAGGGGTTGGTTCGACAAGTTAACTGTTGAGAGAATGATTACCCTCATAGGAGAAACATCTTCTCAGCAATGGTCATAGTGTTGGGAAAAGGGATTATCAACTTAAGAAGCGAGGAGGAAATCGTTCTCTGAGAAGATCATGATTCAGGCATTTTCTTGCCTAGGAGACTTTGAGTCATTGAATATATTCAGGTTAATGGATACCTGTTAATAGCTTAACAGCCATTTAAACAAGAGAGTCAAGTGGGATGGAGAGAGAGTAAGGGAGTGGTAATAAGCCAAGATTGGATCGACCATGAATAACATTCTAATATTGAATAATAGAGCAAACTTGAGGAACTGATTGACCTACCTCTGTTTCTTATACATCGATCAGCCAAAATATTATGACCACTGACAGGCGAAGTGAATAACATTGATTATCTTGGTACAATGGCACCTGTCAAGGGCTGGGATATATTAAGCAGCAAGTGAACAGTCAGCTCTTGAAGTTGATGTGTTGGATACAGGAGTAATGGTCAGGAGTAAAGACTTGAGTGACTTTGACAAGGGGCAAATTGTTATGGCCAGTCGACTGAGTCAGAGCATCTCTGAAACGGCAAGGCTTATGGGGTGCTCCCGGTCAGCAGTGGTGAGTATCTACCGACAGTGGGCCGAGGAGGGACAAACCACAAACCGGCGACAGGGTGTTGGGTGCCCAAGGCTCATCGATGCGTGAGGGCAACAAAGACTATCCCATCTGGTCCGAACCGACAGAAGGTCTACTGTAGCACAAGTCTTAGAAAATGTTAATGGTGGTCACGGAAGGAATGTGTCACAATATACAGTGCATCGCACCCTGCTGCGTATGGGGCTGCACATGGAGGACCAACAGCATATTAGGCAGGTGGTCATAATGTTTTGGCTGATCGGTATATTCTCATGAATAAGTGGGTCATTTTTGGGCTGGGAGGCCATGACAGTGTGGTGCCATAATGGTTGGCAGTGGAACTTCAGTTATTCACTGTATATTTTAATGACTAAATGAGGGGACAATGTAACAAGGTTGGTTGATATTAGAATGCTGGGTGGAATTGTAAGCGCTGAAGTGAGTGCAGGGAAGCTTGAAAGGGATATAGTCAGGCCAAGTGAATGGGCAAAGATAGAGCAAATGAAATATAATGTGGAAAACTGTGATGTTCATTTTTGTTGAAAAAATAGAAGAAAAGAGCAAATTTTAAATGGTGGGAGAAATGAAAATGTTAGCATTCGGAGGGACCTGGTTATTTTTCAACACAAATTGCGGAATGTTAAGAGAATGTAAGCAATTAGGAAGGCAATTAGTATGTTGGCCTTTATTGTAAATTGCTTGAAATGCAATAGAAAGAAATGTCATCTCACTGAAATTATACATGCTCCTGATCAGATCGTATTTGAGATATGGATAGGAAGGAACTGCAGATGCTGGTTTATACAGAGGATGGACACAAGGTTCTGGAGCAACTCAGCGGGTCAGGCAGCATCCCTGGAGACAAGAAACAAGTGACGTTACGGGTCAGAACCCTTCTTCAGACTGAAAATAGAGGGGGGGAGGGGCTGAAGGTAGGAAAAGGCATTTTCCTACCTTCATTTCCACCCCCCCTCCTCTATTTCAGTCTGAACAAATGATCCGACCTGAACCATCACCTATTCCTTTTCTCCAGGGATACTGCCTGACTCGCTGTATTTGAGATATATTGTGTACATGTCTGGCCTCCCTACCTAAGGAAATTGGAGGAACAGCACCTCATATTTCGCCTGGGCAGTTTACAGCCCAGTGGTATGAACATCGACTTCTCCAACTTTAGATAGTTCCTCTGTCCCTCCCTTCCCCTCCTCCTTCCCAGATCTCCCTCTATCTTCCTGTTTCCACCTATATCCTTCCTTTGTCCCGCCCCCCTGACATCAGTCTGAAGAAGGGTCTCGACCCGAAACGTCACCCATTCCTTCTCTCCCGAGATGCTGCCTGACCTGCTGAGTTACTCCAGCATTTTGTGAATAAAACGATATACATTTGCTGGATCTTAAAATCTCTGGAAGAATGGGAGGTTATCTCATTGAAATACACAAAACTCTCCGGAGGTTTGACAAGGATGATGTTTCACCTGGCTTGCGTGTCCAGAACCAGGGGCCAATCAGGACTGACATTTCTTCACCCAGTAGATAATGACATGCTGGGATTTTTTACCAAATAAAACCATGGAGGCTTACTCAACAAATATACTCAAGCTAGACTTCAATATGTTAAAGTAATCAAGGGATGTTGAATTAGTGCAGGGAAGTGGTGCTGAAGTATATATCTGCCATAATTATCTTGAATAATGAAGCAGGCACAGGGAGTCAAATGACCCACACTTGTTTCCAATTCTCATATTCATATCATATCATATCATATACATACGGTTCTCATGCTTAACTTATTCCAAAACTGAAGCATTTAAATTTTGAAGCAATAACCATTTACTACAGGGGGTAAATACACAAATTTATACTGGAGAATGCTGAATTACATCATTAATCTATATAAATCTTGAGGCAAGAGTCAATATTCATTGTGATGACGCTTATAGAACTGCGTTGCAATTCCTACTCTTGTGTAACAGACATGCAAAAGTAATCATACTCAGCTGGTGTGCAAATATGATCACTATTCTGCAGCTGGTGTGTAATGATAGCCAGACTACATTTGTTGCATAAATGAAAGAACTAGTTAGTCATTGTCATCATTGCACAGTTGACACAGATGGAAGAGCAGCTATATTGAAATGATAACAACGCTCTAGAGGTTTCAACTAAAATGTAGCAAACATTGATAAGGATGATAGTGGAAACAGAAATAAATGAAATTTAATAATTTTCACCAATATTTGCAGGATTTTCTTTTGCATACATACTTATTCATGAAACCAATATTTTTTAAACTCTATACAATACCTTGTGCATTACCTAGAAAATTTAAGGAAAATACTTATTTTGGCAGCAATATCCTGCAGATATTTTTGGAAAGGGTTAGGTAAAGGAGAATCCCATCAATAACATTTTGTTTGTTATATATGTGCATTGAACTGGCTACAAAGCCCCTGCACCCCACCTCCACTGGATGCACCCTTACACTCCAACCTCGCACCTCTACCTCTACTGCAAGGTTGGAATATCTCAGCCTTTTCCTCTCATATGCCTCGTCCACAGCCTCCTCCCAGGGGACTGTCAGCTCAATGATGAAAACACGCCGACAGGAGTTGGACCAGAGGACGAGGTCTGGTCGCAGGTTGATAGCTGCGATTTCAACTGGGAAGGAAAGCCTCTGGCCTAGGTCAACCCGCATGTCCCAGTCTCTGGCTGCGCTCAGTGGGCATGAGTTGAGAGGCGAGGTGGTAGTCTTCCGTTTCTCTCCTTCCCGGATGAAGGATGGGATTTGCGGGAATGTTAACTGGGCATTGATAGGCATGGCATTGGTGGTAACTCTCTTGCACTCGAGTTCAGCTGCCAAACACCTCAGCACCTGGTTGTGTCGCCAGGTGTATCTGCCTTGTGTTAGGCTGGTCTTACAACCGACCAGGATGTGCTTGAGGTTTGCTGGAACTGCACACAGGGGGCAGGCTGGATCCTCTCCCAGCCAAAGATTTAAGTTTATGGGAGAGGGAAGGACGTCATATGTGGCTCTGATAATAAAGCTCAACATACTTGACTCCATGCTCCACAGCTCACTCCATGTGATGTTCCTCGTCTCAATGCCATCCCACCTCATCCAGCGGCCTTGCTTGGCCTGGGATATAGCTTTGGCACACCTGGCTGCTTCTTCTTGGCGGCGCACCTCCTCCACCACCAGGTGCCGACGTTCAGCTGGAGTAGCCTTTTGCCAGGTAGGTTTCATTGCTCCCAGGCCAAAGCCCCCTCGGCCTTGTTGGACATGGCCCACTATGTCTCGGTGTTGGAGGGCGGATTTTGCATCCTGTACCACTGCTGCTGGAGTCCATTTCTTCCCTGTTGCTAGGGTTGGAGCGACACCTCTAACTATTGGGTCCCGGGATTCTGTTAGTGTCATGTCCAGCCTTGCTTTGGTGCATTTGAATTCCTCCACCAGGCTTGAGACTGGCAGTGAGAGAGCTCCATTCCCATAGAGTCCTATGCTGCTGAGGCATCTCGGTAGCCCAAGCCACTTCCTCACTTGTGAGTTCACCAGTCTCTCCAGCTGGTTGACATGGGATAAAGTGACCTCATAGATGGTAATTGGCCACATGAGTCGGGGCAGCAGACCGAATTGAAGGCACAAAGCTTCAGCTTCCCTGGGAGAGCAGTGTTGTTGATTTGCTTGAGGCCACTGATTGTATCCTGCCTGAGTTGTTCCACCTGTTCTGCGTCCTTGAGGTGTGCGGTGTACCATTGCCCGAGGCTTTTGACAGGCTTCTCCAGGACAGTTGGTATTGTCTCGTTATTGATGCGGAACCTTTCGTCAGTGAGCCGGCCTTTGATGATGGAAATACTGCAGGATTTGCTGGGTTTAATCTCCATTCGTGCCCATTTGATGTTTTCCTGGAGTTTATCCAGCAGGCGTTTGGTGCATGCTTTTGTTGTTGTTATTGTGGTCATATCATCCATGTACGCCCTGATTGGAGGAAGACGCAGCCCACTCTTCAAGCGTTCCCCTCCGACTACCCATCGTGATGCTCGAATGATTAGCTCCATTGCCATGGTGAAAACCAGAGGGGAAATGGTACAGCCTGCCATTATGCCTACCTCAAGGTGCTGCCAGGCAGTAGTGTTGTCCTGTGCTGTGCTGGACACATTTTGTGGTGCTCATTTGCTTCATTCCAAATGTATTGTCATTAGAGAAATTAGTGGAAGTGTGAAAACACACACCTCCAGATTCAGGGACAGTTTCTTCCCAGCTACTATCTACCTCATTGGTGACCCTCGGACTATCTTCGATTGGACTTTACTGGCTTTATCTTGCATTAAACGTTGTTCCCTTATCATGTACTGTATGTGTACACTGTGAATGGCTTGTTTGTAATCATGTATTGTCTTTCCGCTGACTGGTTAGCATGCAACAAAAGCTTTTCACTGTACGTTGGTACACGTGACAATAAACTAAAACTGACACTAAACTGACAAGGAATCTGACAATGATCTGCTCTGTGAGAGCTTTGGCATCAAGAGACACTGCTGGTCAATGGTCCTCGTGCTTCCTTCAATATGTCCACCTTTTCTCCTGTTTTTGCTGAGGTTGTTATGTGAACGGTCATTATTTCTAGTATTATTGCAAATATCTACTTTGGGGTTTTCTGCAAAACTCCTTCTAAACAGTCCAGGAAACAATGCTTGAGCTTGCTGAATGTTCAGTGTGTTCCTACCAGCAGCCTAACTCTTACTGTCAGTCTCCTTTTTAGCTGAAGAATCATGGGTTATATTTGAAGTGGAATCTCTTACCAATCTGTGGTCTGGAACAGAGGTAGCACAACTGGAGCAGGGTGTTCGAATCATGACTGTGACAGGAAATTCAGCACATACTTACATGATACAGCGACTGCAAACACGTTCAAACACGTGGAAGAGAGATACAAAAAGCTGGACTGAAGAAGGGTCTCGACCCAAAACTTCACCTATTTCTTTTCTTCAGAGATGATGCCTAACCCGCTGAGTTGCTCCAGCTTTTTGTGTCTATCTTTGGTGTAAACCAGCATCAGCAGTTCCTTCCTACACAGAACAATGAAATTCTTACTTGCAGCACCATAAAGGGTTGCTGAACACAGTACTCATGGATAACAAAATAAACAAAGAAAATAAAATTAATAAAAATAAAACTTCAATATTATTTGAAAAAGCCCAAAGTCCCCAGTGCAACCAAGGCATTTCATAATTCTTAGTTTACTTAGTATTTGTACTGTTCAAGAGCCTGATGGTTGTTGGGAAGTTGTTGTTATTGAACCTGGAGGTCATGGTTTTCAGACTTCTATACCTTCTTGATGGTAGGATTGATGAGCAGATATATAAGCAAATCTCAGAGGAGTCAAGTCAAGTGCAATCATATTAGGGGTAGGGATTTAAACATCCCTAACATTAACTGCAATAACTTTAGCATTAAAGGCTTACAGGTGACTGAATCTTGAAGCATTTCTTGAGCCGATGCTTAGATAATCCAACTAGGCCCCATTCTCTTCTCTCTATACATGCTCCCCCTCGGCCAAATCATTCAAAGGCACGGCATTTCTTTCCACTGCTATGCAGATGACACACAGCTTTATCTCCCCCTGAAACCCAACAACCGGTCAAATTTAATCAGCCTCATGCACTGCCTTGAGGACATAAAATGTTGGATGGCACAGAACTTCCTTCAACTAAACAAGAGCAAGTCTGAGGTCATCCTATTCAGCCCCCCCGACTCCATCAAAACGATAACAGGCAGCCTTGGAAGCCTATGCTCCCTAGTCAAACCGCATGTCAAAAACCTTAGCGTGATATTTGACTCTGCATTAAAGTTTGACAAGCAAGTCAACGCTGTGGTAAAAGCCAGCTTCTTCCAGCTTCGAACCACAGCTAAAATCAAACCATTCCTCCAATTTGACGACATTGAAAAAATCATTTACGCATTCATTTCCCCCCGCCTAGACTACTGCAACTCCCTATACACTGGAATCAGCCAATCATCCCTGTCCCGCCTGCAATTGGTCCAAAACACCACAGCGAGACTCCTGACGGGTACCCGTAAAAGGGACCACATCACCCCGATTCTTGCCTCTCTCCACTGGCTCCCAGTACAGTACAGAATCAACTTCAAGCTCCTCCTATTCACATACAAAGCCCTAAACGGGCTTGCCCCCCCATATCAAATATCTTCTAACCCACCACTTTATCTCCAGGTCCCTCAGGTCGGCCAATTTGGGGTTACTCACTATCCCGCGGTCTAGGCTTAAGCTCAGGGGTGACCACGCTTTTGCGGTTGCAGCTCCGAGACTGTGGAACAGCATTCCTCTCCCTATCAGAACTGCCCCCTCCACCGACTCCTTTAAGCCCAGGCTCAAAACCTATTTCTACTCCCTAGTGTTTGAGGCCCTCTGAGGGGGCGCTGTAAACTGTTTATGTATGTGCTGTTATGTTTGTGTGCCATTGTATGTTCGTTTCTTAGTACCTGAACTGATGTACAGCACTTTGGACAACGTGGGTTGTTTTTAAATGTGCTATACAAATAAAATTGACTTGACTTGACTTGACAATGTAGTCCAAACTTAGAATGGATGATCGCTTTTAGAGCAGTTATACTAATATCCAAATATTTATTCCCATCAATCTTTTTATTTCTAACTACTTTTCAAAATGTATGTCTCTTCAGAACATGAAAAAACCCATGAAAAGATAAGTATTCTTTACAGACTGTCTGGCAATATAAAATGGATGGAATACAAATTACTCAAGAAAACTATGTGCATTACTACCACAGTTTACCTGTTCACAGTGATATGTTACAGATGAACCAAACTGACCCTCTGCAGAGGTCTTTGTGATAGATCTTATAATGGAATTCAGTTAATGTTTATGATACCAAGATTACACAAATCACCGCAGCTGTGTGAGTTCTGAAGCACTGGCTAATGAAAAGTGGACCCACACTGGTGTGTTGCATAGTGAAAGGCTGAGACAGTTTCTGTAATTATTGCTGGCATGTAACTGGGAGCACCCACTGTGTCCTGACTATTCTACTCAATCAGCCATTGATCCTTAAACTACTGCAACATGAAAAGAAGAGACATTCTTTTCATGGTTTTCAGGAAAAAAATGTCTGTTATTCAGTTTAATGCCGAGGCAAGTAGCATGTTAAAAATAAAATGTGCAGTTAACTCGCTCATAATGAATTCCCAGCAGTACATACAAGAAAATAGAATCGCTGCATAACAATCGGGGTCAAATAGTTTGCAACACTTTTCTGAACGTACAGCAAGGTGCACTCATTTGGGTCAAATAGCCTGCTGCAAAGCTGCACATTCAATATAAAGGGCTCAATGCGTTTGGAAAAGCAGTCAATGTTTGGTGAACATTTTTCTATTTATATTCACAACAAAAACTTTGTTTATTGAGGAAACTATGAAATCTGCAAATAGCTGTGCATATTACTTTGCTTGAGTTTATTTTGATATTATGAATATATCAAAGAAAGTGAATAGTTACCAGTGTCAGTATTTTTGATAGGTGAGTGTTGTGTGCATTGCTTTTTGATTGATGAGCATCTAGTATCTGAATGAAGCCCTGCTCTTTCCGAATAGTCATGAAGTTAAAAACATTGAACTGCTTTGGCAGCGTGTGTCTCTGTCCGTTATATTAATATTCTGTCCTTCGTCTTGCTATCTCTCCGCTTCTTCCAAGCTTCTATTTTAGCTTTATATTTCATGTGTCTTTCAAAATTGTTCCTTTCATCTCCATGTGGCCATTAAAATGATTGACATGCAAAGGTTGTTGTCCTTGTGACAAAGATGATAAAAACATTCTGCAGTTGAACATAGTATTGAGGTGACTGTTATTTTCTGAAAGGTAACAAACATTTAAGTTTAGGTTTATTATTGTCATGTAGAGTGTATTATTGTCACATTCTTGCCTCAGCAGAGAATAGTTACGAGGATATTGCCAGGACTTGAGGGCCTGAGATATAGAGAGAGGTTGGGCAGGGTAGGACTGTATTCCCTGCATAGGAAGATGAGGGGTGATCTTATAAAGGAATATAATATCATGAGGGAATAGATAGGGTAGATGCACAGTCTTTTACCCAGAGTAGGGGAATCAAGAACCAGAGGACATAGGTTTAAGGTGAGGAGGAAAGATTTAAAAGGAATCTGAGGGGCAACGTTTTCACACCTGGGTGATGGGTTTGGGTGGTGGGTTTATGAAATGAGCTGCCAGACGAGGTGTATGAGGCAGAAAATATAAGACATTTGTGCAGGTTTGTGGACAGGAAAGGTTTAGAGGGATATAGGTGAAATGCAGGCAGGTGGGACTAGTGTAGATGGGGCACCTTGGGTGGCATGGTCAAGCTGGGCCATAGGGTCTGTTTCTGTGCTGTACGACTCTATGACTCTATGTACTCTACGAAGTACAGTGAAAAGCTTTGTTTTGCATGCTATACAATCAAATCAGATAATGCTTTACAATCAAGCCAAACTCAAGTACAAGTACAATAGGTTGAGTAAGGGGGAAGATACAGAATGCATAATATAGTACTTGGCAATGTGGTGCACCAGTTCCATAGAAAAAGTCCAATGTCTGCAATGGAGTAGAGGTGAATCAGATAGTACTCTAGCTTATGGAAGGACCGTTCAGAAGCTTGATAACAGAGGGGAACAAGCATTTCCTTAGCCAGCTGGCCCGCACAAGGCACGGCCAGGAGGCCCATGTGGGCCAGCTGCAGAAAACTCCGTATCTGAGTACGCGATTAGAGTTCATCTATTCATTGGTTTTGAGATGGGCTTTGAGGTACTTTAACCACAAAATTGTTTGAGTTTTTGAAACTTTGTTGGCTAATGATTTTAAGACATGAGGTGCATGAATAAGTTGAACTAGTAAGTAATGTCAAGAGGCATTCCTCTCAGGAAAATCCGACCCATTTTGGTTTTGCCGAACTGTAATTGCCTAGATTTTATTTCTCTCTGGTGTTGGCTGAACTGAATGTATTTTCAAACCTTTATTTGTATGTAATGCTGTGATTCCTGTTCTCACCACGAGATGCATCTGAGTTCGTCTAATGCCTCCCTCAAAACCAGTTGTAACATAATGAGAAAAAATGTGATCTGAACCATGCATCATTGCTCCACGATTTGTTGTTTTTTAACAGAAGAACAGTACATTTCAGATTCATCTTTAGAAAATCTCACAAGATAACATCATCGGATAAAGTCATCAATTTGGAACATCTTCAAGGCAGCTATTAATAAAATTAAGTTAAGTTCTTACCAGTATTAATCTGAAAGAAAGCATGCAGGCAGTGAAGAAAGCTAATGGCATGTTGGCCTTCATTGCGAGAGGATTTGAGTTTAGGAGCAAGGAGGTCCTACTCCAGGAGGGCCCTGGTGAGACCACACCTGGAGTATTGTGTGCAGTTTTAGTCTCCTAATTTGAGGAAGTGCAGCATAGGTTCACCAGATTAATTCCCGGGATGGTGGGCCTGACATATGATGAAATAATGGGTTGACTGGGCTTGTATTCACTGGAATTTAGAAGGATGAGAGGGGATCTTATAGAAACATATACATTTCTTAAAGGATTGGACAGACTAGATGCAGGGAAAATGTTCCTGATGTTGGCGGAGTCCAGAACCAGGGGTCACAGTTTAAGAATAAGGGGTAGGCCATTTAGGACTGAGATAAGGAAAAACTTTTTCACCCAGAGAGTTATGAATTTGTGGAATTGTTTGGCACAGAAGTCAGTGGAGGCCAATTCATTCACTGGATGTTTTCAAGAGAGAGTTGGATTTAGCTCTTTGGGTTAAAGGATTCAAGGGATACGGGGAAAAAGCAGGAATGGTGTAGTGATATTAGATGATCATCAATGATTATATTAAATGGTGGTGCTGGCTCGAAGGGCTGAATGGCCTATCCTGCACCTATTTTCTATGTTTCTATGTTTCTATTCTAAAACCACTAAACACGGAGTCATTGAATAATGTCAATCAGTCCATTGTGCTTCTACCGACTCTTTGACCAACCAGTCCTGCTGCCCTGATTTTTCCCATAATCTGCTCCCCTTTTAAAAATGATTACTGAATTTGATTCCACACCTTGTTTTTCTGATCATTTCATATAATTTCTACTTACAGCATCATTTTTAAAAAAAAATTGGGTTTATTTGGTTATTTTCCTCATTACCTTAAATCTGAGCTCTTTGATTACTAACACTTCTTCCACTGGTAAAATTGTTTAAGAAGATTAATCGCAAGCACATGTATTGATGGGTTTTGCACTGAGTGGAAATGCAAACTGATTGCTAAACAAGTGGCATTTCTAAATATTATAGCACAACAAGGAAATTCAATTTCTGCATTTTTGTCTACGATACTTTGCGATAGAACTTTATTTATCCCACACGATACATGAAACATGAAATTAAAGTGATGAGTGGAACGGATTGGGGATTTGCAAAGATAGGGGAGGGAGGGAGGGTAGTCAGTCTACCCCATGCCAGAACGGGGAGGAGTTGTACAGTTTGGTAGCCACAGGGGAAAAAGGGATCTCCTGTGGCGTTCTGTATTGCATCTTGGTAGAACCAGTCTGTTGCTGAGTTGCTGTTGCTGCTGCAGTGCATGGAAGCTATTAGTGACCCCAGCAACAATGCCTATTGTCATCCAACAAAGATCTGTCATGTTGCCGTGACACATGACACTGCTGTTTATTTGAGAGTTGCTGCTTTCAATAAAGCATGTGCTGTTTATAGCTCCATCTCTGTTATTTGCCTGTGCAACATGTAAAAACCAATGGAGGCTACAACATTGATGTTGCTGCTCGATGAAGTAGCAGGACAGTGGTCCAAATGTAAGGAAAATAGAGATCAGGCTTCTCCAAGCAGATCAGTGATAATGACAGGCAGTCATGGGTTGGATACATCAGTGGCATGACTTGACTTAGTTATTTACCCTTGCAATGAATAAATAGAGATGTTGCTGAAACAAACGATATTCTCAAGGTACTGGGGATGACACAGAACAGAGAAACATGGTGATGTGTGGAAAAAAAGCAAGCAACGTTATTGGTGTTGATAGGTCTGGAGACATGAAATACGCTGGTAAATCTAATCTTTCCACGGACCACAGAGAGGGTAACATATGCTGACCTTGTGACAACCTCATGGGAATAGTTTAGTTCGATACCATTGGAGTATGGCATGTACAGCTGAAAACCAATGGGAATAATTAGTGGATAAATGGACAGGCCAAAGAGACTGGCACAGTGTGGAATTGCCAAATCATTTAAGAAAGCATGTTGTGGAATTGATTGGTGTGCGGATTGACAAACAAAAGAATTCATGCAAAATGATTTAATACTTGATGCTGAAGAAAGCCTCACTAAAAAAAGTTAGTCTCCAGTTTAAAAGTATTGCTTAAAAATCTGCAGCAAATTTACTCAGAACGTTCCACAAAATGCAAACAGGGAACAAGCCCACAGAGAATGTAACGATAGCATTAATTTCTATCTAACCATGTCATGTGAATGCCACAAGCGGGTTGTGCAAGAAACTAGTCGGCCACATGAATGCAGGAAGCCTGCAGGTCATCATGTAAAAGGCGGGAAGCCCAGCCAAGGGTGTTGTGTGTATCAGAATGACCACGCATGTTTGCATGGTCAAGTTGGTCTAAAGAAGGTACAAATCCCTGTAAATTGTCACAGCCGGTGAAGATGGTGGTCTATGTATGAGGGACAAATACAGGCAATTACCAGGCAAACTACCATGAGGGCAGCTACGAAGACTGAGGTGTCATCACGAATGGTATCGATAACAGTCTATCTTGTGTGAAGAAGTGTAGGGAGGAACTGCAGATGCTGGTTTATACTGAAGATAGACACAAGCGCTGAGTAATGTAACGGATCAGGCAGCATCTCTGGAGAAAAAGAATGAGTGACGTTTCTTTCTTTCAATCTGAAAAAGGTGTTCTGACCTGAAATGTCACCCATCCTTTTTCTCCAGAGATGCTCCCTGACCCGCTGATTTTCTCCAGCACTTTGTGTCTATCTGATGCGAAGGTGTGTGGTCTAAAAAAAGAGCCTAAAGGTGGTTAAATGTGCGACCTCCCTGGGAGAAGGTTCAAGAGATTTTGCTGAATAGTGGAGTGCTGTTGAGCTAGAAAACCATAGAAAACTCATGGGGGTCAGGGTCAAAGGCAATGCTGAAGCAGTGTGGCAGTGACTGGAAATGTGATATCTCCAGATGGGGCTCTGCTCTAAGAGTGGATAATATTAAACAAGGCTATACCTACAGAGATCTAAGATGCACAATAAAAGCATACTTCAAGAGACATGGGAAGGTGGATTGTGAGCTGTTCAAGTGAAAGATGGATAGCTAAGGCTGGGCACAAATCTGTTTCACCACCTGTCAACAAGTAAAGCAAGTTTTGCAGCAATATGATTGGAAATAAACTGTTGTGAAGGCTGCTTCCGTGAGGTTGAGAAACAAACCGATAAAGCAAAGTGGCACTAAACTAGATTAGAATGAGGTGTCCCAGAGGAAAAGACTTTGAGTCTGGGTCCAATCAAATAAGTCCCTTTGGAGTAGCCTGAGACAAAGGCATCAGTGACTTGGCAATTTCGAAACAATGCGCCTATTCACATGCCTCATATGAAGGCAGTTCAGAAAAAAGTCTGTTTGAACAGCATGAAAGAGCCAGTATACAGGACCAGTTCTAGAAGAGTCGCTGAATGTCTACAAGAGTCCACAAGCAAAGGGAAAATTAATATGAAGTGCTGAAATGTATTGCTATTAAGTCAGGCAGAAACAATACAGAAGCTGAGACCATACGAGTCCTGTGAAAGCACTCAGTTGTCAACCAGACTCTCGCTACTTGCAGATTTGTCCAATGGATTAAATTACTGTAAGTAGATGTTTTCCAAGAGGAATGCATTGGAATTTGAAGACAGCTCCAAAACTCTGACAATCCATTGAAGGATGTAACAGTAGGCATGGAATTATTAATATCAGCCCAATAGAGCACAACTGGAGTGTGGCTGGACAGATTGAAAAGATTCATGTTAGAGTCAAAAGTGTTTGGGGTGACTCAGAAAAAGAAGTTTGTGACTACAAACGTGACAGTGGGAAAATGGAAAGGTGCACTGGCTACAGCGAGGCAGATTGGGAATTGATTGAAGGAAGACTATTGAACTTCTACAGGAGTATTGAAGAGAGTACACTGACTGGTTGCATCATGGCCTGGTTCAGTGACTTGAACACCCAGGAACAGAGGAGATGACAGAGAGTGAATGGACACTACTCAGTCCATCACAGGTTCTGACCTGTTTACCATCAAAGGAATATGTAGGAAGCACTGCTTCACAAAGCATCAACTATCTTCAAAGATCCACACCAGTCTGGCTATGGTCTCGTTTCACCTGTACCATTGGGGGGGAAAGGTTGAGGAGCTTGAAACCCATGACTACCAGGTTCAAGAATAGCATAATCACAGCAATTATTAGGCTCTTGAACCCTACACAATACTAACCTCTACTATGAATGACTTTGAACACCTTCTTTGGTTGGACTTTGGACATTGGACTCAAAGCCTCTCCTGTATTGGTGTAGCACCCTCAAACCCCCCCCCCCCCCCACTCAATCCCCCTTATCCCCCCTCCTCCCCCCACTGACCCACTCCTTCCCCACTACCCCACCCCCACTTGTCCCTCCCCTGCCCCCTCCCCCACTCCCCCAGCCCTGCCTCCACCCCCACCCCCCCTCCCCACCCCTATTCCCCTCACTCCTTTTAGTAAGATACTAAACAAAGTGGGCCCAATCCTCGTAGAGGGGGGGAAGGGGAGAGGGTGTGACTGAGGAGGCCACTTTCTCCTCCCCCACCCCCACTCTAACTCTCCCCCCACCCCCCCATTTTCTCCTCCCCCACCGCCACTCTCACTCTCCCCCACCTCCCCTTTCCCCACCACCCCCCTTTCCCCCACTCTCTCTTCCCCTCACCCCCCTTCTCTCCTCCCCAGCCCCACTCTTACTCTCCCCCACCCCCCCTTTCCCCACCACCCCCCTTTCCCCCACTCTCTCTTCCCCCCACCACCAACCCCCCTCACCCCCACCCCCGCTGTCCCCCTCCCCAGTCCCACTCTCACTCCCACCCCCACTCTCTCCTCCTCCCACCCTCCCCATCCCCCCCACTCTTACTCTCCCGGAGCGGCGGACTACCGGAGACGGGCAGCGTGGCGGCGGCTGTGGCCTAGCCGAGCTGGGATTACTCGTAGCGGTTGTGGGGGAGAGGGGAGAGGGGAGAGGGGAGAGGGGAGAGAGGCGAGAGGAGAGAGAGAAGTGAGGGGAGAGAGGAGAGAAGCGAGGGGAGAGAGGAGAGGGGAGCACATGATTGTGGGCGGGCGGCTCCGCTATTGGAGTCCATCTTGTTTGTACGAGTGAAGAGAGAGGCCGTGCGTGTCCTATGGTGACATCATACGCACAGCAGCCCTTGGAAAAATGTGTTTAGAAATGAGATTTTTGAACTTTAAAATGTCTCTAACTTAAAAAATTACAATGCATCCAGAATTTTAAAGGCAGTAACATTGAAACAATTGCAGTGCAAGGTGTACCACTGCATTTTGTACAAGGTGTATCTTCAGCAGTGATCTGCATGAATCATTGGTGCCTGTAGTGGATATATTTCAAGATGTCAAGAGAAGTGCATTACTTAATGGACAAAGAGACCAAGTGCTTGATTTAATTTATAGTTGCATGTTTATGGAAATAATTAACCTATTGTAGAGTTTCATAAATGTCAATATTTAATTGTATCTATTGGCAATTTTTAAATTTGGAGCGGAAACAGTGCAGAGCATACACGTGTAAATGTACCTTTAAGAATTGAGTTACTATGTGGTGTGACTTTGCACGTTGTGGGCCAGACACTGCTGTCTAGTTGAGAGTTACTGCCTGCCATAAAGAATATTCTGTTTATAGCTCTACTTCTGTTTATTTTCTAATACAAGCAGCAACACAAAGGAACCTACAGATAGCACAGGTACAGTCAACTGACTCAGGCTTCCTGCTAGAAACCATTGCTTCTACCATAGGGAGTTGTTCATGCTTCTTGCCGGACTCGAAATTATGCATGGTTACAAGGCAAAACCTTGCTGAAGACTAGAATTCAATGGTGCTTTGACTCACATTATATATGAAAGAAAATCTGTCGCACATGGTCCAAACAGAAACTGGTGCAAATTCATGAGCAATTTTATTTTAATGCATTTCTATGAGCCATAGAACTTTCAGTCCAGTTTCTCCTAATTTCCTCTCTCAGTACCCTTCAAGATTTTGAAGACATTACCAAATCTCACTCCAGCCTCCCTGCTCCATTGGCAAGAACCCAGTTTCTCTTGTTTCTTCGTTTCATTAGAAAACTTCATCTTTGTGACCATTCAAATAAATCTCCCCTCTCTTAAGATCTTGACATACTTCACAACAAGTGGTGCCCAGCAATTATCATCATTCTCCACTTGGGTCATAACCAGTGTTTCAGACAGGTTTCGCAACGGCTTCAGTGCAGCTGTGCTCTCAGGCAGAAAGTTTAATGGAGAAAGGGAACAAAGGTGGAGTGTAAGAAAATAACTGCAGATGCTGGTACAAATCGATTTATTCACAAAATGCTGGAGTAACTCAGCAGGTCGGGTAGCATCTCGGGAGAGAAGGAATGGGTGACGTTTCGGGTCGAGACCCTTCTTCAGACTGAAGTGGAGTGTTTATGTTCAGGAAAACTGACAGCATTTTGAGAGTTGTCTCTAACCTCTTGCTGGTGTGAGTGAGATAAGGGGTTGTGGCAAGAGTCAACCACAAGAGGTGGACTGATATTTTGAGGAGGTTGAACGTCTCTGATTTATTCTGTATTACTAGTTTTAGTTTGAGCAACTAGTTTCCCAGGCTTGGAAGTGCACCCTGAGATTGGATCATTAGCTCCGGCACCATGTGCGGGCCAAGAGGAACACCAGCCTTTCCCTGGTCCACCGGTTCCCATTATCAGAGTCACTGTCAGTGAATCTCATTTCAGACCCTGTTTGGGTTGGGGTATGCACCTTTTTATGTTTAAATGTTTTATGTTACTCCTCTAGATTGACGATCAGATCCAAATGTTTCTCTAGCCGATTCTTAAGTTCTACTCACCCAACCTGGTGTCAAGACTGTCAATCGGGATGACTTCCTGATGGGAGGAAAAATTCACAGCAAGGAGTTACCCTATGAAGAGAAAAACCTACATCCCCTCATGCCTACATAAACCATCCAGTAACTTTCCGGGCCTATGCTCCATGTATATCTCCAAGAATCTTCTAAGCCTTTTGTTGGAAGGATTTATGTGTTTGACCTGGATATGGCTTTAAATGCAATACAGTTGCCCTGTTAATTACAGCTCAGATGCAAACAACACAAAGTGATGGTCTTATTCAGCTGTGGTGAGTCTCTGGAATGCTTGGGTTTATTCAGGCCCTGTCACAGTGTACTGGAGAAACACTTCGATTGATGGCATGAAGATACTTCACTGACCCAGACAATCTCCAGCAATTTATAGTATCCGTGTTCCATGGGTTACATACAGATTTTACATTTTTACAATAATTCACACGTACCCCACTTTTTTGTAGATTCATGTTTTATTTCTGCAGGAGTTGGCCCTGTCTACCTGGCAACTAGAACGTGTCCTCTTTTACCTAACACCATTTTCCCCCAATTATTCTGTAAATAGTTGCTACAAATTATGGCCAAGTCATTCTGCCGTGACTGTATTTATCTTATCTTTGCTCCAGCTAGCTATGTCTTGCAACCTAAACAATATGTCTAGCTAATTAAGGCTTCTTCTAAAATAACCTTTAAGTTACTTTTACCGTATTAACCTAATTTTCCATCACTCTTTTCCAGAATAGAAGGCTCTTCAGTTGAAGATATTACAAGCTTTTCCCCTTTTATAATTTCAAGAAATTTCTTCTTCACTTTTTAACAGTCTTTTCCATTGGTCATATTGCTTTCAAAGAACTGTAGATAAACAGATCCATCCACTTCTATTTGTGTACCCCAATTAAAATCACACTATAATCTTTATATCACTTGTCTTCATTCTTCCTACCAAACTTTGATTCATTTTCAATTTTTATTGAATTGCTGCCTTGTGATTTCAACAGCCGCCTCTGAGGAACATTAGTACGTACTTCTTCCTGTGTGATAAACAACTTATCATTCGGCCCAATTCTATGTTTTGACATTTATTCCATTTCATATCCATGTTGCTGCCCCTTTAATCTAATAGATTTCAGCTTTACGAGCAAATCCATTCATTAAGATCCTCTTCAAAGGTCATGTGTCATGTCCATAACAAAATATTGTCTCAATCACTTCTTCAAAAAATTCAGTCGTTAATTAAGCAAAATGTGTTTTTTTTTGTTGTCAAAGTCTGTATTGGCTTTTGTTTATTAACCCATAATTCTCCGTTTAATATTTCTCTGAATTATTACCTTAAGTCCTTTATAAACCACTAATATTAGGTTGTTTGCTGTGTGATTGCCTTGTTTTCTAACACCACTGTTACAGTATATCATATGCAATTCTTTCTGCATCTGGCATTACTCCCATATCTCAGAAGAATATAAGGATCTAGGAGTTAAAGTACATGTACCCTGTACAGGTACTCTGTACAGGTTCCCTGTAAAGTACAGGTATCCTGAAAAGTGGAGTTACAGTAGATAGGGTGGTGATGAATGCTTTATGTACATTTGCCTTTATCAGTCAGGGAATTTATTGTGGAAGTTGTAATCAAGAACTAGAGGGAGGAGGTTTAAGGTGAGAGGGAAAAGATTTAAAAGGAACCTGAGGAGTAACTTTTTCACACAGAGGGTGGTGATATGGATCAAGCTACCAGAGAAAGTAGTCGAGACAGGTAAAATAACATCTAAAAGATGTTTAGACAGGTATGTGGATAGGAAAAGTTCAAAGGACCAAATGCAAATAAACGGGTCTGGCTTTGATGTGACATCTTGGTCTTATTGGACGAGTTGCCTGAAAGGCCTGTTTCCATGCTCTATTACTTTAAGAGTTGGAGGACTCAATTGAACCTCTGCAATTTTCATTTTCACTGCTCTCAAAAACCTCAAATACATAAAATCTGCTTTTTACCTGATTTTAAGTTGCATTCCATTCTTAGACCACCATTTTATGTTTAAGACTTTTATTTCCTTTTTACATTACCTGCTAATCTATTGTCCTACATTCCTCTTGCCCGAACAATTATTTCCTGTTTTGGTTCTCTTTTGTTTGTGAATGATTTGTTTAGGTCTCTGTTGAGTTATGAACCTAATATTTATCATAAGCGTCTTTTATCTATTACATTTTTAGTCCTGTATCTCCAAACCTCAAGGAGCTGCAACTTTAGAATTCTTTCTTTGCTCCCTTGTGGTGTGTGTCTATTGTGAGACCAAAGCACCCTGTCTTTAAATTAACATTTAATTTCTGTTTTGTCTGGAAATCTTTGATTCTTATCCATCTGGCCTGGATTTGTTATAGGTTCCTGAAATTAGCAATCATCCAGATGAATATTTTCACTTTCAGTATATATTTGCCTTTAACTATCCTGACCCCAAGTTAAGGAAAAATAGTAAGGAGTACCCAAAGGAGGATATATAAGGCTATATAATCTGATCACCAAGGATCTATCAAAAGAAGGACATAAAGTTACTTAAAATTTGTGGCAAAATAATTAAAACAGAAATTAATGAAGTTCATTTTGAAAATCGCGATTTGGTTTTTGTTCATCTTTTGTGCTTCCATCTTGATCCGTTCTTAATCAGAATAAGCTTCACAAAGTGCAATCGTGCAATCTCACCATGTTACAGGTATATTTACAGTTAATAATTAACACAGAACAGAGATCACTTCCATTTTTACTGGGATAGCTATAAAACTCAATTGTGTCATTCAGGTTAATGCTTTTGTTTCTAAGCTCTTGTGCCACTTACCGAAGACCTTTATTTTGCTTGAGGAGCAATACTGGTTAATATGTTTTCAAATTGCTACCATGCATTATAACTGGAATAAGCTGGTTTTGTTCTTGTTGAGGCTGCAGGTGAAAGCCACTAACTGCTTTTCTTCAGCAGTTTTAGATACATTAACCCTTTTTCAGGCATGAAGATTAAATGTTTGGTACAGTTTCAAAATCATTAAGACCACTTGCAATAAGGCACTAGACAATTTAATGAAAGAAAACTAAGTGCCATTTAAAGTACACTTGTGTGACTCTTTACAATGTAAATGTGAAGTGGCTCAGGTTTCCTCAACATGGTTGGTCTTGCTGGTCAGAGGCATGATGTCTGCAAAAGGGAAAAGCAAACAATTGTCTCGGCTGAGGTATAGGGAGTGGGGAAATGGCTCCTGTCTGTCGTGCTCAAGTGCACTTCAAAACAGAGTGTCTGACGGCATCATTGAGATATTAGCTTGATAGTTCTTTCCAATCTTGCAAAGTGCAGGATTGTGTGAGACCCAGGGAGCACTTCACAAGAAGAAAACCGATTTGTGGCAAAGCTGTGAGACATTGGATACGGTGAGATCTATCTGTAATCTTACTGATACTTTTTTCAAATGGTCTTGATAGATAGTCGGTCTGATAACACAGTGAATCAATCATTCATTGCTAGGGAGTTTTTGCAGATAGTTGCAAATAATAGGTGTGATCTTTAAGAAAGGTGTTATTGAAAGCAATTCCTGGAACCATAGTTTGTATCAAATATATATTAACATTTCCGAATGGATCTTCGTAAACCTGTTCTGCTTCATGGAGTCATTGATTCCAGTTGTACCAGCACGCACTGTGGTCTTATGCGGAGCGTTGATCTCACTAACCTTCTGCTCTGGATAATTAGGTGTCAGGCAGCATGGCACCAGAGCTCTCTTCCTTCTCACCTCTGGGAGGGTTCAACAGAAGACAATGCTGGGCAAAGGAACTTCTATTGAAGTCTGTCATCAGAATTATCAACCACGGAAACAGGCCCTTTGGCAAAACTCATCCGTACCAACTATGATGCTCTATCTAAGCTGGTCCCATTATTTATATCAAAACATTCAGTGTACAGATGGTTTTGTCAGCAGTAGCCAACAAGAACAAAAACATTATATCTCAGAATCAGAATCAGAATTACCTTTATTGTCATCCCAAAAAAACAAGTCTTTTGGACGAGATTTCGTCACCCACAGTCCAACAATAAGAGCAATAAAATAAGCAATTACACTCCACAAACCAACACAAAACAAAAAAAAGAAACATCTATCACAGTGAGTCTCCTCCAGTCACCTCCTCACTGTGATGGATGTTTCTTTTTGTTTTATGTTGGTTTGTGGTTGTGTGTGTAATTGCTTATTTTATTGCTCTTATTGTTGGACTGTGGGTGACGAAATCCCCCGCGGTCAGGCTGTTGAAGTTGCCACGTTCCAGGCCATGCTAGATGGTGAAAGGTCTGCAGCAGGCCGACCCAAGCCACGCAATTCGGGGCGGGCGAAGACGCTGCCGCTGCACGTCGGGGCGGTCGTGGCTCCCGACATGAAGCCCCCGCCAGGCAGAGAAAAATCCCGCGGCCTATTTCATGCCGCGCCGGACGGTGAAAGGTCCGCGGCGGGCCAACCCAAGCCCCGCGATCCAGGGCGGGCGAAGACGCTGCCACTGCTGGAGCTCCCGATGTCGGCCCCCACCCAGAGGGGTGCGAGCTTCCGACGTTCACGCGGCCCGCGGCCGAAGCCTCCGAAGGCGAGTCACAGCCGCTCCCGCAGCCTCCGAAAGCAGCCAGCTCTGCAGATGGTGAGTTCGGTCCATGGGCTCTGCGAACCAGAGCCCAGGTGGTGTCAGGTGGAGGCCGCCAACTCCAGGTGTTTGGCCGATGGAGACACGACCCAGAAAACAAAGGTCGGGTCTCTGTTCAGAAGAAACAATTTTACAGTTCCCCCCTCCCCCCCCACACATAGTACACAACCACAAAAAACACATCACATCTAAACACTACAATTAAGACAAAAAACAACAACAAAAACACAAAGACAAATGGACCACAGGTAAGCCGCAGCTGCTAGGGCAGTGCCGCCATTTTGGGATCTAATTGATATGACAATTTTCAAATGTTTAAGGCAATCAGAGACATTTAAAAAACGTTCAAATTTAATGTAATAATTTGCAAAGTGTATTTGCAACAAAAAATTAAATGATTTGAAAGCACATTAAAACACAGAAATAATTGAAAATAATAACTTAACAATTAAAAAAAATATCCCTTCCCTTTAATCTCAATCTGCAGGCTAAGAATGGTGATGGGAGTAAATAGCATCCAGTTTAGACTAAGATCTGAGAGACAATGCCTCACCAACAAGAGAATATTTATTGACCAACTATCAATCTTGAGTCTAGGGCTTTAGATCCTTTAAGAATTCTTGACCAGGTCACAACGATTCATCTCATTTTGCAAGTCTCTGTTGTAAAAGTTACACATAATATATTTTTACATTGATAGTGTGTGGCTTCAGGTTTCTGTATCTTCTGCCTGAAAGTATTAGCAAGAAGAGGACAGCGTCCAGATGGTGGGGATCCTTAATGATAGATGTTGTCTTCAAATGGCAGTGCCTCATGTAGATTGCATCACAGGTGGATAGGGTGGTCAAGATGGGTATTGAAAAACTGCTCACAGTTGGCTTTTGAATGGGACAAATGGGACTAGCTTTGATTGGACATTCAGATAGGCATGGACAAGTTGGGCCGAATAACCTGTTTCTGTTCTGTACGACTCTATTTCTTTCTAACTTTCCTCTTGCGTTTAGGTTTGGTCTCCTTGTCTAAGAAAGGATATACTTGCGGCAAAGGGAGGGCATGAAGATTCACCTGATTGATCTCCAGAAATGTTGAGACAGCTGTAGTTTGAGAGATTGTCAACTTTACCCATATACATTTGTCTTTAGAACAAGACTGAATCTATCGGAACATACACGATTCTAACAAGACTTTACAATACAGATGCCAGGCTGATTTGTCCCCTGGTCACAGAAAGAGATCTCCATTCAGTGCTGAGATAAGAAAATAATTTCTTCACCCTGAGGTTAGAGGATTTTGGGAATTCTCTACTCAAGAGGCTTATTGGGCCTCAGTTGCTGAGCATATTCAAAAGAGAAAATATTCAGGGAATCAAGTAAACGCACATGCAGAAAGCTGTACTGAGGTGAAAAATGTCTAGGTTTATTGAATGGTAAAGCCAGAACAAGGAGTCAAATGATTCACTCCTTTCTCTATTTCCGATGGCCTTATGTTCTTGTCAAGGTTTGAAAGGGGCTTCAATGGCAATGCTTGAATGGCACCTACATAATTTATAGCATTTAGTAAAACACATATAAAAAGGAAATTGAGATGGGAAGGTGAAAGAGAAAGGTGGAAATATTATGGTGAGTACAAATATCATGGTCAAAGGATAGGGTTTTGATAGAGAAAGAGCATTACAAGTTGCGATGTCAGTAACTAAATAGGCTGCACCTATTTTCTATGTTTCTATGTTTCTAAAACATTTCTTTGCCATTTCATAAACATGAACTCAAGGAATGGCAGATGCTGGAATCTTGAGCACAACGCAAAGTGGTGGAGTAACTCAATGGGGCCAGCAGGATCTGGGAGGGGATGGAGAGATGACGTTTATCATGTGTCCATTCCATGTACAGATGCGGTTTGACCGCCTGAGCTCCGCCATCACTTTGTGTTTTGCTCAAGGAGCATTCGGTTGTGCTGGTTCCTTTAAAGATCTCCCCAGTGAGTTCACTTCCTCGGTGGTATTTCCCTGGAGTGCTAATGTTTTTATTACAAATATTTACTTAATTTACTAATAAGACTTATCAGTGAAACTAGTTCAACCACCCATTTGTCCAGATTGTAATAACTTACTTCATTATTTTTGTTTTCCTCTGATGTCCTTGTGTCTGTTGAACATTAACTTAAGTCTGTTGCCTGATTACTGACACTTCAGTCATTGAAAACTCGTTTTATTACTGTATTCAATCTATTCCAGCCAGGCCACTATTATTACCATTGCATTTTCATTTTACCATCTCTGCTTTCCAAGAAGCACTTCTGTTTCTCTAATCTCATGACATCACCAAGGCTTCACACACCAGGTACCATCCCAGTGGATGTATGTATTAGACCATTGGAGAATGCTGTACGGAATGAAACTTTGCCAATGTTTCCAATCAGTTACCTAATTCAACAGTGGATTTAGCAGGGAGCGTTTCACAATGCAATCCTTCATTTCCAATTTTCCTGTGTGTACTGTGCAGCAAGATCCCTCTATATTCAAGTGCCGTGAGAAGAATCACCCCTCAATACTCTACTTTACAGCAGGAAGAACTGTGGAGCAGGATCTCGATGAATTTCTCCTCCTTTACCTGGGGACACTGAGGTCTAGTTATATTGGGACTTTTGACCCAATTAAAAGATCAGCTAAGCTGGCCACAGACCAGTGAAGCTGAAAGAGTGAACCTGAAACTCTCTGGTGTGTACACATCAGTGACATGCCTGCTGAGAGCAAAATCAACAACATTTTAGAGTTTGTGTGATACATAGCGAGATGCTGATTAATTCATCTGCATTCATAACATGTCTTGGGGCAATGCCAAAGTCAAATGGCTGATGGCAAAAGATATATAAAACTGCCTGTGACTACAGTGATTTGACATAAATCAAGTGCCATCAGTTCCCTGCTGTGACTATTGCATGATGTCATCTAGCATATAAGATGCTGTGGTGAAGAGTTGAAATTACTTCAGCACTCGTGATTCTTCTATATATTAGGAGCACATGTAACAGGAGCTGGTGTCAGGAAGAAATTACTGCAGTGGTTTAGCATGTTCTGAATATTCTCATGATTGCTATGTTCCACAGCAGCATGGGGCACACAGGAGTTAGTTTTGGCAGCGTGCAGTCCAAACACAATTAAGACTTTGTGAAACTGTCTGGAAGAGTTTCAGTTAGTGATCTGGTTCAATTAGCTGCCCAAGGAACTGAAAGTATAAAACCTGACCATGTGACGTTCAGCTAGCACAACCATGAAATGATATCGTGGTTCGTAAAACAATTAGGACATGTAACAACATGAGAACAGAATGTGACACATGAAAAAGAGTACAGTTGCCACACACTGTGTGGATTGAGAGAAATTCAGTCTGTGACTGCTGACAGTAAGAATCGCTGACACATATTATGAATGTCTGTCTTCAAACTGTTTATGGTTTGTATTTGGGAAACACAAGGAACTGCAGATGCTGGAATCTTGAGTAAAACACAAAGTACTGGAGTAACTCAGCAGATTTTGCAGCATTGCCTCAGGTCATAAACAGGCAAAGTTTCTGGTCAGGATCCTTCTTCAGACTCTCAAAAGGGGAGTAGTGAGAGAGGATCTCATAGAACTCCCGATGGAAAGAGGTGGACCTTCTTCAAAAGAGGCATACTTTGAGGAGATGTCTCAGTGGAGCAGTAAAATGGAGCCAAATAAACTGCAGATGCTAGAATCTTGAGTAAAACAGAAAGTACTGGAGTAACTTATTGAGTCAGGCAGGATTGCTGGAGGGCATGGACATGTGAGATTTCAGCTCAGGACCCTTCCTTGTATTTATCTGGCCACCATAATCTCTTCACATAATCCCCTTATAGTAACCCAGTTGCACCACAATTAAGATATAAAGGTAAAGCATTTTTAAAATTAGATCAATAGGGGATGTTTGAACCTAGACTCACCCCTGCAAAAGAATTGGATTAGGTGTGACATTGGATTTACACCCTATTTCATTTTACTCTCCTTTGAAATCTGCACTGCAAGGATGCAGTAATCGTGAGCAGGTGTAAAACTCGCATTCCACCCAAATCCTTGACTCTCATGCTTGACAAATGAGATTACAATTATCCCCAAAGCATCTGTGTATTTGTTCAACAGTCGCGGTTTAACTTGTTGAACCTCCACTTCACCGCAATGACTAAAATAAATGAGTGATGGCACTCATCTCCGGGACCCAGGTCCCTCTGCTGGATGGATGTGTGACTTGCATTTCTCCAAAGTTCAACGTTAAATACTTGGTGACAATAAACGTTTCATGACTTGTGAATTTATGCACCGTTCACAATGTCAAATATTAAATATTGCATTTGATAACTGAATTTCATAAATTTTGATTTATTTTCACAGTCCTGGAAAGATTGTCCAAAGTTTTCAAACCAATGGCTGTCTGTCTATGTCAATGAAAATCAAAACAATTACATATGGTGGATATCAGAAATAAAAACATTTTTTGTTTTATTTGTGGCCTGTGTTAAGCTGAAATCTTTTTTTAAGGCCTACGAACATTGGAACTCATATCCAAAGATAAACACGATGTGTCTTCAAATCCACCCTGGAAGTACTCTCCCAACAAGACATGGATCTTGAAATATATGTCCATGGATATATCCAAATATATGTCCATGGATGCAGTATATCCAAATATATACCCATGATATAAATTATATGTTTCCCTGATGCAGATCTATGATATGTCTTGCTATTGATCTACATTCATTCCATTCTCCAGGTTAGATTTTAGCTACCTGGCCGTAGGTAATTAATTAACAACCAGCTCATGATCTCTGCAAGTTTGGCCATCCAACGTGTTCACAAGGCAGAATAATTTGCTTCATTAAGTAGTTGTTTGAGCTGTCTAACAATGGTGGCAGTTTGGAGACCAGATGAAAGGAAACTAGGTTGGTTTTTCAATTCTTTGGAGGAACTATACTGCTCCTTCAAGCCTCCTAAATAAACTGCAAAACCAACCTAAGGGTTCCTCCAGCACCATAATCAGGTGATCTCAGTATGGGACATCCTAAAATAAGTCACATGTACATCTAAACCTTAACTTACACGTTAAAAGGCTAACTGAGGACACTCAGCAGTCAGTTTGAAAGAAAATTGTGACACTGCCAAGGAAATGAAGCAATAAGTCAATTCCCACCATCGTTGGCAGGTTAATATCCCATTTATAACATCCAAGTGGCCATAAATCCTTCCCTTCCCTGCCTGAATGATTTACTTCTTGTACATTACAGAGTGATGTTGCATAGTTGGCCTCTATACCCGTGTTGCTTATTTAGTAGAACAGTTCAATTAATCCATTTTTGTTCTGGAAAATGTGGTTGAATCTGCATTCTCCACCCTTTCAGGATGTTCATTCTCGGGCATCACAGCTCTGACTTTGGACTTTATACTTTAGAGATACAGCAGGGTAAACAAGTCCTTCGGCCCACCGAGTCCGCGCCATCCAGCAATCACCCATACACTAGTACTATCCAACACACTAGGGACAATTTACTGAAGCTAATAAACCTTCAAAGCTGCACGGCTTTGAAATGTGGGAGGAAACCGGAGCACGGTGAAAACCCATACGGTCACAGGGAGAACCGTACAAACAACACCCGTAGTCTGAATTGAACCCAGGTCTCAGGTGCTGTAAGGCAGCAACTTTACCACTGCGCTGCTCTGTGTTGGAATTGTGTTGGAAGGAGAAACCTTTGTGCAAAACATACTTAGATATGCACTTAGAAAGTAGTGACCAATAGAGATGTGAACTGCGTGATGGTGGGTGGGAGTGGGCTAGATGACTATTCTGGATAGACCCGAAGACTTGCTGTCTGTATTGTAAATTTTCTGTGATTTGATTGAAAAATGCTTCTTCATATCTCCTCTGGTCATTTTGCCAGTCGTTGTAGATCACTGAACATTGATACGAACCTTTTTTTCAGTGGAGACAGTTTCTACGTGCTAACCATTCAATCTTTGCAACAACTTTATTACAAGTTCTCATAATGTTCACTGCTCTAATAAGATCAGGCCCAGCTTCTCCAGTCTTTCCAGACCCTCAGCCACAACACAGTTGTAATAAATCTCTCTCTCTCATCAGAATCTTGACAAACTTTCATTTCTACTCCTGTGGCCAGAATTGAACACAAAAACTGAGAGCTGACTTATCCTTCATGAAGGATCAGTAGCCTTCCCTCACTTTTATCCCTTTTTTTCACCATTATCAAATACAAGGATCCTGTTTAACCTTTTGATACAGCATTCTCAACATGTCTTAGCATATTCAAGGTTTTGAGTACATACATACCCCAGGTCTGCCTAATGGTGCATTCCATTTTTAAATTACTCCATTTGGTTCATATCCTCTCACTTCATTTATTTCACCAACATTTACAACATCATACACTCAACAGTACACTGATTTCACCTGTGTCCCCTGAGGTGTCCTGTTGTCTGCCTCATTGATTATATATTTATTAGTTTTGTAACACTGGGCAAGATTAGAAAAAAACTTTATATATTTATTAACATACATCAGACATGGTAGTGGTGCCTTAGCAAACTTCAAATGTCAATAACTCATTGACCCGTACTTCACAGTGGCAATAATAGCCAAAGTAGCAACATCCTCTATCATCGGAGCGAGTTCTGGATTTCCATGTCACTAAAATTGGATCCAAAAATGTGAAATAGTTGTCAAAAAAAAAACCCAGCATAGCTTCACAGGTTAGAACATTTACACCCACCTTCACTGCAATCAAAGGAAGCTACTGGAACTGCTTAGTATGATGGTATCAAAGCGCCCAGGGGAGTTTAATTCCCCTCAATTTAAGAATAAATCCTGGTATAAAATGCTCCAAACAGCTTACATTTCATTGCATAAGGTCTATGTTTGCAAAATTACACAGGTGCTATTTACTGATGAGCAACCAAATATATTCTGAAACACCAGCTTTGTATAAAGTAATTTCCTTGTGAACTTTTCAAAACATTAAGGAGTTTATACGTTCTCCCCGTGACCTGCGTGGGTTTTCTCCAAGATCTTCGGTTTCCTCCCACACTCCAAAGACGTACAGATATATAGGTTAATTGACTGGGTAGATGTAAAAATTGTCCCCGGTGTGTGTAGGATAGTGTTAATGTGCGGGGATCGCTGGGTGGTGCGGACTCGGTGGGCCGAAGGGCCTGTTTCCGTGCTGTATCTCTAAATCTAAAAAAAATCTAAAACAAAATCTAAAATCTTCCAGCCGCAAGGACTGCCCTTAAGCCTTGTCACGAACTTGGCTCCAGATCAATTCCCCGAAAGACCTCAGTTAAGATTGTGCACTGTCTGATGGAGAGCCCCTTTGAACTACAAGAACTCTGGTGGTTCTCCGAGTTAGATAACAGGCTCTGTAGGCAGGGGCAAAATCATTGCTGAGATGCAGTAACCAGCAAAATATCAGGGAAAACTGCTTAAAAAAGGCTGTGCAAGTTCTATTGCTGGCTAAGGACAAAATTGCTGTCCAAGTTCCATGCCAGATCATCACGTTTCCGACTGTCCTGTATCACTTCATCTCATGCCACACCACAAACTGGTTGGAGTTTTTAACACTGCCTGAAGAAGCTGGATAACACTGCCTGAAGAAGCTAGTCGATGTAAATACTCCCACAACATTCAAGAAGTATCTTGCGATCACTTGAATTGCACATAAGAAAATACTAAGTGTGAGAAGAACTCAATGGGTCAGGCAGCATCTGTGAAAGTAGTTGGACAGATGACGTTTCAGGTTAGGATCCTTCTTCATACAGCACTTGAATGGCCAAGGCATAGAAAGCCATGGACCAAGTGTTGGCAAATGGGATAGATATGATTTGGTACTTCATGGTTAGTGTGGACATGGTGGGCTGAGAGGCCTGTCTCCAGAACAATCCCCTCGCCCCCCTGCCTAAACAATGAGCTGCCTTTGAATGTTAACATTGTGCTCACAGTTCACTGAGAGTGTGGTCTCACCACAAAGGGAAAAATCTGTGCCAGTGAGTCAATCAAAGGATTCTGTATTGAACAAAACATCATGGGCAACTCAACTTACCTAGGTAATGTACATAATTACAATGCATCTATAAGAAATGAACAGCTACGATGATACATTTAATCTATAATAGACTTCAAACCCATTCTGTATGAAACTCAAGACAAAGCTCTGTGAATGCAGTGCAGCTGTGCTTTTATACAGAAATTAAATCTGGGCATTTTGCCATTACCTTATAAAGCAGCATTACAATGCACAGCATGGAAGATATCAAAAGGAGTGGTAACACATGTGTAGTATTGGTGGATTGTACCTGTCCACAAATCAAACAACTTCCCAAAGCCATATCAAGAGCTCACTAAGGCCAAGTAGAAAGATTCACCGATGGGAAGTCTTGTAAGGCTCACTGATGTTCAGACATAAAATCTTGATATATGTAACTGACATCAAGTTCCATGCTGAGAATATGAAATTGTTGCATCACCATTATAGAAACAAGGAACTGCAGATGCTGGTTACAATAAAAGACACAGCTGCCTGACCCACAGAGTTACTCCAGCAATTTGCATCGCCTTTATAATTGTTTACTGAGCTAATTTCAGACTAGTTAAAAAGAAAATCTTTGAAGGGAGAGTGTTTGATTAAGGTACAAAATTAAATATGTTGGCTTGTCGTAGTGAAAGACGAGGATGTGTTGAACTGATGCATTTACTAGCTTTTCCAGCTTTTATAGACAATAGGTGCCGGAGATTCTTAAAACAGCTTGTAATGGAGCCTACCAGGGAGAAGGCAATTCTGGATTTAGTGTTGTGTAATGATCCTGATCTGATAAGAGGACTAGAGGTAAAAGAGCCATTAGGAGGCAGTGATCACAACATGATAAGTTTTACTCTGCAAATGGAAAGGCAGAAGGGAAAATCGGAAGTGTCAGTATTGCAGAATAGCAAAGGGGATTACAGAGGCATGAGGCAGGAGCTGGCCAAAATTGACTGGAACGAGGCCCTAGCAGGGAAGACGGTAGAACAGCAATGGCAGGTATTCCTGGGAATAATGCAGAGGTTGCAGGATCAATTTATCCCAAAGAGACGGAAAGAATCTAAGGGGAGTAAGAGACACCTGTGGCTGACAAGGGAAGTCAAGGACAGCAAAAAATTAAGGAGAGGAAGTATAACATAGCAAAGAAGAGTGGGAAGACAGAGGATTGGGACTCTTTTAAAGAGCAATAAAAGTTAACTAAAAAAGCAATACGGGGAGAAAAGATGAGGTACGAGGGTAAACTAGCTAATAATATAAAGGAGGATAGCAAAAGTTTTTTTAGGTACGTGAAGAGGAAAAAAATAGTCAAGGCAAATGTGGGTCCCTTGAAGACAGAAGCAGGGGAATTTATTATGGGGAACAAAGAAATGGCAGACGAGTTAAACCGTTACTTTGGATCTGTCTTCACTGAGGAAGATACACACAATCTCCCAAATGTTCTAGGGGCCGGAGAACCTAGGGTGATGGAGGAACTGAAGGAAATCCACATTAGGCAGGAAATGGTTTTGGGTAGACTGATGGGACTGAAGGCTGATAAATCCCCAGGGCCTGATGGTCTGCATCCCAGGGTACTTAAGGAGGTGGCTCTAGAAATAGTGGAAGCATTGGAGATCATTTTTCAATGTTCTATAGATTCAGGATCAGTTCCTGTGGATTGGAGGATAGCAAATGTTATCCCACTTTTTAAGAAAGGAGGGAGAGAGAAAACGGGCAATTATAGACCAGTTAGTCTGACATCAGTGGTGGGGAAGATGCTGGAGTCAATTATAAAAGACGAAATTGCTGAGCATTTGGATAGCAGTAAAAGGATCATTTCGAGTCAGCATGGATTTACGAAGGGGAAATCATGCTTGACAAATCTACTGGAATTTTTTGAGGATGTAACTAGGAAAATTGACAGGGCAGAGTCAGTGGATGTGGTGTACCTCGACTTTCAGAAAGCCTTCGACAAGGTCCCACATAGGAGATTAGTGGGCAAAATTAGAGCACATGGTATTGGGGGTAGGGTACTGACATGGATAGAAAATTGGTTGACAGACAGAAAGCAAAGAGTGGGGATAAATGGGTCCCTTTCGGAATGGCAGGCAGTGACCAGTGGGGTACCGCAAGGTTCGGTGCTGGGACCCCAGCTATTTACGATATACATTAATGACTTAGATGAAGGGATTAAAAGTACCATTAGCAAATCTGCAGATGATACTAAGCTGAGGGGTAGTGTGAATTGTGAGGAAGATGCAATAAGGCTGCAGGGTGACTTGGACAGGTTGTGTGAGTGGGCGGATACATGGCAGATGCAGTTTAATGTAGATAAGTGTGAGGTTATTCACTTTGGAAGTAAGAATAGAAAGGCAGATTATTATCTGAATGGTGTCGAGTTAGGAAGAGGGGATGTTCAACGAGATCTGGGTGTCCTAGTGCATCAGTCACTGAAAGGAAGCATGCAGGTACAGCAGGCAGTGAAGAAAGCCAATGGAATGTTGGCCTTCATAACAAGAGGAGTTGAGTATAGGAGCAAATAGGTCCTTCTACAGTTGTACCGGGCCCTGGTAAGACCGCACCTGGAGTATTGTGTGCAGTTTTGGTCTCCAAATTTGAGGAAGGATATTCTTGCTATTGAGGGCGTGCAGCGTAGGTTCACTAGGTTAATTCCCGGATTGGCGTATGTTGAAAGGCTGGAGCAATTAGGCTTGTATACACTAGAATTTAGAAGGATGAGGGGGGATCTTATTGAAACACATAAGATAATTAGGGGATTGGACACATTAGAGGCAGGAAACATGTTCCCAATGTTGGGGGAGTCCAGAACAAGGGGCCACAGTTTAAGAATAAGGGGTAGGCCATTTAGAACGGAGATGAGGAAGAACTTTTTCAGTCAGAGAGTGGTGAAGGTGTGGAATTCTCTGCCTCAGAAGGCAGTGGAGGCCAGTTCGTTGGATGCTTTCAAAAGAGAGCTGGATAGAGCTCTTAAGGATAGCAGAGTGAGGGGGTATGGGGAGAAGGCAGGAACGGGGTACTGATTGAGAGTGATCAGCCATGATCGCATTGAATGGCAGTGCTGGCTCGAAGGGCTGAATGGCCTACTCCTGCACCTATTGTCTATTGTCTATTGAGTAGGCCATTCAGCCTTTCTAAATGGCCTACCCCTTATTCTTAAACTGTGGCCCCTGGTTCTGGACTCCCCCAACATTGGGAACATGTTTCCTGCCTCTAACGTGTCCAATCCCTTAATAATCTTATGTTTCAATCAGATCCCCTCTCATCCTTCTAAATTCCAGTGTATACAAGCTTAGTCGCTCCAGTCTTTCAACATACAAATTCCTAATTCCGGGAATTATCCTAGTGAACCTACGCTGCACGCCCTCAATAGCAAGAATATCCTTCCTCAAATTTGGGGACCTAAACTGCACACAGTACTCCAGCTGCAGTCTCACTAGGGCCCTGTACAACTGCAGAAGGACCTCTTTGCTCCTATACTCAACTCCTCTTGTTATGAAGGCCAACATTCCATTGGCTTTCTTCACTGCCTGCTGTACCTGCATGCTTCCTTTCACTGACTGATGCACAAGGACACCCAGATCTCGTTGTACGTCCCCTTTTCCTAACTTGACTCAACTCAGATAATAATCTGCCTTCCTATTCTTACCACCAAAATGGATAACCACACATTTATCCACATTAAACTACATCTGCCATACATCCGCCCACTCACACAACCTGTCCAAGTCACCCTGCAACCTCATAGCATCTTCCTCACAGTTCACACTGCCACCCAGCTTTGTGTCATCTGCAACTTTGCTAATGTTACTTTTAATCCCTTCATCCAAGTCAATAATGTATATTGTAAATAGCTGCGGTCCCAGCACCGAGCCTTGCGGTACCCCCACTAGTCACTGCCTGCCATTCTGAAAGGGACCCATTTATCCCCACTCTTTTCTTTCTGTTTGCCAACCAATTTTCTATCCATGTCAGTACCCTACCCCCAATACCATGTGCTCTATCTTTGCGCACTAATCTCCTATGTGGGACCTTATCGAAGGCTTTCTGAAAGTCAAGGTACACTACATCCGCCAGCACTCCCCTGTCCATTTTCCTAGTTACATCCTCAAAAAATTCCAGAAGATTAGTCAAGCATGATTTCCCCTTCGTAAATCCATGCTGACTCGGAACGATCCTGTTACTGCTATCCAACTGCTCCGCAATTTCGTCTTTTATAATTGACTCCAGCATCTTCCCCACCACCGATGTCAGACTAACTGGTCTATAATTTCCCGTTTTCTCTCCCTCCTTTCTTAAAAAGTCGGATAACATTAGCTACCCTCCAATCCACAGGAATTGATTCTGAATCTATAGAACATTTTGTTGCAGATTTCTGCAATGCTTTCCATCTCAATCAGGGAGAACTGCCAGATTTTGTTTGGAATGGCACCATGGGGTCATTTAGATTCACCTGACGGGGTAAATAAGGTCTCAATTTCATGCCTCATCTAAAAGGCAGCACTCCTGACATTGTGGTGCTCCCCTCAGTATGGCACACAATTGTCAGTGTACATTTTGTGTTCAACTTTCCAATTCAGGGGGGTTTAAACCCCTAACCTTCTGGCTCAGAGATTTGGCAGTGATCAATGAGGCACTGGTGATGCAATGATAAAAATTAAAGGGTGTGCAGGAAAGTGAGAACTGGGGTGGGGGGATTTGGGGAGTTGAGGTGGTTGTGGGCTGAAAGGGGTATACCAAGCTGAACTGCTTAATAAGGCATATGGCACACTCAGCTTTGTGATTGCTGACCTGATATTGAAACAATTCATGCATACCTGCAGCAAAACCAGACATTATTCACCAGTGGGCAGTCAATTAGAATGCAGCATTAGTGCCAAAAGTGAACGGCAATGGCCATCTCTAACAACCATCTCCTCTTGACCTGAGTGGGTAAAAGACCTGCCTTCTTGTAGACAAAACATCTGGACTATGCTTGAAAACCAACATGCATGCTCCAAACAATGATTAAACAGAGTTTCTACTGCAAAGCCCAAAGACCCGCCTCGTGAATTCCACCAACAGCTCCAACCACATGGTATTTTTTCTTCAAAAAGTGCAGCAATTAATTTATCTGGAGCCAACAGCTCACAAATTCAAGCTCCATGAATATGCAGTACATCGCAAAACTTCATGAAATCTGTTGCTGGCCCTGATTTGCTCTGGCCTTTTCTTTCCTCCAGTTGATTTCAATTCACCTCCCCCCCCCCCCCCCCCCCCCACACCTCTACTTTCAGTCTGAAGAAAGGTTCCATCTTGAAATGTCACCTACTCCTCTCCAGAGATGCTGTCTGACTCACTGAGATACTCCAGCGTTTTATGTCTATCTTTGGTATAAACCAGCATCTGCAGTTCTTTCCTACACGTGAATCACTGAGGTCAGTTAATGAGGATGCGGCATAATATTTTTATCTGCATTGTATCAGGCCAAATGGTACAGGTTAATCACACATCATCATCTCAGATCACACTTTGCAGTGCTGCCCAGTTTTGTTCCCATTTTGCTGTACCAAGTTTGGAAAACATTATCTAATTTTGGTCAAGATTCAGCTGGGGTAATGTGACTGATTGCAGGCACACCACTTTTGGATGGATGTCACACGTTAGAGAGGATGCAACTATGGTTTATTCAAAAACTCCAGGTAGGTGAAGAAAAATGAAGAAAAAACAATGTTCTCCTTTAAGCAGAGGTTGATGGAGAGATTTGACTGAGATGCTCAAATTCGTGAAAGGTTTAGAAAGAGATGAGAAACTGCTTACACTGAAGAATGGACTAAAAATCAGAAAGACAAATTTAAGGTCGTTAGCATTGGAAGCTAAGAGAACAAGAGGATATTTTTCAATACATTGTTTATTATAAACTGTATTCTAAACTCTATTATAAAATGCACTGCCAGAAATGCTGGTGGAAGCAGATTCAATGAGAACTGGGCCATGATTTGAATAGCTCTACCAAACCTCTGACAGAAGCATCATCGACTAAACAACCTCTTTCGGTTCTTTCTGTTCTGTTCTATACATAGAAAGTACCAAAGAAAATATTTGCAGCTTAGAAAGTAATTATTCAGTTTTATCGTGAAGATGGTGATTTTTGTTACGCCAATCACACAACACCCTGTCACTCCTGCTCTGCATGATTTTTTTTCTCTAAATGATTGTTGTCAGAATTTTTCAAGCTTTATTGGGATAAAAATTTCATAGTTATTTCTGGCATCACAGCATGTTCTTACTGTGATTTTTCTTGGATTTCAGTCCTTTGCAGGCAGAGTTTCCAAAGCAGTTGATAATAAGGACTAGGGCTACTCTACATTCATCAGGCTGGAAGAAAATAATGCATTGGGATAGAAACTCATTGCTGGCCATGTATGCTCTATGTGTACACCGGGTAGCAGCTGCATATCATACCCAACGTTGAATTTGCCTGCACTCAAATCCATAGAACCTAATGTGATAACAATATAAACTACAGCCCCAACAACATTAAAAGACACAAAGTGCAGGAGTAACTTAGCAGTTCAGGAGGCATCTCTGGAAAACATGGACAGGTGACATTTTGGGTCAGGACCCTTCTTCAGACAGATTGTGGTGGGGTGGGAAAGGGGTCAAAGCTGAAAAGGAGGAGTGGCAGGACAAAGTGGACTTCAGGTCTGAGGAAAGGTCCCAACCCATCCTTTTGCTTCAGAGATGCTGACTGATCCGCTCCAGCACTTTGTGTCTATCAAGTGCAGGACAAAAGCTGGTAAGTGAGGGGTGGGGAGGGGATAGTCAGATGGTTGAATAAGGGTCAGAGATGAAAAAGACAAAATGTGTGAGATGAGGATCGATGAGTTGTGAATTGTGAAGCCAGAGGTGGATGTGTCCAGGTGGGGCAGAGGGAGGAAGGGGGGGAATTTAATTACATAATATTGGAGAATTCCAATGTTCATACCGTTATGCTGTAAGACCCCCAAACGGAATATTAAGTGCTGTTCCTCCAGTTTACGTGTGTCCTCACTCTAGCAATGGAGGAGGCCCAG
Organism: Rhinoraja longicauda; assembly: GCF_053455715.1. Classification (NCBI taxonomy): domain Eukaryota; kingdom Metazoa; phylum Chordata; class Chondrichthyes; order Rajiformes; family Arhynchobatidae; genus Rhinoraja; species Rhinoraja longicauda. The sequence goes on along the minus strand of NC_135954.1, from coordinate 64,376,402 downwards.
GTCAGAAAGGTCAGTATGGAAATAGGAAGAGGAGTTAGAATGGTTGGCAACCGGGAGGTCACGTGGGCCTTGGCGGACCGAGTGCACGTGTTCAGCGAAATAGTTGCCTTGTCAACGTTTGATCTCTTCGATGTAAAGGAGACCACATCGAGAACTCCAAATGCAGTAGTTAAAGTTAAAGGAGGTGCACGATATACCTCTGTCTCACCTGGAATGACTGTTGTGGTCCCTGGGTGGAATGTAAGGTATAGGGACAGGTGTTACATCCCCTGCAGTGGCTGGGGAAAATATCTGGGGAAGGGGTGGTTTGGGTGGGGATGAATGAGTGAACCAAGGAGTCGCAGAGAGAGCAGTCTCTATGGATGGCCTATGTGATCTCCCGGTTGCTAACTATTTTAACTCCTCTTCCTATTCCCATACTGACCTTTCTGTCCTGGGCCTCCTGCAATGCCAGAGTGATGCCACATGGAAACTGGAGGAACAACATCTCATATTCCAGCTGGTTTGTGTTTTCTTCAGCTGAAGTTACAACTGGTTTTATAGACACAATGACCTGTAGATGTTAGTTTACCAAAAAAGACACAAAGTGCAAGAATAACTCAGCGGGTCAGGCAGCATCTCTGGAAAACATGGATAGATGAACTTTGGTGTTGAGGCCCTTCTTCAGATTGAATAATGGTACTGACCTGAATGTCACCTATCTGCGTTCTCCAGAGATGCTGGCTGACCTGCTGAGCTACTCCAGCACTTTGTGTCTTTTTTTTTGACAACTTATTTGGTTTCCACAAGCAAAGAAACATGAGTTTCTTAGGAAGGTTGAGGGATTTTATCTTTCTTGAGACCATCTCAGCAAGCTTACCACCTGTATGAATATTGAATTCCCCTATTTTAGGTAATTAATCCGCCCCCTTTTTAAAAAAATCCTTCACCCCCCCCCCCCCGGTTGCATACCTATTTCTTCTCTTCCACCTATATTCCTTCCTCTGGCTTCACAATTTTCACTTCTATCCTTATCTCTGACCATTTTGTCTTTTCATCTCTGGCCTTTGTCCAACCATCTATCAATTAAATGCCCCTTACCTGTTGCCACCTATTGCTTGTCAGACCTTGTCCTGCCAATCCACCCTTCCAGCTTTCTCCCCTTTTCCCCCTCCACCACAATCAGTCTAAAGAAGGGTTCTGAACTCAAAACATCACCTATCCATGTTCTCCAGAAATGCTGCCTGACCCATTGATTTACTCCAGTACTTTGTGTCTTTTTTAACAATAAACTAGCAGCTGCAGTTCCTTGTTTTGCCTCTACAGCAAACATGCATGCAGGGCAAACCTCTGAGAAAGTGATCAGTAAATTCAAAGCTGTCTTTGTAACAGCTTTGTTTAGCCACACAGTGCAATAGTGCCATTTAATTCTCAATCCTCATACTGACAACACAGAATATCTCATGGGACATCTTTGAACCCATGCCGAGCTCCACAATGAATCACGATTTTTCAGCATATTAGTAAAATAATCAGACTCATACCATGCTGTAACTCTTCTTGGTGTGAGTAGTAAATTCAAAACATGTAGGCTTACAGCTATCATGAGCAGAGGGAAGTCATCAGCCAAAGCTGTCATCTTTTAGACTCCTACTGCTCACAGATATGACAGCAAAGCCTTTTCACCTGTAGTGGGAACAATTGCATTAAAGAAACAAACATCAACAATCAGTCACGTGTTGGATACCAATTGAAAATATATGATAACGGCCTTGATTGCTGTCGAAAAAAACTTGCCTTGGAATGGTTCCAAGCAGCAAAATATAATGGCTCATAACTCGATGGGAATTATTGACATTTCTGTATGCAGCAAAGTGTGAAATCTATATACTAAAACTCTCATTTGTTTGTTCCTGAACTTCAGCCAAAACGGTGCACAATCGTGCGTCAATTTTAGGCCCACCTTACTCACCATCGTCCCTTTGGTGCTAATGGAAGAAGTTTCATTGAAATCGGTGTTACATTTTTAAAGTTATTCACATTTTAAAGTTTAAATCTATCTCCTAGGTGGGGAGGGAGTGAGGGAGGGAGGGAGGGAGGGAGGGAGGGGAGGGTGCTGCACCAATGCAGGAGAGGTTTGGGCCCAACGAGTCCACTTGGTCTCGTAGTCACTAAAGGTCACTCAGTGAGAAAGAAGGAATGGATTTTATGGCGCATTGTTTTAATGGTACTGCAAAACAGTTTAGGGATATATTTTCGTAATTTTTGTAATTTGATTTTTATACAAATGGGTCTTGTTGTTCTTTAATTTGACACCCACACCTATAGAATGAGAATGAGTGGGCTTGTATAAGTACCAACAGATATCAGTCTGAGATGTCAATTGATAGGAAGCACCATTTTTTTCCCCATTTGTTAGTATGTAGATAAGTGTGAGGTTATTCACTTTGGAAGTAAGAATAGAAAGGCAGATTATTATCTGAATGGTGTCAAGTTAGGAGGAGGGGGAGTTCAACGAGATCTGGGTGTCCTAGTGCATCAGACAATGAAAGGAAGCATGCAGGTACAGCAGGCAGTGAAGAAAGCCAATGGAATGTTGGCCTTCGTAACAAGAGGAGTTGAGTATAGGAGCAAAGAGGTCCTTCTACAGTTGTACCGGGCCCTGGTGAGACCGCACCTGGAGTACTGTGTGCAGTTTTGGTCTCCAAATTTGAGGAAGGATATTCTTGCTATGGAGGGCGTGCAGCGTAGGTTCACTAGGTTAATTCCCGGAATGGCGGGACTGTCGTATGTTGAAAGGCTGGAGCGATTGGGCTTGTATACACTGGAATTTAGAAGGATGAGGGGGGATCTTATTGAAACATATAAGATAATTAGGGGATTGGACACATTAGAGGCAGGAAACATGTTCCCAATGTTGGGGGAGTCCAGAACAAGGGGCCACAGTTTAAGAATAAGGGGTAGGCCATTTAGAACAGAGATGAGGAAGAACTTTTTCAGTCAGAGAGTGGTGAAGGTGTGGAATTCTCTGCCTCAGAAGGCAGTGGAGGCCAGTTCATTGGATGCTTTCAAGAGAGAGCTGGATAGAGCTCTTAAGGATAGCGGAGTGAGGGGGTATGGGGAGAAGGCAGGAACGGGGTACTGATTGAGAGTGATCAGCCATGATCGCATTGAATGGCGGTGCTGGCTCGAAGGGCTGAATGGCCTACTCCTGCACCTATTGTCTATTGTCTATTGTCTATAAACCGTGTCATTTTGAGTTCTCTTGGCAGACTGGGAAAGCCCTGATGAACCTATAGACAATTAGCGATTTACAGAAGAAAAAAAATACCTCCTCCGATTTTGCTGTTCTTCTCACGAGAGTGATGACACTTATTGAGATGGTCTCAAGAAAGACAAAATCTCTCAACATTCCTAAGAAATTCATGTTTCTTTGTTTGTGAAGACTAAATTATGTAAACAAGTTGTCCAAAGAAAAGACACAAAGTGCAGGAGTAACTCAGTGGGTCAGGCAGGATCTCTGGACAAAACGTATAGGTGATATTTCGGATCGGTAACCTGAAGAAGGGGCTCGACCCAAAATCTCACCTATCCACATTTTCCAAAGATGCCGCCTGACCCGCTGAATTACTCCTGCACGTTGTATCTTAACCAGCAACTGCAGTTCATGATGTCTATAAAACCAGTTGTGACTTTGGCTGAAGAAAACACAACCAAACTTGATTTTATTCTTATGCTTCCATTACAAACATATTTCAAGAGATACAATGAAGAAGAAATCTAAATAATTTTCTCCTTTACTGTATTGAGAAGAAAGTTGGCACTGTGGCTTCCACCCGGCTGAAAGCAGCTAAGTCAGCAAAGTCCAGGAACTAGTGCCTGTGGATTTCCTGGCCTGGATGACTCAGTACAAGGCACATTGATCCACAAAATCATCGGGGAAGCTCTGGTTACAGTATATTTAGTTGGAAAAAAAATGATTTTATTATATTCACTGCATGCTGTTAATGGTTAAATTAATACTGTAGCAATTGGGAATACTAATGATTGGCTCATGCTAAATACAGCAGGACCCCAAAGCACAGTTACAGAATAGCCCCAGTATCACACAGATAATCTTTCTCTCTCCCTCTTCCCAAAAGCATGATTATGGCATAATTATAGTTCTTTTCCATTTAGTAAAATAAGACTCTGTCAGAGCAGTACAAGAAAATAACTATTTTTTGTAAGGCAGCCTCTGAGTCTGAATGATCTAGACTCTCACAAAAGTAGAGTTTAAGGACTCTGTAATCCTATCCTTTTGGTTTCATGTCGACTCACATGAAGTGATTTTTAAGGAAGGCCATGTGGTACTTGGCTTCCAGCAACAATGCAGCTGAAGAATTAGTTGAAATATTTTGGTCTCAGGGGTTAAACAAAGAAAGCATTTTCCCCACTGATTCGTGTTGACTTGACACTAAATAGGAAGTTGGAAATGAAGAATCAGCACTATTAATAAAAAAAACAGGATGACTGTGTCGTAGATAGGAACAGAAGAAATATGGAAAATTACAAATAATTTAGTAACTACAACACTGGCAATTGTAAACATGGTTTTATTCTTATTTCACTTATTATATTTTCAAAAATAAGTCCCTGTGGGTAATATTTTAAAGAGATAATATTTCTGGAAACGGCACAAGAATTCACCCCTAAACCTTCAGGTTAATATGTAACAATATATTTTCAACGTTTTACTTTTGTGTATCCTTCAGTTGCCATGGAAATGTTTTGTAATCCTCAGTGGAAAATCTGCAGTAAAAGCTATCTGCAAGATACTTGAGCTCACACTGCCACAATGATGTTAACACTCTTTACAGTGACTGATTTGGTAAATATGAAGATTTAGATCCAATCTGTTGACAAAAATGTTCTACCCTAAACCTTTCAGACCCCTGTATCATCCAAATCAATGGATTCTTGCAGTTAAGAGCCATGACTTTTTTTCTCTTCAACAAGAAGACTTTAGGTCTTTTAACTGTATTTCTGAAACATTGTTAAAAATTGGGAATATTTTCTGTCATTCATGAATTAGTTCATTTAAGTACTTTACCATTATTACTGACTTGGTATATCAATTTAAAGAAAGAGAATCCCATTTAAATTTGCCAGGCTGAAGAAAGAATCATTAACATGCTTGCCACCACATATTTTTGTATACCATTTGAGAATGTTGAATAAAAATAATATTTTTTATGTAATGCAATGTACCGTTAGGATAATGTGAACGTCCCACATTTAAACAACATCTCTCGTATCAGAGTAACCGCAACCAATGGGTGCTTTTGATGTATTGTCACTTATGTACCATGGTGTCAGGGGTTACGGGGAGAAGGCAGGAGATTGGGGTTGAGAGGGAAAGATAGATCAGCCGTGATTGAATGGCAGCGTAGACTTGATGGGCTAAATGGCTTAATTCTGTTCCTAGAACTTATGAACTTATGGTAAATACAGCAATGACCAGATGATTAGTCATAGCGTGATACAGTGTGGAAACAGGCCCTTCGGCCCAACTCACCCACACCAGCCAACAATGTCCCAGCTACCCTAGTCCCAGTTACCTGCGCTTGGTCCATATCCCTCCAAACATTTCATATCCATGCACCTGTCTAACTGTTTCTTAAACGATGGGATAGTCCCAGCCTCAATTAACTCATCTGGCAGCTTGTTCCATACACCCACCACGCTTTGTGTGAAAAAGTTACCCCTCGGTTCCTATTAAATCTTTTCCCCTTCACCTTAAACCTATGACCTCTGATCCTCGATTCCCCTACTCTGGGCAAAAGACTCTGTGCATCTACCCAATCTGTTCCTCTCATGATTTTGTATACCTCTATAACATCTCCCCCCATCCTCCTGCGCTTCATGGAATAGAGACCCAGCCCACTCAACCTCTCCCTATAGCTCACACCCTCTAGTCCTGGCAACATCCTCATATTATTTTCTGAACCCTTTCAAGCTTGACAATATCTTTCCTATAACATGGTGCCCGGAACTGAACACAATATTCTAAATGCTGGCTCACCAATGTCTTATACAACTGCAACATGACCTCACAACTTTTATACTCAATACTCTGACTGATGAAGGCCAAAATGTCAAAAGCTTTTTTGATCACCTTATATACCTGTGGCTCGACTTTCAAGGAACCATGCACTTGTACTCCTGAAGAACCATGTATCAGTCTGAAGAAGGGTCTCGACCCAAAATGTCACCCATTCCTTCTCTCCAGAGATGCGGCCTGACCTGCTGAGTTGCTCCAGCATTTTGTGTCTACCACCTGTACTCCTAGATCCCTCTACTCAACAACACTACCCAGAGGCCTACCATTTACTGTGTAAGTCCTGCCCTTGTTCGACATCCCAAAATGCAACACCTCACACTTCCCTGTATTAAATTCCAGCAACCATTCCTCCGCCCAACTGGCCAATCGATCCAGATCCTGCTGCAATTGTTCACAACCATCTTCACTATCTGCAAAACTTCTAACTTTTGTATCATCAGCAAACTTGCTAATCTTGCCCTGTATGTTCTCATCCAAATCATTGATGTAGATGACAAACATTAACAAGCCCAGCACTGAACCCTGAGGCAGTCCACTAGTCACAGGCATCCAGTCTGAGAAGCAATCTTCCACCATCACCCTTTGCTTCCTTCGTGGAGCCAATTTGCTATCCATTCGGCTATCTCTCCTTGGATCCCAAGAAAATAGAAAATAGTGCAGGATGAGGCCATTTGGCCCTTCAAGCCAGCACTGCCATTCTTTGTGATCACGGCTGATCATCCACAATCAGTAACTAACCCAGAGCAGCCAACCATGCGGAACCTTGTCGAACGCCTTACTGAAGTCCATGTACACAACATCTACAGCTCTGCCCTCATCAACCATTTTGGTCACGTCTGCAAAAATATCAATCAAATTTGTGAGACATGACCTTCCATGTACAAAACCGTGCTGACTGTCCCTAATCAGCCCTTGCCCATCCAAATGCCTGTATAACCTATCTCTCAGAATACTCTCCAGTAACTTACCAACTACTGATGTTAAACTCACCGGCCTAAAGTTCCCAGCATTTTCCCTGCAGCCCTTCTTGAAAAGAGGCACAACATTTCCCACCCTCCAGCCTTCCGGCGCCTCTCCTGTATTTAAGGACATAAATTTTAACCAGGGCTCCCGCAATTTCCTCTCTAGTTTCCCACAATGTCCTCAGATATATCTGATCAGGCCCTGGAGATTTGTCTCCCTTCAAACACAACAGTACCTTCAGTACTTCTTCGACGGTAACCCTGACTGCTCTCAAGACACTTCCAGTGACTGCTCCAATTTCCTCCGTCCTACTGTCTTTCTCCACGGTAAATACAGAGGGGAATACTCATTTAGGACCTTGCCCATCTCCTGTGGCTCCACACAGAGGTGCCAGCTTTGATTCCTGAGGGGTCCCACTCTCTCCCAAGATACCCTTTTCCCCTTATGTATTTATAACATCTTTTGGGATTGTCCTTAATGCTACCCACCAGAGCAATCCCCTCTTTGGCCTTCTGATTTCCTTTTTTAGTTTACTCCTTAGTTCCCATAACTCCTCCATGGATGCGCTTGATCCCAGCTGCATATACCTGTCCCATGTATCCTTCTTGTTTTTGACTAACGTCTCAATTTCCCTCGTCAGCCAAGCTTCCTTACGTTTGCCTCCTTTGCCCTTCACTCCAACGGGGACATGCACATCCTGAGCTTTCTTCAGTACACTTTTAAAAACATGCCACTTGGCCGATGTTCCTTTCCCCTTAAATAACCTGCTCCAGTCAACTTGAGCGAGACCTTCTCTCATACCCTCAAAGTTGGCCTTACCCCAGTTGAGCATTTTAACACGTGGGACCCTCTCTATCCATATCCATAACGATCTTAAACTTAATTGAACTGTGGTCACTGGTCCCAAAAGGCTTCTCCACACACACTTCATTAACTTGCCCTTCCCAATTTCCCAATACTAGATCCAGCGTTGCCCTCTCACATGTGGGGGCCTCTACATACTGCTTAAGAAAACTCTCCTGAACACTTTTGAGGAATTGCACTCCATCTAAATCCTTTACGCTATGATTTACCCAGTCTATATTGAGAAAGTTAAAATCCCCTACTCCAACAACCTTATTTGACCTGCAGCTGTCTGCAATGTCCCGGCACATTTGTTCTTCTAATTCCAGTTGACTATTTGGGGGTCTGTGGTACACCCCCAACAAGGTGATCATCCCTTTCTTGATCCTCAGCTCCACCCGTATAGCCTCGCTAGATGATCCGTCCATAATATCACCCCTGAACACAGCCATGACAGTCTTCGTTAACCAACAATGCAACCCCCCCTCCTCTTTTTCCCTCACCCAACCTCTCCTGAGGCTCCTGTACCCCGGAACATTGAGCTGCCAGTCCTGCCCGTCCCTTAACCAGGTTTCAGTCATGGCTACAAGTCCCAGTCGCTCGTACCTATCAATGCCGTAAGCTCATCTGCCTTATCAGTCAGGCCCCTTGAATTAAACCAATCCTCATTCCTCGCTCTCCGCCTTTCACCTGCCTATTCTGTCCACTAACCTTTCCCACACCACCCTCCATACCAACTTCTAGCCTCTCACGTGCCTCTGTCCTGCACAAGATCCCACCCCCTGCCAATCTAGTTTAAACCCTCCCGTGTAGCATTAGTAAACCTTCCCACTAGGATGTTGGTCTCCGTCCAGTTTAGGTGCAGCCCGTCCCTTTTATACAGGTCACCCCTGCCCCAGAAGAGATCCCAATGATACAGAAATCTGATTCCCTGCCCCCTGCACCAACTCCTCAGCCACACATTCATTTCCCCTGTCTTCCTGTTCTTACCCTCACTAGCACGAGGTACTGGAAGCAATCCTGAGATCACTACTCTGGAGGTCTTGCTTTCCAGTCTTCTACCCAATTCCATAAATTGTTGTTGCAGAACCTCTTTCCTCTTCCTATCTATATCATTTGTGCCAACAAGCACAACAACCTCCAGCTGCTTCCCTTCACTCTTGAGGATGCCGTGCAGCCGCTCCGAGATGTCCTGGACCCTGGCACCAGGGAGGCAACACACCATCCCAGAGTCTCGCCTGGAGAATTTCCTGTCCGCACCTCTGACGATGGAGTCTCCCACCACTATGGCTCTGCCTGATGTCACTCTTCCCCATTGAGCCTCGGCACCAGGGTTGGAGTCACAGCCCTGGCTACCACTCAATCTTGTTGTGTCGTCCGCTCCCAAGATGGTGTACCTGTCTTCAGTAGGTACAGCCACCAGGGTCTCCTGCACTCCACGTTTGCTCCTCCTCCTCATAGTCACGCACCTTTGCTCTTTTGGTATTCCCAGTGTGACAACCTCATTGTAGGTCCTGTCCAGGAAACTCTTGTTTTCCAAGATGGCCCTGAGGTTTTCCAGCTGCCACTCCAGTTCCCCAACACGTTCATTCAGGAGCTGTACCTGGACACAATTTCTGCAGGTGTAGTTGTCAGAAGCGCCAGCCGTGTCCCTGACTTCGCACATCCTGCAGGAAACACACTGTACCAACTTGCCTGCCACTTCTTTAGTGGGCAAAAAATCAAATATTTCGAATAAAGTGTTGCCTCCTTGCCTCGGCAGACTCTTGAGCCAAATACTTACCAAGGCACTTCACCACAACCAGGCCACTCTCCCTGGAGCAAGCCCTACTTTAATTTGCAGTTCAATTAACTAATTTTACTAATTAGCTAATTCACAAATTTGCTGATTCAGATTCCGCACCTGGCTTTAACTTCTGCAGCCAATCCCTGCACTCACTCCTTCAGCTGCTGCTCATCTGACGACCTTGAAGGTATGTCTTGCAGGCTGGCCCCGGCCAGTTTTTAAATGATCCGCTCTTGAAAAAACTCACCAAGGCTTTAACTTCTGCAGTCAATCCCCGCACTCGCTCCTTCAACAATGATTGTTCTGTGATCATTTATCTTTTGTTTCTCCATAGGTGCTGCCTGACATGTTGAGCACTTCCACCTCTGTTTTCCCCCCTTGAGCTGATGATTGATGGACCAATATTGGCCCAAAGTGAATGAAGATAATTCTCTTTCTCTTTAAAATGACAATAATGAATGTTTCAAGTTAACTGGGAAAGGAAGCAGAACCCAAATTTATAACTTGTTTCAAAATACGATGCCTTTGACAGAGAAGTATTAATTCCATGCAGCAATGGAGCTTTATCATCCTGGACTTCTGTGCTCAAGTCATTGCAATGTGATTTATAAACATATTCCCATCTGCAGGTTTTGTTTTGATATATTAAACAGTAGCTTTCATAATTTGGAATGCAATATTAGAACAAAAGAATTTAGCAAAAGAGGTATCCTCATGAACAGTTTATTTGGCCTCTCTTGCCTTCTCTACCATTCAGTAAGCTCATGGATGATTTTACTTCAGCTCCATTTAGTTTTACTTTAGTTTAGTTTAGTTTGGAGACACAACATGGAAATAGCCCCTTCGGCCCGTCAAGTGCACACTGACCATTGATCACCCGTTCACACTGGTTGTATTTTATCTCACTTTCTCTTTCACTCCTTACACCTTAAGATTAACCAACAAACCCACATGGCTTTGGGATGTGTGAGGAAACCAGAGCACCAGAAGGAAGCCCACGTGGTCACATGTAAACTCTATATAGAGGTCAGAATTTAATCCGGGTCCTGATTTGATCCTGATTAAGAGTGGTGTTTGTACGGAGTTTGTACATTCTCCTTGTGACCTCGTGGGTTCTCTATGGGTGTTCCAGTTTCCTTCCACATCCCCAAAACGGGCGGGTTTATAGGTTTAATTGGCTTCTGTAAATTGTCCCTAGTGTGTGGGATAGAACGAGTGTATAAGTGATCACTGGTCAGTATTGACTCGATGGGCCGAAGGGCCTGTTTCCACGCTGTATCTCTAAACTAAACCAAACTAAAAGCAAGTAAGTGAGATATACCAGCTTCAGCACACAAACTTTCTTCCATCACTGTTTGTACCCGGAAGAAACAGGTGTTATCAGTCCTGCTCACCCAAAGCAAATGCACCACAATTAGTCCCTTCCTTCAAATCCCCGTGCATCTAGTCCTGCTAATCAATCTTCTAAAATTCCACTTTGTCCCATTGTTCTGTTTCAGTACATTTGACAATTAAATACTCGACTTATATTCACACTCATTCTTGAACAAATCTCCATAGATGTGACAATATTCACATGTGACAATGTGTGATTCAATATGTAGTGAATCTTATTGTTTATTGAATCTCCCTTCAGATGTATATATCTAAAGTAACAGTACTAAGGGCACTCTCAGCACTCCCATGGATTCCCTGGTTAAGTTTTGTAAACAGCCCAAAGGGGCTGAACTTGGGACCTTTTGGTCTTTACTAAGTTGAATGCATTTTAAACTGCTTGCTGCACTATGCTTATACAGCCAACAGAAACAATATCATCACTTGGTGTTACTGACAAGATGTTTCTAATTACAAGGAAGAATTAATTATCTGTCAGCAGATTTACATGGAAACAGTTATGTGCAACACAAAGGAGATAGCCTTGAATACATTACTCCCTGAAGAAGGTTAGAAGGGAGATAATGGAGATCCAGAACAGATTTTGTTAGTAATGTTTTCCTATCACAAATTTTGACTTGGAATAGTGATAGAACTAAAGCGTTTGTTTAAAATATTTGTTCCATGTGCTTTGTTTTGTTTTCCAGAGGACATAGGCTTAAGGTGAAGGGGGAAAGATTGAATAGGAACCCGAGGGGTAACTTTTTTACGCAAAGGGTGATGGATATATGGAACGAGCTGCCAGAGGAGGTGGTTATGGCAGGATTTAGACAGGTACATGGATAGGATAGGTTTAGAGGGATATGGGCCAAATGCAAGCAGGTGGCACTAATGTAGATGGGACATGTTGATTCATGTGGGCAAGTTGGGTTGAAAAGCCTGTTTCCACGCTGTATGACTCCATGACCACTCCGGACCAATTAACAATAAAAAGCATTCTTTTAAAAAAGTTTTACTTCATATAATTAAGGAATAGTGAGTGAGTTGAAAGTTCACAGTAAGTTGTGATACTTCAAAGGAAATAAATCCTCGTATTAGATAGTATTTACTGAGCCAGTCAATAGAGAAAGTAATTAGTGAGGATTAGTGCTGCGAATATCAACAGAGTTTACAGACTGGGAAGATAGTTGTGCATTGAGAATATAACAATGCCAACGATAACAGGAACACCTACTTTTTCTGTTTTATCCAGACTACTGGCTGCTAGACAAATTGCTGATGGTGAGAAAGGGCATCAAAAGGGGTGGGCGGGCTTGCCAGGCTGCTCATTTGTGTGGTCCTTGCTAATCAGGCAAGGAACAAGTCAACAGCCAGTTGACAATGGGTAAGAATGGCCAGCAGATGACAGTGATGGAGGAGGCTGGTGAACGAATGGAGGGGGGAAGTGTACCAGGTTGGTTGAAGAACAACAGCAGCAGGTCTGAGAAGACTTGGCTGCAACAGAGAGGCCGACTCCACTCTGAATAGATCAGGTAGACACAGTCTATTTTTCAGATTATTGAAATCGAAAACCAGAGGACATGGGGTTAAAGTGAGGAGGGTAGGATTTAATGGGGACCTGAGGGGTAACTTTTCCACACAGAGGATGGTGAGTGTCTGGAATGATCTACCAGAGGAAGTGGTTGAGGCAGGTAGTATCGCAACGTTTAAGAAAAATGTGGACAGGTACTTGGATAGGACAGTTGAAAGGGATATGGACCAAACATAGGCAGGTGGGACTAGTGTAGATGGGACATGTTAGTCGGTGTGGGCAAGTTGGGCTGAAGGGCTTGTTTCCACACTGTATGTCTCTATAATATACCTGCAATACTTTGACAAGCTTTGCAGATGGAGTCTATGCTCTTTTAAAGAGTTTCTTGTGAATAGCCTCCTTCAACAAGGAGGTCAGCACGAACTGCATTGGTTATGCAATCAAGATCACAAGTGTTTTGTTGCTGGCTACAAGGATATCAGTAACATTAGTTTATACTAACACTATTCAGCTTGCCTAATGATTGCAGCCTTTCCTCCAAGTCTTCATTGATAACACCTTCAAACGACCTCATATGAATTGTTAAGACTCTCAGTCCATTAATGTGCATCTAGTGTGTGGTTGATGTATCATCTACCTGTGCCTACTTTCTTGACAGCTACCACAATGTATTCTATGTTAGTAATCCTCAGCCACACACTATTTGTACAATAAATGAGAGACTCACTGTGCTTGAAATGTACATTTTCTTAATGTCCACAAGAATAAAAGCTTAAAAATAACAAAGAAATGCCTATTATTTTAAATGTCGACACCAGAAGATAAAAGTAAAAACATCTCACAGCATGTAAAACAATGGAGACCCAAGAAACAGTTCAAGGATGTAATACAATCTGGAGATACATGTGACATTAATAAAGCACTGTTGTAGCTTATGATAGTGTGAATCGGTTGGGTTTTAGCTATCTAACTCCTTGCTGAGAATCCATTATTCCTGCATATTTGATAGTTCCATTATTTACTCTTAGCTTAAATGGAAGATTGCCATCCAATGTAATGAGAGGGCATACTATTGTTTAAGAATTATTTTCCTGGCAATCAGAAAGTACAACTGGGAGGGATGCCAATCTTAACTCAACACAATCAAAATAAAAGATTTTGTAAAACTTAATTCTCAATCACATTGATCCTATTCAGGGTCCTGCTGTGGTCAAGAAATGTAAACCAATTGAAAATACATAATGGAGACATAAGGAACTTCAGGCACTGTCTTACAGAAAAAAATGCAATGTGCTGGAGTAACTTGGCTGGTCAGGCAGCATCTCTGTCATCTGTACGTAATAAAGGACTGATTGTCCACAGCTTCAAAGGGTGCAGGAGCTGTTACAAATGTGACCTCATCCTAGTTTCAAGGTTTTAAACTGATTTTTTGCAAAACATGGCAACAGGTTAGCATGCAAGAGACTGCAAATGCTGGAATCTGAACCAAAAAATAAACTGTTGGAGGAACTCAGTTGTCAAGCAACATCTGTGAAAGCAGAGCGATGGTCAATATTTAAGGTTGAGACCACGCACCAGTCTCTGCCTCCATCGGTGTTGCTTGATTGACTGAGTCCTTCCCACAGTTGATTTTTTCTCCCAGCAGGAGAAGAAGGGTCCTGACCTGAAATGTCGCCTGTCCATTTCCTCCACAGATGCTGTCTGACCCGCTAAGTTCCTTCAGTACTTTGTGCTTTGCTCAAGATTCCAACATCTGCAGATCCTTGTGACTTTACCTGGGATGTCTGGTTCAGACTCTTCCAGCTGCCACAGGGTGAGTCTGCAGCACCAGGTTGTGGAATTGGGTTGGGCCGGAGTGGGGAATGGGTGGGGAGTTCAAGAAGCTGATACGTTGGGCGTTAGTGGTTTTGTGGATGAGGGGAAATCAGGGGTTCAGTGGTTTGGGTGATGTTTGAAGAAGAATGGCATTGTAAATCCAACTGCTTGGTTTTCAAGGATGCTAGTTGGTTGGGTGCAAAAGGAGAAAATTGGGAGAGTGGTAGTTTGGATGGAGAGGTGGAGGGATCAGCATTGCTTGGATGCTGGGGATGGGTAGAATGGTGGGTCAGAGCCTGGGACTCGGTTGATCATATAATCTAGGGTCAGCAAGTTGGAGGGTTTGGGGAGGAACTTAAACAATTGCAGTGTTGAAGTGTCGAGATAAAGGTACGGGAATGATGGCAAAGTGCATTGTAAGAGAAGAACTGGAGATGCAAGATAAGTATTTCACACTGCCGGCCAATGTGGTCATAGCTATCCTAGACATGCCCCATGATGGGACTGAGATTACATGACTGAAAATCTCCTGCAATTCTGTGAAAGTCATGTTGAATGGGGAGTAACATCAGCACATGCAGCCCTTGCATTGAAATCATGTCAGCAGTGAAATGTGACTCGCACTCGGAAGTGCCCAATCAACCTTCGAGATTGATGTGAGCTATGTGGAAATGTTCACTTTTATGTTTCGTGCTGAACAAGAAATGGTCTTCAGTTCGAAAAGAAAGCACAATGGAATTGGATTTTCTTGGCACGTATCTCTACGAGAATAAAACACATTCAGTTTACAAATTAAAAAGCAAAAGTAACCTGTCATTAAGGGATACAAGCTAAATGTATCATTAAAAATTTCAAAGATTTACACCAATTTTTTACTGGAACGCCAGTGTGAGATTCTAGGCTCCCTGCAGAATTTCAGTGCTCAGGTTTACATCCTTAAACAATTTCAGGTTCCCTTTGAATGGAATAAATATTGACAAGGGCACCAAAATAATTATGTTACTTTTCAACAAAGTTGTGCCATGAGAGGGAACAATTTAAGTTCACCTGAGTGGACATGTGGACTCACTGGCTGAATGTCTGTATAGCAATTGGCGATTTCTGCAATGTGTTATGAGCTCGAAGGCAGACTGAATTTCCGGTTCAAGCTCTTCTAATGTGATTTGAACCCCCAAACTATCTGAATCAGTGACAGGTATACAATTAACTGTGCTAAGCATATGTTGGCCAGCAAAATTCAGGCCATTCTTATTGACCAAATGGTGAGCTGTTTGCGGGGAGGAATACCTCCGGTGAGAAATTCAATTTGTTTCCATCCTGGAACAACCTAATGTTCCTCTGTGACTCACCAGAATTTATATAAATATACTGTACTATTGTTTCAAAGCTATGTTCCGTACAGTGCCAATTCAGTATGTTAATAGTATTATTAAGAAACTTACAATAAAATTATCATGCTTGAGTGAAGTAGTAAAATAGCAAACAATTTAAATGAAAGAATTTTAAAAGGAATAGCTTGAAGTAATGAAGATATATTTTCGGGTCTTGACCCGAAATGTCACCCATTTCTTCTCTCCAGAGATGCTGCCTGTCTTGCTGAGTTACTCCAGCATTTTGTGTCTAACTTCGGTTTAAACCAGCATCAGCAGTTCCTTTCTACATATTTTCTATTCAGCCAGTTTTATCCTGCTTTGTAAATATGATTTGTGAAACTGACCCATCAGAGTCAAATACTCACTCTCTGGTAGGTCGGTCACTGTGGTCAGAAGCTAATTAAAAAGCCTGCAACTTCAGCATTTGCCTGTAAAGAGTATGAGTCATTTGAATACATCCAGACATGTGTCATCGGCAGCTATGGTCTCCTGGAGCTTGCTTGAGTGCCTTAGGGTGTTAGAGTGGAATTTGCCAGAACATTTCCTGAATTAGCTGCACGTATTTTATTCCTCCCTGGGAGTTAGCACTATTAGTGATTGGATTAGAAGATGCACAAAGTTAACGGATTATCTATTGGTACTGTTCTTTTCTCAACAGTTTTCTTCCCATGCTTGTGTGTGTTTAAAGAAGCAAAACAACATATTTTCATATTAACAATAAAGATCTTACCAAACATGAAGGGAGACACAAACTGCTGGAGTAACTCAGCGGGTCAGGCAGCATCTCGGGAGAAAAGGAATGAGTGACGTTTCGGGTTGAGACCCTTCTTCAGACTGATGTCAGGGGAGGGGGCAGGACAAAGATAGAATGTAGTCAGAGACAGGAAGACTAGTGGGAGAACTGGGAAGGGGGAGGGGATAGACAGGGAAATACAGGGAGTATCTGAAGTTAGAGAAGTCAATGTTCATACCGCTGGGGTAAACTACCCAAGCGAAATATGAGCTGCTGTTCCTCCAATTTGCGCTGGGCCTCACTCTGACAATGGAGGAGGCTCAGGACAGAAAGGTCAGATTGGGAATGGGAGGGGGAGTTGAAGTGCTGAGCCACCGGGAGATCAGGTAGGTTAAGATGGACAAAGCGGAGGTGTTCGGCGAAACAATCACCAAAGCTGCGCTTGGACTCGCCGATATAGAGAAGTTGACACCTGGAACAGCGGGTGCAGTAGATGAGGTTGGAGGAGGTGCAGGCCTCACCTGGAAAGACTGTTTGGGTCCTTGGATGGAGTCGGGGGGGGAGGTAAAGGGACAGGTGTTGCATCTCCTACAGTTGCAGGGGAAAGTACGTGGGGAGGGGGTGGTTTGGGTGGGAAGGGACGAGTGGACAAGGAAGTTTTGGAGGGAATGGTCTCTGCAGAAAGCAGAAAGGGGTGGAGATGGGAAGATTTGGCCAGTAGTGGGATCCTGTTGGAGATGGCGAAAATGTTGGAGGATAATGTTTGTACATCTACTGCATCCGCTGTTCCAGGTATCAACTTCTCTACATCGGCGAGACCAAGCACCAGGCTCGGGGATCGTTTCGCTGAACACCTCCGCTCAGTCCATCTTAACCTACCTGACCTCCCAGTGGGTCAGCACTTCAACTCCCCCTCCCATTGCCAATCTGATCTTTCTGTCCTAGGCCTCCTCCATTGTCAGAGTGAGGCTAAGCGGAAATTGGAGGAACAGCAGCTCATATTTCGCTTGGGTAGTTTACACCCCAACCGTATGAACATTGACTTCTCTATCTTCAGATAGTTCCTGCTTTCCCTCTCTATCCCCTCCTCCTTCCCAGTTCTCCCACTAGTCTTCCTGTCTCCGACTACATTCTATCTTTGTCCCGCCCCCTCCCCTGACATCAGTCTGAAGAAGGGTCTCGACCGAAACATCACCCATTCCTTCTCTCCCGAGATGCTGCCTGACCCACTGTTATTCCAGCATTTTGTATCTACCTTTGATTTTACCAGCATCTGCAGTTTTGCTCCTATACATCTTAGCAAACAGATAATTTGCTGTTTTGAACAGATAATTGCACTTAGCTTTAATTTATGATAAACCTCAGACCCCTGCTACCTTTCCTGGAACTCTACCGCTGCGCTACCGTGCCGCCCTCGTGCTTCTTTGCTTGTAAAGATTTATGAAAATGTATTTCTACTGGTGTTATACTTCTTCAAAGTAGTCCTGCTGCTTGCCAAGAACCACCTGATATGAGTGACTTCATTCCAAGTCACTGAATTGTTCTGTCCTCTTCATATGCCTGCCCACATCATCAATTAGCCCAGATGCACGCATTCTCCAAAACTTGGTATATTCTTGCACAGGATACACTAATTCCCGAAATTTGGTTATTATTCAAGATGGTTGAAATGTGTATTCTCCCAACCCAATTTCATGACATTTATATAAAATTGGTAATGTTTCTAATATTGATTCTTGGTGGAACTTGCTGTACACATTTCTCCAGTCAAAAACAACAATTAGCCTCCATGCTCTTCTCCCGTCTCCAATGGACCCCCTCCTCTTCGACCCCCCGTGTGGCCAACTACCCTCACTAGAACTTTTTATCTCAAACTGCCGGCGTGACATCAGCCGCCTCAAATTCACTCCCCTGACTAACTCCAACCTCTCCCCTCCTGAACGTGCAGCCCTCCACTCACTCCGCAACAACCCGGACTTAATCATTAAACCCGCTGACAAGGGAGGGGCTGTGGTAGTCTGGCGTGCTGACCTCTACCGGACCGAGGCCAGACGACAATTATCAGACACCTCTTCCTACCTATCCCTGGACCATGAACCCACCGATAAACACCAGACCTTTATCAGCAGCACCATCACAGACCTCATCATCTCCGGCGATCTACCCCCCCAGTGCCTCCAATCTCATAGTTCCCCAGCCCCGCACGGCCCGATTCTACCTCCTACCCAAAATCCACAAACATAACTGTCCCGGCAGACCCATTGTCTCTGCCTGCTCATGCCCCACCGAACTTATCTCTACCTACCTCGAATCCATCCTATCCCCCCTGGTTAAACCCCTCCCCACCTACGTCCAAGACACCTCACACGCTCTCCATCTCCTGGATAACTTCCGGTTCCCAGGCCCCCACTCCCTCATCTTCACCATGGATGTCCAGTCACTCTACACATCCATCCCCCACAAGGATGGTCTCGAAGCCCTCCGTTTCTTCCTCGACCGTAGAACCAGCCAATCCCCATCGACCAACACTCTCCTCCGCCTAGCAGAGCTGGTTCTTACCCTCAACAACTTCTCCTTTGACTCCTCCCACTTCCTCCAAACCAGAGGCGTAGCTATGGACACTCGCATGGGCCCTGCCTCTTTGTCGGGTACGTCGAACAATCCCTGTTCCAGACGTACACTGGCCCCATCCCCGAACTTTACCTCCGCTACATCGACGACTGCATTGGTGCTACCTCTTGCACCCATGCAGAACTCACTGACTTCATACACTTCACCTCCAATTTCCATCCTGCCCTTAAATATACCTGGACTATCTCTGACATCTCCCTCCCGTTTCTGGACCTCACCATCTCCATCACAGGAGACAGACTAGTGACGGACATTTACTACAAACCCACCGACTCGCACAGCTATCTGGACTACACTTCTTCACACCCGGTCCCCTGCAAAAAGTCTATCCCCGACTCCCAATTCCTCTGTCTACGCCGCATCTGCGCCCGGGATGAGGTGTTTCACACTAGGGCTTCCGAGATGTCCTCGTTCTTCAGAAAACGGGGCTTCCCCTCCTCCATTATAGATGAGGCTCTCACTAGGGTCTCTTCTACATCCCGCAGCTCTGCTCTTGCTCCCCCTCCCCCCACTCGCAACAAGGACAGGATCCCCCTCGTTCTCACCTTCCACCCCACCAGCCAGCGGATCCAACATATCATCCACCAACATTTCCGTCACCTAGAACGGGACCCCACCACTGGCCATATCTTCCCATCCCCTCCCCTCTCTGCGTTCCGCAGAGACCGTTCCCTCCGTAACTCCCTGGTCCACTCGTCCCTTCCTACCCAAACCACCCCAACCCCGGGCACTTTCCCCTGCAAACGCACGAGATGCAACACCTGTCCCTTTACCTCCCCCCTCAACTCCAGCAAAGGACCCAAACAGTCTTTCCAGGTGAGACAGAGGTTCACCTGCACCTCCTCCAACCTCATCTATTGCATCCGCTGCTCTAGATGTCAACTTATTTATATCGGCGAAACCAAGCGCAGGCTCGGCGATCGCTTCGCCGAACACCTGCGCTCGGTCCGCATTAACAAAACTGATCTCCCGGTGGCCCAGCACTTCAACTCCCCCTCCCATTCCCAGTCTGACCTCTCTGTCATGGGCCTCCTCCAGTGCCATAGTGAGGCCCGCCGGAAATTGGAGGAGCAGCACCTCATATTTCGCCTGGGCAGTTTGCAGCCCAGTGGTATGAACGTTGACTTCTCCAACTTCAGATAGCTCCTCTGTCCCTCCCTTCCCCTCCTCCTTCCCAGATCTCCCTCTATCTTCCTGTCTCCACCTATATCCTTCCTTTGTCCCGTCCCCCTGTCATCAGTCTGAAGAAGGGTCTCGACCCGAAACGTCACCCATTCCTTCTCTCCCGAGATGCTGCCTGACCTGCTGAGTTACTCCAGCATTTTGTGAATAAATCCATGCTCTTCTTGTTTGCCTTGTATTCCTTAGCTAAACATTTCTTCTTCTTCTTGGGTAATTCCTTGGATTGAGGTTGACTTGTACCCATTCTGATTTTCTGTGTTTTGAGGTAACTGGAGAGGCTAATGCAGGAACCTATGTTACTGAAGAAGTCTGAAGAAGTGTCTTGACAAGAAACATCATCTATCCGTGTTCTCCAAATATGCTGCCTGACTTGCTGAGTTACTCCAGCATTTTGTAACCTATGTCGCTACTTTTTAGTTCCGTGAGCTTTGAATTATCACAAAATTCTAATATTTGGACTTTTCGTGTCCACAAACACAATATTTACTGTGCTAGTGTTATTAACAATCTTCTTTCAGCTGGCATCAATATCACTACCCTATGACATACATTCCACTATTCTCGACATCTCTCCTTCTATGCAACTTAAAAATATCTTTGATTTCTAACTTTTCCTAGTTCTGGTGAAAGATCATCAGCCTGAAATGTTAACTCATTTTTTTCTGTAAAGGTGTTGCCCGATCTGCAAAATATTTCCAACATTTCTTACTTACTTGGCATTTTTAGCATCTGTTTTTTTTAACCATCATTAACCTCTGTATGAATCCATCAGTGAGCATAATTAGGTTCATGATTTACCACTTTAAAAAATCCTTGAGTTTCCCCACTTCTAACTTATGTTTCTTTGAGTAATAGTATCTGTTAATCTCACAGAACCAATCTAGGCTGAGCAGCCTAGATCAATCCTTAGGCATGCTCTCACATCAAAGAGGATTGGAAACTTAGTTCCAGAGATTTTACTATCTCAGCTTTGTTACTCCCTGCAATCTAGGATGCATTCCATTCAGTCAGGGTGAATTTTTGAACGATTATCCGTATCTGTATATTATCAATACATAAGTGTGAACCGGAGAGAAAATGGACCCCTCAGGAATCAAAGCGGTCAATTCTGTGTAGAGCCATAGGAGATGGGCAGGGTCATCATTGAGTATTTCTCCTCTGTATTTACCCAGGAGAAAGACAGGAGAACGGAGAAACCTGGGGCAGTCAATGGTAGTGTCTTGAGAGTAATCAGTGTTACAGTCAAAGAGGTGCTCAAGGTATTATTGTGTATGAAGGTAGACATTTCTCCAGGGCATGATTAGATATATCGCAGGACATTGTGGGAAACTAGAGAGGAAATTGCAGGAGCCCTGGTTGAAATTTACAAGTCGTCTTTAAATCCAGGAGAGATGACGGAAGACTGAAGGGTGTCAAATGCTGTGTCTCTATTCAAGAAGTGCTGCAAAGAAAATGCTGGGAACTATAGGCTGGTGAGCTTAACATCTGTAGTTGGAAAGTTACTAGAGAGTATTCTGAGGGATAGGATATACATGCATTTAGATGGACAAGGGCTGATTAGGGATAGTCAGCATGGTTTTGTACGTGGGAGGTCAAGTCTCACAAATATTGAGTTTTTTGAAGATGTGACCAAAAAAGGTGATGAGGGCAGAGCTGTAGATATTGTTTCTGTGGACTCCAGCAAAGCATTCAACAAGGTTCCACATGGTAGGCTGCTCTGGAAGGTTAGATCGCATGGGATCCAAGGAGAGACAGCTGAATGGATAATAAATTGGCTCCATGGAAGGAAGCAGAGGGTGATGGTGGAAGGTTGCTTCTCTGTCTGGGGGCCTGTGACTAGTGGTGTGCCTCAGGGTTCGGTGCTGGGCCCGTTACTGTTTGGCCTCTATATCAATACATGGCAAGATTAGTAAGTTTACAGATGATACAAAGTGTGAATCTACAAATCACACTTGCAGATAGTGAAGATAGTTATGAACATTTGCAGCAAGATCTTGATCAATTGGCCAGGTGGGCTGAGGAATGGTTGATGGAATTTAATACAGAAAAATGTGAAGTCTAATATAGGCAGGACCTACACAGTGAATGCCAGGGCTTTGGGGAGTGTTGTAGAGCAGAGGGAGTAAGGAAGGTGTGCAGGTGCATGGTTCCTTGAAGATATAGTCGCAGGTAGATAGGTTAGTCAAAAAGGCTTATGGCACATTGGCCTACTCAGTCAAAGTATTGAGTATGGAAGTTGGGAGGTCATGTTGCAGTTGTATAAGACGTTGGTGAGGTTGCATTTAGAGTATTGTGTTCAATTCTGGGCACCATGTATTAGGAAAGATGTTGTCAAGCTGGAAAGGGTACAGAGAAGATTTACGAGGATGTTGCCAGGACTAGAGAGTCTGAGCTATCGAGAGAGATTGAGTAGGCTGGCACTCTATTCCTTGGAACGCAGGAAGATGAGGGGTGATCTGATCGAATAAAATCACGATTCAACCCCATTCCCCTGCCTTCTCCCTGTAACCTTTGACCCCTTTACTAATCAAGAACCTATCAATTTCCCCTTTAAAATTACCCATTGACTTCACAACCATCTGAAGCAATGAATTCCACAGATTCACCATCTTCGGGCTAAATAAATTCCTCCTCATCTACATTCTAAAGATATGCCCATTTATTCTGAGACTGTACCCTCTGGTCCCAGACTCTCACACTACTGGAAACATCCTCTCCACCTTCACTCTATCTAGGTCTTTCATTATTCGGTAGGTTTCAATGAAATCCCCCCTCGTCCTTCTAAACACCAGTGAGTGCAGGCCAGGAGCCTTCAAACACTCCTCATATGTTAACCCAATCATCCCCTGGATCATTTTCATAAACCTCCTCAGGCCCCTCTCCAACTGCAGCACATCCTTCCTCGGATATGGAGCCCACAACTGCTTATCATCACCTATATGAATTACAATAAACCAGACTTGACTTGAATGAGACAGAGGAAAATCAAAGGATTACCCAACCAAAAGAGAGCCAATTTGTGTGTTTTTAAAAGGGATCTAACAGATTGTTGAACATTTTTTTCAGAGAAGAGAATAAATGAACCAGGGGGATCTAAAAGTCAAGGATAGTTTTGGCTGGAAACCAAGTAAAATGTTCCCATTCTACTGCCACTACCTTGTCCAAATACTTGGACATGTCCTGTTCACGCACATAATTAGGAGATCAGCAGTACTTCAGGACAATTTATTGAAAGCACAATGGGAATAAATTTATGTGAAGTCCTACCCCATGGGGGCTGTTTGTGTAATGGTTAGTACATTAGCAACTCCTGAAGTAGCTGGAAAAATAGCAGATATCAAATATTTTTTGAACTGAGAAACACTTTTCCAGATAATTCAATGATGGAAACGGTTGATGAAATGTGCCTTCAAACACATGAAAACTGTCTTACAAAGTCAGGTTCTCAACTATTCCTTGAACCCAGTTTACCCTTCCTTCCAAATCAATGGAGGTAGCAATTTTAAACTTAGTGCTGACAGGAGGATTGAAACATGCAATTGTAATGTGTTTAGCCACAGACATAAAGGCTATTATTATAGCGGGATTGGTGATCTTATGTGAAAATAATTAAAGTGAAACGTTGTAGATAATTCTGGGATGGGCATAACAGTAAATGCACCTAAAAAGTTAGAAACAGATATGTAAATTAAATTAAGGTCCTTATAATTATTGGTCAAAGTCTTCAACATAATTTCTAATACTTATTTAAAGCTAATTCTCATTTCATTTTTGCTTTTTGTGTATACAATGTTATGACTCAGAACTGCTAACTATCTCTCCAAGCCCCCTAGTTACTCACTGCAGAGACCAAAGGAATGAACAATAAATCATCACATCATGTCTCAGTAGCCATTGATGCATGAAGAAAACTAATAAAGGGTGAAATAGCCACACAGTAAACATAACATGGTCTGGTCTTGGGAGACCTCCCCAGCAGGAAGTTAATGGCTGTGACCTCTACTCTGTTTGCTTCTCTTTTTCTAACGTGTAAGCATTTTGTGTTCCTGCTACTTCAGTGGTATTTCCTCTCTTGGCAGGAAACAGCCAATGCACTAAGTAATATTAGTGTAAGAAAATAACTGCAGATGCTGGTACAAATCGAAGGTATTTATTTCACAAAATGCTGGAGTAACTCAGCAGGTCAGGCAGCATCTCAGGAGAGAAGGAATGGGTGACGTTTCGGGTCGATACCCTTCTTCAGACTGACGTAATATCAGTAGTCATTCTTTCTGAAAGCATTCTTCTTCTGACAAACAATGGGCCAGATCCATACTCCAACTGAACCGTCACCCACTCTCAGCTCCTGTATTAATCGTGCAGCCACATTGCAGGATCTACTGTCCTGGTCACCCTGCGGCCCATTGGTGAGGTAGATTGAGCCACAAGTGACCAGCAGGCCATTAGTCTCAGACCAAATCTGAAATCTCACCCACAGCCAATAAAACCCTAGCCTTTGATGCCGTGTTGCTGTCAATGACTTTTAATAAGTGTTTCTAACAGTTGTTTACAAATATTCTGAATAAATTGTATAAAAACAAAAAAAACAAATAAGATTAATTAAAAAAATTAACGTGCTGTGATAAAGAAAAATCAATTGAAAATTATTCAAACGTATTTTGAGGTCCACAACCTAATTCAAATGAATGAGGTAAAGCTGGGGTTCTGGAAGCAGCAGGACTATGAGAGAATGATTTTGTGTGACAATGAGTTCAGTGGTGGAACAGGAGGTCTGATGAGCCAGCTTTTGAATTTTAGCCTGTCTCCAACTTCTGTGCTGTAGAGCTTGGCTGCACAAGTGAAAGACGCTTAACCTTGGAAAGGGAATGGGCATTCACTCCCCATACAGCCTCCGCAAGCATCAAACCTGGCCTGTCTCAGAGCCTGTAAACTTAGCAGTCTGAAAAGTAGATTTAATGTTTATAAATACTGCCATTACTTAGGTTCATGATGTTCTTGAAAAGAAAGATTTAGAAAGTTGCAGCCCTGACGCAAAGTCTCAACAAAAGATGTCACCTTACACCGTTTGCCTCTCCAGATATTGCTTGACCTGCTGAGCTTTCCCAGTGTTCTATTTGTGTTCTACATTCCAGCACCTGCAGATTCTTTTTATGGATAATTTAATAATTTGGCAATTCATTAAAATATATTAATACATCATCCATTTGTTTCCTTGTCTGGCCAATATTTTTTCTCTTTATTTTAGCAAAGAATGAAAAATTACAAGGTTGCATCTGGATTAAAGCAAACAGTGAATTTAGGTTAATTGAAGAAATAAATCAGCAATTCCTTGTTGCCACAAAACAAATGTACAAAGGTGATGTTGGAAGAGATGGTTAACTTTTACTTTATCTCACTACAACATGCATCATTCACATTTCTTTCGAGCCACTGATTTGAGAAACATTTATAAAGCTACCTATTATACGTGGCATGTGATAGAGATATCTTTCTCACCAATGGGGGAGCGTTGTATTATCGTTACCAAGGACAGAGCAGATCTGACAGTGATCATAAATATGCCAAAAGCCAGTCAAATGTCACATCAGTAAAAATGAAATATTTTCAACAGTAAACATGAGTGACAGTTTTGCCATCCAGATGACCTCTGGTATTTATTAAATTTACTTCATGTATAAATTACAATTGCAGATGATATTGGGATGTTTTCAGACCCCCCATCTATAAACATAAAATGACACATTTCATCTTGGTTCAAAACTTTGAAAGACATTGTTAATGTTTGAGATGTGTTATCTGCTCTAAGTCAAAGCCATCTGACTGGAACTATATGCCAGATGTGCTTCACTTTCTGCCAAGGTAGAGCAGATCTCTGTGCGTTCAGCGCTACAGTTTTCCCTTTGGATTTATGAAGCATTTTATAAATAACATTTAAATAACTCTGCGATGATCTATGTTAAAGTTTGTCTCACACTACCTGGAGTTCATTGTGGAGCTTTGGAAACACTGAATTTTCCTCCTCGAGGTAAACCCAAGCCCCTTTCTGAAATTCCTTTTGTGTCTTAAAAATGTGTAGCATATACTTTCCATTGGTACAGAGTTGAGCTAGTTTGATATTGCTATAAGGAGAAGGATATTATCTTTGAGGGTATTGAGTGGAGCTAGTTTGTAGAAGAGTATGGTATTATATAGATGTTGAACGCTCATTGTGACAATCCTAAAACATAATTCATTGGTGCAATTCATAATTTTTTTTATCGATCGACCTCCCAATTACATTTGCATTCTAGGAAACAGGAATGATCTGCATCTCAGTTGCTCATTTACATATTACTAGACAAAAGCACTATGCACTGCGCTAAAAACAAACTTTCAAGAAGAACTCAATGTTGACAATATGCAGCATCTTTCAACCATTTGGGGAAAAAAAAAAAAAATTGTTGTTAAAAGCAATGTTTAAGAGCATCCCCAATTGTTCCAGTCCAATTCCAAAAATACCAAGTGTTGTTTGTATGAATGCCTGTTATCCATATCATTCTTGAAAATGACCTAAATAATCTTTAATGTGTTACACCTCCTATCACACGTGCACTCCTCACTAATCACTCCTCGCTGGCAGCATTATGATCACTAATGGTGGTTAAAAGCAGTATCAGGTGCTCTCTTTGGATTCTGGAGTAGTTCCTGAGGATTGGAGGGTAGCTAATGTAACCCCACTTTTCAAAAAGGGAGGGAGAGAGAAAACGGGGAATTACAGACCAGTTAGTCTAACATTGGTAGTGGGGAAAATGCTAGAGTCAGTTATTAAAGATGGGATAGCAGCACATTTGGAAAATGGTGAAATCATTGGACAAAGTCAGCATGGATTTATGAAAGGTAAATCATTTCTGACGAATCTTATAGAATTTTTCGAGGATGTAACTAGTAGAGTGGATAAGGGAGAACCAGTGGATGTGTTATATCCGGACTTCCAGAAGGCTTTCGACAAGGTCCCACATAAGAGATTAGTATGCATACCTAAAGCACACGGTATTGTGGGTTCAGTATTGATGTGGATAGAGAACTGGCTGGCAGACAGGAAGCAAAGAGTAGGAATAAACGGGTCCTTTTCAGAATGGCAGGCAGTGACTAGTGGGGTACCGCAAGGCTCAGTGCTGGGTCCCCAGCTATTTACAATATATATTAATGATTTGGACGAGGGAATTGAATGCAACATCTCCAAGTTTGCGGATGACACGAAGCTGGGGGGCAGTGTTAGCTGTGAGGAGGATGCTAGGAGGCTGCAACGTGACTTGGATAGGTTAGGTGAGTGGGCAAAGGCATGGCAGATGCAGTATAATGTGGATAAATATGAGGTAATCCACTTTGGTGGCAAAAACAGGAAAGTAGACTATTACCTGAATGGTGACCGATTAGGAGAAGGGGAGATATAACGAGACCTGGGTGTCATGGTACACCAGTCATTGAAAGTAGGCATGCAGGTGCAGCAGGCAGTGAAGAAAGCGAATGGTATGTTGGCATTCATAGCGAGGGGATTTGAGTATAGGAGCAGGGAGGTTCTGCTGCAGTTGTACAGGGCATTGGTGAGACCACACCTGGAGTATTGCGTACAGTTTTGGTCTCCTCATCTGAGGAAAGACATTCTTGCCATAGAGGGAGTACAGAGAAGGTTCACCAGATTGATTCCTGGGATGGCGGGACTTTCATATGAAGAAAGACTGGATAGACTCGGTTTGTACTCGCTGGAATTTAGAAGATTGAGGGGGGATCTTATAGACACTTACAAAATTCTTAAGGGGTTAGACAGGCTAGATGCAGGAAGATTGTTCCCGATGTTGGGGAAGTCCAGAACAAGGGATCACAGTTTAAGGATAAGGGGGAAGTCTTTTAGGACCGAGATGAGAAAGGTTTTTTTTCACAGAGAGTGGTGAATCTGTGGAATTCTCTGCCACAGAGGGTAGTTGAGGCCAGTTCATTGGCTATATTTAAGAGGGAGTTAGATGTGGCCCTTGTGGCTAAAGGGATCAGTGGGTATGGAGAGAAGGCAGGTACGGGATACTGAGTTGGATGATCAGCCATGATCACATTGAATGGCGGTGCAGGCTCGAAGGGCCGAATGGCCTACTCCTGCACTTATTGTCTATGTTTCTATGTTTCTATGTTTCTATGTTCAGTAACTCTTCCTTAGTTTGCATTTCAATTTCTTGCTTACCATTCATCACTCCCACTCTTCCTCCCAGCCTACTTGTATACTATTCTTTCGAAAGCTACTCACTAACTCCCATCTAAACATACAACACAAGGGTTAACACAAGTGCCTAACTGTCATTTCATATGTTATTAATGTCAAATGCAAGCAGTTGAACCCGAGCACTGTTTCATGACTTACCCAACATCTGCTAACTGCAAACACTCATCTGATCCTGCTCTATTTTGTGTCCATTAACCAATATCCAAAGCTTGAAAATGTATTCCCAATCGTGTGGCTCCTTACTTTTATGTGACCTCATATTTACGTTTTTCCAAAAATTCAAGTAGTTCCACCTGTCCTATCCTGTTAGTTACGCCTCAAAAATCGCTTCATGGAATTTTCAAATATTATCCCCTTTTCAAAAATATTTTGTGCTGCTGCCCGATCATATTATGATTTTCTGTGCCCTGATACCATGCCCAACTAATAAATTCCAGCATTGCTCTAACTACTGCTGGCTGACTGACTGAAAGGCACCCAGTTCTTCAAGAGTCAAGAATATTTAATTGCCATATGTACACAAACGGAATAATGAAATTCTTACTTGCAGGAGCGTAACAGGTCTGTGAACACAGTAGTCAATAGATAACATAATAACACAAAAACATTAATAATTATTTTTTTAAGAATATAATTATTGCAAAACAAAAGCCCAAAGTCCCTAGTGCAATCAGCACAGTTCATAGTTCAAAGTTTAGTTGGTGTTTGAAGTGTTTAATAGCCTGATGGATGTTGGGATTATAATACCATTGGGGGTAATGGGGGCCCAAGAGGGAACATCAATGTTGGCACATGTGATGCAGCGGTAGAGTTGCTACCTTACAGCGCTTGCAGTGCCGGAGACCTGGGTTAGATCCCGACCACTGTTGCTGTTTGTATGGAGTTTGTTCGTTCTCCCCGTGACCTATGTGGGTTTTCTCCGAGATCTTCGGTTTCCTCCCACACTCCAAAGACGGACAAGTATGAAGGTACATTGATTTGGTAAATATAAAAATTGTCCCGTGTGTGTGTAAGATAGTGTTAATATACAGGGATCACTGGTCGGCATGGACCCGGTGGGCTGAAAGGTCTGTTTCTTCGCTGTATCTCTAAACGAAACTAAAAAATCTTCGGTTTCCTCCCCACTCCACAGGTTTGTAGGTTAATTCGCACAGTATAAATGTAAATTGTCGCTAGTGTGCGTAGGACAGTGTTAATGGGCAGGGATCGCCGGTTGGTGCAGACTGACTCGGTGGGTCAAAGGGCCTTTTTCCGGGCTGTATCTCTAAGCTAAACTAAACTAGCCACTGTTCTCCATATCGAAGCATGCATACAACACATTGAAGTTGTCCAGGAGGGATGCCTCACTCTCACTTAGATACATAGATACATAGACAATAGGTGCATAGACAATCAGTACCCCGTTCTGGATTTTCTCCATATTCTTTGATTCCCTTAGCTCTCAGAGCTAAATCTAACTCTCTCTTGAAAACATCCAGTGAATTGGCCTACTGTAGCAGAGAATTCCACAGATTCACAACTCTCTGGGTGAAAAGGTTTTTCCTCATCTCAGTCTTAAATGGCCTACCCCTTATTCTTAAACTGTGACCCCTTGTTCTGGACTCCCCCCAACATCAGGAACATTTTTCCTGCATCTCCCTGACCAATCCTCTAAGAATTTCATATTTTTCTATAAGATCCCCTCTCATCCTTCTAAGTCCCAGTGAATACAAGCCCAGTCGACCCATTCTTTCATCATACATCAGTCCTGCCATCCCAGGAATTAACCTGGTGAACCTACGCTGCACTCCCTCAATAGCAATAATGTCCTTCCTCAAATTAGGCCCAAAATGGTGGCATTCCTGATCCCAGAGTAGTTACAGGACATCTCTCCCACTTTGCATGCATTCTAACAAGGGCCTCCATTGCAGTCCTCCTTCATTGTTCATGAAGATATTTTCAGAGTCCACACTTTCAAATGTTGTACTGTTCCTCAAAATTTCACAAGGCAATCGGTTTAAAGAATAATAGCTGACACCCGCTTTAATCATGGTACACCTTCCTTAATAGAGCTGCATCTTGGGTTCAGGCAATGCAGACTAGATTTAAATAGAAGCCAGTAAAAGCAAAGAGAGATGTCTAGGCAATGAGCAAAGTGGACCATGTCTGGCTGGGCACTGCAATCATTTTAATTATCAGGCAACATGCAGGTACATGGTTTTGTATTAATTAATTCTGCTTCACAATCAACTCACCTACTTTTAGGGGCCATTGAATTGTGTCCTGTTGTTTACATAGCATTGATAAAAAGAGGGGACCAAAATGAGTACATCAATGGAAACAAGCGTAGAGTATACCATTCATGCTCTACATCACTGCTCCAATCTGAAGCGAGATTGAATCAAAAGGGATGAAATGTGTAAAGACAGTACAGTCCATTTCACTTTTCTTTTCTCCTGTGTGTAGTGTAAAATGTACTGCCGATTTTCTAAAGGAATAATGGTGGGGATCAATTCCACCCCATATTTTCTATGCTAAATGTGATTTCATAAGAATCAGACAAGGAACCTACTTACTTACAACTACGTCAAAGTAACCAGAGAGAGGAGTGAAATCATGAGAGAGTCAAGAGTCAAAAGTCAAGAGTGTTTTATAGTCATGTGTCCCAGATAGAACAATGAAATTCTTACTTGCTGCAGCACGACAGAATATGTAAACATAGTACACTGTAAACAATATGATAAACGAGAGAGTAAAAAAGGTTCAGTGTGTGTATACATATAACCACAACTTCATGCATATACGTATATATACTGTACATACATATCCATATACATATATATATATATATATATATACATACACAAGAAAGATCCTGTCCTTTATCTTCAGAGATTAAAATGAATATTGGCTTATTGAAAACAAACACAAAAATTGTGGATCACCAAATGATGGATATAAATTAACGACATAAAAGTGGGACCGATTTAATTTCTAACAATGATTCCTGATCCTTAGCTAAAGTGTGCAAATAAACATTGCCACGCACAAAAAAATCCTATTAACCTGTGTTGAAGGAATATCAAGAGAAACCCTTATGGTTTAACTTTTGAAATATGCAGATTACTTTCCAATTATTCAAGCTTGTTGAAAAGAACATGAAGAGAACTTTTTAAGCATGACCCAATCTGGGAGAAATGAATGGCAGAATTCAATGTGGACAGAGCAAACTAAATCATCTTTCTCTTTTTGTGTCGTGGAACTTCCGCTTGGGTTGTGCCTGCCGCTGACCTTGTGTTGACCTCGCAGTACCCCGCTGACATACCCTTTGTGTCCAGTGCAAGCTTTTGGACAGTCTTCTGCTTACATTTCTTGAAAGCAAATTCAAAGAGCTTAAGATTAGTTGATGAAATAAACTTTTCTACATGCATGTTTCAATATTTTTGCTGATCTTTGTGTCCATTTCAGTTGTATCAATAAAACATTCAGCTTTAAGTTGCATCTAATTGGACTCTTGAAATGTGTGAAAGGAACTTGGTGAAAATGTGCATTTGGCCTTGAACAGTAATAAAACGGAGGCATTGGTTATTATAATTGTGAATTTAATCCTTTTCAATAGAATAAAATCATTACTTCCCTAAAAGAACAAAGATATGCAACACTGAAAGGTTTCAAATTCAAGCAGGAAAGTATTACAGATATTTTATCATTAAATCAATACATTTCTGTGTGGGAAATTATAAAAGAGGTAACAACATTGATTATAATTTACAAGACTTGCTTACAAGACGAAACAAGTTAACTTTGCTTGTGGTCAGCTGGCGTCAGTTTAGTTGCTAAAAGGAGCATGATATAATCTAATTAATGGATCAATGGGACCCCCCACAGCAATGAAATTAGCACATATAAATAAGAGCAGGAGGAGGGCTTTCAGTTATTTGTGCAAGCTTTGCCATTCGATAAGACTTGACTCATCTTTACTTCAGTACCCTTTCCTGTACTAACCCCTTATCCCCTAATATCTAAAAATCTACCCAGAACCCTCTTAAATGTACTTACATTTTTTAGTTTAGTTTTGAGATACAGCATGGAAACAGCCACTTTGTCCCACTGAGTCCCCGCCGACTACTAACCCTATCATGCACACCAGGGACAATTTACAATTCTTACCAATGCCAATTAACCTACAAACCTGTTTGTCTTTGGAATGTGCGAGAAAAATGGAACACCTGGGGAAAACCCATGTGGTCACAAACTCGGTCCATACAGACAGCACCGCAGTTAGCATCAAACCTGGGTCTCTGGCGCTGTCAGGCAACAACTATACCGACCGCTGCAGCCCTAATGACTGAAATTCAGCATCTAAATTGAGTCAAGAAGGTTTAATTGTCATATGTACTGACAATGGAACAATGAAATTCTTACTTGCAGAGGCATAACAGCCCTGTAAATACAATACACACTGATAATACTAAACAATAAATCAATAA
Source organism: Rhinoraja longicauda (assembly GCF_053455715.1). NCBI lineage: Eukaryota > Metazoa > Chordata > Chondrichthyes > Rajiformes > Arhynchobatidae > Rhinoraja > Rhinoraja longicauda. Next base: position 64,343,369 of record NC_135954.1, on the reverse strand, counting down.
ATTTAATAACCCAAATAGTAGTGCAAAAATAACCCCAAAGTCCTTAATGCAACCAAAGACAGTCCATAGTTTATTGGTTAGCGTAGTGTTCAAGATCTTGATGGTTGCTGGGAAGAAGCTATTCTTGAACCTGGTAGCCACGGTTTTCAGACTCCTCTTTGATTAGATTTACAGAGATTTACTACCCTCCGTATCTGAATTACTGACCCCATATTTTGATTGTATGAACTCTGGTTCTGACAACCCAGTTAAGAATATCTTCATTCCTACAACAACCCTATCACGCTTTTAAGATTTTTCTTGTTTCATTTAATATAAAATTTATCACATTATCAGTTATTTTCAGAGTTTGGTTAAAATAATGCCATATGTTATTAATATTTAAACTAATTGAAAAGTACTTACAACATAGAAGAGTACAGCACAAGAACAGGTCCTTTGGCCCATAATGTATGTGTCAAGCAAATGGTGTCTTTAAGCAATGATAGGAGCCCCCCCTGGCTCATAACGCGAGTTGCCCTCTCGGCGTCGCTGAGGCCGAACCTCCTGATAAGGAGTTCTTTCAGGCCCTTATATTTGTCATCCGCGGGGGGTTCATTAAGGTAGGGCTTTACTCGCCTTGCTGTCGCCTGGTCCAGGGCGCCGACGACGTAAAAGTACTTCGTCAAGTCGACGGTTACCCCTCGCACAGCAAACTGTGCCTCTGCCTGCTGAAACCAGACCTCAGGCTCTTCGGTCCACAGGGTCGGGAGTTTGAGGGAGACGGCCTCGAGGTCGGCAGGGCCGAGGGCTGCAGGAACGGGTTGCGCGAGGGCGGCAGGACCGGGTTGCCCATTGTTCGACATCACTACTTGTGATGTCCGTCGAGGTCACCAATGTAGTGGCCTGGCGGAGGCCAGAGAAAAGGCAAGACGCCAGGCAGTGTTTTGTTAGATTCTTTATTAGGCTGTGAGCTGGTGCCCACAGCGTAGTTCTCCAAGGGATGATCCACGCCTTCCCTTGGTCTGGCTTTTAACCCCTTTCACCTGTCCGTCACGTAACGAGGGGGCTGACCCGAGGAGTGGCCTGATCCGCCACAATTTCATTGAAAGGAATCATTATTTCTTGATTTCTTTCAAAAAAATGATTTGAAAACATTGTAGAACATTATTTTTCTTTAAAGGGTCTGAAAGTTTGTCTTGGAAGTAGCTGAATTAATAATAATAATAATAATAATACATTTTATTTATATAGCGCTTTTCATATACTCAAAGACGCTTTACAGAGATTTTGAGAACATAGGGGAAATGAATAAATAGATAAATAAGTAAATAAATAAATGAACAGAGAAAGGAGACAGAAGGTGAGGTGACCTTCAGTGGTTGAAGGCAGTACTGAACAGGTGAGACTTCAGCGATGTTTTGAATGTGGTGAGTGTGGGGGAGTCTCTAACTAATTAAGTTATCTCATAAGAGATTTCCATATGATTCAATGAATATTTTGGTTGTTAGCGATAATACCTCCACGTAATGGAAAATGGGGAACTGCTTCCCCATTCACGCTGCTCTGAAACAGAACGTATCTTCACACACAGACAGCAGGTGAAAGAGAGGGCATTGCAATGTTCCCATTGACACAGGACACTCATGGACAGCTGCCATGCAAATTTCAGTGGATTCTTTCCCAGATTCAATGCTGTTGAGCAAAGAGGGAAGAAAGTCAGGAGGTCAGACTGGGTCTGCTCTCTTGATTTGCCATGCTACCCTTCCCCTGTTTGAAGTTTAAGGTCTTGTCTTAATCACTGCAGCCTGTCATCATAGCTCTGTGCTACTCACCCTAAAAACTGATTTGCGGCGAGCTTTGTTTCGCTGAGCTCCAGTCAAGTATCAGTCACACTCTTCTTTTACTTAACATGTGAAAGTGCAGACAGCCTGAATTACATTACAATAATAGCCATTAAATCCCACTCCAAAGCTTATCAGCAATATATCAAACATGATAAAAGGTTTTTATATAATGATTAAATGTATTTCAAGTTGGCAAGGCTTTCCATGTATACTTTTAATCGTATCCCATAGTTCTGGTGTGAATACATAAACCATAACTAATATACTTAAAACAAATGAATGCACGTTAAAAGCAACAGGTCAGAATCAGACTGGAAGTTTCTGAAGTTTTACAACTGAAATAAAGTTGCAGCCAATTCTGCAGAATTCTGGCCACTCCCTCTTCTCTCCTCTCCCATTAGGCAAGAGGGAGAAGTGTGAAAACACACACGTCCAGATCCAGGGACAGTTTATTCCCATTAGATGTTAGGCAACTGAACCATCCTACCAAGAACTAAAGAGAGGCCTGAGCTACTATCTACTTCACTGGAGACCCTCGAACTATCTTTGATCGAACTTTACTGGACTTTATGTTGCATTAAACATTATTCATGTTATTTCCTTTGCCATGTATTTGTACACTGTGAATGGCTTGATTGTGATCATGTATATCTTTCCGCTGACTGGTTAACACACAGCAAAAGCTTTTCTTTGCACCTCAGTGCATGTGAATAAATTGCAAGCTATGGGGTTCTGCACTGACAATTCATGAAGGTCAACTGTGAGAACTATGGAAACTCACATCACATCTTCCATTGGCAAAATATGTGGTAATACTGTGATTACAGCAGGCGTGCCATCAATCAGCATTTTATACTTCAGCTAGTTCATTATTATATCTCAATTGCCCTGTTTATATTCCTGACTTTAGGAGGAATTACAGATTCCTAAACCCATAAAATATCACAGAACAGTAAGGGCCCAATCTGTACACTGCATTCTATGTTTTCTGCTGGTTGCAAGATTTTTTAGTATTTTATTGTAAAATTGAAGACAATAGTCCCATAATTGTACAGCCTAAAGTAATTTCTGAACCTTAGAATGTAGAAACAAGGAACTGCAGATACCGATTTACATAAAAAGGCACAAAGTGCTGGAAGAGTAACTCAGCAGGTCAGGAAGCATCTCTGGAAAACATGGTAAGGTGATGTTTCAGGTCAGGGTCCTTCTTATAATCCTTGTTGGTCTTGCTTTTACATCCTAGGTCCTTATTCATTAAAACATCAAATGGTATTTATTCTGTCATCTACAGAGACATTACATTCAGGGATTACTTATTTGAACCTTTGTCTCTCAGTTCATTCACACTATTCAATATCTTTCTCAAGTGTTCATTTTATCAATAAAGTCTTATCTTCTTTCCTTCTTTTCTCCCGCGATCGGTGGAGTCGAACCATCTGCATTCAGGGCGATTGAAGCTCCCACAGCCGGCGATCAAAGCTCCTGCGTTGGGGCGATCGAAGCTCCTGCGATTGGGGCAGTCGAAGCTCCTGTGATCAGTGCGGTCGAAGATCCCACGGCTTGGAGCTCTCAAAGCTGGTTCATAACCAGGGACCGCAAGCTCCACATTGTTAAAGTCTGCAGGCCCCCAGGGTTGGAGCTTTGAGATCCCAGCAAAAGGACCGCAAGCTCCACGGAAAAAGTCGCATCTCTGTCGAGGAAAGAGATTAAAAAAAGTTTCCCCCACCCCCCCCCCCCACCACCCCTATCATAACACAAAACTAAAGATAAAGTAATACCTACATTTTACAACAAACTATAAACACAAAGAAGGAAAAAGACGAGACAGACCATTGGCGAGGCAACCATTGTTTTGCACCCTTTCTAGCTTAACAACAACCTTCCTATGGCAGGGTGACCAAAACTAAACACAATGCTCTAAATGTGGCCTCACCAATGTCTTCTACATCTGTAGTATGATTCTCCAATTTCTATACCCAATATTCTAACTGATGAAGGCCACTGTACCGAAAGCCATCTTATTCAAAAGATTCAAGATTCAAGATATCTTTATTTGTCATCCAAAAAACAAGTTTTTTGGACGAAATTTAGTCACCCACAGTCCAATAATAAAACCAATAAAACAAGCAAATTACACAACCCAACCAACACACAAAAAAAAGAAACATCCATCACAGTGAGTCTCCTCCAGTCCCCTCCTCACTGTGATGGAAGGCCAGAATGTCTTTTCCCTTCCCCTGCTGTCCTCTCCCGCGGTCAGGCTGGTGTAGTTGCCACGTTCCAGGCCGCGCCGGACGGTGAAGGGTCCGCAGCAGGCCGACCCAAGCCCCGCGATCCGGTGCGATCCGGTGCGATCCGATCCGATAGGTTATAATAATAATAATAATAAGCATTTATTTTATATAGCGCCTTACCAGAAGCTCAAAGCGCTTTACAAAAACAATCATAACATAAAAACAAACAGACAAACTATCCTAACGGAGAAGCGGCGAATAAACAGCGCTAGCGTCCTCTCACGTCAGGGTCCGGCAGTATACAACACAAAGCACAGGACACACAGATACAATTTATAACACAAACAGCCATCACAGTGATTGCTCCAGGCACACCCTCACTGTGATGGAAGGCAAAGAAAAGTCTTATCTCCTCCTCATCCTTCTCCCATGGTGCCACGAGGTGATCGAGGCTCCCAACTTTTTGAAGCCCCCACTGGGCGATGGAAAGTCCCAGGGCCGAGCCGAGCAGGCCGATGAAGGTTATCCACCCTATCTACCCATGACACCACTTTCAAGGACCTGCACCTCTAGATCCCTGTGGTTTACAACACTCCCCAGAAGCCTGGCATTCACTGTGCAGGTCCTGTCCTGATTCGACTTCCCAAAATGTAACACCTCGCACTTCTCTGCATTAAACTCCATCAACCATTCCTCAGCCCACCTGCCCAACCAATCAAGATTGCGCTGCAAATTTTGCCAACCATCTTCGCTATCTGCAATACCACCCACTTTAGTGTCATCTGCCAAGTTACTAATCATGCCTTGTACGTACTCATCCAAATCATTGATATAGATGACAAACAGGAATGGGCCCAGCAACGAACCCTGAGGCACACCACTAGACATAGGCCTCCAGTCCACAAAACAACCTTTCACCATCACCCTCTGCTTCCTTCCATGAAGCCAATTTTCTATCCATTCAGCTATCTCTCCTTGGATCCCATGGGATCTAACATTCCAGAGCAGTCTACCATGCAGAACCTTGTCAAATGCATTGCTAAAACTCATACCCACAGCTCTGCCCTTATCAACCCATTTGGTCACATCTTCAAAATACGCGATCAGGTTCATGAGACACGATCTCCCATGTACAAAACCATGCTGACTACCCCTAATCAGCCCCTGCCCATCTAAGTGCATGTATTGACCTTTAACTTCTGCCATCCTAACATCCAGGGACTCAGTGTTTCCAAGTGAAGTGATTCACTTGCACTGCTTCCAATCTAGTGTTCTTCATTAGTTTAGTTTAGAGATACAGCGCAGAAATTGGCTCTTCGACCGACTGAGTCCGCACCGACCAGCGATTAACACTATCCTACACACACTGGGACAATTTACAATATTACCATGCCAATTAACCTACAAACCTGTACATCTTTGGAGTGTGGGAGGAAATTAGAGTTCCTGTGGAAAACCCACGCAGGTCACGGGGAGAATGTACAAACTCCGTACAGACAGAACCCTTCGTCAGGATTGAACCCGGGTCTCTGGCTGTGTAAGTGCGCACAAAGTGGATTGTTCTAACTGGAGAAGCGTGATTGCTTTGCTCAGCACCCTGAACTTTCAGTTGGCTGCTGCTTTAATTCCACTTCACACTTTCACTGACATTCCTGTGGCAGACTTACAATGTTATAATGAGGCAGAGCTGGGCTTGAGAAAAAACACTTAATTTTGTGTCTGGACACATTGCAGTCCAGACTCAACACAAACTCTGGAGTGACAAGGAACTGCAGATGCTGGAATTTTGAGCAAAAATCAAACTGCTGGAGGAATTCAGTGGGTTAGGCAGCATCTGTGGAGACAGTTGGTCAGATGACATTTTGGGTCTTCCTGAGTCACTGACTCTACAAACATCACCTGACTTGCTTTTTCCTATCCATGTCTCCCCCACTCTCTCTGCAACTAAAAAAACTATGAAAGGTCCTAGACTTGAAAAGCTGAGTCTGTTTCTCTTTCCACAGCTGAAAGCTGGCAATGCAAAGTGTTTCTGCATTTAGATCAGTGCCATGACTGATGATAGCAAACGTGCCATATACTTTCTTTACCATCCTACCCATTCAAAAAGCTCTAGACGTACACCCAAACATCCCTCTTTAGTCTTTAGACTTTAGAGATACAAAGCGGAAACAGAGGCCCATCGAGTCCACGCCGACCAGCAATCACGCCCATACACCAACACTACATACTAGGGACAATATATAATTTTTACTGAAGCCAATTAACCTACAAATATGTCTGTCTTTGGAGTGTGTGAGGAAATCAGGGCACCCGGAGAAAACCCATGTGGTCACAGGGAGAACATACAAATTCTGTGCACACAGCATCTGTGGTCAGGATCTAACCCGGGTCTCTGACACTATAAGACAGCAACTCTACCACTGCGCCACTGCGCTACCCAAAGTAATGTTCACTACAGTAATGATCCTACAAGTTCTGCCGTAGACAATATACTTTCCTATTGCATTTGACTTTCCAAAATTCATCACCTCACACTTGTCCGGATTAAATTTCATCCGTCGTTTCTCCACTCAAATTTCCAACTGTTTGTATCCTGCTGTATCCTTGACAACCTTCCTCACTATCCATATTTCCACTATTTTTTGTGTCATCTGCAAACTTACTAACATCTACATTTTTATCCAAGTCATTTATATATTTGACAAACAACTGAGGTCCCAGCACTGATTTAAGTAACATCACTGGTCAAAACTTCAAATCATGGAAATATCCCTCTGTCTTTTATGGCCAAACCATAATTGTGTGTGACTTTTCCCCCTGTTATTCAATACTTGTACTTCAAATGCTGCCATGTTCTGCAAGCTTCCCAGTACATATTGGTCTTTTGTTTCCTTTCCATCACTTCCCCCTTGTGACCTGCTCCCGACCCACCATAATTAACTTTTGAAGTCTTGGAAAGAGAAAACCTAAATTAGTAAGAAATGTTTTAATCTGTTAACAACGGATCCCAGTTTTCTCTGGTGATGAACTGAGACAAAAATTAGAAAGTGCTGCTGACTTAAATACTACTGTTTAAAATCTAGGTCTGAGTGGTTCATTACTAAAGCAGCTGTCTGTCTGGCAAGCTCTAATAAACTTGGAGGTCAAAGGCTAAACAGAGTGTTTTTAGAGAGGAATGTTCATAAGGTCTCCACAAAGGTATTATCACTCCTTCAATGCAGCAAGCTTTCTGAGTTGTCATTGTCATCCAAAGACACATGAACTCATGGCTACATGAAATAGTGGAAGAAGGGGACTTAGAGGTGTTATGGGAGATTTGATATTTATTCACATGATGGCTGATCATGTTGTATTTGCCCCATGAGGTTTGTGAATGTTACTGGGTTTAACGCACTAAAGAGGATGCCCTGTAATATGCATTGGTTGTGGTTTTCCATTGTCTATATCTCATGTGAGAATTCAAGGCAACAGAACAACAAAGGTGAAACATAAAGCCGAGGGTAAGAAAGATATGAAGCTGAGGATGTGGTGAATGAAGCGGTCGGTAGGGTTAGTTTAAAACACCGGTACTTGATTGGTACTGCACATTTAACGGTAAGATGGCTCCTGGTCATATTAGTATTATTCATTTGTTCAATCTATTAGCTTTTGGTGGAATTGGCAATGTGCCTATCACTAATTTGCCTTTTATAAATGCTTTCTATCTTCGGCTTCCCATCCTTCCAACTGCTTCTCCTCTGTGTCACTGGAGCACTGAGATGGGGTATTTGGTCTGGTTGAAAGCAACCAGAGAAGTACCCAGAATTGAAAAACTGATTGATTAGTGCCAGCACAGCTATATTGCTCTCAACGTGAGCAGGTAGTTGATTGTTGACTTCAGAAGGTGAAAGCAGAGGATCCACAAACCTGCCTTCATCAATGGTGCAGCAGCGACATAGTCAACAGCTTTAAATTCAAGGGTGTGCATGGGCCCAGCTTAAAGTCATCACAAAGAAAACTCATCAGTCATTCTACTTCCTTAGGAGGATCGGTATTGTTGATCTAGTCGAATGATAGAGCTTCGACAGCTGGATAGTGCTTTGTCAGATCTAGCTGATCTGTCAAAGGTCTATCAAGCTTCGACGGGTGTTCGGTAAAGAACATCCTGCATGGTTGCATTATGACCTGGCTTGGCAACTCGAATGACCAGGAACAAAGGAGACTACTGAAAGTGGTAGACATTGCCCACTGTATCTCAGGTACTGATCTCCTGACTATTGAAGAGATCTATAGGAGGAACTGGTTCAAAAAGGCAGCCAATATTGCTAAAGACTCACAACACCTGAGACACATTTAGAATTCCCTACAACAATCAGGAAGAAGGTAATGGAGTCTGACCATGACCATCAATGTTCAAGAATAGCTTCTTCTTAGCACCCATCAGGTATTTGAACAGTACACAACACTAATCTCAATAACCATGATTTTCTATGGACTGTGTCTTCGTTTGCACTATTATTGTTACTTGTTGTGATGTTATCATTTCTTGTTCTATTGATTATTGTACATTTATTTGTGTGTTGTTGCATTTACAGGCCTGTTACGCTGACACAAGGATGAATTTCATTTTTTCATTGCCAGTACACATAACAATGAAACACTCTTGACTTGACTCTTGATGAACATTAAGCATCAGAGGTCTTCGATGTTGCCAACTCATTATTACTTTTCTTCCAAGTTTCCCAATTAACTGGCAACAATGGGCAGACTCTAGGTCAGGAGAAAGGGGCGGAAATGAACATGATGTGCAAAGCCTACAGGGCATTTCATGGTTGCTCCCAGGATGTGCTGCTTGGTTTTCTTAGCGCTGGAAGAAATGGTATTCCTTTGCATGGGAGGAGGAAAGATATGGTGGAAACAGAAGATGCAACATTGAAGGTGACTGAGGAGATCAGCAGAAGGCAAAAATTAAATGATCAGAACCAATCAATAAGCTGAGTGTAATGGCACTTGCGGGCATCTTCACAACTTCTTCCATTATTATTCTAACATCAGTCTTTCTACCCATTTACCATGCTTCTTGGCACATTCTCACACCCCACTGGTCCATCCACCACTGCTTTTCACACTGTCTTTATGACATATTACGTCTGTCAAAGGATACAGTGGAATGTAGATCAGTTACCGATATAGGTGGAGAAATGGCAAATGGAGTTTAATCCAGTAAGAGTAAGTGTGGGATGTTGCATCTTGGAAGGTCAAATGTAAAGGGAAAGTATATAATTATTGGCAAGACCCTTCACAGATGTACAGAAGGATCTATGGGTCCAGGTTCATAGGTCCCTGAAAGTGGCATCAGGTTGATAGACTGGTAAAGCAGGCCTGTGTATGCCTGCTATCATCGGTCATTTCATTGAATGCAAGATTCAAGAAGTCATGTGGCATCTTTATAAAGCTTTGGCTGCATTTGAAGTGTTGTGTACAGTTCTGATTGCCCCATTACAGGAACGGCGTGGAGGCTTTGGAAAAAGTGCAATGGAGGTTTACCAGAACACTGCCTGAATTAGAGTGTATTAGCTATAATAAGAGGATGGACAAAGTTGGATTGTTTTCTCTGGAGCCTTGGAGATTGAGGGAAGGAGCATAAAAAAATGATGAGAGGCAGAGTCAGGGTAGATAGTCAAAACAATTTTCCCAGAGTGAAACTCTGGGCATAACATTTAAGTTTCAGAAGGGGAAAGTTTAAAGCAGATAAGCAGATGTGTTGGACACGTGTTTTTCTTTTAAACAGGGTACACTTGTGGCATTTAAGAGCTTTTAGATAGGCTCAAGAATGTACAGGAAATGGAAGGAAACAGAACATTGTGCAGGTTGAGAAGATTTGTTTAACTTGACAAAATATTTAGCGCAGAAATTGTGGTCTGAAACAGCTACTTGTGCGCTGTACTGTTCTATGTTCTATGTTCCACACCTCTCTCCCTGATCCTTCAAAATTATTCTCCAGCATTGCTGGCCTGTTCTTTCCCTTCTTGTAAGTGAAGAGAACATGTAATTCCAGGGAGAAACAGAGAACCAGATGTGGTCCTTAAGCTATCCTATAACTCACATCTGCAGCAGAAGAGACCCTGGCCTTCAGCACTTTGCCTAACCATTGGTAATTAATTGTGGCCCAGACAACGACATCACAGGGATTTAGGAACATTGACTTGATGTTCATCCAACAAAATTTAAACAGACACAGCAAAATGTTAATCCAGTAGCAGCAAATAGAACCAGTAAGCTTTGAGTTATTTGACTAATAAGGCCAACATATTAGGTTTAGATTTAGCTTTATAATTGTCATGTGCACATACCGAGTGCACATGATGAGTGCAAAAATGCAAGTTTTGTTTTGCATGCTGTCCAATCGGATAATACCGTAAATAAATATAATCAAATCAAACTCAGGTACGGTAGATAGAGCAAAGGGGAACATTTAGAAATGATGCTGGATTTCATGTTCATAAATCATAGGAGCAAAATTAGGCTACTCCATTGAGTTTACTCCAGCATTCAATCATGGCTGAGCTATCTTTCGCTCTCAACCCCATGCTCTTGACTTCTCCCCTTAACCTTTGACACTATTAGAAATCAATAATCTGTCAGGCTCCACTATCAAAATACCCAGATGTCCTCCACAGCTGTTTGTGGCAATGAATTCCACAGATTCACCACCCTCTGACTGAAGAAATTCCTCCTCATCTCCTTTCTAAAGTTACGTCCTTTTATTCTGAGGCTGTGCCCTCCGGTTCTAGGCTCTCCCACTAATGGAAACATTCCATGTCCACTCTATCCAGGCCTTTCACTATTTGGTTTCATTTGCAGGTAGAAAAGGAGATTTAAAAGTATAGAACATATTGGATGATAGCAGATCCTGGTCTGGGAAGAGCATGTAAAGAATCTCCTCGCTCTGGCACCTTCGTCTATCACACCTGCTCAATATGACTGCACAGTGGACACCAATGGCTGGTTTTTTTACTACCATAAGGACGTGCACAGATCCATACAAATCTTACTGTGCAAATGCACATAGTATTCATAAAAGGGAAATGTACCAACAAAACATGAAAAACTCTGAAGCAGTGCTTATTTATTTATTTACACTTCTTCCCACCCGGTCTGCAAAAAGTCTATCCCCTACTCCCAATTCCTCCGTCTACGCCGCATCTGCGCCCGGGATGAGGTGTTTCACACTAGGGCATCAGAGATGACCTCATTCTTCAGGAAACGGGGCTTCCCCTCTTCCATTATAGATGAGGCTCTCACTAGGGTCTCTTCTACATCCCGCAGCTCCGCTCTTGCTCCCCCTCCCCCCACTCATAACAAGGACAGAATCCCCCTCGTTCTCACCTTCCACCCCACCAGCCAGCGTATCCAACAAATCATCCGCCAACATTTCCGTCACCTACAACGGGACCCTACCACTGGCCATATCTTCCCATCCCCTCCCCTTTCTGCGTTCCGTAGAGACCGTTCCCTCCATAACTCCCTGGTCCACTCGTCCCTTCCAGCCCAAACCACCCCATCCCTGGGCACTTTCCCCTGCAACCGCACGAGATGCAACACCTGTCCCTTTACCTCCCCCTTCAACTCCATCCAAGGACCCAAACAGTTTTTCCAGGTGAGACAGAGGTTCACCAGCACCTCCTCCAACCTCATCTATTGCATCCGCTGCTCCAGATGTCAACTTATTTACATCGGCGAAACCAAACGCAGGCTCGGCGATCGCTTCGCTCAACACCTGCTCTCAGTCCGCATTAACCAATCTGATCTCCCGGTGGCTGAGCACTTCAACTCCCCCTCCCATTCCCATTCTGACCTTTCTGTCACGGGCCTCCTCCAGTGCCATAGTGAGGCCCACCGGAAATTGGAGGAACAGCACCTCATATTTCTCCTGGGAAGCTTGCAGCCCAGTAGTATGAACATTTACTTCTCCAACTTTAGATAGTTCCTCTGTCCCTATCTTCCCCTCCCCCTTCCCAGATCTCCCACTGTCTTCCTGTCTCCACCTATATCCTTCCTTTGTCCCGCCCCCCTGACATCAGTCTGAAGAAGGGTCTCGACCCGAAATGTCGTCCATTCCTTCTCTCCTGAGATGCTGCCTGACCTGCTGAGTTACTCCAGCATTTTGTGAATAAATACCTTTGATTTGTACCAGCATCTGCAGTTATTTTCTTACACTATTTATTTTTAATGTGGTTTTCTCTGCGTTTCTCGGTCTGAGGTGGAGCAATACCATCATATGATCAGTTAACGAAGGGTGTGATTCAAGTGCGGCCATAGATTTGCCTTCTTTCACGGCCTTCCTCTTATGTCACCTGGGGAATCGCTCATCACTGCACTCCTGCATGAGGACCCCAAAACTAACTCAATCGAGGCACACGAACCTGAGCTCAGGGATCGACTGTGCAACGCGTTTATTTACCAACACGCCTCTGATAAAAATATTTGCAGATATTCCACGTTAGAGCTGAACAATTTATCTTACATTTCCAGCCTTCTGATGCTTCCTACATTCATTTTCAAGCAATCTTAAATCCTCTAAAATTTATAGGAACTTGTTTTAAATAAACGGGAATCTCGGATTAACACATAAAACAGCAATTAGAGAGAGAAATATAGTTTTTTCCTTCAGATTTTCTCAAATTTATCAATGCTTTATAAAAAAGGAATATTATAAAAAAGGCAGATTAAGATAATTCAAGTAACATCTAATATTTTCAAACCAAGATACTAATCAAATTAAAGTATTTGGCAGAGGGAAGATTATTGCAGAAATGTTGCCTTTTGTAGGAATGAGTTTGCTAGGATTTTAAAATGGTGGAATAAATTGAAGCAAACAGGTCCAGAAGTTATCCTATGGGAATAGCAGAATTCTGAGCCCAAGAGGCATACACAGAGAGCAGAAGGTTAATCCTTGTGATAACAAACTGATTTTGCTTCATTCTTCCACTGCCTCTTGTTATATCCTATACCTGTGTAATCTGTGGGCCCAGCTATCCCTCGGGACCAGTCTGCAGTCTCGCTTGAACCAACTTTACTTTTGTCTGTATGTTAACCTTTCTCTTTTGCTTTTGCAGATCATTAAGGAATTTAGATAAACAGGCTACTTTCCCAGATCAATCACAAGGCTGAAGACTGGTCTGATTTCCTCACAGAGATGTTGGACATTGTTCATGGTCAAAGATCATCAGATCAAATCTGCATCATGTACTTCTTTGAACACTAATTTTCTTAATGTGACAGCCCTGGCAGTGATCCTTGCTAGCAATTTTCAAAGTAGAACGCACTGATTTTTGTAAACTCCAACATGCTTCAGTGTGCTGCAAATTCTGTGCTTTGGTTTATTGCTATTGAACTCATCAACTAATTTGAAGTTCATCTGCAAAAGGTGTGACATAGATAACTGGGTGATGCAAGAAACAGGTTAACTATTGTCATGCGAGCAGAATCCAACAGTGAATCTGGAAAAAAATCTCAAGGATTTATAATTATTATAATCACCCTATTATTATAAGACCAATATATTGAATACATTTGGATTGTGCCAAATAATTTGATAATGGGCACAAGACCAAAGTCACAAACTGTTTGCCATGTTGTATACATTAAAACTAAACTAGCAAAAATAGACACAAAATACTGGAGTAACTCAGCGGTCAGGCAGCATCTCGGAAAAAAAAGAATAGGTGACTTTTCGGGTCAAAACCCTTTTTCAGACTGACAGCAGAGGATGGGGAGGGTCGGGGTGGGGGGGGGGGGGGGGGGGGGAGAGATGAAATGGAGATGAGGAAAAGCCAGAACATCAGGGCTGGCAGCAGAAGGTAACATCACCTAATCTTTTTGTCCCAAGGTGCTGCCTGACCCATTAAGTTACTCCAGCGTTTTGCGTTTATCTTCGGCATAAACCAGCATCTGTAGTTCTTCCCTACATATTAAACTGGTAATTTTGCTTGGAGGAATGATGGGGACAACGGATATCATATCATATCATATATATACAGCCGGAAACAGGCCTTTTCGGCCCTCCAAGTCCGTGCCGCCCAGCGATCCCCGTACATTAACACTATCCTACACCCACTAGGGACAATTTTTACATTTACCCAGCCAATTAACCTACATACCTGTACGTCTTTGGAGTGTGGGAGGAAACCGAAGATCTCGGAGAAAACCCACGCAGGTCACGGGGAGAACGTACAAACTCCTTACAGTGCAGCACCCGTAGTCAGGATCGAACCTGAGTCTCCGGCGCTGCATTCGCTGTAAAGCAGCAACTCTACCGCTGCGTTACCGTGCCGCCCTGGAGAAATGATATGGAGAAATGATTATAGTTACAATAGCGAAAAAGGAGATGCAATTCTAAGCTTGGAGCATGTATATTGTTGGCCAAAAGAGCAACATCTGTCTAATGTAGAAATGACTGGTTCGACAGACACCTCCTCCAGGTCAGGCAGCACACTCAGCAGGGCCACTGCAGAAGCGCCCATGACAAGAAGCACTAGGCCGAGAACCAGCAGGTGTATGAGTGGCCAATGCTTTTCCAAAAACACAATAATTCGGCAATTCCCAAAACCTAAAATCACTTCATGTGTGATCTGTTTACTTAACCATTGCACTGCACTGGCAATGTCATGATTGGAATCATTTTGTCCAGTTTCCTAAATCATCTGATTCCTTATGTTAAAACATTTCTGTGCACTTTCCTTGCAGAGCCAGAGATATCCAATCACATTAGCATATCAAAGAACATAGCATTCATTAATCCAGTTTTAAGTGACATGAACATAAAAAGATTCTGTTTTCCACCACTGAATCAAGGTGAGAGGCATCACGTTATCCATATTATATTTCAATCAGATGTCATGAGTTATGTAATTACTATTCTAATTCAATCATCAGGAAATACCAAGTAAAATTTCACAAATATGAAGAGGATACTTTAGTACAAAACAATGCAGTACTGAAACTATGAGAGTCCTGATATTGTGCTTGTTTTATGGGTGAACATTGAAGATTTAGGTGCGAGCAATATTACATTCAAATTAAATTGTTCTTGATTTTTTCCCCACTAATTTAATGTTAAGTGACTGACAGATTGACACACCTACACTTTCATGATGTAACTTCGCAAACACCACCTGTGCTTGTTTGTTATTCATTTGGAAGTCTAAAGTTGGCCTAATTAAGTTTGAAAGTAATTTTATCAATCCATGTTACCACAGTGACTAAATGGTATGCTGGTCTCTGCTAGGTGGCTCAATAGTGATTATTAGAATACAAGATTGTGTTATATGCGAAATATTACTATTTACTATTGAGAACGAGTTTGAGGTTGCATAATAGGCAATTCTTTTAGCTTCATCTTTTATCCTCAACTCAAATAAGTGGATTCTTTAGATTGCCAATATTGGATGGACCTTGTTTTACAATTGAGGTTAAACACAAGCACCATCGTCTTTGATTTTCAATCTAAGCCTGTAAGCAAACAAGTGATAGCACTCCTAATATGGCTAAATGCCAATAGCAATTCATCTGTGGCTATTTTTCCATGTTTATTTGACCTTTATTTGAAAGCATGGATGTTCTTGGGATTCCAACTAAACTAAAATTCTATGTTTTTTTCCTCATTTTTGTTTCAATCCACAAGAAGAAAACAAATAATTTCCATAAGGACAGTTTGTTAAATAAAACTTTTTTTCAAAGAATGAAGGGTCATTATGTTATTTTCTCCTCTTCCTGTGAGATACTGCTTGCCCTTCACATGACAACTTCCCACACTGCCATTATTTAAATCAGGACTCTACAATATAAAGAATCAGAGTTATAAACCTATATCACATCACTTTCTGATGGAAACTGCAATGGAACGTCGAGTAACTACTTTCAGTGGCATATTAGTTAGGATTATTGCAGTCAATAAAAAGTTACTGATCTAGAATTCTGGGCTAAATGCTTTCATCAGCAGTAATCTGCACTTGTGAACAAGGGGTCCTTTTATGTAAATTCCTTAAATAAACTGGAAAGCCATCTCTGTTAACTTCCAATGTAACCTCATTTTCAATACTAACTCTACATTCCCCAAAGGTCAATGGCTTTTTTGTCACCTTTCTGGTCATGGAACAAGTCTGGATTTAAGTAACCTCTGCACAAAACAAAAGGTTATGAGAAAAAGACTGTAAACCTAATCTGGTCCTATAAGAGGAACAGGGAAGTGTGGGAATATACTTGGAAGAAAGATGATGGTACTTTTATACTTGGCCAATGTGAATGCAGTTCTTTACTCATTAAGTGCTTTGGAATGTCACATAGCCATGCGTGATGGCACATAAAAGCAAGTCTTAAAAAAAAAAAATCCATTACAAATGATTACACTTCGTTTAGACAAAAATTAGCTTGTGAAGGAATCTTTCCCCCTCTCAGTGATCCGAAAAAGGACTTGACAAGTGTGTGGACAAAGATGATATTCCCAATTATGAAGAAAAAGTCAACACTTCAATTGAGATTAGGAACCATTGTGTTGACTACAATTATCCCAATCTTTGCTTGAATGCCAAAAGAATTTGTATCGATGTTTGGATTTGTTATGAATTAGTCATAGTTTCTTTTTACAAATTTGTTAAAATCAGTCCTCATAATTAAGATTGGATCAGTTGCATGCTTAGTTACACAAGATTTCCATGGTTCTGATAAATGTGTGTTTTTGGGGGTGCTGATAACACACCTATATCACTCTGCAAAGAAATAAAATAGCTTTACAGATGATAAAATAATCTATTTAAAATAGAAGAGCAAATAGATAAAAATGCTTCGTATTCTTTCTTTCAAACTACCTGATTCTGTTTTTATGAATGAATTCAATGTTTGCGAATAAGGCTAATTATCCCAATATTTAAATGCGTAAACAATGCATTTTTTCTGGGTAGTTGAGCCATTCCAACCAGGAAGATCATAGCACAGTTTCAGATTGTTACTAATTAGAGTTGGAATCTGTTAGAAATGGTTCCAAATATTTTGCACCAGAAAACATGTCCATTAGTGATAGGGGTAGAATTAGTCTATTCAGCCCATCAAGTCTACTCTGCCATTCAATCATGACTGATTTATCTTTCCATCCTAACATCATTCTCCTGTCTTCTCCCCATAATCTCTGCCACCGGTACTAATCAAGAATCTATCCATCTCTGCCTTAAAAATATACATTGATGGCCTCCACAGCCTTCTGTGGCAATAAATTCCACAGATTCACTACTTCCTAAGCAGAAGACAGCATCCTAGGATCTCGCCCCTGACATCACCCATGAGTTCCTGCTGGAACTGCATGTCAAGGCTGACCTTGGGAGGGAATGGGATAGATTTGAGCTTTGATGATGAAGTTTGGAGAAAGTGAAGCTTGGGCTTCCATTGTAATAATCTCCATCATGGAAATAATTTAGGTTCTTGCTTCAACTCAAAAAACCTCCCAGCACTTAGGGTATTTTCTAAGGTGAGTCACATGTGAAAATCTACTCCTGCACAGAGTGCGGATATGCCATTGAAAATCCAAGTAGTTAACAT
The DNA here is from genome assembly GCF_053455715.1 of Rhinoraja longicauda. Lineage (NCBI taxonomy): Eukaryota > Metazoa > Chordata > Chondrichthyes > Rajiformes > Arhynchobatidae > Rhinoraja > Rhinoraja longicauda. Next base: position 64,325,737 of record NC_135954.1, on the reverse strand, counting down.
ATAGTTAACATATAACATATATAACAATGGCTATCACTTTCCACTCTATGGATCCTGTCTGTTCATGTGTCAGGAGCACAATGGACCCAGAATAAATATAATGGTCTTCCTGATCTGCATGATAATTCCCCAATTATTAGTTATGTTTCATCTTCCATAGAAATTAGAATGCATTGCATAGAGAAAAAAAATCATGTTGCTGGATCAAAGTGCAGAAAACTCAGCAATTGGGCACGCCATCACCAGAAAATCTACAGGGATTCCAAAGTAGCATGTAATATTGTTTTAATATTGCTATATTGGAGCATGTAATATTGTTTTGAAAAAGGGCAGCACTGTGGCGCAGCGGTAGAGTTGCTGCCTTACAGTGCCAGAGACCCTAGTTCTATTCTGAATACGGGTGCTGTCTGTATGGAGTTTGTACGTTCTCCCCGTGACTGTGTGGGTTTTCTCCGAGTGCTCCAATTTCCTCTCACATTCGAAAGACGTACAGGTTTATAGATTAATTGGCTTTGGTAGGATAGTGTCAGTGATCACTGGTCGGTGCAGACTCTGTGGGCTGAAGGACCTGTTTCTGCGCTGTATCTCTAAGGTCTAAAGTAAAGGAGGACCAGGGAGCAACAACAGGTGATGTATAATAAATACCTTGCTCCCGACTGGAATTAACAGAATCTTAAGATTGAACTCAAAAATGACCCTCAATACAAAACAAACAACTGATGTTCTAACATTGAAACAATAACGTTTTTAACAAAGTTGTCAAACTTTCATCTTTACATGATGTTATGCTACCAAATGAAAGAGCAAAATGTGTAAGCACATTCAAATAATTTGAAAACACATCATTAAGTTGAAATGCTAACCGAAGGGAATCGTCTAGATTTTTAGATCCCAATCGGAAAGCTTTTGTTCCATTTTATTTTGTGTGTAATTTAACTAATTAATTGTCGAGATTTGAGTCGATGTTTTTAGTGTGGTTTTGAGTAGCAAACAAGTGTTTAATCAAAAACCTTGCCATTCCTTCACTTCTCAGACTCTGTATTTTTCCCCTTTCTATTTATTCACTGATTCCTTTTTTCGCAGTGCTCGTTGTGTACATTCTGGGAGCAGCTGTTTCACAGATTGGGTCCTTTATTCTTTGGATTCGTGTTGAATTTGATTTCCCACTGTGGGGGATGGCATTTTGATTGTGTGGAACATCATACAGTGAATAGTAACAAATCAGCACTCCGTTTTACTTCCCTTCTCTTATTTTCTGCCACATTGAAAATACTTCCTACATTAATCTCAACATAACTTCCCTTCGAACTTGGCTTAATTAATGGAAATTAATGTGCCGTTAGGTTTAACAGTGAAAATCAAGCCAGTGTTTGGGTATTAATCAAAATTCTATTGAAACCGTTCAACGGAAAGGTTAAAAAGCTTCTTCTGAAGGAGATCTGTGTTGTTGAGTTGTCTACCCCTGTAGGTGATATCATCGTGGTTCATGCACCATTGTTTCAGTTTGCAGCTGACCACATTACTCCACACTGCACAAAAGGCTGCTTATCTGGCTACCGGTCAGGCACAATGGTAAGGCCTTGGCCTACAATTGCCCGACAAAACCCCTTGAGGAAAGCATTGCTCCATCGCACACCCGGAGAATACAAATGAGAATCCATTGATCCTTTGAAAAAGAGAACACTACCTATAAAGTAGGAACATATTGCATCTCAGCTAATTATAGGAAAAGGACAAAAGCTCAGGAACACTCAAAAATGCACCTTTTCTTGTCACTCATAGTTTAGGTACAGAGCAAGATTTTCTATTTATACTTGGTTCGAACACATTTCAAAATATAAGATAACTGATAAAAAATAGTACCAACTTGCAAGGGATAAAGGGGGACTAAAGTGCAGAATGGTCCATGGAGATTAAAGCTATGTATTTTCATCAATGATTTTAAAGGTATCAATTTACTTGCATTTTGTCTGTTCAAATATTGTTTGGATGGAAGAATGCATTAACATATAAAAACAGAAATTAATTCACTCCTTTCACTTTCCCTTCATGACATGAAGACAAGAACAAAAGCAGAGACAAAGAGGAGCCATTTTGCTTGACCAATTGACCACGGCCTTAATATTACAGATTGATCTGCATTCAAACTTTACGGAACCTTCACCTCTGAGGTCTAAAATGTGGAGAGTTAGGCTGGCCTTCTGCTTTATGCTTTCTTATCCAAAGGGCTACATTTTTGTGTGGGCAGCTCCATAGACAGAGTAGCACAGACGTAACAGTTGAGGAAACTAAAGACTCATTATCTAAAAAGACAGATTGTTCGACCGTTGGCATTACTGACTGTGAACCAAGTGACCTTCAAAAGGATTCATTGAAAGGTTAAAGCTTTTACTTACTGCACAGTTTTTAAAAAAAATAGTTGTGAGATTTAGCCTTGTAAGTATTTGGTTCCTACTTTTAAAGAGAAAAAAAATAGTGTTTTTTAAATAATCTCTTATCATGAACATCTTTGATGACTGGAATCAACTGCAATTTTAAAATTGCTTAATAATGTGGCAGTTTCTGAAGTCTTCCAATTGTTAATACTGCTTGCTGCCTGTTATTAGCATTTAGCATCAATTGTATATTGGTGTTCAAATGTTTATGTTAAACATCAAAAAAGGAAATACCAAATTCAGTTGAATCGATGTGTCTTTAATATATTACTCTGGCACAAAAGCTATTTGATATTTTAGCATCAATCATGAGAAATAAAATCTGCCTCATTTGCACTCACACTCCCTAATTAGCCTTCTGTCTCAATGGTCTAAGTTTATGTCAATATTTATATCGTTAGAAATACGGGATTAAAAGAGCAATTTTATGAATGCGTAGACACTTTGTTGCAGTCTGGGCATATTAGGAAATCACGTCTGATCACACAGGAAGTTTGCACTTCTATAATTGGCCCTCAACCAAAGGGAATAGGATATTAATTTTGTCTGAAGGATAAGCCAAAAACCTGCTTGTCTGATCAGTTCAGACTTGCAAATTTCTGAAAAAGACCAAGAAAGACAAACAGAAAAGAAAGCAATTCAAGCATTGTAATTTTCTATCACTTTATCACTTTAGTCTATCCTAAGATTAAAATATAACACACAATATTAAATAATACATTCTGCACAAACATGTGGTTTAATTGAAAAAGAAATGAAGCTTCAGATAGTGGATTCTGAATCAAAAGCAGAAATGCTGGAAAAATTCAGTCGCTCAAGCAGCATTCTCGTAACGAAAAATCAGTCAATGTTTCAGATCAGTGAAGATAGATGCAAAAAGCTGGAGTAACAGCAGGTGAGGCAACATCTCTGGAGAAAATAAATAGGTGGTTTCAGATCCTGAGACCCAAAACATCACCTATTCCTGTTCTCCAGAGATGCTGCCTGACCCGCTGAGTTACTCCAGCTTTTTGTGTCTATCTTTGGTTTAACCCAGCATCTGCAGTTCCTTCCCTACACACTTCAGATCAGTGACCTTCTTTTCCGATTGGGAGGGGGAGAGGGGTGCAGTGAGTGGCTGGTGGAAGAGTGAAGGCTCATTTATCAAAGCCAAACTTGGAGTGGGAGTGAGTTGCAAGACAAAAGCCTAGGATGAAACAAGTTAAGACTGATCGTGTGATAAGGAGCATGAGTACTGATTGTTAACATGACATTTTAAAGAAATGGAATGGGAAAGGGACATGAGATGATAATGGGAAACAATGACAATTTCCCTGAGTTGGAGGTCAGAATGGGTGATTAAGAAGTAAAGTGGCATGCAACAAGAAATTAAGGACTGAGTGCATTCGATCACCCAACCCGTTTAATTTCTCCAATGTAGAAGCTACTACACAGTGTACAATGAATACAGAAGATTAGATTGAGCAAAATGCAAGTGAGTCACTGCTTTATGTTATAACAAGGGACTGCACATGCTGGTTTACCAAAGAAAGATACAAAATGCTGGAGTAAATCAGCAGGTAAGGCAGAATCTCTGGAGAACATGGACAGGAGACATTTCAGTTGGGGACCCTTCTTCAGACTGAAAAAAGTTGGTGATTTTAAACTCGGACCACAGCAGCAAATAGTCATGAGTAATGTAGATATTTATGACAACTTAAATCTCTCACTATAGTCAGAGGGGATGCATTGAGACTCCAACTGATGCTGCACAATTGACTCTTAAGAATGTCCAAAGTGAGTGGTAGAACACTCTGTCATGCAAGTTACAAAAGAAAACTATGTATGGCAGGCTTCATTACTGGAACAAAACATTGGAGATCCTGCCTCAGAGTTTCTGTGTTACCATCAGTTGCCAATTTGAATTTATGATATAAAGTTTGTGTCTGGTTGTGTGTCAAATACAGTAAGGGGCAAGCAACAGTAAAAAATGCAAGCCTTACTCAATGAGTATATCAGCATCCTTGGAGAAAACAGAAGTTCACAAGTTCACAAATTATAGGAGTAGAATTGGGCCATTTGGCCCATCAAGTCTACTCCACCATTCAATCATGGCTGATCTCTGCCTCCTAATCCCATTTTCCTGCCTTCTCCCCATAACTCTTGGCATTCATTCTAATCAAGAATTTGTCTATCTGCGCCTTAAAAATATCCACTGACTTGGACTCCACAGCCTTCTGTGGCAATGTGTTCCACAGATTAACTACCGTCTGACGAAACAAGTGCCTCCTCACCTCCTTCATAGAAGAGCTCCTTTTAATTCTGAGGCTATGACCTCTGGTCCTAGACTCTCCCACCAGTGGAAACATCCTTTCCACATCCACTCCATCTATGCCTTTCATTATTCTGTAAGTTTCAATGAGGTCCCCCCTCAACCTTCTAAACTCCAGCAAGTAGAGGCCCAGTGCTGTCAAATGCTCATCATATGCTACCCACTCATTCCTGGAATCATTCTTGTAAATCTCCTCTGGAGCCTCTCCAGAGCCAGCACATCCTTCCTCAGATATGGGGCCCAAATTTGCTCACATTTGAAGGTTTGTTGGCAGATGCTGCTTCTACAACAATGTGGAAGGCATGATAATTCAACCAACATAGAAAGGAAAAGGGGTCAGTTGTATAATTCCAATCATAATATCTCTCTGAATTCTCGTGTGGGGTCTCAACCTGAACATTGACAATTCCCCCTGTCCCACACTTGTCTCGCCGAGTTTCTCCAGCAGTTTGATTCTTACTTTAGATTAGAGCATCTGCAGTCTTTCTCTACCTCTGTACATTTGTTTAAGCACATATTCTTCACTCTCCTTTGAATTTATTCATTTGTCTGACGGCCATTTACTTCTCCTTTCTGAAGGAGATCTCGACACATTAATTAATCAGTATTCTCCTTGGACGTTGACTAACCTGTTGGATGTTTTCTGCACTTTGTGTCTTTGGACAAGCTGTGAAATTGAACTGAACAACTTTGATAATTTAAAACAGCAAATAGTCATGTAATGTTGGTATTTATGACCTATGAAAGTTCTCACTTTAGTCAGTGGGATTCAAACTGATGCTGCACAATTGACTCCATACTGTCCACGGTGAGTGATAGGCAAGTTACCGAAGAACACTAATATTATCCATGTTATCATGAACGAATGAATAAATATGTATTCACAATGAGATATGTTTAAAATTGAATAATTCAAAATAAACAAAATTATATTTCCAAACAAAATTGCACATACAGCAATTTAATTTGGGACCACAATTTAATTTGAACATGGATGAGTGTGAAATAAATAAAGAATCCCCTGTGGAAAGTTTAACATGAAGGCAGGACCAAAAATGTTCTGGGCTTTCAGCAGTGCTGAGCTGTCTGGGTCATACTTGGTAGATGAAGAGTGCTTAGACTGAGGATGCATTATGGTTCTTGTAACCAGAAGAAATTTAAAAAATGAATAAGGTCCTTAAAACAATGAAAAGTAATTGACCTGTGGCATTAACACTATCCCCCTCTGCTAATGCTGATTGTTTGTAGTGTTTTGTGTTTTCATTTTAAATATGAATAGTTATAGAAACATAGAAAATGGGTGCAGGAGTAGGCCATTCGGCTCTTTGGCTGATCATCCAAAATCAGTATCCTGTTCCTGCATTCTCCCCATATCCCTTGATTCCGTTAGCCCTAAGAGCTATATTTATTCTCTCTTGAATACATCCAGTGAATTGGCCTCCACTGCCCTCTGTGGTAGAGAATTCCACAGATTCACAACTCTGGGTGAAAAACTTTTTCCTCATCTCAGTCCTAAATGACCTACCCCTTACTGTAATACTGACACTTCCGATTTTCCCTTCTCCCTCTCAATTTGTAGAGTAAAACGTATCATATTATGATCACTGCCTCCTAATGGCTCTTTTACCTTGAGTTCCCTTATTAGATCAGGTTCATTACACAACACTAAATCCAGAATTGCCTTCTCCCAGGTAGGCTCCAGTACAAGCTGTTCTAAGAATGCCCTCTAAGATTAGAGGTTGAACAAACTTGGATTGTTTTTTCTCAAGCGCCAGAGGGGAGACCCAATAGAATTATATAAAATTATGGGAGGCATAGATTGGGTAGGCAGTCATAATCTTTTTCCAAGGTTGGAAATGTCAAAGGTTAGAGGGCATAGCTTCCAGGTCAGAGAAAGAAAATGTAAAAAATGTGCAGGGCAAGTTTTTTTTTAAACAGAGAGTGGTGGGTGTTCGGGATGCACCGCCAGGGTTGGAGGTGGAGGCAGATACGACAATAGTGCTTAAAAGGCTTTTAGATAAGCACATGGATACGCAGGGAATGGAGAAATATGGGTCATTTGCAGGCAGAGGAGATTAACGTTGTGAGGTTCTGCATAAACATGTGGGCCAGAGGGCCAGTTCCTTCGCTGTACAGTACTGTTCTGTGTTCTGTGAAGTAGTCTATGTATCCTCTCGTACCCCTCTGAACAGCTGGCAACTGCAAGATCAAGAGAGCACCCCGCCACCGTGATGACCAGACAGAAACATTCTCTACTAAATATGACTAAAATCCGAGAGAAAGAGTTTTTCTCAGAATCTCATGCACATCAATTGTCAAATAAACATTGTGGTTCAGTTGTTGAATGGAACAAAAATAATCCATTGTGATTACGATCTTAACAAAACGTGAAAAGGAATGTCTTTAAGAGGTTAAAGGTAAAAGGTGAAACGTAAACTAATAAGTAGTTAAATCGGAAGAAAAATATTGGGTTAAATTGTTGTAAAGTTAATGAGGCATGTGGGGGCTGGAGAACAGTGGTGCTATATTTCAGACAAGCTTTCTCAATTGACAACTATTACCTACCAGGTTTTCCCTCAGGGGCTGGAGTAGGACTGAGGCAGAAATTATGACCATCCTTTTCCATGGATGAGAGAGGAGAAATAGGACTTGAGCTGTAGGTAGAGGGATGATTCATTGTTGGCCAACAACATGACTACTTTGATTGTAGAACCAGAAGGAGGGATGGTGTAATGAAGGGAACAGAGGGGATCAGCAGATGGAGGAGGAAGAAAAAATATCCTCTCTCCAAGCAGTTTTCCCTGCAACCGTTGGAGATGCAATGCCTGTACCTACACCTCCTCCCTCAGCTGCATTCATAGACTTCAACGGCCGTCTGGATGAGACAAAGGTTGGCAAGCATTTTGCTGCTTTTGTTGTGGCCTCTTTCTACATTGCTGAGACCAAGCATGGACTAGGGATCCACTTCTCAACGTTTTCATTCTGTCTGCTAGGGCCAGATGGAGCTCCTGGCTGTTAGCCATTTCAAATCTCCTTCCCATTCCGATCTGACTATTCTCGGCCTCCTCAAATTGCCTGAGCAAGGCCACGCACAAACTGGAAGAAAAACCTTATATTCTACACGAGGAGCCTACAATCCAACAGCATGAACATTGGATTCTCCAATTTCAATAAACATCACCCCCCCCCCCACACACACACTTTCCTTCTCAACTCCTTCTTATCTACCCAGCTGTTTGTTATCAGATTCCATCATTTGTCACTTTTTTGTCTTCTCCACTCATCATCTCAAGCTTTAGTTACTAACTTCACCCCTCCCTCCCCAACAGATTCCTCTGCCATTCAGTCTTTTCTTACCTGGCTATACCTAGCACGTGCAGCTCCATCCCTATACCTTCTCCTCACATCTTTCTATCAGCTTTCTTCCCCTTATTCCATCAGTCTGAAGAAGTGGCCCAACCCAAAATGTTGCCTGTCCATTTCTCTCTTTGGATGCTGCCTGATCTGCTGAGATCCTCCTGTAGATTGTATTTGGATGGAGAGTTCAGTTCAGTTTATTGTCATGTGTACCGAGGTACAGTGAAAAGCTTTTTGTTGCGCGCTGACCAGTCAACAGAAAGACAATACATGACAAAGACAAACACTATCGGTCCATTTACAGTGTATAAATACATGATAAGGAAATAATGTTGAGCGCAAGGAAAGCCAGAAGAGTTATTGATGAGATCTGAGTGGGAGAGGAAAACAAACAACAGATTTGGAATTTTTCCCACATCATATCACACCCAAGATGTGTGATCTATTTATACTAGTTTTGAGTAGTACATTAATAACAAATATACAGTTCCATAGTGAAAAATAACAGAGACAACCACTGCTTTAAATGACCCGATTCAATGCCTTTCACATCACTGGCATTGCATCTGAAATATAAAATAAACAACTGCAAATAACTCGCTATATCACAGACCACACATGAAGTTTAAAAGTATGCACTGTCTTTAGTCCAATTAACATTTATGATTAGATGTCATTATTTGGATAAACTAACACTTTAACAGAAACAGACTTTGAAGCGTTAGTTCTCCCATGATGTATATTGCTTTACTATATTATCCATTTGACTGAAATGGAGGATATAGGTAAAGTATACCTGTAGAAATTATAACATTGCAATTTTGCAGCATAAGTTTAATTTTTAAATTGCATCTTTAATGACTTAATCTTTGTTGTTTTAGCCTCACTTTTTAAAATAGATAAAATGGTAATTTAGAAAACTTGTTCTCGTAGGTATACTCAACAGCACAGTATCAATCTTATTTATTTTATTTTGAAATAAAACTTTCAAACTTAATTCAAGTAGTTTTATTTTCTAAATGCGTGCTCGAGTTTCTTAATTATACATTCTTTAACTGACAAAAAGACCCAATGGGAGCACAAGGTAAACATTAAATACTATATTTTTATTGAGTAAATTAACATTTGGCAAATTGGCATTTCCTTGCTCATGACAGCTGTCACAATGCATTGTAATCCCATCAGTTGTAATTTGTTCTTGTCTATGGTGACTAAACAAAGAAATGGAGAGCTTTCCACAGCACAGCTGTTGTTGCTCCTGAGATTACAGTGATGGAATACATTTTCCATGGTTAAATATGCCTCACATAGAAACAAGTGTTCTGCAGATAGCACTAGGAAAGCACTGGGTATGGAGAAATGTATTAACCCTATCAAGCTATACTTTCATTGATGTTATTACTGAAAAGATGTTAATATGTGTGAGATAGTCATATTTTTAAAAGTTGAATTCAGTTTTAATTTAGGTTAGTTTAGATATACAGCAAAGAAACAGGCCCTTCAGCCCACCATCGATCACCTATTCACACTTGTTCTATGTTATCCCACCAGACAAAGCTGAGGCAATTTAAAAGGCTAATTAACCTACAAACCTGCACATCTTTTGGGGTATGGGAGGAAGTGACAGAAAACTCATGCAGTTGCAGAGACACAGTCAGCACCCAAGGTCAGGATTGAACCTGGGTCTCTGGTGCTGTGAGATAGCAGGGGTGCCACTGTGTTGCCTCAATTTCTCAAATTTCACCTTTGGGATCATAATTGAGATGGACTGCAAGTTTCTAATCAAAGACCAAATATTATTTTGCCAGATTTTGCATTTTGAAGCAACCACCTCCATCCCACTTCGTCCTCAGAAACATTGGTGCAGGAGAAGAGCTTCAGCCCCATTGGCTTCCATGTAGCATTTTCCTCCTGGGGAACAGATTCACCTTTAGTTTTTCTACATCTCTGAATGCAACATTTTAAATAATTGTTTTGCTGCCACACACATTTTCCTTCTCACATCCCTCTTCTGATATTAATAAGCCCTCTTCTGATATTAATAAGGGCAACATCCACATATCCCTTAACAATTAACACTGAGTGAAACCCTCCATAAATTGGTGACCCTAGATGACAAATAATCGGTTTTACAGAACATATCGAGCCTTACAACCTGTGGACAGCTGCAGAAACTGGAATAATAAGATTCCAGGAATTTGGAGGTTTGTTTTTTCCTTTTGGGGCTCTTGAATACTCTATAAATAACGCTAAACAATCTTTACTATTTCTAAGGGTATCTGCCACTGATTACTGAACCCAGAATTCCCACTGTTTTTAGAGCAAACAATTCTAGAGAACCATTTCTAAGCACCATTTGTAAGGGACACATATACTGAGTGTTCATTTTTGGAAATATGTTGGGAAATGTACAAGATCATTCAGATCAATATGACCATGTTGATTCTGTTAGCATAAGTACTTTGGCATGTTTCATGAAATTTATTGTAGCTGCTAGGCAGCACCAGTATAAATAAGATTTATGTCTAAAATGGCACTTTCAATTAAATTTACAACAAACTAAAGAAAGTTGCCTTCATTTAGTGCCTTTAATGTAATGAAACTTCTTAGGATGTTTCTCAGAAATGCAATGCAACAAAAATTTGACCTTGAGTGACCTAATATAAATTTTGTCTTTTAAAATTTAAGGTGGGGATTTCAGAGCTTAATACGTTGGGAGCCTCTAGAACAGCCAACAGTGGTGGAGTGGTACCATTTGAGAATAGGCAAAAACCCAGAATGGAGGAATATAAAGATCTTGGAGATTTTCTTTGCAACATTGAAGAGAATATATAGATAGCTGTAGATGAAGCCATTGTTGAAACTGAAATCAATAATGAGGACCTTAAATCTGAGGCAACAGATTTGTCTGTTGTCAGACAAATCTGAGTTGTCTGATTCATCAGACAATTTTACCCAATGTCAGACAATGCAAGTCTATGGGAATACAAGCCAAAGTCAGCAGGTAAATGAGGCACAGAGTGCTGGCGTGACTGCTGAGTTACTCCTACACCTTCTCTGTTTAATGCAAGATTCCAACATCTGTGGTGCCTTGTCTAGCAGTTAAATGAATGGTTCTCATGTGATTTATGATTATTGGCAAGATTTCAGGTTAATTTCAATTTTTTTCACTATGTGACATGGATATGGCAATTCCCAGGTCTGCCTAATTCACAAAAAGCAGGAGAAATCTATATTCCAGATAATAAATGGAAAAACTGTCTTCTCTCAGTCATCAACTATTTGTTGAGATGCTGAGTGACAATACTGTTAAGCTATGTATCGATAATTTCCTCACTGATGTCCAGTTTGGGTTTGTCAGGACAACTCCGCTCCAGACTTCATTACAGCTCTGGTTTAAACATGGACAAGGAGCTGAATTCCAGAGGTGGTGAGAAGGACTCCTTGTCATCAAAGCAACTTCTGTCAGAAGGGGATTCCAGTGGTGGTGAGAGGAACTAACTTGACATCAAAGCAACTCGAGAAGGGGTTAGCAAGAGTCCTGAAAAAACTGAGGACAAAGAGCAAACAAGTCACCATCTTGACTTGGAAATATCTTGTCGGCCTTTCATTGTCACTGGGTTTAAGTTCTGGAACTCACTCCTCAATGCACAGTGGAAGTATCTTGAGCAATAGGACTTCAATGGCTGAAGAAAAGAACAGCCTTCTCAAGGGCAATTAGAGATGTGCAAAACAATCTCAAATCTTGAAAATGAATGTGTTTTATTAAAAAATCATTGGAAAGTAATAAATATTTCCAATAGAGATCCCTCTTCATGCAAGACACTACCAGTCACATTATGTCTAAGACAAGCCAACCCTTAGTGAAATATGAATTCCAGCAGCTGCAGGCCAGTGAAAATTGAAAGTCATGCATCAACTGCAGAAGGCTCCCACTGTTCCAAACAAACAGATGCATGAAACTAAATTAGAAACACGATTGGCAGACAGGCAAAATTTCAGCAAAACAGTAACTCTTAAAGGAGACACAAGGAACTGCAGATGCTGGCATCTTGAGCAAAAATAAAGTGCTGGAGGAACGCAATGACTCAGACAGCATCGACGGAGAGAATAGACAGACAACGTTTTGGGTAGGGACCCTTTTTCAGACCGGTGGAGTAGGTGGGAGAAAGCTGGAAAAAGAAAAATAATCCAGCTTTTTTAGTCACCAACTGAAGGCATCAGTCTGAAGAAATCAGTCTGAATAAGGGTGCTGACTCAAATCATCATCTGCCCATTCCCTCCACAGATGCTACCTGACCTGTTCAATTTCTCCAGCACTTTGTTGTTCGCTCAGTAAATCCTTCAGGATGTTATTGGTTAAAGAATCATTTCAGTCAAAAAGAAGGTTGATTTGCTGTTGGAAGACTGCCTTTGTCACAGGATCTGTTGGAAAATGATGTAGAAGGATTTTATGAGGAAAAGTGGTGCTTTTTGAACAGAAAACAGAAGTGCTCTGGGTGGACACAGATTTTAAAGGCACCAGTTTGAATCTCAGACCCATGGCAATTAGTTACAATTGTGTCAGCACTTTTTGTTTTGAACAAAGTTTATTTCTGATTTTTTATTAATTCAGCAATTCAATGCATGAACACATTAGTGCTGATAGATATTCCCCCCCCCACCACACCCACTCACAATACCACCCAGAGGGTATATAACTTAAGATATGCAAGGAAAATAAGAAAATACGTAAACATAAACATAAGAATTAAAAAAAGATAAAGTTAAAAAAAATAACAAATACATAAATAAATAAATAAAATTAATTTAAAAAAAAGATAAATTGTTAGAGGTTTAAAGCAGTCCACCATATTATCTAGGGCACTAACACGGATAAAAACAGAGAAGAGGGAAGCAGAAAAATCGGAATGTTAAGACATATCAGGGACCATTCTAATACTTCAATTCCACTCTTAATTACATACACACATATCAAAGACTCTACTCAACCATAAAATTATCAGAGCCTAAAGCATCAATACAACTAAGAAAAGGTTGCCATATCAATGTAAACTTGTCAGCTGATTCCCTAACAGTATACCTAATCTTCTCCAATTTAATGAAATAGATTTTAGATTTTTTAGATTTAGAGATACAGCGCAGAAACAGGCCCTTCGGCCCACCGGGTCCGCGCCGCCCAGCGATCCCCGCACACTAACACTATCCTACACCCACTAGGGACAATTTTTGCATTTGCCAAGCCAATTAACCTACATACCTGTAAGTCCTTGGAGTGTGGGAGGAAACCGAAGATCTCGGAGACCCACGCAGGTCACGGGGAGAATGTACAAACTCCGTACAGACGGCACCCGTTGTCAGGATCGAACCTGAGTCTCCGGCGCTGCATTCGCTGTAAGGCAGCAACTATACCACTGCGCCACCAAATAAACATATCCCTAATTCACTGTGCAAATGTTGGAGGGTTACAATCTTTCCATCTGATCAAGATTTGTCGTCTGGCCACCAGCGTGGCAAAAGACAAAAGATTTAGTTTATTATTATTTAATGCCAGATTTTGTGTTACCACACCGAATAAAGCAAGGGGAGCTGATGGTTCTAAGGATTCATTAGTAGTTTGGGAGAGCATATCGAATATTAATTGCCAAAAATTAGATGACTTAGGACAATCCCAAAACATATGAATTAAAGTGGCTTGGTTCTGCCTGCAGCGGTCACACATGGAGTTTATATTGGGTGTGAATTGAGCTAACGTAGCTTTGGTCCAGTGCAGTCGGTGGAAAATCTTAAACTGCATAACAGTATGCTTCATGCATATCGAAGATGTGTATATACCCCCAATCATCTTTGACCAGATGGAGTCTGAAATGTTCATACCCAGATCCCCTTCCCACTGCTCTTTTAGAGAGTTAAGACTTGTCTTGTTTTCTCTCGTTAATAAAGAATATATGTCACCTATCTTTCCCTTTCTGAATGATATGATGTCATTAATTGAGTCTAGGAGTGTGTCTGAGGGCTGTGAAGGGAATTGAGTGATATTAGAAGATATGAAGCTGCGGATTTGCATATACCTAAAGAAGTGTGACCTAGAGATATTGAATTTCTGAACAATTTGCGCAAAAGATGCAAACAAACCATTTATAAACATCTCTTTAAATGAACAGACCCCATGATTGAGCCAAGCACTGAATGAAGCATCTGTCGAAGGTGGCAGGGATGCATGGTTCCTTACAATAGGAGCGAGTATTGAGAATTTACAGATATCAAAGGATTGTCTGAATTGCTTCCATATTTTTAAAGAATGAATAACAACTGGGTTAAATGTGTATTTGGTAATAGGCTCTGGATATGGCAGACCTGAACATAATAAGGCAAATAATGAGGTGTTCTTACAACAGTCTCTCTCTAGAATTAGCCAGTCAGGTACAGTGGTTGACACATTTCTTTCCATCCAATAAGAAATACTTTTAATATTTGCTGCCCAATAGTAGAACTGAAAGTTTGGCAGTCCAAGCTCTCCCTGCTGATGAGGTCTCTGTAGTATAGCTTTGCATATACATGGATTCTTTTTATTCCAAATAAAGGAAGAAAGCTTTCTATCCAGAGAAATGAAGAACGTTTTAGTTAAGAAAACTGGTATACACTGAAACATATAAAGAAGCTTGGGCAATATGTTCATTTTTATAGTGTTAATCCTACCTGCCAGAGATAGAAGTAACAGATACTAACGGTCAATATCCTCTTTAATAGAGGACAGGAGGGGGAAAATTTGCTGAGAAAATGTCATTAAATTTATGTGTGACCAAGATATTTTATTTTGCCCATGCACACTTTAAACAGGACCGTACGTATAAACAGGGATTCTCTTGCCGCCAGATTTAAGGGCATCAATTCACCTTTTTGTGTGTTAATTTTGTAGCCAGAGATTTTGCCAAATTTACTTAAGAGATTAAGAACTACAGGAAGAGATGAGGAAGGATCAGACAAACAAAGTAACATATCATCTGCATATAGCGAGACTTTATGTTCCAACTCTGCCCTTGTAATACCTTTAATATCCTTATTGCTACGTAAGGCTATAGCCAACGGCTCAATTGTAATCGCAAAAAGGAGGACGGACAGTGGACAACTTGTCTTGTCCCTCGTGTCAGTGAAAAATAAGGTGATATATTATTATTAGTACGTACTGCCACCATTGGCGAGCTATATACAATTTAGAAGGATTTTATGAGGGAAAAGTGGTGCTTTTTGACAGAAAACAGGTGTTCTGGGTGGACACAGATAGAAAAGACAGCAGTTTGAATCAGACCCATGGCAATTAGATACAATTGTGTCAGCACTTTGAGATGGAAAAATGCCTATATCCTTGTATATTTGGGTATCGATGGCACAATACTCAAGGCAAAATATAAAACTATGAGTTTTAGAATCCTTAGAGAGGCACCATGCAAAGGATCCAAGTAAAATTTTCTTCTTTCGGACAGAGCTGCCAAAATGCTGCAGGGCAGATTTCGTTTTGGATGGCACATAAGCAACTTGCATCATTATACTCGAGTACCGAACACTACTCCAGACTTGCATTTCCTTCACCACCTCCACACATTCTGCATTTGATTGCACTCTCAGTTAGAGGGATATGGATGGTTTCCTGGGTCACCTGCCAATTTACAACATTTGGAAGCTTTGTGTGTGCTGCTATTGTGAACAAAAAGAAATACTACAGTGGGGGGGGGGGGGGGGGTAATTTGAAGGAGCTATATGGATTAGTCTGGATGGTGATTTCAGCATCTGGAAAGTGTTTTTAACTCCCACACTGCCCAGTATGTACCCCAACTTGAACCTTTGTTTCTTTTCAACACAAAATAATGATATAAAATGGCATTACCAACTACTCCCGGCTTCAGCTTACCTGTTGCTGAAATTGCCACCTAAGCTTTGGTTACCCTTGTTGTTCCATTCCTGACTGCTACCCTCTATTAACTGTGCTCCTCCCAAATTCTACTGCACTTAACCTATTTCATGGTCGGTTCTGTTCCTCATCGATCCTATGCCTGTCCTCGGTGACTGGCTTTGTTTTAAATTTAGAAACAAGAAACTCCAGATGCTGGTTTACACGAAAGGACACAAAGTGCTGCAGTAACTCAGCAGTTCAGGCAGCATCTCTGGAGAACATGTTGATGTTTCGTTTTGGGTTGTTTCGTTTTGGGTTGAGACCATTCTCCCGACTGATCGTTGAGGAGGGGGGAAGGAAGAAATCTGGGAGAGAGCAGTTTAATTTTTTTTTTAATGTTTCTGTTTTAAAATCAACAATGGCTTCATCCCTTCCAGAATTTTCAACCTCAAGCCTCAGAATCCTGCAGGATCTCTGTACTCTTCTGGTCATGGCCTTTGGTTTAGTTTAGTTTAGTTTAGTGATACTTCGTGGAAACAGGCCCTTCGGCCCACTGAGTCCAAGCTGATCAGCGATCCCCGTATACTAGCACTATCCTACACACTAGGGACAATTTACAATTTTACCAAGCCATTTAATCTACAAACCTGTACGTCTTTGGAGTGTGTGAGGAAACCGGAGCACCCGGAGAAAACCCACACAGGTCACAGGGGGAACATACAAGCTACTTACAGACAGCACCTGTAGTCAGGATTGAACCCGGGCCGCTGGTGTGGTAAGCGAGCAATTCTACCACTGCTCTTGATCTAATAGGTATCATAGGCTTGGAAAGCACATCTCAGAACCTCAAACCCTCAGCATAGGAGCTCCGCAAGGCTGCGTACTCTCCCCTCTCCTTTACTCTCTCTACACCAACGACTGCACCTCCACAGACTCCTCTGGCAAGCTCCTCACGTTTGCGGATGACACTACCCTGATTGGACTGATCCAGGATGGGGAGGAATCTGCCTACAGAGGGGAAGTGACACAGCTGGCGTCCTGGTGCCATCGCAACAACCTGGAGCTCAATGCTCTCAAGACAGTGGAACTAATTGTAGACTTTCGAAGAGATCCCCCTCCCCTTCCCCCACTCACCATCAACAACACCATGGTCACATCTGTGGAGTCATTTAAGTTCCTTGGAACCATCATCTCCAGGGACCTTAAATGGGGGGCCACCATCGACTCCACAGTCAATAAGGCCCAGCAGAGGATGTACTTCCTGCGGCAACTGAAGAAACACAATCTGCCACAGGCATTGATGGTCCAATTCTATACTGCTATCATTGAGTCCGTCCTCACCTTCTCCATCATGGTCTGGTTTGGTTCAGCCACCAAGCACGACATCCGGAGGCTGCAACGGATCGTTCGCACAGCTGAGAAGGTTGTTGGCTGCAACCTTCCCCCCATTGACGAACTGTACACTGCAAGGGCCAGGAAGCAAGCGGGCAAGATCATCTCTGACCCCTCTCACCCTGGCCACAAACACTTCGTAGAACTTCCCTCAGGAAGGCGACTCCGGACTGTCAAAGCAGCCACAGCCAGACATAAAAACAGTTTTTTTCCACGGGTGATAGTTCTACTCAATAACCAAAGTCTGTAGTCTCTTTTTTGCTCTGGTTTGTTTCACCCACATGTTTAGACCATAATGTTGTATCCTTATTGTTTTGATGTGTTTATGCTTTATTTTTAATTGTTAATTGTATGTTTGTGTTGTCATTTGTGAGTGGAGCACCAAGGCACATTCCTTGTATATGCATACTTGGCCAATAAACGTATTCATTCATTCATTCATTCATTCATTCATTCATTCATTCATCTTTACGCCTCAAATTGCCAAGGTCCCAAATTATAAAGCTGTAGAATCAATCAGTCATAAATACAGCATGGAATCAGGCCTGTTGCCCAAATGAGTCCACAATGACCATCAACTGCCCATTTCACACTAATCCTACATTAATCCCAGATTTTATTCTCCTCATCAACTCTCTGAAGTTCTGGAATTTCTTCATTAAACTTCTCTTCCTGTTAAGATATTCCTACCTCAATGACCATGTGCATGGTCACCTGCAATAATATCTTCTGTGATTTAATGAATTAAGTTTGAGAAATGCCTTGTGGTGTATGATTGTGTCAAATAACTACAAAATTTTGCGTTTATCGTAGTTTTCTCAATGACTCAGTCAACAAGACAGACAAAATGCACAAAGTTTGCAAGGGCTGTATACACGAGTGCCTGAATTCTGAAAATTGATCTTTACCCTGAGCCACAGGTTTATGTCATCAGGAGAAATCTAGGAGAGGAACATAACATAAAATAACCTGTCACAAGTTTCATGTAGCTTAAGCATGATTACTGAACAAAGCCTCTCAGTAGTGAAGTTGAGAAAATTGAGCAAAGTGTGCCAGCGACAGACAGATCCGTACACAATCTGAAGAAGGGTCTCGACTAGAAACGTCACCCATTCCTTCTCTCCAGAGATGCTGCCTGTCCCACTGAGTTACTCCAGCATTTAATGTCTATCTTCATTTATTCAGTTCAGTCAGGCGGTGTTGAGAGATATCACTGCATTAGACTCTGAAAGACAAACTGGATGCTGGAGAAAATACATAGATTTTACAGCTGAATGTAATATTATAATTAATTTTCGACATTTTAGGGTATTTTCCTCTGATTCACTGCTCAATGTTGGAGAGCAAGGTGGCTGAACTATCACTTTCACTGATGGTTCGCAGGAGCCTCGTCCATCAGCTTGCCGGCTTGCCAGCGCTCAGCATTGCTCGGCATGTGCATACAGGTTTTCTGTCACTGCTCCACTTCCCTTCAGGATTGTTTGATTTTCTTTTCCAGAAAACACTAATGCTGAAAGGGTGGAAAGAGAATGTGGAAACCATGACTGTAACAATTTTAAATAACTGCAAGTGTATGGTGAATTTTATAGCTATTTGTACTTGAGAAAGAGCAACAAAAAAAAATCTTGGAACCTAAACCAGGGAAATTGTTGTGCCAAATTAAAAATACTTGGAAACATCTAAGACCTAGGTATTTATGCTCAGAAGTCCACTTGCAAAAGGAAAAGGATAAGGAGGAGGAATGAATGAAGGCCAGGCTAATCTGACACTATAAATATTGTCTAATCCTAGACACATATTACAATGCCAGGGAATATACAGACTGCCGGGCTGTGTCCAGGCAGACTACACTTTATGCCTATGGCAAAAATTGACTTCTGCTGGCTACTGGCAAACTAAATGATCTGACCTCGAGGTGGGTCAAATGTGTGACATGATGAGCTGAGTTTACTCAGCCTCTTCCTTGCTGAAATGGAGGCAATGGTAACACAGTTGATAAATGCACATCCTCGGATGCCGATAGATGTGGATGAAATACATCAGGTGTTTTTGGAGAACAGGCGATTGATGAGGAATTGAGGAATTCCAGAAACCAACACTTAATTTGCTGTAGGACTCTTTACAATATAAATCAACAACCCACTTACGGATGATCGCTAAAGAAGAGATGGCATAGTTGCCTGGACCTGTGGCCTCTCTGCACCTGCCACCAAGGTCTGATCCCAATATCTGGTGTTATCTGAGACAAATTTGCATGTTTTCCCTGTGAAAGTATGGGTTTCTTCTAAGTTCTCCAGCTTCACTCCACATACCAATGATATGTAGGTTTATTGATAAATTAATCACTGTAAATTTCCTTAGTGAATGGTAGAATCTTAAAAATGTAGGAAGAACTGACAAGAACACCAGACTAAAAAAATGGATCAGTGTAGGATCTTATAGAGGCATATAAAATCATGAGAGGAATAGATTGGGTAGATGCACAGTCTTTTGCCCAGAGTAGGTGAATCGAGGACCAGATGACATAGGTTTAAGGTGAAGGGGAAAATATTTAATAGGAATCTGAATGGTAAACAAAGGATGGTGGTGTATGGAACAAGCTGCCAGAGGAGTTAGTTGAGGCTGGGACCATCCCAACATTTAAGAAACAGTTAGACAGGTACATGGATAGAACAGTTTTGGAGGACCGAGCGCAGGTGTTGAGCGAAGCAATCGCCGAGTCTGCGCTTGGTTTCGCCGATGTAAATAACTTTTATTTACATCGGCGAATAAAAATTATTTACATCGGCGAAACCAAGCGCAGGTTCGGCGCTCGGTCCGCATTGGCCAAACTGATCTCCCAGAGGCCGAGCACTTCAACTCCCCCTCCCATTCCCAGTCTGACCTTTCTGTCATGGGCCTCCTCCAGTGCCATAGTGAGGCCCACCGGAAATTGGAGGAACAGCACCTCATATTTCGCCTGGGCAGTTTGCAGCCCAGTGGTATGAACATCGACTTCTCCAACTTTAGATAGTTCCTCTGTCCCTCTCTTCCCCTCCTCCTTCCCAGATCTCCCTCTATCTTCCTGTCTGCACCTATATCCTTCCTTTGTCCCACCCCCCTGACATCAGTCTGAAGAAGGGTCTCGACCCAAAACGTCACCCATTCCATCTCTCCTGAGATGCTGCCTGACCTGCTGAGTTACTCCAGCATTTTGTGAATAAATGCTCTCTAGTTGTTGGTAGAATAGTTAGTTCAGTTGCCTGACAATGGAGGTGTCATGAGCTGGAGTAATATGAACTCTGGCCACTACTGCCAGCTTGCTCCCACCTACTGCAGCCATAGTATCACCTCTGTACTGATCTTAGAAGAAGTAATGCATAGTAAGTCTCTTCAGATTTTTTGCAAACTACAGCACAACTACAATGAAACCAGATGTTTCATGACATTGACCTTGGTGACTGCTGGAAGAAATCACACTCTTGGAGAACTGGCACGATTCTTGATATGACAGCTGCTGGAATGCTCTGAACCTCCATGGCCGAACGCTGGTTCCAATGGGCAAGGCAGTGATATTTACAGGCCAATGAATGCTGCAACAAATCAGATTCAGCAGACAAGGCCTAATTCAAAAATCTGGTGGTGACAATGCTTTGGAGAGAGCTCCAAAGTAAGGGGAACTGACACGAAGTTGGATAGCACTGTAAACAATGCGTTGGGATTGTGATGCATGATTAACCCATGCCTGCTCGACCAGATACATAGTTTCTCCCCACATTTCATTCTCTCTTGCCAGATACCAGCAGTCCTCTGACACTCTTCCAATGAGTCTCCAATGTTAACTTAAGTAACAGAACATGGAACGGTGGTGCAGCGGTAGAGTTGTTGCTTTACAGTGCCAGAGACCTGGGTTCAATCCTGACCTGTCTGTACAGAGTTTGTACGTTCTCCCCGTGACCTGCATGGGTTTTCTCCGGCTACTCCGGTTTCCTCCACAGTCCAAAGATGTACAGGTTAAAAGGTTTATTGACTTGGGCAAAATTGTACATTTTCCTTAGAGTGTGTAGGAAAGCATTAGTGTGTGGTGATCGCTGGTCGGCATGGACTCGGTGGGCTGAAGGGCCTGTTTCTGCGCTGTATCTCTAAATTATACTAAATTAACAGAACAATGCCTACTCACCAGGCATATTGCAGCCAGTGGAATGTAATAGTTGCACTGAGATAGACACAAAAAGTTGGAGTAACTCAGCGGGACAGGCAGCATCTCTGGAGAGAAGGAAAGGGTGATGTTTCCGGAGAGACCCTTCTTCAGACTAGTTGCACTAGTTCAGATACCCAGCTTTTGCAATTTGAATCAGAACTATTCATGGAGCTGTATTGCTATTATTAAATATTATTATGTGGCGGATCAGGCCACTACAATTAACCGTTTTAACTGTCTACAGTTGTTGCCTGAGCTGAGTATTTTCAGTATCCTGCTTTATTTCCAGTTAGCAGTATCTACATTGCTCTGTATCTCAGTTTTTTCTTCCCTTCAGTTTTATTGATCTCCTATTTATATCATCCCCCAGAGAGATCAGTTATGATTAGCAATTTTTCACCACCTTCTCTCTGACAATGTCATACCACTTGTGTTCTCCACCCTGCCACAGACATTTCCTTTGTTCTCTCCATTTTCCCGTCTTTTCTGTAACTTAAAGCATGTTTGCTATGCAATTCTCAGTTCTGTCGAATCGTTGTCAAATCATCTCACAAATGCTGCCTAACCCGTTGAATATTTCCAGGATTTTGTGCTTGCAGTTCAGATTTCTAGCATCTGCAATTTTTGTTTTGCTTTTCAGTGATATCTCACACATACTGACAGCTACTCAAGCATGAAAGGCACATGTGCTACTACATTGTGTAACATACTAATACATGTCCTTCCACTGCTTGGGTGACCTGTAAACAGCATAAATGACTACCTGACTTGGACCAAGTAACTGCAGCAAATGGAGGAGGATAAGATGACACAACTAGAGCAGCCACCACAGTTTGGTTAACCATTACTGGAACAATGTCATGGAATGTAATATCATTGCTCACATCGAGCCCTCATCCTTCCATGTCATTCAAGAGGGCTTGTATACAAAAACAGGGATCTAATGTTGAGGCTCTATAAGGTGCTGGTAAGTCCGCAATTGGAATATTGTGAGCAATTTTGACACCTATTTTCTGAGGAAGGATATGCTGGCCTAGAAGTCATAGCCTCAGAATTAAAGGATGTTCTTTTAAGAAGGAGATGAGGAGAAATTTCTTTAGTCAGAGGGTGGTGAATCTGTAGAATTCTTTGCCACAGAAGGCTGTGGAGGCCAAATCAATTGTTAGTTTTAAGACTGAGATTGATAGATTCTTGATTAGTACAGGTGTCAGAGGTTATGGGGAGACGGAAGGAGAATGGGGCTAGGAGGGAGAGATAGTTCAGCCATGATTGATTGGCGGAGTAGACTTGATGGGCCGAATGGGCTAATTCCACTCCTATCACTTGTGACCTTACGATTGCCTCTTCTGATATCCCATCATATCATCTGATTTATAAGCTGACGATGGTTTAAGTACATACCTCTTACTCATAATCCATTAATAAATTACAACCCATGCACTCCTTTCCTATCATGAGACAAATACTGATTGAATATCTAAACACTGAAGACAAATATACTCCTTCATCCAATCAGCCCCTAGTGGTAGCTTGTTGTGACGCAGATCTCTAGCGTGCTGTGGAACGTCTGGGACGTGTGGCACAGATGGCTCCAGATACTTAAAATTCAATTTCCCAGTCTGAATGGTTGTATCCAATTATGTTGCAGATGCTTCAGGTTATTTCAAGGTAATGCTTCAGAAAATGCTTGCATTGCTGTTTTATTTACTGTTCTGTGGGGCTCTCAGACCTGGCGTGAAGGTCATATTTATCAGTCCACATGTTGTGTTTGTGTCCAGGAATTAAAGATGAGTTTTAGATTAGATTAAATTAGTTCATTGTCAATATACACCCGGGTACATTGAAATTCTTTGTTCAGATGAAACTCGTATAGTGAACAATGTATACAGTATATCGCACAGTATATTGATATGGCACAGTTACTCAGTGGTTGTTGCTGCCTTACAATGCCAGAGACCTGGATTTGATCCCGACTATGGGTGCTGTCTCCACAGAGTTTATTCGTTCGCCCTGTGACCGTGTGGGTTTTCTCCAGATGCTCCGGTTTCTTCCCACACTCCAAAGATATACAGGTTTGTAGTTTAATTGGCTTCTGTAAATTGTCCATAGTGTAACGGGTAGTGCTAGTGTATGGGGTGGTCGCTGGTTGCCGCAGACTCGATGGACCGAAGGGTCTGTTTCTAAGCTGTATCGCTAAAGTCTCAAGTAAAGTAAAGATAGATGCAACAATATATACAGCGCCACATGCAAAGGACCAGAATGGAGCAAAGATTGTAGTGTGATTTGGTACAATAAAATACTAGTGCAATAACAGATAAATCAAATGAGGTAGAGTTAAGGGTGAAAATATATGGCAGCACCTCTGGAAATAGGATATGGAAGAGGTGATTGGGGTGGTTTAAGAATCTGGTAGCAGTGGGAAAAAAACTGTTTTAAGGAGGAATTTCAGTGCTTTCTCCCTGAAAGTAGAAGAGACAAAAGGGAATGTCCAGGGTGACAAGCATGCTTGACGATTCATCCTTGACAATCAGCCTTCTTGATGTAGTGCATCATGAAGATGGACGAGAGAGAAGAGAATGATGGGCCTGTGTTGGATGTGTTCACCACTTACTATAAGTTCAGGTGGCCGACTGCAGAGCAGTTGCCATACCAGGCTTAGATGCATCCTACCAGAATACTTTCTATAGTGCATCTGTAGAAGTTTGAGAGAATCCTTGTGGACATGCCAGATCTTCTTTGATGCTTAAATAAATACAATGAGGCATATTTCACTTCCACCCATTAAAAGCATCATATTCCAGCACAAGCTAATTTTTAGTCATATTTTCTAATGCACTCTAAACTGTCTGCCAGCTTTTCGAATTACCATCAGAAAGCAGTCATGCACAGCCTGAGGCTATTAAATTAAAGGCTGAACTGATGACCCACCTATCATCACTGAGGTGGTTAATTTGTCTTTTCCCTGACAGTTGTTGTTTCAACCGTTGAATGCTAAGACAACATCCAACTACTCCTTCTGAGTGGAATAGAGGTTCAATCTATATGTATAAGTCAGTCCTAGTTTCTTATATTAACAAGTAAAATGCACATTTTTGTTCTCATTTACTATCCTCTTCTGAATTTGTGGGCCACGGACATTTTTTTGGAACTTTGCAAAAGAATAGCAACCAATTAAGCTTTATATCAACAAATAATTCATTTTTTTCTTAAACAGCAGACAATTTACTGCTTAACCATTAAATTTGAAAGGTAATGATAACTCTTTAAAGATTATTAAAAAAACAAGGTGGACACAAAATGCTGGAGTAACTTAACGGGTCAGGCAGCATCTCGGGAGAGAAGGAATGGGTGATGTTTCAGGTCAAGACCCTTCTTCAGAGTGATGTCAAGGGAGGGGGTGGGACAAAGATAGGATGTAGTTGGAGACTGTAAGACTAGTGGCAGAACTGGGAAGGGGAAGGGGATAGAGAGGGAAAGGAAGGGCTATCTGAAGTTAGAGGTCAATGTTCATACCGCTGGGGTGTAAACTACCCAAGTGAAATATGAGGTGCTGTCCCTCCAATTTGCACTGGGCCTCACTCTGACAATGGAGGAGGCCCAGGACAGAAATGTCAGATTGGGAATGAGAGGGGGAGTTGAAAGGCTGAGCCTCAAGTAGGTTAAGGCGGACTGAGTGAAGGTGTTGAGCGAAACGATCGCCGAGCATGCGCTTGGTCTCGCCGATGTAGAGAAGTTGACACCTGGAACGGCGGGTGCAGTAGATGAGGTTGGAGGAGGTGCAGGTGAACCTCTGCCTCACCTGGAAAGACTGTTTGGGTCCTTGGATGGAGTCGAGGGTCGAGGTAAAGGGACAGGTGTTGCATCTCCTGCGGTTGCAGAGGAAAGGACCTGGGGAGGGGGTGGTTTGGGTGGGAAGGGACGAGTTGACCAGGGAGTTTCGGAGGGAATGGTCTCATTTAAAATATTAAATATTAAAATATTATAAAAACAAGAACAAGGTAGTTCCTTAAATTTTGCACATGCAACAATATTATTAAAAATGTGTTTTAGTTTTGCTGAATGAGAAGGAAGTGGGTATAAGCCCCATTTGGGGGGTTGGAGCACAGCAATGATGTTACCTGATGAGTAGCCAGATGCCTGAACCAACAATCTTTTAAGTCAACAAGAATCTGATTATAAAGCAATTGGTGAAAGAAAGATTTTTTAATGGAGTTGAGATTTTGTAAAAATGCTTAGTAGTGATGATATGTATTGTTGCAATGAAAATGTGTTCGTTGTTAAGGAGAGAAACTCTACTGTGAAGTCCTAGTTGATATGTAACTAATACCTGTCTGCAGTGGCTTGTGGAGTAATTGGAAACGCCCCCCCCCCCCCGCCATTTCGTATAGTGAAAAGGTGGAAGCTGTAAAATGGGTCTCTTTCCTACCAAAGCAGTTCAGCCCTTTGAAAGTGTGTTAATACTACCTTGTATTCATTTTGCAATCATGTAATTGAAGTTATAGCTTCATTTTTCATATTTTTGTAGAACTACTTGTTAATGATTGTATTAACTTTTCCCCCCATGTCTTTTGGGCCTTTTCTTGAGTACTTAAGGGACATAGTAAAATTGTAAATCACGAGGTCCAAAATAAAAATAACAATCCAGAAAAAATAGAGTCTGGAGAGGTTTGCAAGGATCCCTGTCACGATTTATTCCGAACAGCTCCATCACAGAGGACTCTGTGATTTACGGACTGTTCTCAGGGAAATATTCACAGACAGACGTTGAGTGCTGCTGGAAGGTCATCAACTTGGTGAAGGACGCTCTTTGGTCTCCCAAGCTTTGTTGACCTCCCAGCACAGCGAGATGTCCGTCGGGGAATGTTGCCGACTGGCCCGCAGCAGACTGCAGGAGTACGTGCTGAGGGATGCACTGAAGCTTGGTGCAGCCAACGCCAAGTCTCTGTGGGGGAGGGCGGCAGTCTAAGCTCCTTCTGCTGCTGGACATGGGAGGGAGGGGGATGATGGTGGGGCAGGGTGTGGTGGAGACACCCCTCAAAATAAGGGAAGGGAGTTAGTGCCAGGGGGTTACATGAGTAGCAAGGGTATGGGATAGAATTGTGTGATTTGGGTAAACATTATTGAAGGTACTGTATATATCGACTCTGAGAATATTGGATGACATTTTTTGCACGGTTCCTGTATTGTATATATTTATTTACTTGAATAAAGTCTATTTTGAGTCTGAAAAAATATCCAGAGAATTGAGTTCAATCCCACCATGGAAAATGTGGAATTTGAAATCAATTAATAATCTAAACTTTTTTTAAAAAGTTGTTAATAATGATGATTGTGAAATAGTTGTAAAATCACTTATCTGACAATATTTTTCTTGAGAGGAAATCTGCCGTCTTTGCAAATCAGCCCCACTTGTGATTCCAGATTTAGCAATAGGATGTCTCTCAAAATTATCTATCTAATGATCTTGCATGCCCATCTGTTGAATTATTAATGCCATGTTCCAATGGTAAAGAAGAAAACCCGAATATGAACTTTAATCTGATCACCAAACATAGACAAAGCCAAATGAAAGTCACAAAATGCTGGAGTAACACAACGGGTTAGGCAGCATCTCTGGAGAATGTGGATAGGTGACGTATTTGGTCGGGACCCTATTTCAGAATAAGTGCTGGAGGTTGGGGAACAGGAAAGAAAGCTGGACAAGAGGAGGGGCTGGGAAGATTATGGACAATAATAGGTGAACAAGTCACTCTCAGCCTAGACAATAGCAAGTCAAGCCAAGCCAGGTCAAGCTTATCATTGTATGCACCAACATAGTTAGGTGCATGTACAATGAAAAATCTTGCTTGCAGCAGTATCACAGGCACAAACGACAGTCAAATTATTCAATTTTTTTTTTTAAACGGTGTGAGAAACACGACATTGTTGCAAAATCACATCAAAAAGTTGAACTAGAGGCAAGGTATTTCACACAAGAAGACATATGGAAAATCAGTTCAATGGTCAGACTGATATCTTGTTCAAAAGAATTGGTTGTGATTGTGAGGAAAGAGAATCCTTCCAGACATGAGTTCCCTACAACAGGGTCTGAACCTAATCGCCATCATATGCTTCATCACTGACCTGTCTTCCGTTACTAGATCAACAGTGGTAATGTTTGCAACTTCTCAGCAAATAGATGACATTCAAGTTTGAGCTGACAAGTGGTATGTGACATTGTTGCCCTATAGCCAACAAGGGAGATTCTAATTAGCTACCCTTTATATGTAATGGCATTACAATTACTCAATACAAATGCACCCTCGACTAATTGGTCACACCCAAGCTCAATTAAACCAACCACATAAATACTGTGCTACAAAAGCAGGTCAGATACTGGATATCCTGCTGTGTGTGACACACCTCCTGAGATGACAAGGTCTTTCCATTCCAATATCTAGGAGGCCCAAGTCAGGGGTGTAATGGTGTGCTCTCCACTTGGCTGGGTGAGTGTGGCCCCATTTCTTAATGCCATCTAAGACAAACAGTCCATTTGACTGGTTATTCTATCCATTACCCAAACATTCATTCCCTCCACAATTTATAAACAGTGGCTGCAGTGTTTACGATATACCATATAGTATCCACTATTGTTACTCACCCAAGTTTCGCTGACAATCAACTCCCAAATCTCCACCCTCTTTCTATTAACAATTGGATAAAGACAGCAGATTCATGGAAATAACCACCTACAACTTGCATATCGAGTACCACCCCATACTGACTTGGAAATACAATGAACAATCTTCTATATTTGTCATTCTTAGCCTTGAATATCCCTACTTTGAGGAAGTAGCTTACATAGAAACATCGAAAATAGGTGCAGGAGGAGGCCCTTCGAGCCAGCACCGCCATTCATTGTGATCAGGGCTGATCGTCCCCAATCAATAACCCATGCCTGCCTTTTCCTCATATTCCTTGATTCCACTAGCCCCTAGAGCTCTATCTAACTCTCTCTTAAATCCATCCAGTGATTTGGCTTCCACTGCCTTCTGTGGCAGAGAATTCCACAAATTCACAACTCTCTGGGTGATAAAGTTTTTTCTCACCTCAGTATTAAATGGCCTCCCCTTTATTCTAAGACTGTGGCCCCTGGTTCTGGACTCACCCAACATTGGGACCATTTTTTCTGCTTCACAGAAACCCACAGTGATTCAAGAAATCAGCGCTGCCACCTTCTCTAGTGCAACTAGTGAAGGGTAATAAATGCTGACCTTGCCAATAATATCCAGATACATGCAATAAGTACAAGTTATGAATGAGTGACTGAATGAATAAACTCAAGTCTAAGTTAATGTTTCAGAGGAGCAATGAGAAATTACTACATTCTCAAAGGTTAAACTGTGGCCATGTTAACGTTTTTCAGATGGATGTAACAACATTAAGGATATAATTTTGATTAAAAACAAAGTCCTCAAGAGTGTACTGAGCAATATTTCTTCCTGAGCCAATAACCTGAAAAACATCTTGTTCAATAATATTAATTAGCTACCACATCTGTTGATATAACAAAAACGATTGAACTGGATAATTAAGTAACATCACATGCAGCATGTCAGGATATGCCGAGTGTTTGATGACTATAGTATGTGTTTTCTTTCATTCACACAGTGAGTAAAACTTCCTCTACAGATTTGATTTACTATGAAATATTCTTTGTACACAAAGAGAGAAACCTGCAATAATAAAGAGCTCAGTTTAAAAGTATGTATCCATAAATTCAAATTGTCATTGTATGCACTTAATACTTTTCTGATCAGCTCAGTAAAGATTGTGATTGACATTTATTGAGTGGCAACAATGCACATTACAGTATATACAACATCGAACAGTACAACACAGGAATGGGTCCTGTGGCCCACAATGTCTGTGCCGAACATCATTCCAAGTTAAACTGATCTTATCTGCCTGCGCATGATCCATATCCTTCTGTTCCCTGCACTTCCATGTGCATATCCAAAAACCTCCTAAATGCCACTATGATATCTGTCTCCACCACCACCCCTGGCAAGGAGTTTCAGGACCCCACTACTCTCTGCATTTAAAAAAAATTGCCCCGCACATCTCTATTAAACTTATAGCTATGCCCTCTAGTGTTGGACATTTTCACCCTGGGAAAAAAAGTTCTGACTGTCTATCCTATCTATGATAATTAGGGGATTGGACACATTAGAGGCAGGAAACATGTTCCCAATGTTGGAGGAGTCCAGAACAAGGGGCCACAGTTTAAGAATAAGGGGTAGGCCATTTAGAACGGAGATGAGGAAGAACTTTTTCAGTCAGAGAGTGGTGAAGGCGTGGAATTCTCTGCCTCAGAAGGCAGTGGAGGCCAGTTCGTTGGATGCTTTCAAGAGAGAGCTGGATAGAGCTCTTAAGGATAGCGGAGTGAGGGGGTATGGGGAGAAGGCAGGAATGGGGTACTGATTGAGAATGATCAGCCATGATCGCATTGAATGGCAGTGCTGGCTCGAAGGGCTGAATGGCCTACTCCTGCACCTATTGTCTATTGTCTATGCCTGTCGTTATGTTATATACTTCTATCAAGTCTGTCCTCAACCTCTGATGTTCCAGAGAAAACAATCCAAGTCTATTCAACCTCTCCCTGTTGCTGATACCCGGTAATCCAGGTAACATTGTGGTGAACTTCATCTCCAAAGCCACCACATTCTTCCTATAATGGGCAATCAGACCAACCATCCACATTGACTCCTCGGTGAAAGCAGATCCACTTTCAGAAGGCAGAGATAGAAGACAATGTCAAGGCCACAGGAGAAAGCTGCCAGCAGACACTGAAAGAATTCATGGACACAGACCAGGAATCGTGAGAGGAATAGATTGGGTAGTTTTTTTCTCATTATTAGCTTTGATTTTCTTTTATTCAAGAAGCTGAAAAGATCAACGCTGGTAGTTCACATGATTCAAAAGAGGATGGGCAGGATTTTACCCAAATTACAGAGAAATTACCTTATCTCTGTGACTGAACCATGCAAGTACTATTCCCTCAATTCTGTGGAAACAGAACTCTACTGCTGTAGATGTTGGCTAAAAAAGCTCTCCTTATACAAAAGTCATTTATTTCACAAAATGGTGGTTATCTCATCATGGCAAAGGTGTCCTTTGTTTTAATGTGTGCAAGTCTTAGTGTATTGAAGCCTGTCCATAGATTGTAATGTGATAGTATCCATATTTACAGAATACCTTTTATATACTTTACCACGTAAGATGTTTGGTTCTCTCAATAATTACTCATTAATTTGGGAGTATCTGTTTATGTAAATTTCATTTTATTTAATGGTATTTACAAATCATTGCTGCTATAACCATTTATGTGGCTACCAATTCAGACAGCACATCAAGATTTATCATTTGTTCGCCTCTGATTTTCTGGATCTATGTATCCAAAGCTTTTTTTTTTCCAAACTGTTGGATGAACCCATTTAACTAGATTCACTCAAGCTGTGGCACATGATTCTTAATTACTCATCTCCAATTAAGTCGTTAACCAATTGAAAATATATTTAAATATCTTATTGTAATTAAAAAATAACGTAACTACCATTCTCACTTAAAAAGCAGAAAAGGTCAAACTGATCTCTAGTTGGAAGTCATTAAAATGGGGTTGACTCTTTCATTGCTTAAAGATGTACTTATGTCTAAGTGAAATTTAAGGAGGCCTCTAAGGTGGAACAATTTTTGGATCCAGTTTGATTACAGCTACCAATTTAAGAATAATTTGTCACCCCCAAGGCAGCCAACTGATAGATTTCACTGCAACCAAATCTAGGTACCATGACTATCTTCTCCGTTTATATATGGTTTGATATATGTATATCATATATATACAGCCGGAAACAGGCCTTTTCGGCCCACCAAGTCCGTGCCGCCCAGCGATCCCCGTACATTAACACTATCCTACACCCACTAGGGACAATTTTTACATTTTACCCAGCCAATTAACCTACATACCTGTACGTCTTTGGAGTGTGGGAGGAAACCGAAGATCTCGGAGAAAACCCACGCAGGTCACGGGGAGAACGTACAAACTCCTTACAGTGCAGCACCCGTAGTCAGGATCGAACCTGAGTCTCCGGCGCTGCATTCGCTGTAAAGCAGCAACTCTACCGCTGCGCTACCGTGCCGCCCTATATATTTAATATGTACATGGAGAACTCTTCTCTATTGGCAACTAACATTTAATATGAGGAGAGTGTAGCGCCTGCACCCCTCTAACTGAATATCTACTTGACTTTCTTTTTAAAAATCCCATGGGGGTAGTACTTTTAAAATGTGATGTCATACTGGGTGGAACAAAAAATGCGAGCCCAAGGTGATGTGAGATTACCAAGGTTTAATTCTCACTGTGGGGAAGTATTGCCACTTACTTGCATCAGGATGCATCTGAAACAATTTATGAGATCCAAGGTAAATGAAACCTGACATATTTGACCAGCTATTACACATTAATAAATTCCCCATGACTGCTTGGTTATTATTTAAAACTCTAAGTTAAAAAATAAATCTTATTCCAACAAAACGTTCCAAAGCATCTGTTTAGAAGTTTCAGTTTTCTGTCACCATTGTTAATGTTGGGATAATAAAAACGTCAAAGTCTTACAATAAATAATCTTCATAATACTTAAGTAAACTGTAGTTGATGTAGCCTTGTGAGCCCTGTAGGCAAATGTTAACCTTTTAAATTCACTGCATGCATGGTATATCATTAATTTTACAAGCAAACAGAAATGAAGGCATAAATATAATCAGCATAAAGAAAATGTAACATTATACCTGATATTCATCCTTTAAGATTTCAAATCATGGGATCAGATACAATACAGTATGTTTTTCCAATGTTATCATGTCAAGGTCTCAATTAATGAGAATGTCATGGTTATCCTTTTTCAGAAAAGCACTAAGATTTTGGTGGATGATGTAATCTTGCAGAGATATCTGTTACCTAACTACCACCCATAAACTTAGAGCACTGGCAGATGGTTCCTCAGGAGCCTCCCATTGTCAGTTGCCAAAATATAAAGCTGTGCATGACTACATAGACATGTTATATGCATTCTAACACTCTGCTAGTAAGAGAATCTGAGTCTTCTGGGATAACAGCAGAAGGAAAGAAAGGAATATCCTTTGAGTCATTGTGGGATACAGAAAATATTCCATGAGCCATCTTGACCTTGTAATCAACGAATCGTGTCTTTGGAAGTGAATTATGTGATCTGTGGATGTGAATCCTGAGTAAAATAATTGTGTCACTCACAAACATATTGCTTTTTACTGTTTTATTGGTGACTGGCAACCCTCTTATGTTTCCTTTTAAATTTTATTTTAAAGTTACTCCAGAATTTAATGACAGCTGATATGAATGCAACCTGAAGTCATAAGCCTCGGGAACATTAAGCATACATAAAACAGCCCAGTTCTCGAAATAATACCACCAGGATAAAGTAACAATGAAATCACACCTCTTGTAGACCCCAAGATAGCTCTAATCTGATCATCCTATGGTGACATTTGTGCATTTTATGCTAATGTGTTATACCTAGGGTGAATGCACAGAGTCTTTTATCCAGGGTAGGGGAATCAAGAACCAGAGGTCACAGGTTTAAAGCAAGAGGGGAAAGATTTAATAAGAACCTAAGGAACAACATTTTCATACAGAGGATGGTGGGTATATGGAATGAATTGTCAGAGGAGGTAGTTGAGGCAGGTACAATAACAACATTTAAAAGACACTTGGACAGGTACATGTATAGGAAAGGAATATGGACCAAATGCAAGCAACTAGATGGGGCATCTTAGTTGGCATGGATGAGTTAGGCAAATGAGCCTGTTTCCATGCTGTATAACACTAGTGGTAAATGTTTATTTATAGGTAAGAAATTTTAAATGTCTAAAGGTCCAACGAAAATGGACAGATCTGTACAACTAGTCTGCTCATGGTGAACTGGTGCAGTTGGGCAGTTGATTGCACAGGAAATGGATGTGTAATGTCAGATGGAGAAGATGGCTAAGAAAGCACATCAATGCCACTACTTCCTTAGAAGGCTTAGGAAGTTCAACACGTCCCCAACAACTCTCACTAACTTCTATAGATGTGCCGTAGAAGCATTTTATCGTGAAGCATCACTGTGTGGTTTGGGAACAGCCCCATCTAACAGCCCATGTCTGATGACCTGCAGAAAGGGAGAGGCATGTTGGTAGATGGTGACAAGTGAAGGTTCTCCTTGGCTGCACCTTCTAATGTTGTTTTCCACACTGAAACTGGTATCATTACAAAACACTGAATTGAGTAATCGCCTAAAGAAAGGAATATCCTTTGAGTCATTGTGGCCTAAAACTGGCTCTTGGGGAACATTCCAGCAAACCACCCCAAGCTGAAATTACATTCAACTACCATAACCCTTTGATTTCTGTCTTTGGACCAATTTTTTATGTACATTGCACCACTTTCCCCTTATCTTAACAAGCCTTCAGAAAATCAATATACACATCAACTACACTACTTTGATCAACCTTCTCTTTTATTTCATCAAAGAATTCATGAAGTTAGACATAATTTACCTTGTAGTCATCCAAATTGTTGATGCATATAACAAACAGCAGACCAAGCACTGTTACCAACACCTGTGACACCTCACTGGTCACAGGCCTCCAATGAAAAACAACAAAAAACAACCTTTCATTATTTACTCTGGAACATCAGAGGCTGACTGGTGACCTGATAGAAATATATAACATTATGAAAAGCCTAGGTAAAGGTCAGAGACCTTTTCTAGGGTGGAGATGCCTAATACAAGAGGGTGTAATTTTAAGGTGAGAGGAGGAAGATTGTAATGGATTTCGCTTGGGCAGCTTACAACCCAGCGGGATGAAGAAGGGTCTGAAGAAGGGTTTCGACCCGAAACGTCACCCATTCCTTCTCTAGAGATGCTGCCTCTGCCGCTGAGTTACTCCAGCTTTTTGTGTCTATCTTCGTGATGAATATTGATGTCTCTAACTTCAAGCAACCCTTGCAACCCCTCTCTCTCCATCCCACCCCCACCCAAGTCGTACTAGCTTCAAAGTTGTCTTGTCTTATTGTCTGTAACTTGTTTTTTCCTAGCCCACAGCTAACAATGGCCTGTTTCTTCTATCATCGTTACTTTTTCGCATATCTTTCATTCATTTGTTCTATATCTCTCGATGTCACCGTCTATATCTCTCATTTCCCTTTCCCCTGACTCTCAGTCTGAAGAAGGGTCTCGACCTGAAACATCACCTATTCCTTTTCTCCAGAGATGCTGCCTGTCCTGCTTTTTTACTCCAGCTTTTTGTGTTGAACATTTTAATGGAAATGTGTGAGGCTTGTATTTAGCACAGGAAGTGGTAGGTATGTGGAATGTGCTACCAGGGCAGGTGGTACATGCAAACAGGATGGCAATGTTGAAGTGGCTTTTAAATAGACACATGAACATACATGGAATAGCAGGATACTGACAATGGGCAGGTAGATGAGGTTAATTTAGATTGGCAGCATAGTCAGTACAGACATGGTGGGAGACGGGGTCTGCTCCTGTGGTGTAATGGTCTATGTTTTAACCTCGGGATGTGTATTGTTGATGATGAAGTTCTCTCCTCTTACGATGGAGTTTACATGAGAAGTGTCTCATAGTAATACCGGATAAGATCTTAAATGGACAGAAAACCTGAATAGATAATAAGTATATTTTAATAGGCATCTTATTTATGATAGATTGAAAATTGAAGAGACTACATTGGTAAACACACAAGCATCTATCCCGCAGCACCCAAGAGGAAACCCTAATGGGAAAAACAATGTGTTCTTGACATTAGGCAGCCATTTTTTTTATGTGGTAGAGAGAGGAGTGGGTACATGCCGGGGAAGCCAAGTCCTGTTTGATGAGGTGACCTTAGCACCAGACTCTCTGCTTTTACTTATCTCCCTTTCTCTCCATATTTCATTTCCAAGATTGTTCTAAATATTAAATCCTGTTGTGTTTTAAGCCACATTGTCTGTTCCCTTCTGGACTGTAAATGTTAGTGGTCACAGGCCACGGACAGCACCCTCAATTCCCACTCAAGTCCCATTCCAGTAATGAGCAAAATAATTTAGGCTCACAAATTGACTCCCTTGTTTCTTATAACAATCACGGTAGTTTAAATTACATCATCAGGGCATATAATGAAAGCAGTAATTCATCAGGACATGCAATTATAAATATTATTTTCCTTTCTATCAGCTACATACCATTCCACTGGACTGAGCCAATGTTCCATGAAGGGAATTAAGAAATCACCTGCCAGGAACATATTTCCAAAATTTGGGAACAAACTCCCACAATTTTCATCCAGCTATTGCAATGTGCAAACATTGTGAGGAATAGGAGCCCCAAAGCTTCATGTTGCATTTCTGGAGAAGGAGACTTCACACAAAAAAACAAAAACTTGTATAGATGAACAAATGTACCTAAAATGGAAATATTCTTGATATTTGTGGCGGGTAACATGCTCAATTTACCCTGTTTGTCAGAAAACCTGCAACTTATTTTAATTGCGTTGGTGGACCGCACTCCAAAGCATTAATGTTTTCAGTAAGAATGAGAAAAGGTGCACACCTGACCTATGTTTCTGCGAGGTACTTATTGACATGTGCGGGAAGTAATTCTTGTTATTCCATACAAGCAAGATCTGTTCAAAGTAGTATTTCAATAAAACGACAAAGTTTGTTATTTTAATGAAAATCCTCAACTTCAAAGATAGATCTTTGTCTGCGTATCAGTTTTCTCAAATGAATAAAAGTCAATCCAGCAGAAAGAGCTTTGTTGACCTCTGCCCTTCTGATTGCTCACAATCCTGGTTTACTTTATTAATGGACAGGTATTTGGGTGTAAGCAAAGTGCAACAACTGTTGGCTGCATTCTTATGACATATATTGTCAAACAGAACATAACATTACGTCCATGTTAGCGGATTCATTTAAATGTTTTGACTTTTTAGAGTGAATTCCAGGAAATGAAAATTATATAGATTTATTCCAATGTTCACTCTTTGCAGTTGAGATGTCAATCATGTTACTGATTGTTTCAACCTGCCTAGATCTCATTGAATTTCCTTGCCTTAACTCCATATACAGTCTGCCATCTACTGTTTGCCAACTACACCCATTACTCTTTAGATTACTTCCGCTGCATTTCACGACCACACTGAGTTAATCTTTTATTTTAACTGAAGTGCACATATTTTGTTAGGACATAGGAGTCACAGAATCATTGATACAGCATGGAATTAAGGCCTTCGGCCTAACTTGCCCAAGCCGGCCAACATGTCCACGCTGCACTAGTCCTACCTGGCCTTGTTTGGCCCATATCCCTCCAAACCTGTCCTATCCATGTACCTGTCTGACTGTTTCTTAAATGTGGTGGTCATAGGAGGTGGGCATTCAGCAAGTTGTCTGCTCTAACATCCAATCAATTCACCCACTTATTTCCCTGTAGCCTATTCTCTCTCACATGCCCATTAGTCCATCCTGATTCGTGATGACCCACTGACTTTGGCTACTGAGAATAGCCCTAATCAACCTGCACATCTTTGGCATGTGGGAGGAAATCAAAGCACCTGGGAAAGTTCTCACAACATCTAACAATGATGCGTGGAATTACCCAATGTATTTTCAAAAAGAGCAGAAAAATCCTATTCGATTAATTACTGCCCAATTGTTCTAGAATCTATCTTTAGTAATGATGAGAGGTTTTGGAATAGTGCTTGTAAAATGTAATTACTCACTCAGTCTGAAGAAGGGTCTCAACCCAAAATGTCACCCATTCCTCTCCTGAGCTGCTGCCTGTCCCACTGAGTTACTCCAGTATTTTGTGTCTATCGTACATACAAACAAATGTCCATTTGTGCTTTGACAGGACCTCTTAGCTCCAGACCTCATCACAGCCTTAATTGAAACATGAAACAAAGAATAGAATTCCAGACAATGAGGTGAAATTGACAGTCCTTGCCATGAAGACAGCAATTGGCATAGTGTCACATCATGGAGCCCAGGTAAAGCTGATAATTAATGGGTATGCATATTTCAGTGGTTGAGGTCATATTCATCACAAAGGAAGATAGTTGTAGTGATTGGACGTCAATCATCTCAGTTCCAGGACATCATCGCGAGAGTTCCTCAAGAAAGTGTCCTAACCCAACTATTTTCAGCTCCTTGATTAATAATCTCCACTGCATTAATAATAATAATAATAATAATAATAATATTCATTTATTGTCATTGCAACGAGTACAACGAAATTAAAAAATAGCCAATCCTGACGGTGCGTACAAACATATATGCAATAAATGCAAAAAACAAATAAATACAATTACATAAATACAATTATATTAAGTACAAGATTTTTTAACGGTGTTGCCTAGTGCAAAGGTAGTGTTCAGTTCTCGTATGGCCCTGGGGTAAAAACTGTTCTTAAGTCTGTTTGTTCGGGATTTGATCGACCTGAAACGTCGACCAGAGGGCAGATGAACAAACAGACGGTGGCCGGGGTGGGATGGATCTTTTATTATTTTGCCTGCTCTACTGAGGCAGCGTAGGCTGAACAGGTGCTCCAGGGAGGGCAGTGAGCAGCCGATGATCTTCTGGGCCGTCGTGATGACCCTCTGAAGGGCC
This sequence comes from Rhinoraja longicauda, assembly GCF_053455715.1. NCBI lineage: Eukaryota > Metazoa > Chordata > Chondrichthyes > Rajiformes > Arhynchobatidae > Rhinoraja > Rhinoraja longicauda. The sequence goes on along the minus strand of NC_135954.1, from coordinate 64,287,451 downwards.
TTCCTGTCCTTTTCTGAGCAGCTGGCATACCATGTGGTTATACAGTATGCCAGCACACTCTCGATGGAGCAGCGATAGAAGGACAACATGAGCTTCTCCTGCAGGTTGGTTTTCCTGAGGATCCTCAGGAAGTGGAGTCTCTGCTGTGCCTTCTTTACTGTGGTGATGGTGTTGGTAGACCAGGTAAGATCCTCTGCGATGTGCGTACCCAGGAACCTGAAAGCGGGTACCCTTTCCACACAGACCCCATTGATGTAGAGTGGGTCGTATTCTACACTGGTTTTTCTGAAGTCAATTATAAGTTCCTTTGTTTTGGAGGAGTTCAGGACAAGATTGTTCACTGAACACCATGCTGCCAGCCTTTGGATTTCATCCCTATAGGCTGTCTCATCTCCTCCTGAGATGAGTCCAACCACAGTCGTGTCATCCGCGAACTTGATGATGGTGTTGGTGGGATGGGTGGGGGCGCAGTCGTGAGTGTAGAGGGAGTAAAGGATGGGGCTCAACACACAGCCCTGTGGTGAGCCGGTGCTCAGTGTAATGGTGGAGGAGAGGTGAGGGCCTATTTTGACGGTCTGGGGGCGGTTGGTCAGGAAGTCCTTGATCCATTGGCAGATGGTTTGGGAAAATCCAAGGTCAGAAAGTTTGGTGACCAGTCTGCTCGGGATGACCGTGTTAAAGGCAGAGCTGAAGTCGAGGAAGAGCATCCTCACATAGCTCCCCTGGTGTTCAAGGTGGGTCAGTGCAGTGTGAAGAGCAGTGTCGATGGCATCCCCTGTAGACCTATTTGCTCTGTAGGCAAACTGGTGTGGGTCGAAGGTGGGTGGGAGGCTGGCTTTGATGTGCTGCAGGACCAGCCTCTCGAAGCACTTTGTGATGACCGGTGTGAGTGCTACCGGACGGTAGTCGTTAAGGCCGCTGATGACAGACTTTTTCGGCAGTGGGATGATTGTGGCGGACTTCAGGCAGGGAGGGATGGTGGATTTTAAAAGGGACAGGTTGAAGATTTTTGTGAAGACCTCAGATAATTGGTCTGCACATTCCCTCAGCACTCTGCCCGTCACACCATCGGGGCCTGCAGCTTTCCTGGGATTCACTGCTCTGAGCACTCGCTTAACATCATACTCCTGCACAGTGAAGGTGTTGCTGTCAGGTGCTGGAGAGGGTGTTATGTCTGCCACTGTAGCTTTCACCTCGAAACGAGCAAAGAAACAGTTAAGTTCCTCTGCCAGCAAGGCGTCGCCGTCGGCAGTCGTGCGGTTGCTGGTCTTGTAGTTGGTGATGTGCTGGATGCCTTGCCATACCCGCCGTGGGTCATTGTTGGTAAAGTGGTCCTCAATCTTCCTCTTGTAGGACGCTTTGGCATCCTTGATGCCTCTCTTCAGGTTGGTTCTAGCAGCACTGTATAGAGCTCTATCACTAGACCTGAAGGCGGTGTTACGGTCCTTGAGGAGAGACCTGACATCCTTTGTCATCCAGGGTTTCTGATTGGGATACAACCGGATGCGTTTGTTGACGGTGACATTAATATGAGGATGCATGATCTTTAATTCTATTAAAACTCTTTTAACAAATGAAGCAGTCCAAGCCAGTGTGCAGCAAGGCAGATTGAGAGGGAGAACAATGGTACACCTACAGGCCCTGATGACTATCTTCCTAGTCTCTGAGACCAATGTCAGAGCATCCTTCAAGAGGTTAAATCCATGCAGTGTCTAACCCAGGTGGCGAACCAGGTCGAGTGCTAATGACCTGTGCAGACTGACTGGCTGGATTATTCAACAACATCTTCAATCTCTCACATCTACTCTCTGAGGTTCCCACCTGCTTCAAAAAAGCATTTTAATACCAAGAGCACAGTGAAAAGCCACAACGGGTACAGTCCGACAACACTTACATCTACCATAATGAAATGCTTTGAGAGGTTGGTTATGGTGTGAATCTGGTATGTTCATCTCCCTGTTTGTATAACTACTTCAATAAACAACTAATTAAACTGGAAAAAACGACTGGAAGATCTGTTCTGTTGAGTCTGCGTAAGATCACTCCTACTCCCCGTGTAGTAATGGCAATTGGAAAAGACGTCATGGAAAAGTTGGAAAGTTGCCATTACACAGTGTATTGATGCAAGTTTTACCATCTGAAACATTGAAATGGTGTAATCGCTCCAATTATCAGTTCAATAATTGAATATATATTCCTGAAAATTATAGTCTCTGACATCAGAAAAAAACATTTGGCACTTTTCAACGTTGATGTTCTCCATTATTTAGCAAAAGGTCTTGAATTAAATTAATCCATTCAAACCATAAAATAATAGGAAGATATATTTCATACGTGGAGCACAGGATACAGCAGGCAACTGGTATCCAAAGCCAATGAAATGTTTTTTCAAATGAAATTTATTAGTACTTTGAGCAAGTTAATAATTCAAAGTGACAAACGTCTGTGTCTGCAAAATAGTTATGTAAGCTAAAATCCTGTTTTGCTAACATCTATCATTTACTTACCAGCTCTGCTTCAACAAAGGGGCAGCCAGTTCTTTAGTATTAGCTCTTATCACAGACATTTGATACAGTGGAGGCATTCAATGCACTGTAACAACCTGAAAGGGATTAGAGTGTGTGTTTATGGAGCAACAATTTTAATATGTGTCTGTGAAGAGAATTACACATTTTGGCAGGGAGATCTTTTAGGTTTTAACCTTTCATTCAACAAACTAAGGTCACAGTTTTAAACTGAAGGCTTTGGTTTTTGATTATCAGATGTGAACATGAATAATAATTCTGATAGAGAGTGTAGTTAGTTCCAGACAATAATTCATCAGCAAACCAACTTCTCTACCTTGTTTAATTTTATTTTGCAAAGAGGTCTTTGACCTGGATTTTGCAGTCAGTGATGAAGAGATTCTGCACAGTGCTGGTGGCAAAGAAAGCATTCCAGACAGCTACAGCAATCACAAACCTTCCCTTTGGTGACATAGGCTCCTGTTAGACATCAGCTTCCTAACGTACAGCAACAGTGATGTCATGAAAATGTAGCTTCTATTTTCTCGAGAACAGATGCCTGTGAGGTGATCTATGGAGGTCTTAAAAACAATGAGGGTATTGATTGAATCAATAAAGAAATAATGTTTAGTTTAGTTTAGAGATACAGCATGGAAACAGGCCCTATGGCCCATCGTGTCCGCGCCAATCTGCGATCTCTGCACACTAACGCTACCCTAACACACATACTAGGGATAATTTACCATTTTACCGAAGCCAATTAACCTGCAAACATGTTTTGTTTCCAATTGTGGAAAAGAGAAAAGCTAGATACCATCAATATACATCAATCTCTGAGACATTCATTAATGGATTCAGAAGGAACTTCTTTACCCAGTTGTTAGAATGTGTAATTCGCTACTGCAGGGAACAATTTAAGTGGTGATTAAGGGAATAAAGAGTTGCAGAGTCATGGTGATAGAGTTATACAGCACAGAATCAGGACCTTCAGCCCATCTCTTCACTGCTGAACAAGTTGTCAAACTGAGCTAGTCTCATTTACCTGCATTTGGCTTGCATTCCTTTAAACATTTGGGTCAGTCAGCATCTGTGGAGCGAATGGACAGGCACCAAAGAGGAGCTGACTGGCTCCATCTGTTTATTTGACTCGAATAAACCTCCCGGAGGGCGATAGCTTACCAGCTGAGTAGTACGTGGCTCAGTTAGACTGGTGGGCCCGGGCCTGCTGGAAGTGTACAATGTTATACTTCTGGCTGGCAGCATGACAGACTCCATGTGGAAGGGCATCATCCCCCTCATCTACTAGCAGACGAGATAAAAGGACAGCATCAGAAATTGGAGAGACATCTCACTGCTAAATCTAGACTATGAAATCCTGTCCATCGTCAAACAGATCACGTCTGCTCTGGGACAGGTGATCCTCCCAGACTAAAGCTGTGCTAAACCTGGCATGACAATTTTGAGGTGCCTTGCGCTGCTCAGAGATACCATCACCAACGCCGAGTCTATAGTTTAGCATCCCTCCACGGCTGGACATTGAGCGGCAGAGGAGCGGTGAGGATACCCCTCAAACATGGGGAGGGATATCACCCCAGGGGTGCATATGAGTGACAATGGTGTTTTATTTAAAGATAACTGTGAACACTACTGAGTATGAAACTATTGAATGTATACACAGTAAGAATACCTGAAGAGATTTTTTCACATTTCTTTTTGTATATATTTTTTATTTTGAATAAAATTTATAGTTTGGGAGAAAATGAATTGACAGGCAAAGTTTCACTTTGGGTCACTTTTTCAGAAGTCTTTGACCAACGACTTCAGGATCTAATGAAAGATCCTGACCCAAAATATCACCAGTTCATGTCCTCAACGCATGCTGCCTGTCCTGTTGAGTACCACTAGTATTTTGTATTTTGATCAAGATTCCAGCATCTGCTGTTTCTATATCTGCCTGTAAACCTTTCCTGTCCATATACCTGTCCAAGTTATGCTGATAGTTTTTGATAAAGAAAGAAAGAAGTCAAGTCAAGTCAAGTCAATTTTATTTGTATAGCACATTTAAAAACAACCCACGTTGACCAAAGTGCTGTACATCTGATTAGGTACTAAGGAAAAAAATGAAACATACAGTAGCACGCAAACAGTTCACAGCGCCTCCTCAATGAGCCTCAAACGCTAGGGAGTAGAAATAGGTTTTGAGCCTGGACTTAAAGGAGTCGATGGAGGGGGCAGTTCTGATGGGGAGAGGGATGCTGTTCCACAGTCTAGGAGCTGCAACCGCAAAAGCGCGGTCACCCCTGAGCTTAAGCCTAGACCGCGGGATAGTGAGTAGCCCCAAGTCGGCCGACCTGAGGGACCTGGAGTTAGAGAGGTGGGTTAGAAGATTTTTGATGTTGGGGGGGGGAATGTCCATTTAGGGCTTTATACGTGAATAGGAGGAGCATGAAGTTGATTCTGTACCGTACAGGGAGCCAGTGGAGAGAGGCCAGAATCGGGGTGATGTGGTCCCTTTTACGGGTACCCGTCAGGAGTCTCGCTGCGGCGTTTTGGACCAGTTGCAGGCGGGACAGGGAAGATTGGCTGATTCCAGTGTATAGGGAGTTGCAGTAGTCTAGGCGGGAGGAAATGAAAGCATGAATGATTTTTTCTGTGTCGTCGAATTGGAGGAAAGGTTTGATTTTAGCTATGGTACGAAGTTGGAAGAAGCTGGCTTTTACCACAGCGTTGACTTGCTTATCAAATTTTAATGCAGTCAAATATCATGTCGAGGTTTTTGACATGCGGTTTGACTAGGCAGGATAGGCTTCCAGGACTGCCTGTTATCGATTTGATGGAGTCGGGGGGGCCGAATAGGATGACTTGCTCTCATTTAATTGGAGGAAGTTCTGTGCCATCCAACATTTTATGTCCTCAAGGCAGTGTAAGAGGCTGTTTAAATTTGACTGGTTGTTGGGTTTCAGGGGGAGGTAAAGTTGAGTGTCATCGGCATAGCAGTGGAAAGAAATGCCGTGCCTTTGAATGATTTGGCCAAGGGGGAGCATGTATAGAGAGAAGAGAATGGGGCCTAGGATGGAGCCTTGTGGAACTCCGCAGGAGAGGCTAGCTGGAGCACAGGAATAACTGCCTATGTTGATGGCGAAACTCCTATCTTTGAGGTACGAAGCGAACCAGCTCAGGGCAGTGCCATCAATGCCAACCGCGTACCAGAGACGGTCAATAAGGATGGTGTGGTCCACTGTATCGAACGCTGCGCTGAGGTCGAGAAGGAGCAGGATTGCACAGTCGCCGGTGTCGATGGCGAGAAGCAGGTCGTTGTGTACCTTCAACAAGGCAGACTCTGTGCTGTGGTGGGCTCTGAAACCTGACTGGAAACTTTCCAGGATGGTGTTTTGGTGCAGGTAGGGCACTAATTGGTTTAGAATTGCCTTTTCAAGGACTTTTGACAGGAATGGCAGTTTGGAAATGGGTCTGTAGTTGCTAGGCAATGTGGGGTCTAGGTTAGGTTTTTTCAGTAGGGGCTGGACCACCGCGTGCTTGAAACAGGTTGGAACAGTGCCAGTGGCCAGAGAACTGTTGATAATAGAGAGGATGCTGGGACCGGCTATTGCAATGACATCCTTCAGAAGGGCAGTGGGGGCAGGATCAAGGGGGCAGGTTGCAGGTTTCATAGCGGAGACAAGAAGGAGGCTTGAGTGGAGTATAAACAACAACATGGACTGACTGGGCTGAATGACCTGCTTCTATGTCCATGTAATCCGATGTCATCAAGCTGGCTAAACAGCCAATCACATGGAAGATTTTTAGGCAAGACAGGCAAGAAAAAATACTAACTTTAGCTGACATTTAAAACATATTAAAAGCATTCAAAAGTCATGGTCAATATTAATTTAGGATAAGTTAGATCATAAAATTATTTAAAAATCACTTAAAAACCTAATCATAAAATGACTTTCCCTGATGCTAGAAAGGATGTCAAATTGTAAATTCTAAACTCCCTTCGATTTCTTGCTGAAAGCTTTATCATTTACAAGGTTTTTTGCAGTGATTGTTTGAAATCTTTCAACAGTTGAATAAAATTCATTATCACCCATTTTGTGTTACTGCCTAAAATCAATTTCAACCAACTATTTCACTCAATCCTTAAGAAGTTGCCGAGGAGACAATAATGGTGGTGGTGTTGCTATAAATGTTTTCCGTTTTAACTAGTGACATCTGAGAGCATTTAAGATGCTGAGAATTTAAAGTTAAAAAAATCAAAATACTTGTGATTTTCATCTATTTTGAACTTGTTTGGGTTTGAACTTTAATGTACAAAATGGATCCAGATGTAATAAAATAGTGAAGGCTGATTATGTGTGCAGAGTCTCTCAGACCTCAGTGAGAATGGTGTTCATTGCTGTTCTCCAACTGTGATTTTGAACATGATCTCTACTTACACGGACATTTTTCTCTGGAGTTCAAACATTCCAGGCCCCATCTTTGTTTCTCTGTTTTGGGTAAACATGCTCCTTCAGACCGGGTCTCGACCTGAAACGTCACCCATTCCTTCTCTCCAGAGATGCTACTTATCCCGTTGAGTTACTCCAGCATTTTGTGTCTATCTTCGGTTTAAATCAGCATCTGCAGTTCCTTCCTACACAATATTCCTAAAGCTTTGCAAGAGGGCACAGCTATTAGGGGAGAGGGGGAAAATTTAATGAAGATGTGCAGGGCAATTTTTTTTACACAGGGAATAGTGTGGGTCTGGAGCACATTGCAAGAAGTGGTGGTGGAGGGAGATATGATAGTGGTGTTTTAGCGTTTTTTAGATAGGCACATAGAAATGCAGGGAATAGAGAGAGATAGTTCATATACAGGCAAATGAGATCAGCTTAACGCGGCATCATGTTCGGCACAGACATCGTGGGCCGAAGGGCTGCACTGTACTGTTCTATGTTCTCGGCTGCTGATCAACTTGCTATCCACGGTCCTAATCATATACCTGGTGATTTGCAGTAAGTCTTTGACAACGTAACTCAACAAAAAAAATTCCAAAGAGGAAAGATCGGAATAATTTTGCAATGCAGAGTGAAGAAAGGAAGCACAAAACCTAGCGAGATGGATCATACTCCAGCATTAAGGGCCCAGTTTCTGTGGTAAAATAGCATCCAACACGGCACACACATTATTAACACAAATAGATGACAATTTGAGAGCAAAAATGGATACTATTCTCTCAGAAGTCTGGAAGATCAAGCACACATTATCAAACTTTACTGAGATTGTGCCCATCACACAGCTGCTGGAAGAGTTAACAGATCTTGACATCAAGTAGTGTATGCTGCTGGTTGGAGAGGCACTGCCGGGAGGTCAGCAATCTGTGCAGCTTGTTCAGTCAGTAGCTTTTCTAACTGAATCTTAACATAGAATATAGAACATAGAATGGTACAGTACAGGAACAGGCCCATTGGCTCAAAATGTCTCTGCTGAACATGATACCCACCACCCTCTGAGTGAAAACGTTGTCCTCGGGTTCCTATTAAATCTTTCCACTCTCAACTTAAATCTATGTCCTCTGGTTCCCGAATCTCCTATTCAAGGTAACAGGCTCTGTACATTTGCCCTATCTATTTCCCTCATAATTTTATACACCTTTGTAAGATTACCCCTTAGCCTCCTTCCTGCTCCAAGGAATAAAGTCCTTGCCTGCCCAACCTTTCCCTATATCTTACGCCTTTGAGTCCTGACAACACCCTTGTAAATCTTCCAGTTTATTGACACCCTTTCAGTACTCATTCCAGCTTAGTGGCATCCTTCCTCTCGCAGGGCGATAAAAATGAATACTATACACCAAATGCGATCTCATCATTGAGGTCACATTTGGAGTATTGTATTCATTTTGACAATAACATTTTGACAATAACATTTTGACAATGACATTTTGACAATGACATTTGGAGTATTGTATTCATTATGACAATAACATAACGTTCTAGCTTCTATACTCAATGCTCTGACCGCTGAAAGCCTATGTACCAAAAGCCTTCTTTACCAGCCTATCTACCTGAGATGCCACTTTCATGCTACTATGTACTTTTACTTCTAGATCCCTCTGCTTTGCAACACACCCCAGGACCTTGCTATTTACTGTTGCCACTGATTTGACTTCCCAAAATGTATCACCTCACACATATCTGCATTAAGCCATTCTTTAGCTCACTTGCCTAGCTGATCAAGATCCTGCTGGAATTTTTGATGACCATCTTCACTGTCCATGATTCCACCTTTTTAGTGTCATCTGTGAATGTACTAATCGTGCCTTGTACATTCTCATCCAAATTGTTGATATAACTGCTTTCTAGAGAGTTAGATAGAGCTCTTAATGATAGCGGTCAGGGGGTATGGGGAGAGGGCAGGAACGGGGTACTGATTGTGAATGATCAGCCACGATCACATTGAATGGTAGTGCTGGCTCAAAGGGCAGAATGGCCTCCTCCTGCACCTATTGTCTATAAATCACAAGCAGCAATGGGCCCTGTACTGATTCTTGAGGCACACCATTAGTTGCAGGCCTTTAGTCCAAAAAACAGCCTTCCATCACCCACTTCTACTTCCTTCGATGAAGCCAATTCTGTATCCAGTTATTGAGCTCTCCCTGGATCACATGCAAGAACATAATGTGCTTTATGATCTGTAATCAAATGATATTTGCTTATTATACATTAAGGCATCCAGTGATTCACATTTCAATATGCTCTCAAATTGCTGCTGAAGGGAATATTTTAGTCTATCATAACTCACCAATGTAGAATATCAGGCATTTGGGTTTACATATTTAATATCCAATTTCAAAACGGAGAACACAATGTCATAGGACTCTACGGCATGGGAACAGGCCCTTCAGCTCATCTTGTCCATGCCAACCAAGTTGGCATATTGGGCATGTTCCATATACTTGCATTTGAACCTCAGCCCTCTAAAACCTTTCTATTCACATATCTATCCAAATGTCTTCAAAGTTGTAATTGTATCTGCTTCAATAGCTTCGTCTGCAGCTAACTCTAGATACAATCTGCTCCCCTAGTGATAAAGCTCTCCCTGAAGTCTTTCTGAAATCTGTGCTCCCTCACCATTAAGCTTGTGCCCTCTAGTTTTTTGAATCTTCTAACTGGGAAAAAGACTGTGAGTAGAAACAAAGAAATGCAGATGCTAGTTTACACCAAAGACAGACACAAAGTGCTGGAGTAACTCAGTGAGTCAGGTAGCATCTCCGAAGGAGTAGGATAGATGACATTTCATGTCAGGACCCTTCTTCAGAGGTAAAGTAGAGAGTGGGGAGGTGAAGAGCTGGAGGCGAGAAAAATCCAGGACCAATCAGGGCTGGCAACAAATGGCCTCAGGTGGGTAGGTGCCCTGATAGGCCCATTGTTGGCTCGGGAAGGTGTGATCTCAATAGGGATACAATGTGGTGAACTGTGGAACTGGCTAAATGAGTAGGGTAGAGGAAGAGAACAAGGGAGGAGGGGAGGGGAACATTAGTAGATGTTACTTAAAATTAGATAATTTAACATTTGTAAGTGACTCAAGCGGAATATGAGGTGCTGTTCTTCCAATTTGCGAGTGGCCTCACTCTGGCAATGGAGAAGACCCAGGACAGAAAGGTCAGAATGGGAAGGGGAGTTGAAATGGACGGCAATCATTGTGACTGTATTTGCTTTACCCATGCCCTTCATGATCCTGTACACCTCAATCACATCACCCCTCAGCTTTTGATGTACCAAAGGAAAAAAGTCCCAACCTATCTAACCTTTCCTTATCACTTAAACATGCAATCCCAAGTAATTTTTCTGACAAATCTCTTCCGCACTCTTTTCAATTTAATGACATTCTTCTTATAACTAACATCATTACATCCAAAATATTCATAGAACAGTGTAGCACAGAAACAGGCCTAAAATGATGCCAGGCCCATCTTTTATCTGTTTGCACATAATCCGCATCTCTCTATCCCCTGCACATCCATTTGATTATTTTTTAATTTTTTTTTAAAGAGATCAGTGTCAGTCAATTTGAATTGTTCCTCTTCTCTTCAAAAAGGGGCCACGGTACTTTATACTTGCAATTGTTGGAGCAGATGGGGGCCTTTATTAATAAGTCTGCCTGAAAATTCATCTCCATTTGTACACTGTCTGAAATTCAGTTCCAATGCAGTCAGTAGAACCAAATTTCAGCTGCTACTCGATTGCGTGCTTGGCTGTGCTGACCAGGGATGAATTCCATACTTGAATATGTCAAATAGCATTACATCAAAGTCTTGGTAGCCTCTGATCAGTGGCAGAAAAGCTTACTTCAAAGAGTAAAGCTGTAAAACCTGCAGATCCATGTCTCTTACAATGACCAGCTCTAGAAAACACAGAATGTGTCTGCATCTGCCTGATGCCGAGATAAGCTGCACTGCATAGTTTGAATCCAAAAGGAAATTACTGTAAATCTAAAATAGAAACAGTTGGAGATACTCGGCAGTTCAGGAAGCATCCGTGGAATTCTGTAATATTAATGCATTTGAATGTAAGTGTGGGTGGTTAGTCTCTCACATGTTGGAGGTAGCACAAATGTTACTTGCCACTTACAAGCCCATACCCGACTTTGTCTGTGCCCTAGATAAACACTAAATTCTTGAGTAACAGCAGGACAGGCAGCATCTCTGGAGAGAAGGAATGGGTGACGTTTCAGGTCGAGACCCTTCTTCAGCCCTGTTGTATGCAGGCATCGGCTGCATTTTTTTGCTGGGGGTTTACGAATGGAATTAAACCTTGAGCAATCATTTTTTTCATTTAGAGATACAGCGCAGAAACAGGCCCTTCGGCCCACCGGGTCCGCGCCGCCCAGCGATCCCCGCATATTAACACTATCCTACACCCACTAAGGACAATTTTTACATTTACCCAGTCAATTAACCTACATACCTGTACGTCTTTGGAATGTGGGAGGAAACCGAAGATCTCGGAGAAAACCCACGCAGGTCACGGGGAGAACGTACAAACTCCGTACAGATGGCGCCCATAGTCAGGATCGAACCCGAGTCTCCGGCGCTGCATTCGCTGTAAGGCAGTAACTCTTCCACTGTGCCGTAAATCATGAGTGAACATCTGTACTTTTGTCCATAGGGTGATAGAAAGATCATTGGGCAAGAAGTGTAAAAATGGTTAGGCCTAACGAACAGTCCCGAGGAACCCGTGCAGCAAATTCCTCTCCGGCGCTTGGAACAACTAAAACCATCTACCTTTGTACAAAATATAACTCCAGCTATAGAAATGTTGAATCATCTGAAGACCGAGATGGATCAATTATTCAAAGATTCATTATCCACACCACCATTCACAACTGGATACACAAGGAATGCCAAGCTTCAACCTGATCCTTTGATTGTGAGATTGTTTAACTCTATTTACAGAATACAGTTTAACACATGCAGCCCCATATTTCTGCTTCTCTCGGCTCACAAATTAGAGTGCAGAAACAGTCCTTTCAGCTACACATTTATACTAATTTTCCATTCATCCCATTTTTTTAATTCTCCTCACAATCTTATCAACATCCCAAGGTAGCAACACTCACCTATACCCAAAGAGCAATTTACAGCAATCAGTTAACCTACTGTATGTCTTTGGGATGTGGGAGGGAACTGGACCGTCAGGTGGAAAACAACACGATTGTAGGGGTTGTTTAGGATTAAGCATGGGTCTCTGGTCCTATTGCACTACCATTGTGCCACTTTGCTGGCCTAATATTTGGTGTTCATCGGCACTCTTCATTGAACCAGGGCTGTTCTCCCAGCTTCATCATAATGGTAGGGCGAGAGATATACTGGGCTAAGAGTTAAAGGATGTGTTCAACATCAAATTATCCTTGAGAAATGCAATATTTGCACTGACTCTTGAATATTCCAGGCCCATTACCACTCAAAGTTTAGAGTTTTATTTAGAGATCTGGCTTGGAAACAGGCCCTTCGTTCCACCGAGTCCACGCCAACCACTGATCATCCATACACTTGTTCTATCGTATCTCACTTTCACATCATACAGACCGGGGTTAATTTACGAAGCCAATTAACCTACAAACCTGCACACCTTTGGAACATGGGAGGAAACCGGAACACCCAGAGAAAAACCATGTGGTCACAGGGAGATTGTTCAAACTCTGCACATACAGTGCCTATACTTAGGATCGAACCCGGGTCTCTGGCGCTGTGAGGCAGCAACTCTACCACTGCACCACTGTGCCGCCCACATAAAGTAATCTCAAGTTCATACATTGGGAGCACACATCATGCATCAGGAGTCCAACATGATTAATTGAAAGTCACAACACCGGACAAAAGCGCTAACCACATATCTGCGCCATAAGCTGCTTCTGCCCCAACAATGGAAGTGTTTGTGGTCCCAACATTGGCCTCATCAGCCACCTCAAAACTACAAAAGTGAAGTGGAATGAAATCATCTTCAATCCTGAGATACTATTTCAGAAAAAAGAATATAGTGATGATAGAATAATGAGATTTTTTGTATCCAGTTGGTTAAGGCTGCTAATGCTGTCATTGTAACTATGTTCAGTTCTATCATAAGCCTTTTGGAGTTCATGTGTTGAGTTCATTGGACAGTAGAAAAGCAAACAGAAAACACTTAACATTATTGATCTCACCTGAATTCTAAACCTGGGGCTTTGAGGCCAGACTATTACCTCATTGAGGTCAGTACTTATGTTTGAAATGTTCATTCCTTTGAAGTTCAGAGAAGCTAAAATGAATTTCAATGTTTTCTTCATATATATTAAAAAAACATAGTTTATTAATATTTGAAAAGTGATAGTGAGAAATGTTACAATATTTTGTTGACCATAAATATGAGATTTAGTATTTTATAATCAGTGTTAAACATTTCACTACAAAGAGGTTTGTGCAACCGATATGACTGTGCACAGAAAAATAATACAGAAGACTTTTTAAAGTACAAATCTAATAAATCTATGCATGGAAAATAAAATTGTGCTGCCTCGTATGTCTGAAAGTCTTGATACAGTTTCTTACACAAAGCTGCTTTCTTTCATCAGACTTGGACAGAAATCCATTGTAATGGTAAATGACCTTTCTTATCCTCAATCACACACACTGTGATGTCATTGCAAACCAATCACAGGAGAGTAACAATGTCTGTCAAGGCACTATTAGATTTTTGCAGACTATGTAAATCTTCAGTGTAGCTACAGATACCTTCAATGCCCAGACTCCTCCAGTGAAATTGAGCTAACCCAGACCAAAGGCATGTTTCAAGGGCCCTTTGTCACAAATCCAATTATTTATGATTGTGAATAATTATTCAGTCACTTACCTACTAACTGGGTCAAATGGCTCCCAAATTATGCTCATTTAAAATAGTAACTCCCATCATCATCACAGGATTCAGTACATTGCAGCAGGCCAGGTTGTCTGCTGAATTTTTGGCGTTCTCAATATATAATTATCCAGTCTTAATGCTCAAATATAGGTAGTAATTTTATAATGGTTCAATGAGGAATAATTAGAAAAAAATACCTTTGAATTTTTTTCGCCAGAATGCTGCCTGGATTAGACGGCATTAGCTATAAGGAGAGGTAGGCAAATATAGATTGTTTTCTCTAGAACATCAGAGGTTGAGGGGAGACCTGATAGATGTATATACAATGATGATGGGTATAAAAAGGGCAAACAGTCAGAATTCTTCTCCCAGGATTGAAATATCAAAGATTAAGTAAAGAGTATAATTGTAAGGTGATGGAGAAAAGTTCAAAGGAGATGTGCAGGGCAATTTTTTTACACAGGGAGTGGTGGGTGCCTGGAATATGCTGCCAGGGATAGTGGTGGAGACAGATACGAGAGTGGCATTGAAGAGGCTTTTAGATAGACACATGGATATACAAGGAATGGAGGGATATGGATCGCAAGCAGGCAAAGGTCATTTGCTTAAGTTGGCATCACGTTTGGTACGTTCAGATATTATGGACCAAAGCTGGATTCACAACCCTTTCAGTACATTGTACTGAAATACTGAGCTGTAGTCTCTCTTGCAGATCAGCCAATGTGACAATGCTGTTCTGTTCTATATAATATAATTGAATGTATAAACAATGATGAATTAGCAAATAGCAGTACTGCTATAACATTCTAGATTCTTCAAATTACACCCCCGCCAACCATAGTTACCTATAGCTTGCCAAATATCCTGGAGACACAAGAGAGTGCAGATGTTGAAATCTTATCCTGCTTCGAGATTTCGACCTAAAATGCTGACTATTGCTTTCCACCCACAGTTGTTACTTGACCCGCTGACTTCCTCCAGCAGATTGTTGTTGAAATTCTATTGTTGTGAAGGCTATTGGTTCAACTTTCATTTTGATGTATTCCAATGTATTCTATCATTTGTTATAAAGAAAATATGTTTGCAATGGCAACAATTTTTTTTAGGGTGACTTGTAGATGACGAAAAAGTCTTTGAGAAGTGTGAAAACTAATCACGTGTCACAGAATACCTTTCCTCTAGCCTATTCTTATAGCCATAGTATTTACGGCTAGTCCACTTACGTTTTGGGTTGTTGATGAATAACAGACTATTGCTAATAGTGGAATTTGTTGATATATTAGTGCCACTGAATCTGAAGGAAGTTATTTAAGTTCTCTCTTATTGAGAACATTGACTTACATTTTCCTGGTGTGAATATTACTCAGCGCTTGTCAAGCAAAGCTTAAATATTATCCACATCTTTGATTATCTAAGGAGCTACAAATGGAATCGCATATTATGCAATAATCAGTGAACATTCACAGTTATTACATTGGAATGGAGGGAATGTCTTTGATTAACAGACATTAACAAGAAAATTGTTCTATTGAGAACAACATCATGAGGTACTATCACACTAATTAAACAACACTTGGATAGGTATATGGATAGCATAGGTTTAGAGGGATATGGACCAAACGCAGGTAGATTGGACTGGTGCGGATGGGGCATGTTGGTTGATTGTGGGCAAATTGGGCCGAGAGGCCTGTTTTCACACTGTATGACTCTATTATTCAATAACTCCTGTAACAGAAGTGCAGAGATTATAGGCCTCGAGAGACATGCACTCAAGGGAATGCTACAACATAGTCTAACCTTCTTGAATGCAGAAGAACCTCTTGTTCTGCCAAATCCACAATCAATTCTGTAAATGCACTTGAAACTATTTTTGCTTCCTTATAAACAGAGGGTATCCAAAGCCCAGTAAACTCACCATGCATTTATTAGAAACTAAAAGAGAAGCAAAGCTAAATATGCATGAAGTACAGAGCCTCTTTTAAAAGGATCCAACCTCGAGTGACCCACACGATTTAATCCCTAGCCCTCTTTCACATCCATTGAATCAGAAATCACCAGAATGTTAAGAAGTGTGATTCTTGTTTCAGATTGTTTTAGCTTTTAAATCTCCTATCTGAACAAACCCAGTGAAGCTAATGATATTTGGCATTCATGCCTGAGATTGGAGCTTGGATGAGAAGTGAGGTGAACATTAGCAACAAGTTGATGTGAGCATCAGACTGAGCAGTAACAGAGAGGGCAGCCTCAGAAGGAAAAAAAAACCTATATCCAGAAAAGCATCGGTATCATAGGGTTTACGGGCAGCTGTTAACCTTCTTGGAACTTTAGGAGTAGGAATGTCAAGTTGTCACACCAGGAATTAGCAGGTGTCCACAGTCTCCCCCACAGAAGAATCCACTCCCTAAGGGAGCACCTCCATGACTGTAAAAGTGAATGTTCCCCTTAACTTTGTCATTGCAGGGCAGTCCTAGGCACATGTCCAGAAAACAACTATCAGCTGCACATAATTGCACAATGCTTGGTACACGTGACAATAATACATTAAACTAAACTAAGACTGGTAATATCTGGAAATAATAGCAATCATGAGGGATAAACACCATATTCATAACATTGAGGATGAAAGACATTAGCGGGTGGATAAAATAGAATTTGAGATATGCAATAACAGGGAAGGTTTGGTGTTGTTGCAAGATAGATAGCTGTGAGGGACAACGTGATGGGGTTGGTTTGAGAACGCAATGTGATATTTGGGCTGATGAGGAGAAAGACTTGCATTTTTATAGCTGGATTCACAACCTTTTCAGTACATTGTACTGAAATACTGAGCTGTAGTCTCTCTTGCAGTTCAGCCAATGTGACAATTTGGTCACCCTCAACTTCCATAAATAACAATGTGATTAAGTCAAGAACATTTGTATTTCAAAAATAATAAAGGAGAGCAGAGGGAGGAACTTAGTGGCTGGTGCGCCATCTGCAAAGAGAAATAGACAGTTAACAATGGACAGTCGAGACCCTTCACCGAGACTGAAAGGGTAGATTTGAAGGAGCCAGTATGAAGAGGTGAGCTGGGGCAAGAGTTAGTAAGTGATGGGTGGATACAGGAGAGCAGGGGTCAACAGGCAGATAACATTCAGGTGGGGAAGGGAAGGATGGAAATAGCAACAGAGGCGGGAAGGTGACAATTGGAGAATGAATTGTATCTATCTGTTTCTGACCCCCAGCAGATTCCAGACTTTGAAGTATTTTGTGCTCCACTTATCACCTTGCTGCATGCTCTCCTATTTTGCTACCATTTCCTGCACTGGCAGTTTTTTGAGCTACCTGTATTTTAGCGAGGTTGATTAAGGGACAAATATTGGCTACGCACAGGGGAGTCTCCCCTGGGTTTCTTTTGAAGTATATAAATGGTAGACGGAATGTACTGAGGGATCTTGAGTCCAAGACACAGCTCTCTGAAAGTGGCAACACAAGTAGATAGAGTGATAAAAAACACTTGTGGTATGCTTGCCCCTTTATCAGTCGGGACATTGAGTATATGAGTCAGGAAGGCATATCACAGCTTTGTAAGACTTTAGTTAGGCTATGTTTGGAGTACTGTGTGCAGTTCTGGTCACCCCATTACAGAACGGATGCAGAGGCTTTAGAGAGGGCGCCAAATAGGTCTACCAGAATGTTGGCCGGATTAGAGATAATTAGCTTTAAGGACAGTTTGGACAAACATGCATTGTGTTATTTGGTATATTGGAAGCTGAGGGTAGATACGATAGAAGTATATAAAGATATGAGAGGCATAGAGAGGGTACCCTTGGTGAAAATGTCAAATACTTCAGGACGTAGCTTTAAGGTGAGAGGGCCAAAGTCTAAAGGAGATGATGTGGGGCATGTTTTTTACATAGTTATGGGTGCCTGGAAACCAATGCCAGGGGTGGTAATGGAGGCAGATACAATACATTTCTCCGGTGTGGGACGAATAAAGGAATATATTATTCTTATTAATGGTAGCATTTAAGAGGCTTTTAGACAGGCACATGAATATGTAGGGAACGAAGGGATATGGATCATGGGTAGGCAGAGGAAATTAGTTTAATTTAGCATCATGTTCGGCATGGATATTTTGCGGTGAAGGGCTTGTTCCTGTGCTGTACTGTTCTATCTTTCGTGGAATCATGAATCTTTCTCTGTCCAGTAGATTCCCTGTTCACAACTTATCCTAAAGATGGCACAGCTGACCACCAAGACAGACATTGACCAGTACAACAGAAATCTTACAAAAAGTTAGATAAGCACTCCACTGTAATCCTGAGGTAGTATGCATACTACCTCAGTATTACAGTGAAGTGCCAAACTATGTTTTTGTGTAGGAAGGAACTGCAGGTGCTGATTTACACTGAAGATAGACACAAAATGCTGGAGCAACTCAGCGGGACAAGCAGCATCCCAGATAGAAGGAATGGATGACATTTCGGGTCGAGGCCCTTCTTCAGACCAGTTATGCTTCTACAACTTGAATGCATAGACTCCAGTCTAACTGGTACTGTTGCCAACAAAGCCACTGTTGAGACCAGAATAATGTTTGAAATGGCAGAGTGGTGTGGTGGTATGTTTTTAATAACAGGATGTTGAAAACACCGAACAATGCTCACTTTTCTCATGTGGCTAGTTCAATGAAATCTTCTGAAATTAATTTTAGGAGGGTGGCACTTTAATCCATTGGCTGCCTTCAAACACGCCATCTTTACATTAATAGTAGATTTATGCATGGGAAAAAGTATTCCATCAGTGTCGTGTTAAATCATTTCATAACCTTCAAATATCCAAAATTAATAATAAAACTTCTCTTATGCAAAATCCCTACCCTTCCAAATTCCATCGGCAGATTATTTATTTAAATTAAGACACAAAGTGCTGGAGTAACTCAGCAGGTCAGGCAGCATCCCTAGAGAACATGAATAGGTGACATGAACAGGTGACCATTTTTCAGACTGCAGTCTGAAGTTCAGTTCAGTTCAGTTTAGTTTATTGTCATGTGTGCCGAGGTACAGTGAGAAGCTTTTATTATGTGTTAGTAATCCGCTGAGTTACTCCAGTATTTTGTGTCCTTTTTTTGTAAACCAACATCTGCAGTTCCTTGTTTCTATTATCTGGTTGAGATTGAGGTTTGTGAGGCTATATCATTCCCACTCTCACACCTTCCATGAGGAAATATTACCATCAGATGCCCGAAAATAGAACTTGCAGGTAAGCAGGCTGAAATTTCCGGGTTTCCCTCCTGGTGACTCAGTTCATTCATTGGCTTGGAATTGCTTTTAGGTCAAAGATTTTCATAACCAGATGGTCAGCTGCTTCAAAAAGTCTTATTTTATATGAAAATCAATATTCCTGCCGTATGTTTGATAATTTCTAATGTGCTTGTTCATACTTTTCAATGTGCAGTGCTCTTCTTCAAAGTAATGCCATGAAACCTTTAATGTCTGTCTGAGCGAGCAGACAGGTTTAATCTCTCATCCGAAAGGTGAAGCCTTTGACAGTACAAACCTATCTCAGTGTTCCCCAGAAACGTATTAAAGAAAGAGGAAACTGCAGAATAATTCATTACCAAATACATTAAAATGGTTCACCAAAAAATACGGTATTATCACAGTCACTGTACAAACAGTATTTCATCAAATGGTTCACATTTCATGCATTTAAAGTTGTATAACAACAATGAATCACAAGAATGTATTGTCAGCAAAGTGCATGGACCTCAACATAATGTACATACAGTCTCCAAACTGATTTTAAGATAAATTTAATTGATCATTCGTGGATTGGCGTGAAGTGCAAAATTATGTTTAAAATTGTTGGGGTCAGTTGTAATTTTATTTGAGTATACTGGTAATGTGCATGGGCATTATGAAAGAGTTTCTTCAATTGCATCCTTCAGAAATTAGTCTTCTATTTGCATGTCATGAACAGTCAGAGCCAAATAATCATTTAAGCTCAGGACAGCGAGTACTGGCCAACCAATGGCTTATATTTGAATTGGAGTCTTTGTAATAAATTTTGAAAGAAAATTGCTCAATGGCTAAATAATAAGCTTCAGTTTTGAATTGATTTGAGCTCTTGATGGATATCATAAATGCTCTGGCTTATTTTTACTTTGGAATAGGAAAGCTCCAGTAGATTAAAGGCTCATGGTGTAATCAACCGGTCACCAGTTCAAGAATAAAGTACACTGGGACATTCATTACTGTGCCAAGAGTGCTATTATTTATAGAATTTATAGTAAAATTGTTTGACTGTTATTATAAATGTTAAGAAAGTTTCAGAGTTAATCTGCATTTAGAGTAAAAAGTTAAAGAAATTGCTTGTGATTTGGAAGAAGACTACAGGATTAATATTAATATATGTCATGTGTTGGCTTCTTTCTGGCTAGTCAACCCAAAATGTGTTCATAGACCTCATGCTTGGTTTGGAGAGAAAATAAGAGGGAAGATTTAATAGCGTATGTCTTCCAACAGTGTCCAAGACTACTGGACCTCCTCAGATTATCAGCCAGTTGATGGAGAGATTTCAGCAAAAAGCTCCCACACATTTTTACTGGCTGCTGAGATCTCACTTTCTAAGAAAAAGCATTTGAACAGTATGAATACTTCAGTTGAATAAAACACATCTAGATATTTTTTGGGGACACCTTCACCCTTACAAAATTACTTAGCTGTGAATAGGTCATGGTAATAAAATATGGCAACCTTTAGAAATTAAAAAAATCCACAAATAATGGAAATTTAAAATAAAAAAAAGAAAAGGATGGAAATACTCATTCAGCCAGGCAACATCAGAAGGAAGAGAAAAAGAGTTAATGTTTCAGATTGGAAGTCCTTTGTCAAAAGAAATCTTTTGCCTTTTTTGTATTCTTCTGTTGCTAATACCTGAATTATGGATTCTATGGACCAAATTATGATTAGACTGGTAGTTTTTGTTTCTTTCAGGAGAGCAGCTGCCATGTCATTACTCCTACAGATGTTGAACACAAATGCAATTTTTTCTCCACCAATTGCATTGGTGGGCAACTAATATTGCTCTAATTGCCGACCTGCTCTGGAGCTACTAACCGAGCTGTTTCAATAATTGTCTGCTGAGAAAATGGTTAAAAAAATCCATAGAAAGACAAGGGGATCCATTGTGACCACAAGGTCAGGTCAGAAACTGGGAATCCTGTCGCAAACTATTCAGCTCCTAACATCTCAAAACCTTCTCACCAGATAAAAGTTGGGAATGCTATGGAGTGCACTGTGTTTGCCTAGATAAGTGCCACTCCAATAGTACTCAAGAATACTGTTACCATCCAGGAGAAACAACAACCTAAACATTTGTTTCATCAATCCTACACTGTGCCTGCAATCATACAAGGTGCACTGCAATTACTCACCCAGGCTATTTCCATGGTTCCTTGCAACCCCTACCATTAAAAAGAAAAAGGACAACAGGCATAAGGAAGCACCACCACCTCCAGATTTCTTTCAAAGTCACGCACAATCCTAATTTGGAAAAATATTTTGCCGATCCTTCATCATTGGTAGGTCTACATTCTGGACTGCTGGGCCAACAGCATTGCAGGACTAATTTCAGCGGGCGAACAGTAATAGTTCAAAAACACAGCTTACCACTATTTCTCCAGGGCAGTTAGGCATAGACATGCCAACATCACTCAATTCCTGAGTCAGGAAAATTATGTAGATATGTTAATCCGCTGAATCTCAGATCTTGAGCAGCATGGTGGTGCAGTGGTAGAGTTGTTGCCTTACAGTGCCAGAGACCCGGGTTCGATCCTGACCATGGGTGCTGTTTGTACATTCTCCCCATGACCTGCGTGGGGTTTCTCCCGGTGCTCCGGTTTCCTCCCACACCCCAAAGACATACTGGTTTGTAGGTTAATTGGCTTGGTAAACTTGTAAATTGTCCCTAGTGTATGTAGGATAGTGTTAGTGCACGGGGATTGCCGGTCAGTGTGGATTCGGTGGGCCAAAGGGCCTGTTTCCACACTGTATCTCTAAACTAAACTAAACTAAAAATTTCACTGAAGTCTCATAAAATAACTTTAATGAGATATTGCTTATTCTGACTCCAAAGTACTGTTGGGGCTAGACAAAGTACAAGATGCTAGGCATTTTATTTATTTAAACAAAGTTTCACATCTATTTTTACACCAAGATTTACATTGAGGCATGCTGTTTTTTTCTAAGATGGCTCTGGGTGCAATTTCTTCCCTCCCACAGTTTGGCAAGACACAATGCTGATTTCACAGATTGGTTCTGAACCCTTGGGGCCATTGGCTCTCAAAGTTATCACTATCATTGAATGTGAACTACTTCAGGATATGTCAAGAAATTAAAACAATGTTAAAAGGAATGAAAACACCAGCACCCACACCCTCACACAATTAAACTAATTCAATTAATTACATTTCTACCTGCAGCTGATTTTCTCCCATTCCTTTGAATGGGATCAATCGGCTGGTGATTCACTCCTACCAAGAGATTCCAACAAGGACAGTTCAACAACTGAGCTTGGAGGATATCAATAAATAGCCTCCAGCCTGTGTAATTATTTTGTCCATTTATATAGACCTTCTTTGCCTAATCAGATTTTACAGAACATTGGAATTGAAGTAGTGCCTGATTCTACAACACAGAATGAGGTTTTTAACTCAAATTGCTTTTCATTCACTGAGTGCTTGTCTCAGCCATTATACTGAATGATTAATCGGTATTTAGGGAGTGAGATCGGTAGTTTTCCTCTTCACCTGTGACTGGGCAATGTAAAGGAAGGCAAAAAGCGAATGCCAGGCAGAATTCATCACAGTCAGTTTTATTCATTTGTTGGAATCATCTTGCTTCTGAGTCAAGGTTTCAAGGTCAGTTTATTGTCACATGTGCCAATTAAGGTACAGTGAAATTTGGATTTCCACTCTTGGGGTTTTATTACGTTATATACCTTAACACATCTATATGATATGAAGAGGATATGGATTTTGGATGAGTTGTTAAGATATAGTCCCACTTGCCAATTTGAATGGAATAAAGATCTCATACAGAAGAATATTTTCCCCTTGTTGAAACGTCAACATAGTTCATGCTTGCACCAGTAGGGGTCGAGCTGTCTGTCCGTGGGAGGAGCACGGGGGAAGAGAGAGGAAGTTTTTTTGCCTTCCATTACAGTGAGGGGGTGTTTGGAGTCACTGTGATGGATGTTTGTGTTGGGGTTGTGTGTCTTGTGTTTTTTTTTTGTTCTGTGACTGCTGGCAAATGATTTTCATTCGGTATCGAATGACAATAAAGGTATTCTGTATTCTGTATTCTCTGTATATTGAACAGACTCACATTGCTAGGCATACTGTAACACCATCATGCTCCCATTCCTTCTAAAATGATGGTGAATCAATTTGCATGGAGTTTCACTTTTTGGATAAGTCGGGAAGCACTCACCTGGATAAGCCGAAAAACACTGTGCGAGTCATGTTTTTTTACTTCTCCAGTGCTCTTAACACCATCCAGCCTGCTCTGCTAGGGAGCAAACTGACGAAGATGCTGGTGGATGCTCCACTGGTGTCATGGATCACCAACTACCTGATTGGCCGATTACAATATGTCAGGCTACAGAACTGTGAGTTGGACATGGTGGTGAGCAGCACAGGGGCCCCACAGGGGACGGTTCTCTCTCCCTTTCTGTTCACCATCTACACCTCGGACTTCAGATACAACTTGGACTCCTGCCATCGGCAGAAGTTTTCGGATGAATCTGCAATTGTGGGCTGCATCAGTGAGGGGAGGGAAGCTGAATACAGAGGTGTTGTCAATGATTTTGTTGAGTGGTGCGGGCTGAATCACTTGCTGCTCAACACCAACAAGACGAAGGAGTTAGTGGTGGACTTTAGGAGTAGAGGAACATCCCTGCCCCCTGTCTCCATCAATGGTGTGGATGTACAGGTTACCCAGGAGTACAAGTACCTTGGAGTGTACATGGACAGTAAACTCGACTGGTCCAGGAATGCTGAGGCACTCTATAAGAAGGGACAAAGCTGTCTGTACTTTCTGAGGAGACTCAGCTCTTTCAACGTCTGCTGTAAGATGCTGCAGATGTTTTATCAATTGGTGGTGGCCAGTGCCACCTTCAATGCAGTTGTGTGTGGGGTATCAGTGAACTGAAGGCCGTGAACACCAACAGAATCAACAAGCTCATCGGGAAGGCTGGCTCCATCCTGGAGGCGGAGTTGGATTCATTGGAGGTGGTCTCGGAAAGGGGGGTGCTCCTTAAACTGCAGAGCATCTTGGACAATACGTCTCACCCTCTACATAACACACTGGCCAAATTGAGGAGCCCCTTTAGCAACAGACTGGTCCCACCAATATGCAGCACAGAACACCACAGAAGATCCTTTTTCCCCGTGGCTGTCAAACTGTACAACTCCTCCCACTTCTGTCGTGGGGTAGACTGACTCCCCTCCCCATCTTTGCACATTCCTCATCCTGGACCTTTCCACTCAATAATTTATTTTCATGTTTGGCAATATTACATATGCGCTGTACAATAACTGGTCACTTAAATTTCATTATTATTATATTGCACATGACACTTTTAATGCCTTGTAACTGTGTCTTTTGACTGGTGGCAGACCAATTTCCCTCTGGGATAAAGTTATATCATATCGTACTTTGTAAATATTGTTGGTTTTACTAGATTATTGTATTTATTGAACCAAATCACCTGTGGTGCAGTTGTTATGGTAATGAAATTATTGGTCTGCTTTTGACAATTATATCTCCTGTTTTCCCCTGCTGCTCTGACTTCTTTCTGCAAGGAGATGGTGCCATCCAAGGGCCAAATGTGCGTATTTGAACCTAGACTGCTATTGATAAGCTGTTGTTGAAGATGATAAACTTCCCATCCTCTTTAAATTGCATTTTGTGTCTGCTGTTTGTTTATGACCTCAGAAACTTCCTCTCAAACAAAATCTGCTTAAACTATCTCCAAAAAATGAAAATTAATATATGGTCAATTGCGCATTGTAGATCTAAGCCTGATTGAATTTTGTCATCTAAAGCTGTTAAAGAATATGGGACAAAGGCTTATACATGCAGATTAACTGGAGTCACATCAAGAGTATCTAATTGTCATATGTACAGGCGACAGAATAAAGGAATTTTTCCTTGCTGCAGCTTAACAGGCAGATAACACCCAGATAAATATATAACAATCAATAATACAATAAACTACTAACCGTTATACTAGGTAACGTTGGTGCAAAATTGAAATCTGTTGTGCAAACAAAGAAACAGTCTATAGGATATTATAATTGTTCAGGTTAGTGTTGTGCAGAGTTCAAAGCCTGATGTTTGTTGGGGAGAAGCTATTCTTGAATTTGATGGTCATGGTCTTCAAATTCCTTCCCAGTGGTAGTAGAAAACTGAGAGGGTGGAGTCTTTGATGATATTAGCTGCCTTTTTGAGTCAGTAGCTCCCATAGATCATATTGATGATGGGGAGTACCTGTGACGGACCAGGCAATATCAACCATTCTGTGTCAGCTCCTTTATTCCTGGGAGTTCACGTTACCGAACCAGGCTGTGATTCAACCAGTCAATATGCTCCCTACTGTATTCATGGAGAAGTTCAATAAGAGTATTCATTGACATACTAAATTCTCTCAATCTTCCAAGAAGTAGAGATGCTGATGAGCTTTCTTTGTGATTTGATAGATATGCTGGGGCAGATCTTTAGAGACATGGCTAGGAACCTGACTCTCTTCACCTTCGTTCTGTTGATGAAGACTGGTGTGTGGATTCCTGGCTTTCACCTCCTGAGATCAACAATCCTTGGTCTTGGAAATGTTGAGAGCAAGACTGTTGTTCTGGCACCATTCAATCAGATTTTCAACCTGTACCTTGAACTAATTGTTACCCGTTATTCGTTAAACAACCCTGGTATTGTCGGAAGATTGAAAGATGGCATTGGAACTGTGTCTCACTATGCAGTCAAGGGTATAGAGAGAGTAGAGCAGGGATTGAGCACATAGCCTTGAGGTGTTCCTGTGTGGATGGTTATCGGGAAGGAAGTTGCCAATTGTGGTCTGCCAATGAGGAAGCCAACGATCCAATTACCAAGGGATGAGCAGAGACCCAGTTCTCTGGATTCCTCTCCTGAGATGCTGCCTGTCTCAGTTCTCTGAGTTTGTTCATGTTTGGAAGTGAGCCGTGAGCTGTAGTCGATGAACAATAGTTACTTGGAACATTGTTCAAGTAGTCCAGTGCAGAGTGGAGAATCAGCAAGATCACATCTCCTGTTGGCAAGTTGTGGTGGTAGGCGGATTGTAATGGGTCCAGGTCCTTTCAAAGGTAGAAGTTGATATGAGCCATAACCTACCTCACAAAGCACTTCATCACCACAGGTGTCAGTGACGCTAGTCGGTAAACATTGCGACATGTTACCTTACTCTTTCTTGAGCATTGGGCATTATTGATGTTCTTTCAAAGCAGTTTGGAACCTTGGACCTCTGTAATGAAGGTTGAAGATGTTTGCAAAAAAACTTCAGCCAGTTAGCCAGTGCAAGTTTTAAGGAAGCAGCCAGATGCACCATTTATACCGGATTATGAATGGTACATGAGACACAAAGAGATAAATACAGGACTAAAGAACCTCCATCACAGAAATAGGCCCAGATATTTATGTTCCATGAGGATTTCTCCTCACCTCTACCATATATCACCTTCTACAATGCAGAGCACGCAGCACTCTTTGGATACACATGTGGCTTATGCTCATGCATGTTTCTGCCACATTTTTGTTACCAAGACAATGGGAAGAGAGAGTAGAAAATAAGTGAAGGGCCCAGGGCTGAAAGCAGACCTTGAAATAATGGAATTTTCCCCAGAGGAGATGAAGCTTTGGAAGATTGATGACATTTCTTTTTCACTAAGTATCTGATATTGTAAAATTGGCAATACGCTGTAAAAGTTAATTACATTAATTTTTAGAACGTCCTTTTTAACAAGACAAAGTATTTTAAATTGGCCACAACCGTTATAATCAATTCAATCATGACTTTTGCAACATTTGTAGAGTTCTGGTCAAATCTTTTTCTTGTTCTTTACTCTCCCTATAACCAAGCTTTCAGCAAGAAGTCTTTTACACATCAGCATAAAACTACCAAAAGTGAAAATAATAAGAATTTATTGGAATAAAAGGATGAAAGTAAAAGTAAGGTTTTTATGAATGAACCAAATTTCCTGAATGTTTCATGAAGCCAACAAACTTTTCAACAGAATGCTTAAGAAATCCTGTGCACTGTTTCTGCACTGGTGAAGCGCCTTTTCAACTGATAAGAAATAAAATACATTTGACAGGGTTTCTGGCTAAAACGTAGAAAATTCAGAGCAACTTCTAGAGTTATTTGACTTTGCAAGAATATGTGACTTGTCAATTCTGGTGCTTCAAACACCAACAGAGTTATAAACATTGACAAGGATTATGTGTTAATTCAACAGTTACGGAGAACAAATCATGATTGATAGGGTACCCTGAGTGTCTAAGAACCTATGAAATTACCGTACAACCACATATGGAAATACTAAAACAGTGTTAGATGGTAATATGTGGTTTTGCACAGGTATACAATGTGTGATTTGAAGAGGAGATGGGCCAATTTTAGGGGCATTTTGCTCACTTATTTAGGGAATGGAGTTGCAGTTTACAAAAGAATTCTTGACAGGCTGATCACCAAACACATAAAACTTTGCTCACACTGATCACAGGAGTGAGTTGAGTTTAAGGTTACATAGCCAGGTTTTATAACCATTCCTGTTTGTAATTTATATTCTTGAAAATAAATCACAGCCTTTGACGTAGCACTGTGTTATTGGGCAGTTTTCCTGATTTAACTTCACCACATGGCAAGTGTGGGGTATTGAACAGAAGCAGTAGATATATTCCCTCAGGTAAATCATGCAACTTCTTTACTGAGTTGCAGAAAACTCTTCAGCAAGGTTCCCAACCCAAAACATTGCCTATCCATATTCTCTAGAGATGTTGCCTGAGCTGTTGAGCTACTCCAACATTTTGAGTTATACGAATGATTCTAGCATCCGCATTTCCTTGTGTTATCAATGGAGTTAATTCCTCCTGAAAGCTCGCAAGGTGCAGGACATGTGATGTGGGCACCAGCATGATGTAGGCACATCAGTGGGTTCTCTTGGACCTGGTGAATGTGACCACAAGACATTATAGGTGCAGTGTGATGGAAGGGACTACAGGAGAGAATCTGTATCAGAGGATGTTATCCTCTCTGATTACTGTTTGGCCCGACATGGATTTTTTAAGGAAGGAGTTTCAATGGGTTTAAAGAGGAATGACGGATGGTTAACAATAACCATCTAGGGTGCAGAAATACAGCCAGATATACAGTATATTCCATCATGGCAAAATCACACAAACCTTTGTGGACTGGTATCGCTGTGTTATTGAGAAGCACTGAGATCAGCTGGTTTTGCATAGGGCACCCATCTTGCTTTTGAGGGTTGGAGTTTTTCTCGTGTCGTGTTAATTCTGATGGAGAAACACCAACAGAACTTCAGAAATCTTTTATATATATTTTCACAAACAATGGTTATCTAGCTTTACCTAGTTCTTTCAGGAAAAATACCCGACAATCAGCTTCAGAATTATGTTGAAATAATCAAGAGTCAAAAGTGCTTATTTGTCATGTGAATCAACTTATGAATTTCTCACTTGCAGCAGGTTTACAGACACTTCAGATGCAACATCACAACAACAATTTTCTACAATAAAATATGAGTTATTCCAAGTAAACTAGACTATAATATGTCATTTCCAAGTATGTAGAATAATAATAATAATAATAATAATAATAATGCATTACATTTATATAGCGCTTTTCTAAACACTCAAAGACGCTTTACAGGGTTTACTAAAACATAGAAAAAAAAGATAAATAAGTAAACGAACAGAAAAGGAGAAAGAAGGTGAGGTGACGGTCAGTGATTGAAGGCAGTGCTGAACAGGTGAGACTTCAGTGATGTTTTGAATGTGGTGAGTGAGGAGGAGTCTCTGACGGTTTGGGGTAGTGAGTTCCAGAGTGTGGGAGCAGGGATGGAGAAAGCCCTGTCCCCCCAGGATCTGAGTTTGGTACGGATGGGGGGGGACAGGAGGTTAGCAGCAGCAGAGCGGAGGGTACGGGTTGGAGTGTGTCTGTGGAGGAGGTCAGTCACTTGGATTGATGTTGGATTGATCCAACATTTAAACAAGTGGAATGGTGCAAATTTCACAGTGATTCATCACTGAAGTAGTGTTGTAGGAAGGGAGGTGCAAGTTGGTTCAAGATGGTGATGATTGATGGAAAGAAGCTGCTCTTGAACCTGGAGGTGACAGTTTTGAGACTCATGACGTTCTCAATGGTTACAGCGAGAGGAGAACGTGGTAAGGGTAGTGTGGGTCTTTGATGATATTAAGTACCTTCTTGTAGATCCCTTCGATGGTGGGGAGGTCAGTATCCCTGATGGACTGGGCAATGTTCATCACATTTCGCAGCCTCCTTCCTCGAGCATTTTAATTTCTGAAAATCCAACGTTTAAACAAGTGTAAAAAGAAAACACAAAGCCCATTGTTTCCTGACATTTGTCGATAGTAGAATCTCTTATGCAAAGCTGAGTGGATAAATAGATGGGCATAAAAGTTTTTTTAAAATAATCATGCACTGAAATTCACAATCTTCCGGAATTTTTTGACTAAGATGAAACTCCATGAGATTGCTAGTGGAGTGATAGTGCATCTTCTCTCTATTCAATCCATCAATCCATTGATCCCTTGCAACTATTGCTTGTAACTCTCGGCTTTAAGATGGTTATATGGTGCTGCTTTACTACATGTCTATTAGAGTCCATTTGGTGAGCTCATGGTCACTAACAGTATCACGTTCAGAGGTTTGGGGTACACGTTATTACACAATACATTAAGCAAACAACCCATTTACTGTCACTTACCAAATCTATGATAAAGCTTAATAACATCTCTAATAAAAGTCATTCCCATACATGCTTTTTGGGCCTCTAAACATTTTATGCACTGCTAAATTTCTCCATGTTCTCCGTATGAAAAATAAATCAATGCCAGCCCAGCCAGTTTCTTTATCAAAACAATGATAAAATCTCTTAGATTTCCCTGCATAGTTATCATGCCTCTCCTATGATGTGGGGACAATTAACATTTGCAGTCCATTAGCTGCAGTGAACTCATTCCAATGTTAAACCCCCTGCTGTTATCTTCTGTGCTTGACCACTGAAGTATCCCTGATGCCTTCTTAATCACCAGGTCCACATTGTCTGCAACATTTCAAGGATCCGAGGATGTGAATTTCCAGATCTTGCTGGTCCTTTATCCTTTATTCCATGATTTATTTCATATTCCCTTGCTTCATTTAGTCCCCTGGAGTTTCACTTCACACTTCTCAGTCTGAATACTTTTTCCTGCGTTTCTCCCATCTGAGTCAGGAAGAATATCTTTCCTGCACTTCAAAGTTATCTTCCCATCAATCATTCTCCAACATTATTTAAACAAGTAAAAATGGCCTAATGATGCCCACCCTTAAAACATTTTAGTCAATGACATTGATATTTATCAGGAAAAGCAAAGGATGTGCAGAACTCACTCACAGCAGGCAACCTTCCAGTCACTAAAACATCTATCGACAATGTCCTTTGCTTCCTGCTACTGGACCTATTTTGAATCCAACGTCACATTCCCTTATATCTCATGAGATTTTACTTGTTTAATATCATTCTGCTATATTCCATTCTGGGGTGTTGTCCAAGCATGCCTTCCAAGGATATTGTCTAAGCAGATGGTGGGTGAAAGGAGTGCAAGAAATCATGCATCAAGCTGATCACTGCAATATGCGGGGATTATTCTGTGCTGCCAAGAACATCTGCAGTTCAATCACCTATGGGCCCACTCTGCTGAGAGCCCAGAATTGAGAGTTTATCAAGAGCAGAGAGGTATCTGTATGAAGGAAACTTTGAAGAATGCCTCAACCGAGGTTCTGTCCTTGGTAGGCGATGGGAGCCTCAGCGGCAGCAGCGGGAGACTCGGTGGCGGTGTGGCCTCGCAGTCGATGAGCGTGAGGGGGGAAGGGAAGGCAATGGGGACCCGGCATGGGGGGGACCGCAGAAATGGAAGCAATTCTTTGTTGACCCCAAAGAATTGGCTAACACCAAAATATTGTTGATAGTACACCCTGGAATTAACAATATTCAGTAATTAATACTTTTTAATATTGATTTTTTTAAATGGGAAGTTGCGTGAATTTGAACATTTTTAAATCTGCTTTTTGAAGTGCATTTGAAACATTGGAAATATTTTCAATACTAAAAAATACTGAGTTATTTAAGCATCTTTGTAGCTATATCTGTTAGGATTCACCACAGTCTTGATACAAAGTTTCCTTTTTGGTGGAGTTATAATTTGAAGATTGGGAGATACATCGTTAAATACTTAACTTTTGTCCCTTTTATCACTCTTGTTGTGGCTGATCAATTAAAACCTTTATTCAGCGATGACCCATAGGCAGAGCTTAACAATGTTGGGCAGTAAAACGTATATATATATTTTCTTTAACTTGCTTTTTATATTAACTGTTTGTCATTGTCAACTGAAAACCAGAGTAGGGCAAATATGACTCGAGGTTGCTTGCTAAATCCATGCAGTTAACCAAAGAGATCTCAATATCACTCCCATCTGGTTAGTTGAATTGATTGTGAGAGCCCAGCACCTGTTGCCACACACTGTAAAATCCCTGCTGCCAGGTAACAATAAAAAAATTAAATTAAAAAAACGCAAGGAATCAGTTTTTCTGTTCTACAAATCGATGTATCCTGCAGTTTTCTGCAATGCAGAAACACTGAGATGACATCCATACACTTCAAGAGCTTTTCCCTTGTGATTTATGATGTGCTCTTAGGTCTGGGATGTGTTATTACCCTGTAAAAGCTGGAAATTCCAAGTTCCCTGGTAACTTACAAATCCTTGAATCAGGTTGTTACTGTAAACATTTAATATATTTAGCATTCTTTATTTTAAAGATACAGCGTGGAAACAGGCCATTCGGCCCACCGAGTCCGCGCCAACCAGCAATCCCTGCATACTAAAACTAGCCGACACACACAAGGGACAATTTATTACTTTTCTAAGCGTATTAACCTACAAATCTGTACGGCCTTGGAATGTGGGAGGAAACTGGAGATCCCGGAGAAAACCCACGCAGGTCACAGGGAGAACATACAAACTCCTTGCAGACAGCACCCGTAGTCAGGATCAAACCCGGGTCTCTTGTGCTGTAAGGCAGCAACTCTACCTCCATGCCACTGTGATATTATGATAGGAAAAAAATCTTGCTTGATTACTCTGTTTCGATGTCTTCTGAAAGAAGAAGGGGACTGATAGAATGCCGCAAAGCACTTTACGGCCAAGCAAATACTTCTTCAAGTATGGACAATTACGTAATGTAACAAAATGTGGCAAGCAATTTGTCATGGTAGGATTTCAGAAAAGCTAATGTGATAATCAGGGAATCATATCACACATGATGTTTATGCCAACTTTCATGAGGTCTTCAATTGTTCCCAGTTCTCTGCTGTATGCCTGTAGCCCTGAACAATTATCTTTTTCAAATATATGTCCAAATTATGTTGAACGTTATTATTGAATCTGCTTCTCTCACCCTTCTAAGTTTTATATTCCAGGTTATAATTTACCAGTATTTAAAAAATAACCTTGGATTTCACCCCCAAACCTCACCCAAAGTTAGATTTGTTTTCCCCCAATTATTTTAAGATTGCATCTTCTTGTCACCAAATTTTCTTGGCAATGGATAATTTACCTTTATTTGCCACTACAAAATCTTTCACAATTTCAAACATTTCAGTTAAATTTTCTTTCAACTTTTACAAATGACCAGGTAATCTATATTTGTTTTAAAGGTGTGCAGACAAAACACATTTGATTTTGGTCTGCAGGCACACATGGTTCTGCTGATGCTATTCAAGGCATGTACTGAGTTTCATTAAACAAGGCTCAACCATAATACAATCCCTTTTCGAACTCGATGCTGACAATGGAATTCCATCTGCAATACACCTGCAATTTTGTTTCAAGTCTTTGGAAATTATACAGAACAGGAAAATGGCCATTACAAAGTAGATTTTTTTTAAAGGACAAAATGTCAGAAGCATAAAACAAGATGAGTGAATGCCGCAGGTGACTCCCAGCAAGGACTGAGAGAACAAAGCTTGCAGCTGTGCCTATTCTACAGCAATATCCATTTAAGACTGAATTGAAAATGTTTACGTTACAAAAAAATGCTTCCAACAAAATAACCTCTGGATTCACACTCTGCCAAATTACAGGATCCACATGGAAAAACGAAGGTCTTCTATATGGGTTTTGGCAAGAAATGTCAGCCTTGAACAGCTGTTGCAGAGTGTGAGGAGGTTGGAGAGAAATGAACACTTAACCCTTGACTGGGTAATTCTTTTTATCAAGGACACACTCCCCAAATCCCTCTAGTCTATCTCTACATGTGGTAAGCTAAAGTGATTAATAGCACCCGGTTTAGATATAGATTCCCTATACTTTCAAACACTTTTATAACAATTCTTTAATCACTAAAATACGTACTCTCAAATAATTTATACTCTCAGAAAAATACATTTAAAACAACACATAAACTATTTTCAAAACAGCATAAAGTTGCTTCAAGAACTGGACCTTGACTCAATCTCTTTGAAGCACTGATTTTACAAATCACATTTTATTAACTTTGCATTGACATTAAAGAAAGCCACCAAATGGCATATTAGCCAGCATCATTCAAACTTGTCACTTTGCACTGGAAATGAGTACATTGGTTCAGTTTATTGTAATTTGCAGTAAAATTGATTAATGGAACTGCAGATGCTGGTTTAAACCGAAGATAGACACAAAAAGCTGGAGTAACTCAGCGGGACAGGCAGCATCTCTGGAGAGAAGGAATGGGTGATGTTTCGGGTCGAGACCATTCTTCAGCTTTTTGTGTCTATCTAACGGTTAATGTTTATTGTGATAGAGAATTAAATATTACCACGGCCACAGTTTTTACTTAGTACATTTGTTTAATTGTGCTAACTTTAATTATATTTTTCTATTCCAATAAATCTTTTCTTTAATAGAAATGTATTGGAAAAATACAATCAAATTACATTTGCATGTAAAAGTACAACGTAGAGAATTGTCTCATCCTGTCTGAGCAGATATGGTGCTTATTCACAAGTAGATGACACTCCACTTCCATATTCAATGTTGAGGTGAGAAATATTTTATTTTTGGATAAAGGATTATCACACAACATCTAGACACAAGGAACAGCAGATGCAGGAATCATGAACAAAAACACAAGGAGCTGGAGTAACAGCGGGTCAGGTAGCATCTCTGGAAAACATAGATAGGTGATGGTTCGAGTCAGGACCCGTCTTCAGACTAACTCAAGATGGGAGATAGACACAAAAAGACGGAATAACTAAGGAATAGGAGACGTTTCGGGTAGAGAACCTTCTTCAGACTGAGAGTCGTGGGAAAGGAGAACTAGAGAAATAGACGGTAATATGGAGAGATATAGAACAAATGAATGAAAGATATGCATAAAGCAATGATGATCAAGGAAAGGTGGAGCCCACAATGTTCCATTGATGGCTGTGGGGTAGGAGATAACGAGTTCTACAGAGAGTGAAACTCAACAGGATGACAGTGATATGAGTATGATGACTTTGGTGGGGGGCCGGACGGGGGGAAGGAGAGAGAGGGGATACAAGGGTTCCTTGAAATGAGAGAAATCAATATTCACACCGCTGGGCTTACGAAATACGAGGTGTTATTACTCCAATTTGCATTTGGTCTCACTCTGACAATGGAGGAGGCCCAGAACAAAAAGGTCTGTATGGGAATGGGAAGGGGAGTTATAGTATTTGGCAACCGGGAGATCACGTAGGCCAAAGCAGACTGAGCAAAGGTGTTCAGCGAAATGATCGCCCAGTCTGTGCTTGGTCTCGCTGATATATAGAAGGCCACACCTGGAACAGTAGACACAGTTCCAGGTAGAGAATGGAGAAGGTGCAAGTGAACCTCTGCCTCACCTGAAAGGACTGCCAGAGTCCCCGGACAGAGTCGAGGGAGGAGATACAGGGGCAGGTGTTGCATCTCTTGTGGTTGCAGGGGAAGGTACCTGGGGAGGGGGTGGTTTGGGTGGGAAGAGATGCGTTAACCCAAGTGTTGCAGAGGGAACGGTCTCTGCAGAAAACAGAAAGAAGTGGAGATGGGTAACGTGACTAGTGGTGGGATCCTGTTGGAGCTGGCAAAAATGTCAGAGGATTACGTGCTGTTCGCGATGGCTGATGGGGTGAAAGGTGAGGACTAGGGGGGCTCTGTCCCTGTTGCGATGGGGAAGGGGGAGCAAGAGCAGAGCTGTGGGGTACCGAGAGGCTTATCTATGCTAGAAGAAGGGATCCCCCATTCCCTAAAGAATGAGGATACCTCGGATGTCCTGGAAGATGGGTCCTGACCCAAAACATCACCTATCCATTTTCTTCGCAAATGCTGCCTGACCCACTGAGTTAAGCCCCTGTCCCACCGGTGATTTTTTAGGCAACTACAGGCGACTAGACTGTCGCCACACGGTCGCTGGGGTGTCGCGTGCATGGTCATGAGTAGTCTCCAAAGAGTGGTAGCGTTTTTCTGGTCACCGCTGGATTTTGCGAATGTTTAAAAAATTTCGGTGACTGTTATTTTGATGCCAATGAGCGTAGCTTGACGTCTCCTGACGTAGGCGCTGTCGTAGCTTGACGTCTCCTGACGTAGGCGCTGTCGTAGGTTGTCGCCAGGTTGTCGCCAGGTGACGTAGGTTGTCGCCGGTGCTGACTTCGGCGAATTCCAAGTGTGGACTTGATCTGATCATCCATCAGTGTAATGTGCCCATAAATGATGTTAGGTTTTGTATCTTTTTGCACTTGTATTCTGTTTAAAGTTTGAATTTTAAAGTTTGAAGTTTGAAGTTTATAGAAATTTATTGAAGTTTATTACAATATTTTTGTATGCACTATTGAATGTTCTTATCAACCTTTAAACAAAAATGGTTTGAATATCAATAAAGGAAATTCTTGACATTTTGACGGAAAATTGATGTATGAAGTTATTGTACTTCAGAGTAGTTTCTCATGGCATCACTTTCAAATAGTCATGATGCAGAATGATTGGAAACCCTACCATACACCACCTTTTACAGGGAAACTGGGTGAAACGTGAATTGTCTTCAGTTGTCTTCCGTCTTCGGGGTCGTAGCTTGTCGATCTTATTGCGGGTGGACGTAGGTTGACTTCGGTTGTCGTAGGTGTCGTCGTAGGTTGTCGTAGGTGCGGTCATAGGTGGACGTTCTACTTGCGACGATTGGGTCGCCGGTTGTCGGATGCCGTTGCTTGACATCGACTAGGTGGTAGGTTGTTGTAGCTTGTCGTAGACATTGTCGTAGGGGGGTCCAGTCGCCATTTTGTCGGTGACTTGCTTCGACAATGACAGTCGCTGGCAGTCGCCTAAAAAAACGCCTAACTGGGACAGGGCCTTTAGTCAAACACTTTGGGTGTTTTGCTCACAGAAAATCTGGTCATCAATAATTCAAAGTAACTATTTTTTTCAGACCAAAGAGAAACCTCCTGGACCTGTGGACTGTGCATCAATGTGCATATGTGTTGGATGGTACAATAGCGTTGCAGTTAGCTCTAACTGGAGTGATTTGGATTCACTTCTGACCAAACCTTCACTTCATGGTGCACCAGTCATTGAAAGCAAGCATGCAGGTGCAGCAGGCAGTGAAGAAAGCGAATGATATGTTAGCATTCATAGCAAGAGGATTTGAGAATAGGAGCAGGGAGGTTCTGCTGCATTTGTACAGGGCCTTGGTGAGACCGCACCTGGTGTATTGTGTACAGTTTTGGTCTCCTAATCTGAGGAAAGACATTCTAGCCTTAGAGTGAGTATAGAGAAGGTTCACCAGATTGATTCCTGGGATGGCAGAACTTTCATATGAAGAAAGACTGGATAGACTAGGCTTATACTCGCTGGAATTTAGAAGGGGGGATCTTATAGAAACATATAAAATTCTTAAGGGGTTGGAGAGGCTAGATGCGGGAAGATTGTTCCCGATGTTGGGGAAGTCCAGAACTAGGGGTCACAGCTTAAGGACAAGGGAGAAGTCTTTTAGGACCGAGATGAGAAAACATTTCTTCACACAGAGAGTGGTGAGTCTGTGGAATTCTCTGCCACAGAAGGTAGTTGAGGCCAATTCATTGGCTATATTTAAGAGAGAGTTAGATGTGGCCCTTGTGGCTAAAGGGATCAGGGGGTATGGAGAGAAGGCAGGTACAGGTTACTGAGCTGGATGATCAGCCATGATCATATTGAATGGCGGTGCAGGCTCGAAGGGCTGAATGGCCTACTCCTGCACCTATTTTCTATGTTTCTATGTTTCTAACCACCTGCCATATGTATGCAATCTGCATGTGCTCTCTGTGACTATTTGAATTTCCTCTGGTGCTCTGGTTTCTTCCGACGTAGCCTTGTGCAGGTGGGTGGTGGGAGAATGGGGGGTGAGTTGTTGATTATGTGAGGGAGAATAGATTACAGGAAAACAAGTGGCAAATTATACTGATGCCCTTACTCTGCTGGGAGCCAGCAGGCACCTGAAGGGAAGAATGCTCTTCTTCTGCACAATAATATGTAAGTCTGTAGCAGTTATTGAACAGATAAATAATGATAAAAACAAAATTCAAGAGTTTTCTGTGGCCCAGTGGATCTTCAGTATGAGAAACTTCTTTCTATAGACCTTTTCATTTTGAGGGATAATAAATATATTTCAAAAATATGCATCATTGACAATAATGACATAAAATATGACATTGGTGTTGTTTTCTCCTAAATCAGTTTTTTACGTATAAAACAAGTTTCATTGTCCGTTAACTCCCTTGAATCAACAAGTTAGATCCCTTGTATCTATATTCTCTGTGTTCTGGTAAAAACATATTTTTTCTCTTTTTCAATAATACTTAATTTATCACATCATAGTGTGTGGGAAGGAGCTGCAGATGCTGGTTTACACCAAAGATGGATACAAAATGTTGGAGCAACTCAGCAGGTCAGGCAGCATCTCTGGAGAAAAACAACTTCACATATTTACGTAGGATAGTGTGAACAAAACCTCCAAAGTGCTTCATGGAAGCTGGAGGACATACGAACCTCCTCAACAATGCCTATGAAATCAGCAGTAACTTACAATATCAGAGGCGATAACTTAGGCAGTTTCAAAGTTGCCGAGGTAAATGGATCAGAATCCATTCAGAAATGTACAATTGAGAGACTAAATGGTTTGTTTCCTTTGACAGGACACTACAAAGCATCCTTGGCTGCCACTTAATTGATCATTCATATCCTCCTTTGTAAAAGCTGAGATCGACCTCCTTGCTGAATGCAATAGTTTGAGTGGTCAAAATGCCACCCTCAGTGAAGTTTGATAGAGTGCTCCTGGACTTAAACCTGCATTAATGAAAACATTGAGATTACATTTCCAAGGCAGTGTGGTGTGTGCTTTGAAAGGTATTGAAGGCCATGGTGTTCTAACACCCCTGCTGTCTTTCTCCTTCCAGAAGCTGGAGGCTATGGGCTGGAAGATGTTGCCAAAGAAACTCTGATGAAGAGCATCCTCTGAAAAAAAACCTTGGTACTCTGATCATATGACAGATAAATATAGAGAGTAATGAATTACACAGCAACAAATGTGTGAATCCAGTGCAAAACTAACACAGTAATGGATCAACCACCAAGTAAAAGACCCTGCCCCTTTGGTGTTCTTGTGTGAACCAAAGCACATAGATTAAAGGTTTTTGCTTCATGAGCGTATTGATAATATCTTTGTAGTCTTTCCTGCCACTTTCCTGCCTGTGGGAGTATTGCATCATATATAATGTTCCAATGCACAGTTGAAGAAGAAATTGAAGGATTGCTCCTTGGTTCACCACCCTGGCTAGGTACAGTATTGGTTATCTTCCCTGCCTTGCCAGGTTTTGTTTTTTGATGCTTTCATGCTTTCTCAGGAACTGGGATTCCAGGGATCATTATGCTCTTCAGATTCATTTCTGATCCTGAATTCTATTTCAAAATGTGCATCTTAAAATAACTCTTTTAAATAATGGATCCTCCCACTATCGCGTAGGCAACTTTTAATGTATTCTGCAAGCGATGGTATGTAAAATACCAGAAACTAAGTAGCGAAAGTGTCCTCACATTGTGGTTTAATTTCTTAATTGATTCATGCAACAAAGGGCTGCGAACTAGTGAAGCCAGCAATCCTGATTCAGGGTCTCCATCCAAAATGCCGGCAAATCCTTTGCCTCCACAGGTGTGCTTGGCCCATCAACTTTCTCCAGCTGTTTGTATTTTGCTTCAGATTACGGCATCAGGAGCCACTTATGCCTTCATCTCTCACATTTTCACACTCATACCTACATACATAGGTTATAGGAGCAGAATTAGCCCATTTGGTCCATCAAGTCTACTCTGCCATTCAATCATGGCTGATCTATCTTTTCCTCTCAACTCCATTCCCTTGCCTTCTCCCATAAACCCTGACACCTGTACTAATCAAGGATCTATCAATCCCCACCTTAAAATAACTGACTTGGCCTCCACAGCCTTCTTGTAAATATTCCTGTCCTGATATAAAATAAACCACTAACATCGTGGCAAGGACTGGACATAATTAAAAAATAGTGGGATTATGAAAATGTTGATAGGATAAAGATTCCAAAATATCTGAAAGAGAAACTAGGGCAATCTGTCACCTTTAAATTGGGTGAATTGATGTATTTTCTGGTAGTAATTCAGCAGGTCAGGCAGCATCTCTGGAGAGAAGGAATGGGCGACGTTTCAGGTCGAGACCCATCTTCAGACTAATGTCAGGGGAGGGCGCGGGACGAAGATAGAATGTAGTCGGAGACTGTAAGACTAGTGGGAGAACTGGGTAGTTTACACCCCAGCGGCATGAACTTTGACTTCTCTAACTTCAGATAGCCCTTGTTTTCTCTCGCCATCTCCTCCCCCTTCCCAGTCTTACTGTCTCCGACATTCTATCTTTGTCCTGCCCCCTCCCCTGACATCAGTCTGAAGAAGGGTCTCGACCCAAAACGTCACCCATTCCTTCTCTCCAGAGATGCTGCCTGACATGCTGAGTTACTCCAGCATTTTGTGTCTACCTTTGATTTAATCCAGCATCTGCAGTTCTTTCCTACACATATATTCTGGTTGTGGTTGTTTAGTTTAGTTTTAGTTTAGTTTAGAGATACAGCACGGAAACGGGCCCACCGAGTCCGCACTGACCAGCGATCCCCACACATTAACACTACCCAACACAGACTCGGGACAATTTTACATTTATACCAAGCCAATTAACCTACAAACCTGTATGTCTTTGGAATAGACAATAGACAATAGACAATAGGTGCAGGAGGAGGCTATTAGGCCCTTCGAATGTGATCATGGCTGATCATTCCCCGTTCCTGCCTTCTCCCCATACCCCCTGACTCCGCTATCCTTAAGAGCTCTATCCAGCTCTCTCTTGAATGCATTCAGAGAATTGGCCTCCACTGCCTTCTGAGGCAGAGAATTCCACAGATTCACAACTCTCTGACTGAAAAAGTTTTTCCTCATCTCAGTTCTAAATGGCCTACCCCTTATTCTTAAACTGTGGCCCCTTGTTCTGGACTCCCCCAACATTGGGAACATGTTTCCTGCCTCTAACGTGTCCAACCCCTTAATAATCTTATGTGGGAATGTGGGAGGAAACCAAAGATCCCGGAGAAAATCCACGCAGGTCACGGGAAGAACTTACAAACTCCATACAGACAGCGCACGTAGTCAGAATCTAACCCACAGCTCTGGC
Organism: Rhinoraja longicauda; assembly: GCF_053455715.1. Lineage (NCBI taxonomy): Eukaryota > Metazoa > Chordata > Chondrichthyes > Rajiformes > Arhynchobatidae > Rhinoraja > Rhinoraja longicauda. Next base: position 64,246,509 of record NC_135954.1, on the reverse strand, counting down.
GCTGCAGGGCAGTAGCTCTACTGCCATGCCACCACGCCACCATGCCGCCACCACGATTGTGTTCTGTGCAGTGTGAAATATGTTGGTAATTATGGGATAGTAATAATACAATTAATAATATGCTATCAGCATTAAAGGAACAATAAATCATTAATATTCTGAACATTTAACAATCAAATTTTCCAAAGCTGTATTCCAAATCTTTTGCCATTAAACCACAGAGCATTCTCATTTTAAGAATATTTATTTGTATAGAAATTAGCAATGAGTAACATGTGTCTCACATAGTTTACCCTGGACTTCATACTCAAAGCTTTAACATAGTACAGCTGTTGAATGCAGTTCCATGCAGATTTTTTATTAAACGCTGGGACCTGCAAGTTATGATGTGTGAATATTAAAATAAATAGGTTAATAACTGCCTAAAATATTGTTCAAAAGGATTTCATACAAATGTGATGTGTTCATACTCTAATTGGCATTCAGCATATTTTCAAAGAGTCTTTTTTTTTTCATCAACTAGTTATTAGACCGGAATAATTCTTACCAGATGGTAGCTCTGTGTTGATTGACATGCTTATCCACTGGTTTACTTAAAGATTGAGGAGTTGAAAATCCTCTGGGGGGGGGTTTGTTCTGGCACAAGCCACAGGATGTACCCACCCTGCCCCAAAGATTGCTGAAATGTGTCGGAAAGGAGGGTGGAACAGGCATTGGAGGGAGTGAGGGAAGGACTGCTTCTGAACAGGCCAGATAACTAACTGAAAGTTGTTTGGGGTTTAAAGATGATAAAGCTATCCCTTCTGTCAAGAGGACACTTCTATTTCTTTCCTGATCTAAATAAGGCTGGAATCAATCCCACATGTAGTAGGAATGTCTCACGGAACAAAATACCTTTTCCCACACCGTGTCAGCTCCTGATTAAAGAGGCGGGCACAGGAAGCCCTGATTTAAGTAACTGCCCTCATCCTCACAAGGATTACATTGCGGGCCTGGGCAGTATCCTCACATGACCACATATGGAAGGCTAAGGTAATGCTGAAGCACAGAGCTTTTAGATCCTATGGATTTAGAACTGCGCTGGTGGAATAGAGATCATCATACACTCAATGATTCTCATAATTTAATGTCTGAAAACATAGTTTCATGTCCCTTTGGCCTCGTGTCATTTCACTGTGAAGCTGGGCATTATTCTGCATTTGGCAGTATACGATTGTACAATTGGCAAGCATCAGTGTAGCCCCAGAGACACTAGCGTAACAAATATCACACCTCTTGCCTCATAACCTAAATGATTACATGTCTATGGGGCAAATTAGTAATTGAAGTGAGGAATTGTTGATAGAGGTCACAATTAAATGTATTGTGACCAATACAAGTTCATCACCAAGTAAATTAATCCAGTCAGAACCAATGCGAATTAATATATAACAAATCTTACAGATCAAGATGGAGCAGCCTTTGATGTTCAGCCATCTCCATGGGTCCATGATTCTCCGTGTCTCTTGAAGAATGCTTTCAGTGTGCATTGAAGATATGGCCTTTTTATTTACTTCTCGGCAGGGCCACTTCCAGAGATATCACGGTCCCAGTCACTGCCACTGCATTGGACTCTGTGCCACATGAGGTTTTTTGGGGGGAAGCAATACGTTCATGACTTTGTCAAGTTTGAAGATCTCTTCATTGTCCAATGTTAAGATCCTTTCCAAACACAGTTCCTCATTGCCAGTGACTCAATGCCATGTACATTGATCAATGCTCAGACAACTAGATCTATTTTTCTCTCCCTTGAGAATGAAGCAGTATGGAATATTTGGTTGAGCATTTCGGGTCGGCTTGGTGGTGCAGCAGTAGAGTTGCTGCCTCACTACGCCAAGGATCCGGGTTCGATCCTGACCACGGGTGCCGTCTGTATGGAGTTTTATGTTCTCCTCGTGTCCTGCGCGGGTTTTCTCTGGGTGCTTCGGTTTCTTCCACACTCCAAAGAGGTATAGGTTTGTAGGTTAATTGGCTTTGGTAAATTGTAAATCGTCCCTAGTGTGTGTATTGGGCAGTGGGCTGGTTTCCACACTGTATCTCCAAACTAAACGAAATTTTCAGCTATGCACTGCATATTTGGTGGATAGAATTTGTGCGGTGATATTATTCCTCCTATAATGCTTGTTCTACATCAGGTAATCTGTTGGTGATCCACATTGGACCATATCATCAAAGTGTGTATGTACAAGGGGAGAATAACATTTGATACAATAAAATCTTCATTAAAACAGTTCATCTATCTGCAGCCATTTTCATTTTGCTCCTTTGTGATACTCAAAACTGGTAAACTGCTGGTATGCCAACAAACAACAAACTAAGGCAGACAAACACAATGAATTGCACAACTTAATAGACTACAATCATACCCATTAGATTAACCTTCTCTGAATGAGAGTATTGAGGTTACATCTACTCATCAACGTACAACCTAATAGTTATTCATCCCTGGGCTGAAATGGGCTCTTCAACCCTGGAATGTTCAGGGTTTTGTTTGTCCATCTATCTATAAATTGATTGATTAAAAGATACAGCACAGAAACAGACTCTTTGGCCCACCAAGTCCATGGCGACCACCGATCACCTGTTCACACAATTTCTACGTTATCCAACTTTGTAATCCAACTACACACCTAGGGCAATTTCTGAGTTCTGGTGCAATATTTTGCAGTTTGCCGCTCACTGCAACACCGATACTTCCGATTTAAAGAAAAGGGAATTTGTCTACTTTGCCTTCAGCTAAGAGCATCAGCCTGCATGGGTGTGTGAATCTGTGAGGATTGTGACCCACCTTTCAATCAGCACCAAATTTGGAGGGGCGGAATACACATGTGCTTTTTAACATCACACGGTTGACAATGTTTATAAGACAACCTGACAGCTGTAGTTTGGGATTCATAAATGGTCGGGATGTCGTCAATATGCCCTACAACTCACTGAATTACAGAGGTCTGTCTGCTCTGCCTACGGGTTGGTAGGTGTGTGAGTGCAATCCTCCATTGCAAGATGCAGCCATTGTACCTTCCAATTGGAAGTGTCAACTCAGCTTGAAGTTCATTTTCTACAATTAGCTTGCTATGTAGCTCCCATAAATTGGATGAAGTAGATCCCGATTTAGCTGCAACATATGCACATTGACTGATCAGCAATGTTTTGAGCCCGAGGTTAATATTGCAAATAATAGCCCTGTTATCTCCGAGCTGCGATTTCTCTCATCAGCAATGCTTAATCTTTTGTTCACTTGTGGTAATATTTTAGCTTCAAAATCACAGTTAGCAAACATGTAGGAATATAAGCAAATATCAATATTAATATTTCTCTATTCATAATTGTTATAGATTATCTGCCTAAACTTTACTGAATCCATCCCACTTATAAGCATTGCATTTTAAATTTCCTAAATAATTCCGCCCTATTTTTTTCCAAGTGCTGGCTTTCTCCTTTACAAGACATGCAGTTGTTTTCCATCTTTACAGATGAAGTAACTGGAGTGTCCCTTGTAATTCATGGTCACTTCATTATGTCTCTGCAGACTTCTGACTGAAGAAATTAATTGGATGCACAAACAGTTTTGCTCAGAAACCATTCCAGATTTTGACTGCTGTGCAGAAAATAAAGAATCCTCTCAACCCTGCTTGATTTTGATTACAAAAATACATGGCCCTTTAACATACAACTCACGTTAATGCTTGCTTACATCAAAATGATTTATGTATTTCAGCACATGGCGATAATGATCACATCTCCTATCCAACTAGTCTCCTCAATTAAAAATGTGTATAACTATGAAGTTATCTAGACCTTGGCATTAATCCATTGAACAGCAGTATCTAAACTGTGGTTTAGGGTCCATGAATAACAACCAGTGATCCCACCACACCCTTAAGCCTTGGGAATCCAGCCATTGGAACACAGGCAGCTAAATGTTTAGGTAAAAAATCATTTGGTTATTTTAGTGGGCCTGAAGATTTTGAATGTGCTACTGTTAACCAATTGACCATGATAATTGATATGTGCATAAATAAAAGACACCTGGATTAAAAAATGTTATGAGTATATTCTGAAGATAATATAAGAAAATAACTGCAGATGCTGGTACAAATCGATTTATTCACAAAATGCTGGAGTAACTCAGCAGGTCAGGCAGCATCTCGGGAGAGAAGGAATGGGTGACGTTTCGGGTCGAGACCCTTCTTCAGACCTGCTGAGTTACTCCAGCATTTTGTGAATAAATGATTCTGAAGATAAGATGCCCTACAACAGAGATCTGCATTTAAATAAATCTGACACGAAGAATCAAGGAACATGTTGTTCGTGTAACATTGCTGATACTACGTGTCATTTTGTAGCAATGGAAGTGACAAGTTGACTTCTAAAGAGCCGTTTCAAATATATTTCTGCAAACAAACAATATTGAAATTCCAAAACTCGTTTACACCCACTTTATAAGACTGTTTGAATTGAGGGTGAAGATTGTTGCAAGTGTAAAGCAGTTGCATCTTTAGGTTGAAACTAAATATGCATGGTACAATTACAGAACCACACAGTGGGAACCCCTTTTGTTTTAGGAAATTGTATTCCAGCGTCATTGCATTGTGTGAGGATTATCATGGCAATATCAACGTTAAACAAAGCAGCTCAGAATTGAATCTATCTTTTCTTATTGTGAGTGGAACATAAATGCTGAGCTGTACAATTTAATTTTGCATTGTACAACAGAATTTGATTAACAGTGAAAAATATTTATTCTGCAAGACCAAACAGCTGCTAAATGTATCTGGTTCAATAAATTATGATTATACTGCATGGTCATGAAATATGTGTTATTTATATCATAATTGTTTTGTGTTTAGAATAAACTATAAATGATGTTAACAGTAAAAATGACATGCCGTTCATGGATTAATGTGTCTCCTGTAACTATTACTTCATGCCAATGCAAGCCTATAAATAAGCAAGAAACAATTAAAAAAGTTATTTTTAAATCTCAAGGGACTGCTTATCTTTCCAGATCCATAGGTGAACAAGCTGGAAACATGAATGGAGCCAATTCTGCAACCAGTTTCAATATTCCTTCATACTAGGAGCCAGCACAAGAAATATTCAACTGAATTCAAGTCATGTTTAAATGTTAATGTGTCTTTAACTTGGAAACTAAATTGAAGGCAAGGAGCACAAAGTAATTTTGATGATCCTCACCCCCACTAACCTCCAATATTTTGAGGTCTAACTGGTGAAAAGCTTATGATACTTAAGTAAAACTTGCCATCAATGACTTGTATGAACAACACATGAAAATTTATCACTCGATTTGTTGAACTGAGAGGACTAATAAACCCAAGAAGCTGCTTTCCAGCTAAATCATGATTATGAATGGATCAAAAATGGCTTCACTTTTACAACATTCACGTTAAAGCCAATAACTATTAACCGACTTTTGTTAGACAATGCAAACTTGAATTGTGCAGCTCAGCATTTAAGATCCACTCACAATGAGCACATTACCACAGGAAAGGAACGATTGCCCTGAGACCTATGTGTGGATAAAATCAAATTCAACATTACCTGACATTTGCTGTGACAAGTATGTAGATATTTTGGAATAGCTCTACTTAGTTAAAGAGCGAACCCAAACAAACAGCTGCTGATGCTGGAAGTCTAAAATATTTTTATAAACCCACTGGAAATAACTCAATAGACCAGGCATCTTCTGTGAAATGAGAAGCAGATTTATCGAAAAACAAAGGAAGTCGATGGGGCAGGCAGCATCTGCAGTTTCTTGTGTCTCCGGTAGAGTTAAGAGTTCAGGTTGAAGACTTTTTTTGAGGTAACAAACAAAAAAAAATGAATGAATGGCCAACATATCCTATTTATCAATTTCATTCTGCATTTAAAGAAGAGTGATTTCTCAGAGGATGTCCAGGTGGGCACAAGCAGGGATAGGCCTGAGTGGATGGAGAGATGAGTGGGCACACAGGGACAGCAATGAAATGTTGGTGAGCACGGTGAACAAGGGGGGAATGGTCAGTGAACACAGGATAGAGCATTGAGGATGAAGTGAGAGTGAACCGTATAGTGCAAGAACAACAAACGCATAACAACATAGGGCATAGAACAAACGCTACAGCAAAGAAGAATGCCCTTCAGTTCACCAATTCAATAATCCCAATCCAATTAATGCCCTTTGCTTCCTCTGCTCCTTAATCCCTCTATTCCCTGCCTGTTCACGGGTCTGACCAAAAAACGCAAACATTGCTATTATATCCGCTTCTACCACGTCCCCTTGCAGCCCATTCCAGTTACCTACTACGGTTTTTAAAACTTACTTCACACATCATAGAACATAGAAAATAGGTGCAGGAGGTGGCCATTTGGCCCTTCGAGCCAGCACCGACATTCATTGTGATCAAGTAACCCGTGCCTGCCTTCTCCCCATATCCCTTGATTCCGCTAGCCCCTAGAGCTCTATCTAACTCTCTTTTAAACTCTTCCCCCTTCTCACTTTAAACCTTTGTCCTCTAGTATTTAACATTTTGACCGAGGGAAAAATAATATCTGTAATTAAAAAAAGGAGAGCAGCTGGAGGAACTTAGCGATAGACAATTGACATTTCAGGTTGTGGCCCTTTACCTGGACTAAAAGAGTGGAGGGGTAGTAGATAGTATGGTGAGAAAAGGGAAGGGGCAAGAGCAAGCAAACGATGGGTGGATACAGGTGAGGAGGGACTGATCGGCAGGTAACGGTGAGGTGGGGGAGGGAGGGTGGAGGTAACAACAGAGACTGGGAGGTGAGGGAACTGGAGAACAAAGTGCTGCAGATTCTTGAATCTGATGGAAAAGTAAGGTGAAGAATTGAACTGAATGAGGGATGGTGCCAGATGGGAACAACAGAGGGAGGAGTAAAGTGAGCAATAGGGAGGGTGAGAAGAGGATCCAGTGGGGGAGTGTTTGGGAGAGGAGGGGGGGGGGGTAAGGTGGGCAGAAGGAGGTGTGAGAATGGCCCAGGGTGGGCTTAGATCAGGTTTTGGTTTAGGTTCATTATTGTTACGTGTGTCGGGATACAGAGAAAAGCTCTGTTTTGCATGCTATTCAATTAGATCAGACAATACTGTGGCGCGTCGAGAGAAGCCCGAAATAAAGGCAAGGAGCTGGGTATTTTGGGGGCGTTATGGTTTATTACACGGTTATCAGACGGGTCGAGTCTGCCGGAATGGCTTCGCGCCCAAAACCTTGTCCTTATATATGTAGTACCGGACCATCCCCCCGGACTGGTCCATTCCCGTGCCGAGTGGTCGGTAGTGGTATGGCCCGACCCTTGGGAGCTGCCACAGGACCCCCCCCCCAGAACCGGAGGCACGAAGCGCACTGGTGGTCGCACAACCCGACTGGACCACGTACGGTAATCGGTCGACAGAGGGGCCGGCGGAGGCACAGTTGGAGGGACAGGTGGTGGGACCCACAAAGGTGGGCGACCTCGTGCCGAGGCTGGGCAACCCGCACCGGTTGGTCAATGTCTAAGTGGGCCGGCTTCAGGCGGTCAATTGACACGGCCTCTGGCCGGCCCCCCATGTCCAAGACAAAGGTTGTCTGTCCGTGCTCCAGCACCCGGTACAGGCCCTCATACGGCCTCTGGAGTGGCGGCCCGTGGGCGTCACGGCGCAGGAACACAAAGGCGCAGTCCCGGAGGGCTGATGGCACGTAAGGGCGGAATGTCCCATGGCGGGACGTCGGCACGGGTGCGAGCTTGCCAACTCGCTCCGCGCCCAATATCTTGTCCTTATATATGTAGTACCGGACCGCCCCCCTGGACTGGTCCATTCCCATGCCGAGGGGTCGGTAGTGGTATGGCCCGACCCTTGGGAGCCACCACAATACCATACATAAATGTAATCGTCTATCTCAAGTACAATAGATAGAGCAAAGGGGAAGGTACAGAATGGAAAATATAATTCTCAGCATTGTAGCACCTCAGTTCCATAGACAAAGCCCAATGTTCATAATGGGGTAGAGGTGAATCAGACAGTTACCTGGCTTATGGAAGGACCATTCGGAAACCTGATATCAGAGAAGTAGAAGCTGTTCCCGAGTTTCCTAGTGTGTGCTTTCAAGCTTCTGTACTTTTTGACCAACGGGAGCAGAGAGAAGGAATGACTGTGGTGGGAAAAGTCTTTGATTCTTTTGGCTCCTTTCCTGAGACAGCATGAAGTGTAGTTAGAGTCAGTAGTAGGGAGTTTGGTCTGTATGATAGACTGAGTTACATCTAAAACTCTCTGCAATTGCTTGCTTCAGTAGAGTTGTTCCCTAACCAAGCTGTGCTGCAACTGTCGATGCATCTGTAGAAGTCGAGTGTAAGAAAATAACTGCAGATGCTGGTACAAATCGAAGGTATTTATTCACAAAATGCTGGAGTAACTCAGCAGGTCAGGCAGCATCTCAGGAGAGAAGGAATGGGTGACGTTTCGGGTCGAGACCCTTTTTCACTTTGCTTTGACGATCCTGTTGTCCATGACACTCTGTAGTTTCTTGAGGTCACGGGCAGAACAGTTGCCGTACAAAACTATGATGATGCATCTGGATAGGTTACTTTCTATTGTGCATCTGTAAAAATTGTTAAAAGGCATTGGGGACATGCACCACCTTTCCCCCACCAACAATAAAAATGTGTGGTGAGGTTCTGAAAATGTGAACCATTATCATATCTCAGGGCCACCAAAGGCAGATTTTTAATGTGCCAGAACTGTCACCTGCTGTTGTTGCAATCTGTAAAGTGTCTACTCATTTATCCCCCCTGTCATCAAAGATGCATTTTTTTGGATGACGGCATTTTGAACCCTCTTTTCATTAGTTTTACTACATTGCATTGATGGAATGAAGATGTTTGTTGAAGCGCTTGTCATAAGCACAGGTACTATAAATCTTCTTTTCCTTCAGGTGGTGAAGAAGTGGTAACAGGTAATTAAAGTTGGTGTGATGTGTGTACAATCGCACCAATTTTGAATACACAGTTTCATCAAGAAATGTTTGCTGTTGCATTATGTCCTTTTGCCTAATGTGGCCTTATGGATTTACTGGGCTGCAGCCACCTCAGTCTGCATCAAGGTGAGAAGTCCATTTGAAGAGTATTGTGGAAAACACTGAATCAGTCTGTACACAACATCTTCCCACATGCCTGTCATCAAGACTCAAGTCAAGAATGTATTATTGTAATTTTTACTGAAATGGAAGAATGAAATTCTTCTGAGATAATGTTTTGTTTAGTTTAGTTTAGTTTAGAAATACAGTGCCTAAACAGACCCTTCGGCCCACTGACTCCACACCGACCAGCGGTCCCCGCACATTAACACTGTCTTACACACACTAGGGATAATTTATACATACGGCAAGCCAATTTACTTACATACCAGTATGTCTTTGGAGTGTGGGAGGAAATCGAAGATCTCGGGAAAAAGCCACACGGTCACGGGGAGAACATACAAACTCCATACAGACAGCACCTGTGGTCAGGATCGAACCCGGGTCTCAAGCGCTGCAAGTGTTGTAAGGCTGCTACTCTACCGCTACACCACCAATAATATCTTTGTTAACACTGTTGCCTTACGGTGGTCAGTTCCTAATATTCCTCAAAATAATGACATCAGGCTTTTTTAAATATCTAATCAAATAGAAGAACGAGACCTAATTTAATATTTCACCTGAAATTTGACACCTCCTTCAAAGAGTATTGAACTAACAAGCTAGCTTAGAATGTGACCTCAAATCTATGCGGTGGGATCAGAACACACAATTTTCTGACTCAGAGATAAAAATGTAATTTTCATTAAATAATTCTACTAAAGTGACAAGCACTTTGTCTCTTTCCAACACATCCTGAAGCAAAGGAATTTTCAATACAAAGCATGTATTATTTTTGGCCCTGCTACAACAATTCGACTCAAGCCTTCAAAGTGTTGAATGGATTTTTCCTTAAACACTTTAATGTCTTTTGTCAGCACCTGTTAATCTTGTTAATTTGAAAAAGTGCTCGGTGTCAAACAAGCTGAACTTCCACAAGGAGTGAAGATAAAAATGATCAAAGCAGTTGACTCAAGTGATTGCCCAATAAAGATGACATTGAGTATTCTATGGAGATAATTTGTGGAATCTGGTATTTCAGAAAGTGATGTTGAAAGTTAATTGCTGTCTCCTTGGTAGATCTGAAAATCTGGCCTCAAGAGTAAATAACTTACTTATTGTTCAACACTGATTGACTCAACTGATAAAGTTAATTTCAAACTCTTATATCTTGTAGGCAAAGGTAGCTATAAAAGTGGCCTATGGTTCTGTTTCTTTCACACCGGATAATTCAAGGAGTTACTACATAATGATTAATGTGAGAATTTAACATACTTGTGTCTTACATTTAATGATGACTGTGGCTGCTCAGTAAAGATATGGACTAAAGCATCCAATAAGAGCTGGAGTATTGTGAGAGCCTTAAATGCATTTGCATTACACACACTGTGTTGGAAGATTTAAATGATGTTATGATTTCTCTTAAAAACATAGAGCAAAACATTACATTACATTGTGGGCTCCTGCATGAGTTTGTAAATGATACAATATATTGAAAAAGTTGTGAAACATGCATTTTTGCGGCATTTATTTAAACTTTTCATTCATTGTTAATTTCCTCACTGTTCTGTACACTGCTGTTTTCTCCAATATTCTCTCACTGTCAAGGAGATTGTCAAAGTAGACTGTCAGAGAGTCACACAGTACGGAAACAAGCTTAATATAGTCTGTGCCAACCATCAAGCTTCCACAGATAAACACAAAATGCTGGAATAACTCAGCAGGACAGGCAGCATCTCTGGAGAGAAGGAATGGGTGACGTTTCAGGTCGGGGCCCATCTTCAGACTTCGGTTTAGACCAGCATCTGCAGTTCCTTGCGACACATCAACCTTCCACATACTGATTTATTTTGGCACATTCCCATCAACTACCATCAGCTTCTATCACCCAGCTACAAATTAGCGATGGTATACAGCGATTAACTAACTTACTGCTATCAGAACTGTCTCCTACAATAGAGTTGGAGAGTCGGACAGCACAGAAATAGCCTTTGGCCCTTCAAATCCATGCTGACCATTCTGCCCATTTACACTCATTTCATTTCCCTATATTAGGACCATATCCAACCTTACCTATTTCATTGTTTGTCAAAATGTCTTTAACGAAAAGGAATTGTATCTGCTTTCATCACCTTCCAATACCTCCTCTGACAGCACCACTCAATTTACCACAAAATACTCCTCAGAATCCCTTTCAAATATTTCCTATCATATTAAACCCATGCTTTCTTGGTTTTTATATTTCTGCCATAGCAAAGAAATGTTGACCAGCTGTTATAATTTTATATACTTTTATCAAGTTACCCCTCAGCTGCCTTTGCTCTGGATAAACAAACACAGTCTTTCTAATCTCTCCCCAAAACCTAAATCCTCCAATCCAGACAACATCCAATGGACTCTCATATAGCACTTTGGCACACTCTCCACTGCAATCTCATCCTTCCTATAGTCTAGCAAGAACTGCATACAATGCTCTAAGTGCGGCCTAACCAGAGTTATGTACAGTTGCAACATAACATCCCAACTCTTATATTCTACGGCTTGCCCTATGTAGGGAGGCATCCCCTATTTTTTTTAGATTTTTAGAGATACAGCGCAGAAACAGGCCCTTCGGCCCACCGGGTCTACGCTGCCCAGCGATCCCCGCACATTAACACTATCCTACTCCCACTAGGGACAATTTTTACATTTGCCCAGCCAATTAACCTACATACCTGTACGTCTTTGGAGTGTGGGAGGAAACCGAAGATCTCGGAGAAAACCCACGGAGGTCACGGGGAGAACGTACAAACTCCGTACAGTACAGCACCCATAGTCAGGATCGAACCTAAGTCTCCGGCGCTGCATTCACTGTAAGGCAGCAACTCTACCGCTGCGCCACCGTGCCGCCAATGGACCATCCTTTTATCGGTGTTGTCATTATCAGGAGACTATGAACTTCAACTACCATGTCTCTCTGTTCATTTAGATCCCTCAATGCCTAATTGATTTTATCCTGCTGTAGCCTTCCTTCTTATTCAAAGCACCACCAGTTTTTGTGCCGTGCACAATTACTAATCATATCTTCTACATTCATATCCAAGTCCTTAATGCATAGCACAAATAAAGGTCACAGCATTGATCCTTGTGCAATATCACCAGCCACAGACTTCCAATCAGAAAAGCATCCTTCCACCACTACCCTCTGCCTCCTATCACCAAGCCAAATTTGGATTCAATTAGCAGGCTTGCCTTGGATCCCATACACCTTAATCTTCTGGGCCATTCAACCATGTAGATGAGTTACTGAAGTCCACAGAGACTATCTACCACCTGCCTTCTCCAACCTCCTTTGTATCTTCTCAAAAATCTCACCCAAATTTGTGAGACACGATTTTCCCCTCACAAAGCCATGCTGACTATCCCAGTGTTCTTAGACCACTGGGATCTGTTTTGGGGTAAGGGTGGATTGTACAAAAGGGATGGGTTGCACCTCAACAGGCGGGGAACCAGCATTCTGGCAGGCAGGTTTGCCACTGCTACACAGTTGGTTTTAAACTAAATAGTGGGAGGGGGGGGGAGGTTTCAAATGGGATAGACAAGGATGGAGTTAAAGGGAAAGAGAGAAAAAGAATAATTAAGAAACACCCCAGAATTAACAGGACAGAAAGCTCAAAAAGCAATAGGAAAGAATGGTCAAGTGTAATAGGAACAGATGTGGAATCTGAGATGAGCAAAGGATTAAAAGTACTTTTTATGAATGCGCGAAGTATAAGAAGTGGATGAGCTTGAGGCTCAGTTAGAGACCGGTAGGTATGACATTGTGGGGATTACAGAGATGTGGCTACAGAAGGCTTAGGACTGGAAACTGAATATTCAGGGTTATAAGTCCTATAGAAAGGACAGGCAGGTGGGTAGAGGAGGTGGGGTAGCTCTGTTGGTGAGGGATGGAATTCAGTCCCTTGCGAGTGGTGACATTGGGACTGACAATGTAAAGTAATTGTGGATAGAGTTGAGGAATTGTAAAGGTAAGAAGACACTAATGGGAGTTATCTACAGATCCCCAAACAGTAGCCTGGATATAGGGTGTAAGTTGCAGCAGGAGTTAAAATTGGCAAGTAACAAAGATAATGCCACTGTAGTTATAGAGGATTTCAATAAGCAGGTAGGCTGGGAAAATCAGGTTGGTTTTGGACCCCAAGAAAGGGAGTTTGTAGAGTGCCTCTGAAATGGATTCTTAGAGCAGCTTGTACTAGAGCCTAACAGAAAGAAGGCAATTCTAGATTTAGTGTTGTCCAATGAACCAGATTTAATAAGGGAACTCAAGGTAAAGGAACGCTTGGAGGTAGTGACCATAATATGATTAGTTTTAATTTGAGAGGGAGAAGGTTAAACCAGGAATGTCAGTGTTGCAGTTGAACAAAGGAGCCTATGAGGGCATGAGAGAGGAGCTGGCCAAGGTCGAATGGAAAATCCTAGCAGGAATGACGGTAGAACAGCAATGGCAAGAGTTCCAGGGCATAATTCAGAAGATGCAGGATCATTTCATTCTAAAGAGGAAGAAAGATTCCACGGGGAGTAAGAAGCAATCGTGGCTGACAAGGGAAGTTAGAGATAGAATAAAATGAAAAGAAAAGGTGTATAAGATAACAAAGAGTAGTGGGAAGCCACAGGAGTGGGGAACTTTCAAAAGACAACAGAAGATAGCAAAAGGGCAACATGGGCTAAAAAGATGAGGTACAAAGTGAATCTGGCCAAGAATATAAAGAAGGACAGTAAAAGCTTCTTTAGGTATGTTAAGAGCAAAAGATTAGTAAAGACAAATGTGGGTCCCTTGAAGGCTGAAACTGGTGAAATTATTATGGGCAGGAAGGAAATGGCGGAAGAGTTGAACAGGTACTTCGGATCTGTCTTCACTAAGGAAGACACAAACAATCTCCCAGATGTACCAGTGGACAGAGGATCAAGGGAGATAGAGGAACTGAAAGAAATTTAGTTGGCAGACAGAAAGCAAAGAGTGGGGATAAATGGGTCCCTTTCAGAATGGCAGGTAGTGACTAGTGGGGTACTGCAAGGCTCGGTGCTGGGACCGCAGCTATTTACAATATACATTAATGACTTGGATGAAGGGATTAAAAGTACCATTAGCAAAGATGATGCAAAGCTGGGTGGTAGTGTGAACTGTGAGGAAGATGCTATGAGGTAGCAGGGTGACTTGGACAGGTTGTGTGAGAGGGCGGATGCATGGCAGAGGCAGTTTCATGTGGATAAGTGTGAGGTTATCCACTTTGGTGGTAAGAATAGGAAGGCAGATTGTTATCTGAATGTTGTCAAGTTAGGAAAAGGGGACGTTCAACGAGATCTGGGTGTCCTAGTGCATCAGTCACTGAAAGGAAGCATGCAGGTACAACAGGCAGTGAAGAAAGCCAATGGAATGTTGGCCTTCATATCAAGAGGAGTTGAGTATAGGAGCAAAGAGGTCCTTCTGCAGTTGTACAGGGCCCTAGTGAGACCGCACCTGGAGTACTGTGTGCAGTTTTGGTCTCCAAATTTGAGGAAGGATATTCTTGCTATTGAGGGCGTGCAGCATAAGTATTCTAGGTTAATTCCCGGAATGGCGGGATTGTCATATGTTGAAAGGCTGGAGCGACTAAGCTTGTATACACTGGAATTTAGAAGGATGAGAGGGGATCTTATCGAAACATATAGGATTATTAAGGGGTTGGATACGTTAGAGGCAGGAAACATGTTCGCAATGTTCTGGTCGCCAAATTATAGGAAGGATGTCGACAAAATGGAGAGGGTACAGAGGAGATTTACTAGAATGTTGCCTGGGTTTCAGCACTTAAGCTACAGAGAGAGGTTGAACAGGTTGGGTCTTTATTCTTTGGAGCGTAGAAGGTTGAGGGGGGACTTGATAGAGGTTTTTAAAATTTTGAGAGGGACGGACAGAGTTGACGTGGGTAGGCTTTTCCCTTTGAGAGTGGGGAAGATTCCAACAAGGGGACATAGTTTCAGAATTGAGGGACAAAGGTTTAGGGGTAACATGAGGGGGAACTTCTTTACTCAGAGGGTGGTGGCTGTATGGAATGGGCTTCTGGTGGAAGTGGTGGAGGCTGGCTCGATTTTATTATTTAAGAATAAATTGGATAGGTATATGGATAGGAGGGGATTAGAGGGTTATGCTCTGAGTGCAGGTAGATGGGACTAGGTCAGGGAGAATGGTCGGCGTGGACTGGTAGGGCCGGACAGGCCTGTTTCCATGCTGTAGTTGTTATATGTTATATGTTATATATGTTATAATGTTGGGGGAGTCCAGAACCAGGGGCCGCAGTTTAAGAATAAGGGGTAGGCCATTTAGAACGGAGATGAGGAAAAACTTTTTCAGTCAGAGAGTTGTAAATCTGTGGAATTCTCTGCCTCAGAAGGCAGTGGAGGCCAATTCTCTGAATGCATTCAAGAGAGAGCTGGATAGAGCTCTTAAGGATGTTGGAGTCAGGGGATATGGGGAGAAGGCAGGAACGGGGTACTGATTGAGAATGATCAGCCATTATCAAATTGAATGGTGGTGCTGGCTCGAAGGGCCGAATGGCCTACCCCTGCACCTATTGTCTATTGTCTATTAGGCAAGAAATAGTATAGGGTAGACTGATGGGACTCAAGGCTGATAAATCCCCAGGGCCTGATGGTCTGCATCCCAGGGTAATCAAGGAGGTGGCTCATGAAATTGTGGACGCATTGGTGATCATTTTCCAACATTCATTAGATTGAGGATCAGTTCCTGTGGATTGGAGGGTAGCTAATGTTATCCCACATTTCAAGAATGGAGCAAGAAAGAAAACGGGGAATTATAGACCAGTTAGCCTGACATCGGTAGTGGGGAAGATGCTGGAGTCAATTATTAAAGAGGTAATAACGGTGCATTTGGATAGCGGTAAAAGGATTGGTCCAAGTCAGTATGGATTTATGAAGGGGAAATCCTGCTTGACTAATCTTCTGGAATTTTTTGAGGATGTGACAAATAAAATGGATGAAGGAGAGCCAGTGGATGTAGTGTATCTAGACTTTCAGAAAGCCTTTAATATGGTATCACATGGGAGGTTGGCGAGCAACATTAGAGCACGTGGTATTAGGGGTACGGTATTGACATAGATACAGAATTGGTTGGCAGACAGGAAGCAACGAGTAGGAATAAACAGGTCTTTTTCAGAATGACAGGCAGTGGCAAGTGGAGTGCCGCAAGACTCGTTACTGGGGCAGCAACTATTTACAATATATATTAATGATTTGGATGATGGAATTAGAAGTGACACTCGCAAGTTTGCAGTTGACACAAAGCTGGGTGGCAGTGTGAACTGCGAAGAGGGTGTTAGGAGGTTGCAGAGTGACTTGGACAGGTTGAGTGAGTGGGCAGATGCATGGCAGATGCAGTATAATATAGATAAATGTGAGGTTATCCACTTTGGTGGCAAAAATAATGAGGCAGATTATTATCTCAATGGTGTCAGATTAGGTAAAGGGGAAGTGCAATGAGACCTTGGTGTCCTTGTACACAAGTTACTGAAAGTAAGCATGCAAGTACAGCAGGCAGTGAAGAAAGCTAATGGCATGTTGGCCTCCATAACGACAGGATTTGAGTACAGGAGCAAATAAATCCTTCTGCAGTTGTCTAGGGACTTGGTGTGACCACATCTGGAGTATTGTGTGCTGTTTTGGTCTCCTAATTTGAGGTGGGGCGTCCTTGCTATTGAGGCAGTGCAGCGTAGGTTCACGAGGTTAATCCTTGGGATGGAGGGACTGTCATATGAGGAAAGATTGGAAAGACTGGACTTGTATTCACTGGAGTTTAGAAGGATGAGAGGGGTTCTTATAGAGATGTATAAAATCATAAAAGGACTAGACAAGCTAGATGCAGAAAAGATGTTCCCAATGTTGAGGGAGTCCAGAACCAGGGTAGACAGTCTAAGGATATAGGGGAGGCCATTTAAAACTGAGGTAAGAAGAAAGTTTTTCACCCAGAGAGTTGTGAATTTGTGGAATTCTCCGCCACAGAAGGCAGTGGAGGATAATTCACTGAATGCATTTAAAAGAGAGTTAGATAGAGCTCCAGAGGCTAGTGGAATCAAGGGATATGGGGAGAAGGCAGGCACAGGTTACTGATTGTAGATGATCAGCCATGATCGCAATGAATGGCGGTGCTGGCTCGAAGGCCCAAATGGCCTCCTCCTGCACCTATTTTCTATGTTCTTGTGTTTCTATGTAAACCAGTCCCCACTTTTTCCATATGTATATGAATCATGTGAGCTTTGTTCATTAATTTTCCTACCAATGACCTTTGGCTCAACATAATTACCTGACTTATCCCTGCTGCGCCTTCATCAAAGAGGCCACGGTAGTTGTCCTCCAGTCTACCGGTACTCTGCCAGGGCTCCAGTTATCTCCTTCCTTTTTTCCCTATAGCATACTGTGCGAGATCTCATCCAGCACTTGGGATTTAGCCACCCTCATGTGTTCCAAGGCAACTAACACTTCCACCCCTCTTAAATACTATCATTCTCCAGACTATTAATATATTCCTCCCAAAACTCAACCTTCCATGTCCTTCTCCATGGTAAATACAGATAAGAAGTGGTCACTTATATCAATGATTTGGATGAGAAAGTACATGGGAAGATTAGCGTGTTTGCTGATGATGCAAAAGTGGGTAGTATTGCAGATAGTAAAGATGGTGGTCAAAAATTGCAACAGGATCTTGATCAATGCCCGGGCGGGCTGATGAAAGGTTGATGGAATTTAATACAGAGAAATACTGGAGGGTCTGAACTATATGGAGAGGTTGAGTAGGCTGGCACTCTATTCCCTGAAGCTCAGGAGGATGAGGGGTGATCTTATAGTGTGTATAAAATCATGAGAGGAATAGATTGGGTAGGTGCATATAGTTCCTTGCCTAGAGTAGGGGAATCAAGAACCAGATGACATAGGGATAAGGTGAAGGGGGAAAGGTTTTATAGAAATCTGAGGAGTAACTTTTTCACACCAAGGGTGGTGGATGTATGGAATGAGCTGCCGGAGGACATAGTTGAGGTAGGGACTATCACAATGTTTAAGAAGCAATTCAATAAGTACATGAATAGGACAGGTATAAAGGAATATGGGGCAAATGCAGGCAAGTAGGACTAGTGTAGTGTAGATGGGACCTGTTGGTCGGTGTGGATAAGTTGGGCAAGCTGTATGACCTCATGAATCTATGACTTTATTTGGGACCTTGCCCAAATCCCCTGGCTCCACAGGTATAATTACTCTTTTGGTCCCTAAAGCGATCCACACTTTCTCTGACTATCCTTTTGTTCATGATCTACTTACAGAATGTGTTGGGATTCTCCTTAATTTTAATTGCCAAGGATATTTCAAGGCTTCATTTTGCTCTTTTAGTTTCCTTCTTAGGTATTATCCTCAAGGAATTCTTTACATTAGACGTCAGACAAGAGATATAGCACGGAAACTGGGTCTTCAGCCCATTAGAGTCCGCGCTGACCAGCAATCACCCCATACACGAACAGTATCCTACACACTAGGGATCATTTTTACAATTTTTATCAAAGCCAATTAACCCACAAACCTGTTTGTTTTCGGAGAGTGGGAGGAAAATGGTGCACCGGGAGAAAACCTACACGGTTACATGGGGAACGTACAAACTCCGTACAGACAGCACCCATATTCAGAATCAAACCCAGGTCTCTGGCGCTGTAAGGCAGCAACTCTACCGCTGCACCATGTGCTGCCCCGCTTCCTTGATTCCATTTGCCTACACCTGTTATACGCTTCTTTTATGTGATCAAATCTTTCAATAAACTTTGTCATCCAAGGTTCCGTAATTTTGCCACCTTTCCTTTCACCCTTACTGGAACATGTTGGCTATGACCTCTTGCTAACTTCTTTTAAAAGACTCCCACTTGTCAGATGTTGTTTTACCCATAAGCATCTGTTCCCAATTTACAAAGTGCTGGAGTAACTCAGCGGTTCAGGCAACATCTGTGGAGGAAATGGTTAGACAGTGTTTTGGTTTGGGATCTTTCTTCAGAAAGGTCCCAACCTGAAATATTGCCTACCCATTCCCCCCACAGATGTTCCCTGACCCGCTGAGTTACTCCAGTAATTTGTGTTTCACTGATAATTCCAGATTTGCAGTTGCTTGTGTACTTTCAAAATTTCAGTTTACTTTTGCAAGTCTTCTCTTGTGATGTTGAAATCAGTCTTCCAAAATGCAAATGCCCCCCAACCCCCCCATCCCCGCCAGCCTGGTTTTTTTTCCAAACATGAGGCAAAGTACAGTCTGTTCTCTGGTACTACAATCCACATACAGTATCAAAAGCCTATCTTGGATGCATTTAACTAATTCCGCCCTTTACAGTTGGTAATCCTAATCAATATTAGGAAATTAAACCTCCCCTCCCCATCGACCTGCACCATTTCCAATTCACAACATTTCTATCCCTGAGCTTAACAATTTGCGTCTCTTTATCCTTTTCAGGTTCACAGCTGTCTCTTCATTCTTGACCTTTGTCCAACGATCTGCCTATCTAAAAAAAAAACCCTCTTCCCTGTTCATCTCATGCCGGCCCTGCTCTGCCTTAACCCTCTACTTTCCAGCTTTCTTTTCTGCCCCCCCCCCCCGTCACTGCAATCAGTCTGAAGAAGGGTCCCAACCCAAAATATCACCTAGGGATATTTATGCAAATAGTTAACACCCCAAGAAAGTCCAAATTATTCCAACTGTCTGCTTACCATCTGTCAACCAGTTTTTATCTGGGCACTTATATTACTGTCAACTGCATGTTCTTTAACTTTTCATGCTAAACTCTTCAAAAGCACTGTATCCACTGGTTTTCCCTTTGACCATTCTCCCAGTTGTATCCCTCAAACGACTCCAGCAGGTTTTTAAAATGTGATTTCCCTTTCATAAATTTATGTTAGTTTGTTTAATCCTGTTGGTGTTTTCGAAGTGTTTTTATTATATCCCAATCAGTTCCCCTCTACCAACTCTCCTGCACTTGGCAGAATTTGTCTTCACCCTTAACAAATTCTCTTCGACGCTGGCCGCTTTCTTCAAGTTAAATGTGTTGGCAATGGCACTTGCACAGAGACCAGCTCTGTCTCTCCTTTTATTGGTTTCGTCAAATGTTCTTTGTTCCAAACGGACTCCGATATCATTCCCTAACTCTTTCTCCACTGCACTAGGGCTGCCTCCTGCACCTGTGCCAAACTCCTTGGTTTAATCAACTTTACTATTAATTTCCACCCTGCCATTAAATTCACTAGGCTATTCTCTAACACCTCTCTTCTCCTTCTCAACCACTGTCTCCATCACAGACAGATTATATACTGACATCCACAACGTACCTACTGACTCCCACAGTTATCTTGCGTGCACCTCCTCCCATCCTGCCTCCTACAAGGATACCATGCTTTATTCTCAATTTATCCGCCTCTTCTGCTCCCAAGATGAGACTTCCACATTCAGACATTTGAGATATCCTCTTTCTTCACAACCAGTCACATCTTCTCATCTACACCCCTTTCAGTTTTCCATAGAGACCACACCCTCTGCAACTACTTGAAAGCCAACCATTCTATTGCTCCCTCCTCTTGCCACTCTCTTTTCTTGTGATGTAGTCTATATCATTTTGGAAGATACAATCAATATATATGTTATTGGCATTGCTATCTCTTTTAGTGATCCAGGTGCACATTACAATACAATACAATACAATATATCTTTATTGTCATTGTACAGGGGTACAACGAGATTGGGAATGCACCTCCCATACGATGCAATAATTTAGTTAATTTAAACAACAGCAACCCAACGCAACAAATTGTAACAGTTTTAAGACAGAATAAAGTGCAAGTAGATCTGTGCCGGATCACTGTGTGATGTGACCATCCGGCTCAGCAGGACCGGTTCATAGCAGCTATGCTCCTGGGGATGAAGATGTTCCTGAGTCTGAAGGTGCGGGCGTAGAAGGCTTTGTATCGTCTGCCCGATGGAAGGAGTTCGAACAGACTGTTGTAGGGGTGTGAAGAGTCTTTGTGGATGCAGGTGGCTTTTCTGAGGCATTGTGTGTTGTAGATGCCCTCCAAGTCTGGTAGCTGTGTTCCGATGGTCCTCTGAGCTCTATGGACTACCCGCTGAAGAGCTTTCCTTTCTGCCTCCGTGCAGCTGAGGTACCACACAGGGATGCCATGCGTTAGGATGCTCTCTATGGTGCAGCGGTAGAATGTCGTCAGCAGCTGTTGGGGTAGACCAGACTTTTTCAGTGTTCTTAGGTAGAACAGTCGTTGCTGTGCCTTCTTGACCAGCGCAGCAGTGTTATTGGACCATGTTAGGTCCTCCGAAATGTCAGTGCCCAGAAACTTGAAGCTAGCTCTCTCTCCACACTGTCCCCGTTGATAGAGATCGGGGCGTATTCCCCGTTATGTGGCCTACGGAAGTTGATGATCAGCTCCTTGGTCTTGGTGGGGTTTAGGGACAGGTTGTTATCAGAGCACCAGTCCGCCAGTTTCTGCATCACCGCTCTGTATTTTGTTTCATCACTGTTGGTGATAAGCCCGATCACCGTTGTGTCGTCTGCAAACTTGACAACGGTGTTGGTGTCGAATGCAGGAACACAGTCGTGTGTGAAGAGGGAGTAGAGCATGGGGCTCAGAACACAGCCCTGTGGTGTGCCGGTACTCAGGGTGATAGTGGAGGACAGGTGTGGGCCCATTCTCACTGCCTGCGGTCGCTCCAGCAGGAAGTCCAGGATCCAGTCGCATAACGACGAGCTGAGGCCTAGCTGGTGGAGTTTGGTGATGAGCTTGGTGGGGATGACCGTGTTGAAGGCGGAGCTATAGTCTATGAATAGCATCCTCACGTACGTGCCCTGTCTCTCCAGGTGAGTCAGGACAGTGTGAAGAGCCAGAGAGATGGCGTCCTCTGTGGATCTATTTGCCCTGTATGCAAATTGATGTGGGTCCAGTGAGTCAGGGATGCTGGATTTGATGTGTGAGAGGACCAGCCTTTCAAAGCACTTCATGACTATCGGCGTTAGGGCAACCGGGCGGTAGTCGTTCAGGTTGGTGATCTTTGGTTTTTTCGGCACCGGTACTATGATAGCCGACTTCAGGCACTTGGGAACCGTGGCCAGAGATAACGACGGGTTAAAGATCCTGGTGAATACCTCAGCCAGCTGTTCGGCACAGTCCTTCAGTATCCTTCCTTGAACTCCGTCCGGGCCTGCAGCCTTGCGTGGGTTGACCCTTTGCAGAGCGCGTTGTACCTCCTGTGTGCTCAGTTGCCTGACAGTTTATTGACTTTGAATGTCATTAATTTCTCCCACAATTTTGCTTTAACCAGCACTAATTTTGCCATAGAAGCTTTTATAATCCACTCTGATATTGTTTACTCTCACTCTATTTTCCCCCTTTTAACCAAACCCCTGTTCTTTTTTTTTGCCGAAATTCGGAACTGCTTCTGATCCTCACCCCTATTACATTTTCTGTCAACTTTACAAGCTCCCTCTTTGAATTTAATAACATGCTTTTTTTCTTCTGTTTGCCAAAGTTGGGTTATTTTACCTTTTATCTTTTTGTCCCAAAAAGGTACAAGTCAGTGTTTCAGTCCCTGCATTTGCTCTTTCAATGTTCACCATCACCTTTCTGCTGTTTCCCACTGATTATGTTCCCAATCTACCGTAATCAAACCATTCTTCCGTATTTTTTGTTTATTTCAATTTAGGATCCTAGCTTGACTTTGAATTCATTTATTTTCTATTTTAATGAAGAAACTTATAAATGTTATGGTTACTCTTCCTGCAACAAGATTATTAACGAGCAAAACACAAAGTGCTGGACCAGTCCAAAACACAAAGTGCTGGACCAGTCCAAAACACAAAGTGCTGGACTTGTCAAGCAGTATCTGTGGAGGAATGTTTCAGGACATTTCTTCAGGTGGATTCAGTGGGAAAATATAGACTGTGAGTTTTTAATAAGTGATGAGGGATTGGGAAGTTTTAATGTTCAAAGGAACCGATACAGAAGTCATTGAAAGATAACATGCAGTTCCAATTGGCAAATAAGGAGACAAATGGTATGTTGGCCTTGACTGTTGGAGGATTTTAATGCAAGAGTAAAGATGTCTCACTAAATGGTGTCGGACTTTGATGAGATGGCACCTCAGGCATAAACGTTGGTCTCCATACCCCCCAAAAGGTGTACAGTATTGGCTAAAGAGAACATGCAGTAAAAATTCACCAGACTGCTTCCTGGAACAAATAGCTTTAACAATGACAGACTCCCATCTAGTGGCTCGGTTGGAGAAAACAAATTGTGGTAGTTTTAATGGATTCTACATTATATATTTAACTCAAGAATTGTCTTCCTGCACAAAGCTCCAATTAAAGCTGAGTCTGCTGTTTAGAAACCCATAACATTCTGTGATTCACAACAGTAGGAAAAATGGGATATCATCAATGCCAAATACACTTAGTGTATGTATACATGACCTGCCTTAAAGCACTCAAAAGTATGGAGTTAAATATTGTTTATTAACCAATCTTCATTTTAAATAAATGCCAATGTTAAATCATGGCCAGCTGTAATTTATCATGTTTTGACAGTCAACATTACTAAATCAATATCATCAAAGTGTATCAGAACTGACAAATTTATAACCATTTTACAAATGTTTGCCAAGGGAATCAATATTAAAATATTTTACTTAGTTATTAAGAAAAAAAAAGCAATTTGGGAAAGAGATCTGGAGTGAGAGCATGGGAACCAGGATATTTACTGACAACAGAGTGCTGAATGAATGGCAAGTGCTGAATGAATTCATTTAAAATCCAGGACAATGAATTATACTTACAATCTTTGCACTTGAGTGCAACGCTTCACAACTCGTTCCACATAGTGACCCAGAATCATTCCTTTAGTTATAGCTATGATACAGTATGCATAAGTTTCAACTACATTTGTAAATATATGCATGAGTGTGCATTTTGTATTTCTTTGATTTACGCAATGCACATGGAGAATTAGTTTCAAAGCAAGGGAATTAACATTGTTAAATATCAAAAGTAAATAAACAAGCAGGTAAACAAGAGTTTTCACTCGGTGTGATGCATGGCATAAATAACGTGCATGAATCTGCTCCTGACAAAACATAAAGTATATCAGGAGCCACTGTCATTTGTCATTGACAGAAGACGTCAACTATTTCTGTAACGTAGACCATTGTAAATGTCATAAAAGTACTTAACAAGGTCAGTTCAATAAGTGTCACTTTTTAAAAATCTAATAAACTATGCTCCACAGTTTTTTTTACATTTCATGAATGATTTATAATGTTGAAACTATATCAGTGTCCTTGGTCTACAACCTTGTAGGCTTGATCATGCAACGTATTTCACCCTATGTTGGGCAAATCTATTAATTGTATGCTTGTGCAAAGTCATAAAATAATAACATAGCAAAAATGTTGTTAATTACAGTTATATTTCATGTGTAGCAATTATAAAATGTAGAATTGCACTTAAAGATTACTGTTCGTAGAATGTACATGCAAGTAACATATTTTTGCAGATCTAATATCATAGAATATCACAAAAGCCACACATTACACAGGATTCATTTGGCTCAATTTATATTGTAAAAACATAAAAAATGCCAAGAATGTTGGCTAAAATCAAATACATTTCAAATGCAAGTGTGAAATAGGATATAAATGGATGACTAAGAAGTTGCTAACACCGTGTGAGTTTATTGGAATCTGCTCCCACAGTATCTGCTATTCTATATATAGCAATCCTGCTATTCACATAAGAACAGTGCTTTTTCTCTTTTCGAACTACACTTGAAAACAGCTGTGATTTTCTTGAAACTGTATATACATTCTGGAGAGCATTTTTAACAATTTTGTAAATGTATCTTCAAAGACCACGTACAGCTGTAAGGCCAGGGAATTCCCAAACTCACCATTGAAATGCATCAGTGACATTTCTGGGCATAGAGCCAACACTGTGATTAAACAAAACTTGGATGTATTCTGAGAGCATAATATTTATATGCAGGAATTTCTATCTTTTTTGCAAAGTGATAGAACCATATTAATTACTGTATTTCTTAATAACATAGGGGGGTTCCCAACAAGGTGCCATGGGACGAGAACAATAATGCCAATCCTCAATTGTTAAAATGCTTCAGAAATATCCTTTTAATTATGAACTCATAGAAAGGGCTGAATTTGAACCCTTTTGAGCACGTGACCTAAAATATGTTGGAAAACTGACAGTGAATCTTGTGCATTTAAATACAACCCTGATAGCTTTACCAGCAAGTTCTTAACAGAAGTTGTGATCAGCTCAATAACCACAATGTTAATGGGAGACTAGAACTTCAACTGAAAAAGACACAGTTTCATGGAGCTTCTGGATTTCCCTGGGGAAAGCATCGAGGGGGGCAAGCAGGCACTAAGTATTATAATCATACAGATTGGCTGGTTGTATTAGCGATATTGCATTCCCAGTTCCTTGCGCACAGTACTGGTGGCGAGAGATCACAGAAAATGTAATAAGCATTGAAGCTAAAATTTAAGATGTTGCAGCAAGACTGAAAATCTGCATTAAAGCAGGAAATGTTGAAGGTCTCAGCAGACAACTGTGGAAAGAGAAACAATTAACATTTCAGGTTGATGCCTTTCATTGGAGCTGGGACAAGTGAGAATTAAAAGGTGTTTTTTAAGCTGCAGGGAAGGAACAAGGATGGAGAGAACAATGAGAATGTATGTCTGAAGATGGAGAGCAATAAAATTCAGATGACATAAATGCTGTCGATAAAGAGGTGAAGGTTTATTAATCATGGCTGCACTAAAGATAGATAGATGAGCATGAAAAGAAAAGAGGGAAAACAAGACCGTGATGGAACTGCACGATGCAGACCATATGGTGCAGGTCAGCTGCAATTTGACCTGCTAGGTATTTATTTTACTTTAGACTTTAGAGATACAGCACGGATACAGGCCATTCGGCTCACTGAGTCCTCACCGACCAGCGATATCTCCATAGACTAACGCTATCCTACACACTAGGGGCAATTTTACAACTTACCGAAGCCAATTAACCTACAAATCTGTACGTATTTGGATTATGGGAGAAAACAGAACTTCCCGGAAGAAACCCATGTGCTCATAGGGAGAACGTACAAACTCCGTACTGACACCACCCGTAGTCAAGATTTAGCCCAGATCTCTGGCGCTGTAAGACAGCAACTCTACCGCTGTGCCACTGTGCTGCCCTATTTCCGTATTTCCAACAGGAAATTCTCTGACAGGTTATCTCAGGGAGGCAGACAAGGATGAGACTCAAAGTCAGGATGGTTTGAGCTGGAATACTCAGGTACACCTTGTTTTGAATGCAGCTAAGTCTTTAAAGATCGGACCCATTTCAGCCTATTTCAGCCCCATAACATCTTTAAAAACAAGGGGCCTGTAGTTCGGCATCGTTTAAGCTAACGTGCTAAATGAGCACCTAGACTTTTATCAAGTTTATGTTTTCCAACAAAAGAAGGACCAATATCCCCACCTCAGGATGATGATATCTGTTTAAATAATGAGGTGAATTTGCAACACATACACTGTGTGTGGCAGCAAAACACTTACTTTCAGACGAAGAATGAAGGATCAGATAAAGAACTTACTCCAGCATGGTAAAAACAGTTCATTCTTAATATTTCTACCAGCACAAAAGTGTGAATGTAAGTGAAGATTTCTCCACCAAAATAAGCAAACCACAAGAATACAGAAATCGAAATTGAAATTAAATTTGTTGGTCAGGGAGTCGTGATTGCCCAATAAATCCTTTTTGCTTTGAATTTACAGATCTTTGCAGATTTAATAAAAAACCTTGAACTAATGGTTGAGTCACAGGTATATTTCCGGCCTGGTCATACCCACGGATGACAATAGACAATAGGTGCAGGAGGAGGCCATTCGGCCCTTCGAGCCAGCACCACCATTCAATGTGATCATGGCTGATCATTCTCAATCAGTACCCCGTTCCTGCCTTCTCCCCATACCCCCTGACTCCGCTATCCTTAAGAGCTCTATCTAGCTCTTTCTTGAATGCATTCAGAGAACTGGCCTCCACTGCCTTCTGAGGCAGAGAATTCTACAGATTTACGACTCTGACTGAAAAGGTTTTTCCTCATCTCCGTTCTAAATGGCCTACCCTTTATTCTTAAACTGTGGCCCCTGGTTCTGGACTCCCCCAACATTGGGAACATGTTTCCTGCCTCTAACGTGTCCAACCCCTTAATAATTTTATATGTTTCGATAAGATCCCCTCTCATCCTTCTAAATTCCAGTGTATACAAGCCTAGTTGCTCCAGTCTTTCAACATATGACAGTCCCGCCATTCCGGGAATTAACCTAGTAAACTTACGCTGCATGGCCTCAAGAAAGGTCGTAAAGATTCAAAGAGTCAGTACCTTATCTCGCCCTATCTAAATAATTGTCACGTGCTGGTAGGTTTACATCATATACAGGATGCTTTACCGATTTCAGATAACATGTGTCCAAATATAACCGAGACCTCTATTTCTGTGCAATATTCTGGGAAAGCCCTCCTTACATTGACCATCTAAACTGGTTAGACTGACCCATTATATCGAAAATAATTTAGAGGGATGGCCTAAAAGTATTTAATTTTTAATGGACAGGTTGAGTGAGGATGGATGTAGTGTGGCAGCTGACTAGTTTTTATAATAATGGGTTTGGACCACTTGAACTTATTGCAATGTGTATAAATTGCGGGTTTTTTCTTTTGTGGGAATCACCTTAATAATGCCGCGTTGAGAAGATGTGGATATTGGAAAGAAGTCACATTAATAGCAATCATCCACCCACTATTGGCCTATAAGACCATAAGACCATAAGAAAAAGGAGAAGTAGGCCATTCAGCCCATCAAGATGGCTGGTCTATCATCATTCAATCATGGCTGATCTATTTTTCCCTCGCAACCTCATTCTCCTGCCTTCTCCCCATAACCTTTGATAACTTTACTAATCACGAAGCTATCAATCTCTGTTTTAAAAATATCCAATGGCCTGGCCTCCATGCCATCTTAAATTCACAAATACACTGACTAAATTCATCACTGGCTAAAGAAATTCCTCCTCATCTCCATTCTGAAGGAAGGCCTTATCGGTCTAGACTTTCCCATTACTAGAGACATTCCTTCCATGTCCACTGTATTTATGTCTTTTGCTTTCAATGAGACCCCCCATCCTTCTAAACTCCAGTGAGTACCAGCTCAGAGACTTCAAACGCTCTTCATACATTAACCCATTCATCCCCGGGGTCATTCTCGTAAACCTCCTTTGAAGCCTCCCCAATGCCAGCACATCCTTCCTCAGATATAGGACCCAAAACCGCTCACAATAATCCAAATGTGATCTCACCAGTGCCTGATAAAGCCTTAGCATTACATCCTTGCTTTTATATTCTTGTCCCCCTGAAATGAATGCTAGCATTGCATTTCCCTTCCTTACTGCTGACTCAACCTGTAAATTAACCTGTATTCTCAAGTCCTTTCGCACCTCCAATTTGCTATCCCCATTAAGATATAGTCTATGCCTTTATTCCTTCTGCCAAAGTCC
Source organism: Rhinoraja longicauda (assembly GCF_053455715.1). Lineage (NCBI taxonomy): Eukaryota > Metazoa > Chordata > Chondrichthyes > Rajiformes > Arhynchobatidae > Rhinoraja > Rhinoraja longicauda. Next base: position 64,217,691 of record NC_135954.1, on the reverse strand, counting down.
ATGACAGTACACATTACTAAACTGTATCTCATTTGCCACATCTGTGCCCACTCTCCCAACTTGTTCAAGTCCTTCTGCAGACTCCTTGCTTCCTCAAATTATCTTTGTATCATCTGTAAACATGGCCACATAGCTATCAATTCCCTCACCAGATCATTAACATATAATGTGAAAAGTAGCGGGCCCAACATCGACCCCTGTGGAACATCACTCGCCACTGGCAGCGAACCAGAAAAGGTCCACTTTATTCCACCTCTTTGCCTTCTGCCAGTCAACCAGTCTTCTACCATGCTGGACCTTGCCTCTAATACCATGGGTTCCTATTTTGTTTATCAGCCTCACGTGCTGCACTCTATCAAAGGCCTTCTGAACATCCAAGTAACAACATTCATTCTCCTTTGTCTGTCCAGCCTGTTACCTCCTCAAAAAAAAACCAACAGGTCAGGCAAGATCTTACCTTTATGAAACCACTAGACCAAGTGGACCCATTGGGCCCAAACCTCTCCTGCAGCACCCTCTCCTCCCCCTTCCCTTCCTCCCCCCTCACCTCCCACCTCTCCCTCCACCCACCCTCCCCTCCCATCCCCCTCCCCCACCCCCTTCCCCTCCCCCCCACTCCATCCCCCTTAGCCCCCTTATCCTCCCTCCTTCCCCCCTCCCTCCCTCCACCCCCTCCCTACCTCCCTCCCTCCCTCCTCCCTTCCTCCCTAGGAGATATATTTAAACTTTAATATGTGAATAACTTTAAAAATATAACAGCGATTTCAATGAAACTTCTTCCATTAGCACCAAAGAGATGATGGTGAGTAAGGTGGGCCTAAAATTGTTGTGCTATCATGTATCGTTTTGGCTGTAGTTCAGGAACCAACACACAAACAAACAAGAGTTTTAGTATATGGATGTTGACTTTGGCCTATTCATAGCATATTATGCAGATAAAATAGAACTGGTTTGGATATGGGAACACAATAATGTTAAATCGATGCGGTGGAAATGCTATGACAAAATTTGTGCTACTTCAGTACTTGCTTTTGAATAGCTAGGCTCACAGTGTGTTTTTATGATCATGTGCACATCCGTATTTACCATTATACAATATGATGCCGAGAATCTGAATTGATATATATTTCAGTAGTTCAATATCTGTTTTAAGCCTTCGAAGAACAAAGAGGCATGATTCTATTTAAACCCTTACATTTCGCTCATAAACGAATGTTTTTTTTTTGTAATTTCAATGTCATATTGTTGCCCTGCAATCTACGTAAACAAAAAAAATGGGAACTACATTTGTCATATTGAACAGTACAGAATCTCTTTTCCTAATCATACCTCCTCTGAGAACACATTCACTATATTGGAAGGAATTTAATGATCTAGACACGTCACAACTTTGAAGTGACATTAAACTCTTTTTTTTCTGGCACCATGTGATCATATGCTGAAATTAAAGTCATAATTTTTATAATTGTAAAGCCCATTGAACTGAAGATTAAGGTAGTTATATACTCAGGACTGCATCTATTGCAGGTTTGTGGTCAGGTACACATGTGTCAACTACTATAATGGTTTGTTCTGATTCCAGCTAGCTCAAGATAAATTCTGCAATGTGAATCTGAAATTGGCTGTGATAAATAATTCTTGAAGGATGCTAACTAAAATACGATTCTTCGATGAATGTTTACCTTTGCTCATGACTTTATTGTTTCACAAAGTAAAATTTTCAGCTAAAAGTCTGGAGAATGATCCCGACCTGAAAATTCACTTATCCATGTTTTCCAGAAATGTTGCCTGACCCAATGAGTTACTCCAACACTTTACATCCTTTAGTCACCTAATTTCCTGGTCCTGATTTATAATTCGGAGCCCGAGTTCGAACCCCAGCATTGCAGCTGTGGAATCTAATTTCTTTTTAACATTTGGAACTTAAACAAAAAATAACTGGTAATCACCAATGATGACCACAAAACCACAAGAATGTTATAAAAACACATCTGGTTCATTAATGTTTTCAGAGAAGAAGCTCTGCCATCCTTTACCAGACTGGCCATATTTATGCCATCACATTGTATAATGGTTAATGGGAATATGCACATGTTCAAAAAACATTATTCAAAAGCAAGTGAAGAATTTCCCTGCTTTATTTTAGCCAATCCTTTTAAGCCCATCCATTTACTGATACAATTTAATATGTTTTTCTCCCCATTTATGTTGCTGGATATCATAGAATCATACACTTATACAGCATGGAAATGGACACTTCAGCCTCATGTCCATGCCGACTTTCTGCCAATCCTTTCTTATCCCTTTGTCCACATTAAGATGGTATCCTTGTCTATTTGTGTCTGTTTAAATACCTTTTAAACTGAGTAATAGTATTAGATTCCACCTCCTACCTTTGCAACACTAGTAATATCTAGATATTAACTGCTCTCTGTGTAAATAGTTACTTTCAGATCCCCTTAAAATTTCCTACCTCTCACCTGAAATCGATGTCGTCTTGTTTTGATTTCCCTCTCTTGGGTAAAGATTTTGACTATCTACCCTAGCCTTTGATAATCATATAATCCTATCAGGGGTCACCCCGTCCATCACTCCAGAGAAAGCACGCCCACCCTTTCCAATCTCTCCTCATAACTAAAGTACTCCAATCTCGGCAATACCGTAGTGACGTTCCTCTGCACGCTTGCCATCAGAACTGCATCCTTCCTATAAGAAAATAACTGCAGATGCTGGTACAAATCGATTTATTCACAAAATGCTGGAGTAACTCAGCAGGTCAGGCAGCATCTCGGGAGAGAAGGAATGGGTGACGTTTCGGGTCGAGACCCTTCTTCATCCTTCCTATAATGAGTCTGCTGAGCACACTGAACCTCATAGCCTCTCAAGAAATGATACCTAGCATGATGAGTATCCCTGGCATTTTGTTGTTTTCCCGTCAACCAGTGGTTTGCATTGTTCTTCAATAAACAGTGGGGGATAGCTACTGAGCCACTTAAAACCTATGTATCTGACTGGTTAGTGGACCAGACTGGTTAGTAATGAAACTCACATGTGCTGGGAGGTTCCAATGTAACCTCATGTATTCTGAACTTCTTGACATACGATTCAGGAAATTCAGATTCACAATTGTTATACGAGAATTTTGCCCGAACAATCTGTGACCCAGAGCGCTGTAGCCGGTGGCGCTTTGTTTAATTTCCACGTGCTGAGCCGACAACGCTCTGTTTAACCGGCAGCGCTATGTGTATTCCCCTTACCCCAAGTCTGTATTGCTTTATGAGCCAAGTCTGCAGTACTGTGTGTATTGCCTTTGCCCCAAGTCTGTATTGCGTTATGATCCATTCTGCAGCACTGTGTGTATTCCCCTCACCCCAAGTCTGTATTGCATTATGATCCATTCTGCAGCACTGTGTGTATTGCCTTTGCCCCAAGTCTGCAGCACTGTGTGGATTGCCCTTTGCCCCAAGTCTGTATAGCTGTGTGGATTGCTTTATGCGCCAGTCTGCAATTGATAGCACTTTGTTTCCAAAGGGGGGACAATAGACAATAGACAATAGGTGCAGGAGTAGGCCATTCAGCCCTTCGAGCCAGCACCGCCATTCAATGCGATCATGGCTGATCACTCTCAATCAGTACCCCGCTCCTGCCTTCTCCCCATACCCCCTCACTCCACTATCCTTAAGAGCTCTATCCAGCTCTCTCTTGAAAGCATCCAACGAACTGGCCTCCACTGCCTTCTGAGGCAGAGAATTCCACACCTTCACCACTCTCTGACTGAAAAAGTTCTTCCTCATCTCCGTTCTAAATGGCCTACCCCTTATTCTTAAACTGTGGCCCCTTGTTCTGGACTCCCCCAACATTGGGAACATGTTTCCTGCCTCTAATGTGTCCAATCCCCTAATTATCTTATAAGATCCCCCCTCATCCTTCTAAATTCCAGTGTATACAAGCCTAATTGCTCCAGCCTTTCAACATACGACAGTCCCGACATTCCGGGAATCAACCTAGTGAACCTATGCTGCACGTCCTCAATAGCAAGAATATCCTTCCTCAAATTTGGAGACCAAAACTGCACACAGTACTCCAGGTGCGGTCTCACCAGGGCCCGGTACAACTGTAGAAGGACCTCATTGCTCCTATACTCAACTCCTCTTGTAACAACTCCTCTTGTTACGAAGGCCAACATTCCATTGGCTTTCTTCACTGCCTGCTGTACTTGCATGCTTCCTTTCAGTGACTGATGCACTAGGACACCCAGATCTCGTTGAACATCCCCTCTTCCTAACTTGACACCATTCAGATAATAATCTGCCTTTCTATTCTTACTTCCAAAGTGAATAACCTCACACTTATCTACATTAAACTGCATCTGCCATGTATCCGCCCACTCACACAACCTGTCCAAGTCACCCTGCAGCCTTATTGCATCTTCCTCACAATTCACACTACCCCCCAGCTTAGTATCATCTGCAAATTTGCTAATGGTACTTTTAATCCCTTCATCTAAGTCATTAATGTATATTGTAAATAGCTGCGGTCCCAGCACCAAACCTTGCGGTACCCCACTGGTCACTGCCTGCCATTCCGAAAGGGACCCATTTATCCCCACTCTTTGCTTTCTGTCTGTCAACTAATTTTCTATCCATGTCAGTACCCTACCCCCAATACCATGTGCTCTAATTTTGGCCACTAATCTCCTATGTGGGACCTTGTCGAAGGCTTTCTGAAAGTCGAGGTACACCACATCCACTGACTCTCCCCTGTCAATTTTCCTAGTTACATCCTCAAAAAATTCCAGTAGATTTGTCAAGCATGATTTCCCCTTCGTAAATCCATGCTGACTCGGAATGATCTTGTTACTGCTATCCAAATGCTCAGCAATTTTGTCTTTTATAATTGACTCCAGCATCTTCCCCACCACTGATGTCAGACTAACTGGTCTATAATTACCCGTTTTCTCTCTCCCTCCTTTCTTAAAAAGTGGGATAACATTTGCTATCCTCCAATCAGGAACTGATCCTGAATCTATAGAACATTGAAAAATGATCTCCAATGCTTCCACTATTTCTAGAGCCACCTCCTTAAGTACCCTGGGATGCAGACCATCAGGCCCTGCCAAAACCATTTCCTGCCTAATGTGGATTTCCTTCAGTTCCTCCATCACCCTAGGTTCTCCGGCCCCTAGAACATTTGGGAGATTGTGTGTATCCTCCTCAGTAAACACAGATCCAAAGTAACGGTTTAACTCATCTGCCATTTCTTTGTTCCCCATAATAAATTCCCCTGCTTCTGTCTTCAAGGGACCCACATTTGCCTTGACTATTTTTTTCCTCTTCACGTACCTAAAAAAACTTTTGCTATCCTTCTTTATATTATTGGATAGTTTACCCTCGTACCTCATCTTTTCTCCCCGTATTGCCTTTTTAGTTAACTTTTGTTGCTCTTTAAAAGAGTCCCAATCCTTTGTCTTCCCACTCTTCTTTGCTATGTTATACTTCCTCTCCTTAATTTTTATGCTGTCCTTGACTTCCCTTGTCAGCCACAGGTGTCTCTTACTCCCCTTAGAGTCTTTCCGCCTCTTTGGGATAAATTGATCCTGCAACCTCTGCATTACTCCCAGGAATACCTGTCATTGCTGTTCTACCGTCTTCCCTGTTAGGGCCTCCTTCCAGTCAATTTTGGCCAGCTCCTGCCTCATGCCTCTGTAATCCCCTTTGCTATACTGTAATACCGACACTTCCGATTTTCCCTTCTGCCTTTCCATTTGCAGAGTAAAATTTATCATGTTGTGATCACTGCCTCCTAATGGCTCTTTTACCTCTAGTCCCCTTATCAGATCAGGATCATTACACAACACTAAATCCAGAATTGCCTTCTCCCTGGTAGGCTCCAGTACAAGCTGTTCTAAGAATCCATCTTGAAGGCACTCTACAAACTCTCTTTCCTGGGGTCCATTTCCAACCTGATTTTCCCAGTCTACCTGCATGTTGAAATCTCCCATAACCACCGTAGCATTACATTTGTTCTCAGTCTTTTTCCTAACTCTCTAAACTCCCGCTGTAGCACCTCCTTCCTCTTCCGCCCGACGTCATTCGTGCCCACGTGCACAACGACTTCAGGTTGATCGCCTTCCCTCACTAGGATTTTCTGAAGCCGGTCCGTGATGTGCTGAACCCTGGCACCAGGGAGGCAACAGACCATCCTCAAGTCCCTCCTGCTGCCACAGAATCTTCTGTCCGTCCCTCGGACGATGGAGTCACCCACCACTACGGCTCTTCCTGACTTTGGTCTCCCCTGTCGAGTATCCTTGCCAACAGGTCCGCCACTCGGACTGGAAACGTTCTGCCCCGACAGTTCCCAAGAGGGTATACCTATTTGCAATAGGCACAGCCACTGGGGTCTCCTGTAGTCCACGTCCACGTCCACTCCCCCCTGAAACAGTCTCCCACCTTCGCTCGACCTGGACCCTTGGCGTGACAGCCTCACAATAGGTCCTGTCGAGAGACCTTGCTCGGACGCAGTCCTCTGCCATTCAGTGCAGTTTAAATTTGGGAACAGCGCTATCCGGGGCCAGGACTATCCGGCAGTTATTTCAACACCTGATTTCTTATCTGTATAAAGGCAGGTGCCAGTAAGCCAGAAGTTAGTTTAAGTTCATGTACGAGAGGGGTTCACCGACAGGCTGAGTCGCGACCAGCGCTGCGGACGGAGGCAAAGAGACAGAGAGAGAGAGAGAGAGAGGTGTGCTGCTGTAAAACTGGACCCCGCGCATACCGAGACAAGTATTGTTCTTGTCCTCTCTTGCCATTAAAACTGATTTGCAACTAAACAGACAAGTTAGATCCTTGAGCCTGTTCCCTTGTAACAACAATGTAAAGTAATGTTTTGTGCAGAGTTGAATGAAACTTGCAGTGAAAGTAATGACTGAAGTTCCAAAGTATTAAACAATACAGGAAATATAACACTATCTTTGGCAACCACGTCCTATCTAACTTCAAAAAGGCATTTCGTATTGGAGACAGCTTGCACCATTTAACTATTATAAATATTGGAGAGAAGTTCAAGAAAATAGTTTGGACAGATTAACTTCTACCTCTTGGTCGCCTTTGCCCATCTTGAACCAGATCATGAACATGAATTATTTGTTTCTTAAAGAGCATTATCAATGCATTTTTCGATGGCAGGTTTGGGATGTTAGTTTCTGAGAGCCTGTGTTCTCTGTTCACCATTTAAAAGTCATCCTTACATGGAAACGTCACCCATTCCTTCTCTCCTGAGATGCTGCCTGACCTGCTGAGTTACTCCAGCATTTTGTGAATAAATACCTTCGATTTGTACCAGCATCTGCAGTTATTTTCTTATCCTTACATGGAGAATCGAAAACTACACATCCAAGGTTGCTGTTGGTGCCTAACAGGTATAAAGGGATAACATTTTTCACAGCTGTTACCAATTCACCGTCACCACTATGGCGAAAGTTGATTAAAAAGTCAACAAGATTTTTGAATGTCCGATTGCCTCCAGTGCTACGGCAATGAAAGAGAAATTAAATTCTTATTCCTAGTTTTCCATCACGGTCAGTGGTCCAGGAGCAGGAGCTACTGAACTATTTGTCCTTTTCCATCACAGATGTTATTCAATCCTGGACATGATGAATATGGCAAGACCAATTCCTCAATTTGCTTCCAAAGTAATGTTATGGAGAAGATTGCTGATGAACTACTCAGTATATTCATTGGCGTTATTTATGATTTGCAGGCAGATGACAAATAAAGGCTGTAACTGGAAACATGATGCCATTGCCTTTTGCAGATGCATTCTCATTCCAAATCTTGACAGTTTATTTTAACGGACATCTGAGGGAGTCTGATAGATGTTCTTTATTTTTGGGAGGAAAAATTACCATATCATCAGCATTTCACAAATGAGTGATAAAGGTATTGCTGATGGAAACTGCAGCTGTCGTTGCCATCACTCATTTTATTGAATTAATGTGGGGACTAATGGACAGAGAAGCATATCTCTTCCATTGTTTCAAATGTTCCTGAGCTGTGACCACATTGCATAAATATGATGAAAGCCTGACTACCTTTAGCCGTGAGATGCTCAGTGGCTTATGCTAGGAAATCTTAAGGAAAAGAGATCAAATAAACCTCATATAAGCATATTTCATACAGTTTAAGAAATAAAGAAGACATGATGATTAATTTGATCTACAATGAAGGATGCTCAAACATGAATAACATTAAAACTATTGCTTGTACGTAACGCAAAATAAGGCTCATTACAGCACAAAAGAACATTTATATCATTATGATGCACATCTATTAAAAAATTCTCATGCTCATGAAGCCTTCATTATTATGCCATTTGTGCTCCTGTAATATTTAATGGACTTCTTTCCAATTTCACATTACAGTGTAGATTGTCAAATATTTATGAATGGAATTTGCCTGGGAAGGTAACTATTTCTAAAGTAAAGGCAGAACTGAGCAATTAATATGAGCTGGATGCAAAAGATGTTTATATATTGCTCACTGTATCAATTCATACATGGCACACGTCATCAACAAGCTGTATTAAAAGATCTCTCTGATGATGCTTTTAGTATTAGTTTTTATTCAGCTAAGAGCTCTAGCCAGTCAGTGATAGAGCAAGAATTCCCTTGAATATGCAAAATTCATTTGGACTTTGCATAAAAGAGAATAATGGACAATAGTGTATCTGCAAACCATTTTACATTTCCTGGTCATTCTTCCCGCAAGTAGCTATGTTGATTGTCCATCATCTCTTTCACACTTTTGTGAAAGTCAAATCTACTCTCCTCTTTTATCATTATTCTAAATATATTCAGATGAGGGATTCTCATTTCTAGTAAGGTCTACAGCTTTCTAAAACACACATATAATTTTTTAATAATAATCGCAGGAAATAATTTTGGGGTCAGGGTTTTTTCTTCAGAACTTGGGTTGCCCAGGTTAACTGATTTCTCTTTCCACAGATGCTGTTCTGCTTAACCACCCTAGTTTGGTTTTGTTTAGAAATACAACTTCAGTCCAGGGAGAGTTGATGAACGGGTGGGGTGGGAGTGTGGGTGGCAGAGTGGGGTGCCTTGCACATACCGTGGAGCCACGTCTCCCCCCCCCCCCCTTCCCCCACAGCAGGCCTGGCTTGCTCACTGCGGAGCTGGAAAACCCATCCCCCAGCGGTAAGCCACTGAGACCTGCCCTGCTCGTCCCCGAGGGCCAGAGAGGATAGTGAAGACATTCAAGATAGCGGTGGTGGCAGGCGCAAGGAAACAAAGGGTCAGTAAGCAGACTGAGGTCTTACCTCCCCTGCCCCCAAAAGTGTTCTGGATGCTTTGTGGTCGGCTGCAGGAGGCACGCTCCGGGGCTCAAAGACTGAGCTGTGGTTGGGTGAGACAAGGGACGATGGTTCGCTGGCCGATGTGTGGATCTGAATCGAGGTGATGATGGAGTGGGCTACTGGATGCCCTGCAGCAGACTGGGGTGCGACTGGATCGGGTGCCACTCCAAGAGTTTGAGCATTCTTAATCCCAGAAATCAACCTAGTGAACCATCTCTGTATCGTCTTCCTTCAATATGGAGACTAAAGGGCCTGTCCCAGTTATGCGATTTTTAAGGCGACTGCCGGCGACTGTCAAAGTCGTAGTAGATCGCCAAAATTTTATTTTACCCTACGACAATGACCCACGACAATGTGAAACTAGCACCTGGCTAAGAGATTACACCGTCTTCGGAAACATTGCGAAATTCCCACGCTTACCTGACCGTCAAACTGTTGCCTCCAATCTACCTGTCAAATGTCCTGGCGGTAAATAAATTGGTTAAACAAAACTATCTTCTGGTATCTTCAAATGCCTTTTCTTAATTTAATATTACGTGCTTGTAAATGCATCTGCGACAAGGGTTTTTCAGTGAATAAATAAATGAATGAAAAGAGTTCTCATAGTGCGGTGCCTGTGTCAGCGTTTTATTTCATTGGTTAAAATAGGGCGGCACGGTGGCGCAGCGGTAGAGTTGCTGCTTTACAGCGAATGCAGCGCCGGAGACTCAGGTTCAATCCTGACTACGGGTGCTGTACTGTATGGAGTTTGTACGTTCTCCCCGTGACCTGCGTGGGTTTTCTCCGAGATCTTCGATTTCCTCCCACACTCCAAAGACATACAGGTTTGTAGGTTAATTGGCTGGGCAAATGTAAAAATTGTCTCTAGTGGGTGTAGGATAGTGTTAGTGTATGGGGACCGCTGGGCGGCACGGACACGGTGGGCCGAAGGGCCTGTTTCTGCGTTGTATCTCTAAATCTAAATCTAAATCTAAAAGGAATGAGACTAGAATCTTTGAATGAGATGCCATGATAAAGTACTTAGAAACATAATAAATTCAGACTAATTTTTTTTACAATCACCAAAATCAACTTTATTACAACAAACTATATTCGTATAGTATAGTATAGTTCGTATAGTATAGATGGATAACTACATGCCAAAATCTTTTTTTTAAAACGGACACTTCAAACGATTACAAAATATGCCTACAAATTTCACTGGCCGGACCTTGCTGTTGGTTTGTTCAAGTGTCCATCCACCTTTGACAGCATTGCTGTCTCCGCCCCCATTCCACACCTGGCTGTTGCAGCTGCACTTCTGTCAGCTGTCAAAACGGGTTTTGACAGCTCCTGTCGGACCTTGTCTTCTCCTGATCCTGGTACCTGTCTCCGGTTGACGTTGGTAGTCGACAATATGCTGTAACTGTAATTCTTTTTTGTGCACAATCCGCAGGCATTGCCACTTTCATTTCACTGCACATCGTGTATGTGTATGTAACAAATAAATTTGACTTGACTTGACTTGACTTGATGAAATTCATCCGTCCTTAGTACCGGCGACAACCTAGCAAACCTGGGGACAGCGTGCGTCAATAAGCTACGATACCTGGCGACAAGCCAGCTGTCGCCGAGAAACTTCTAGCAGGTAAATTTTGCTGCGACGCCCTGAGATCCGCTACGATTCATTGAAGACTCCTCACGATCATGCCCGCGACACCCCGGCGAATGGTCGGCGACAGCCTAGTCGCTGGCAGTAGCCTTAAAATCGCCTAACTGGGACAGGTCCTTAAAGCTGAATGCGATACTTTAGTTGCAAATTCTCCAGTGCACTAATTCTCCAGTCCTACTCCATAAGACGTAGGAGTAGTATCAGGACATTTAGCCCATCGAGTCTGCTCCGCCATTCAATCATGGCTGATCTATCTTTCCTTCTCAACCACATTTTCCTGCCTTCTCTCCATAACATTTGACTCCCGTTCTAACCAAGAACCTATCAATCTCTGCTTTAAAAATACCCAATGACGTGGCCTCCATAGCCGTCTGTGGCGATGAGTTCCATAGCTTCCCCTGGCTAAAGAAATTCCTCCTCTTCTCCATTATAAAGATATGTCCTTTAATTTCTGAGCCTATGCCCTGTGGTCCTAGACTTTCCCATTATTGGAAACATCCTCTCCACATCTATTCTATCTAGGTCTTTCATTATTCGGTAAATTTCGACGGGATTCCCCCTCATTCCTCAAGTTCCTTCAAAGCTTCCCTCGTTTTATATTTTATGAAGGCCAAAATCCTATAAGATTTCTCACTTACTTGATGCACTGAGTTGCAAACTTTTTCTGTTTTGCGTATTAGAGATACAATAGAACCTACAAAGTCACAGCCATGCAGATTATAAACACTACCTAGAAAAAAAACCCTACTTGTTGCTAATCTTTATCAGCATTCTAACCAGATAATTTCTATCCTACAAATGGTGAAACATTGGCTGGCATATTGCTCTAATAAAATACAGTATATGTGTGACTAGGAACTCCTATACTTTTAGGTACATCACATGCCTTGCTGTAAATCTGGCCCAAATCACAACTCAAGCTGGAAATTTAATATGGAAATATGAATCAATATTTTATTATTAAATAACAAAGCATGAAATTGAAAAAGCAGCAATGTTAATGAAACCTCAATCAGCGCAAAATATTAAAAAGCAAGACAAGTAAAGTACCCCCAAAAATAACCAAAATTGTGTGCACTAGGTCATAATTATGCTTCATTGCAAGATGCTTTGATTATCATATCATATCATATCATATATATACAGCCGGAAACAGGCCCTTTCGGCCCTCCAAGTCCGTGCCGCCCAGCGATCCCCGTACATTAACACTATCCTACACCCATTAGGGACAATTTTTACATTTACCCAGCCAATTAACCTACATACCTGTACGTCTTTGGAGTGTGGGAGGAAACCGAAGATCTCGAAGAAAACCCACGCAGGTCACGGGGAGAACGTACAAACTCCTTACAGTGCAGCACCCGTAGTCAGGATCGAACCTGAGTCTCCGGCGCTGCATTCGCTGTAAAACAGCAACTCTACCGCTGCGCTACCGTGCGCATGCCCTTTGTCCAGACCTTGGGAATGGTGCAGAGAAGGATCATTAAGCAGATCTCTAGGGTCAGAATTAATGAGAACAAACTGCAGAACTGCACTTTTAACCAGTGAGAGGATATAACTGGGAGGAGAACTCAGAATTTAAAATAAAAGCGTCAATCCAGCCATAAAAGAAGCATTTCAAATGAGAAATTAGCAAATAACCTGAGACTGGTGTCAGGGAAAACCTCATATAAAGATCTAATTTCCTGATTTCTTGATTAGACCAAAATACCATATGACATAGGAGCAGAATTAGGCCATTTGACCGATTTGATCTATTTTTCCCTCTCAACTTCATTCTGCTGCTTTCAACATATTCTTGGTGTATCCAGGGTTGTACAGTTGGAAGCTGGCAATTAGTGATTTTGCATGCAGTAAAATAAAGGGAATATGATATTATTACAAATGGTCCAGTGTATTGCTGATTGTTTATCTCATGACGACTGCTCTTTATTTTGAAAAGGGAATCAATTGTAAAGAATAACTGACACTTGAAAGATGATAATAGATATACAGTTACTTGAATCTTTTAAGGAAGAGTTACATGCTACACTTCTGGGACAGGTGGGTGCAGGAGGATGTTTTGGTGAACTACAATGGGTAATATTACTTTTCTCTCCCTTTTGCCTTTTGATCCTCTGAAATACATAGCTTTTAGGATCGGAAATAGACATGCTTAAAACTTTGATCTCTTACATTCCCACCAATTTCTGGAAAAATGGCACTTACTTTTAAGAGGACCCTCCCACAACATTTTGTTCTTCCAGTTAAAAAAAATAGCAGTCAGTGACTGGGTACGACAACAAAGGAACTGTGTGTGATTGTGCTGGGAAGTATTGTATGATATTTTGCTTCTGATACATGTCCAGGCTGAAATAATTTAAATTTTATCAAATGTGACACATTTTAAACTCCAAAATGCATATATATTTATGTACATGCAAATGTCCATTTAACTTGCACAATGGTGAATGAACAGGGTTTTATTTTGGACTTTATCTACATCGAATCAACATCTGTTTTCTGTCTTGGAATCCACTGCATGGGATAAAAACAGTTATCCTTTGGGAAACATGCAGTGCACAGATGCTCTGGGATGGATAACATGTGTATGTGATGCCTTATTGTTTGGGGTACATTGAACTTCTGGATCTTCTTTGTAGTGCTCCTTCACACATTAATTACATGATATATGTTTCAGCACCAGTTTTAGCGAATGTAAAAGGGCAGCCCCATAAATATTCCACCAGGGGTCAGTATTAACTTGTTAATGTGAAAGTTTGTCGATTTTGTCATTCTTCAGTTTATCTGCAATACATGCAAATCATCATAGACACACACAATTATGAATGCAGTTTCAGAATAAACATATACCATTTGTCAGGGAAATAAATAACATTTGAAGTAAAACTTAGTTCATGACTGATAAGAAAATCGGTTTGTCATTTGTCACCGGCAATGCCGCATTTTGCAAGATTTTATTTTAAAATAAATTCTGCAGCTTTCAAATGCTTTTAAAGCTGAGCATCATAAATTATGTATTAGTAGTCTTTCTGAACCTAATGAATTTGTTCAGAACTGATGAAATCATTTGGAAAGACTGAAAAAAATTAAGGAGAAAGGTTTTACATTTCCCAGATGCATGCATAAGATTTCATTTATATTATTAATCAAGATCACTAATGTAAAACAAATGGCTTACTAAGGAGGTATGAATAGAAATGAAACTGAACATGTTCAATGTCATGCCCTGACTCGCACAATTAGTAAAAGAGACAAACATTTTGTAAAATTGTATGTTGTGAGAGCAAAGTGTTAAAAGAGTTTAAAATAGTAATGCAAAATCCTTACTTTGAATTGTGTCAACTGATTACATAGCAAAACCTTTGAATTATGCTTTGTAATTATTTCCAGATTAAATTCTCTGAGTTTATAACAGATAAAGTAATATCATAAAATGTTGCAGTAGTGTAATCTTCCCCAAAGTAACTTCTAGTATATCATTTACAAGTTAAATGGATAAAATGATATTGTAAAACTATATCAATTGACATTAAAACTTAAACGTGTAACAGCATCACACTTGAAATAAGTGGAATGTAAACACAGACAAAAACTTCAGTCAGTTTTCTTTGCCTTAGGTGTTTTGGAGTAAAGTTAAAATAAAGTAGTTTTTTTCATATTGTGTCTGAATATGAAACCACATAAATGTGAATGCATTCTTCTGTATTCTACTAGACAAAACAGGTACGATCATAGAGCACATGCCAACTATAACTTCAGTTCCTCAATCATTGTTACTTACATCAAGAGGCACTGGAGACTGCAGATGCTGAGATCTGTACTAAAACAATATCAGCTGCTGGAGAAACTCAGCAGGTCAGGAACCATCTGTGGGGGAAATAGACAGTTAATATTTCAAGTCGAGACCATTCATGTAGACTTGATGGCCTGAAACCTGCATTCCCCATTTCCCTCCATAGATGCTGCCTGACCAGCTGAGTTCCTGCAGCAGCTCTCCTTTTTTTTCTTACTTTCATTGGGGTTTTAACTTACTTGACTCTCATCTACCTTGCTCAATAAACTTATCTCCTCTTGTTAATGCAAATAGCATATTTAAAAATTAAAACATTCTCATAGACAGAGACATAACTACTAGGCCCCATTTTAATAGATGAGTTCATAGAGGCCTCAAAGATTCCCTCAGACCTTCCAGGTAACTGCACTGGTATCAGAAGGAACACTGGATAAATATGTTGCCTATCCATGTCCTTCAGTGAAGCCGGAAGCCGTCTGCCCTGTTGAGTTACTCCAGCACTTTGTGTTCTATGCAAGATTCCAGCATCTGCTGTTCTTTGTGCCTGCCTGTGAAGGGGGAGGGGGAGAGAACAATGGAGGACCTGAAGGGGGGGAGGGGGGGGGGCAGGGAAAGGGGTGAGAACAAAGGAGTAGCAGGCGGGGGTGCTTTATAACTTTGTCAGCACCCTTTATGGGCGACTGTTTGCATACCTTGGGTATGTAAGCAAAGAATTTCACTGTGCCTTGTCACATGTGACAATAAAGTATTCCATTCCATTCCAATGTTTCTGTCCATCTTATGCCATTATTCCCATGCGCCTCAGGGCAAAGCTGATTAATCCTTCCACATGAATGAATGAATGAATGAATGAATGAATGAATGAATGGATGAATGAATGAATGAATAAGTTATTGGCCATGTATGTGCATATACAAGGAATGTGCCTTGGTGCACATGACATGTCTTTGTTTATTCACCAAGCATAGCGCGGTACAGCACACGACCTGGTGCCACATCTGCACCTTGAAACCTATTCGATAGCCTCTAATATGGTTACACAGGTGCCCCCCACCACCCCCCCCCCCCCCCGTGGATGAGAAACTTATAACTGTTTGCATAAGCAACACAAAAAGAAATTACTGTTTTTTGAAACTAAACAGCACAACACGCAGAACATCATGTGATTAAATGAAGAAACAATGAACTGCAGATGCTGGTTTATCAAGGAAAGACACAAAGTGCTGGAGTAATACCACAGGTCAGGCAGCATCCCTGGAGAATATGAGTAGTTACCCAGCACACAAGAAAGGTGGTTGTCTCCATGGAAGAGTCCTGATTAAATTCATTGTATTTTTCAATAAATTCTACAGTAAATATCCAATCCTGCTTTCAAACTTGCTTTTACTGTGCTCTGCTAGGTGATGCTGTTAGATTTAGATTTCTTAGGTTACATTATCACACCTGCACATATAAATGTCCTCAACTTTTCTGTCCACCTATTTGTAAATATTCTAGGTTAAGTGGAGAAAACAATAACTTTTAGCTGATAGGACCTTAGCTTGTTGGGTGGGAGAGAATTGCTTCTATGTATATCAGGTAGATAGAGAGTTTTTTTCGTTAGCTTGATTTGGAAACTCTCAAAGGTGGTGCTGGTTTATTTGTGATCAGAGGGTTGAGTGGGGAAATCAAATTAATATTAAATACAGGATTGAAGGAAGATAAATTAATGAAAATTAAAATCAATATTGGATGGGTTTTTTTGGAAAAAGATTGAGACAGACCTTTGAGTGTAGTGAACTGATAAAGCCTAAAATGGCTTAATGCAAATTATGTTACCAAGCTATTAAGTACTCAACTCCCAGTTCTCTGCATTTTAAATAAGAAATTCATTATTAGTTTTTTTTGTTTGGTAGTAATCAAAATATAAACTATGCTATAAATAAACTGTAGCATGATGTGACACATCTGTGACTGTAAATATCAACATTTGGTTATGGGTGATCACAATAGAATGTGTGAGGTGTTGTGGACTGATAATTTGACCGTCATTGCCATAGAGGTCATGTACCATTACTTTCACAATTAAAGTTCTAATTATTGATGTGCAAATGTAACTACCAGAAATGTATGTTTATAAAATAGCACATCTGTCATTCAGTTTTATCGGAGGTTTTGTAATATCCATAATATTAGTGCCTTGCTTCAATTAATAACCTTGTTACAAATGATTGATTCACTGATTGCGGAAAACCCCAGTCCCACTTAGGCGATTTTTTTAGGCGACTACAGGTGACTAGGCTGTCGCCACATGGTCGCCGGGGTATCGCATATATGGTTGTGAGTAGTCTCCTCAATCGCCCAAAGACTCGTAGCATCTTTCTGGTCGCCGCTGGATTTTCAGAATTTTTTTTGCCGACAGTCAGCGTCAGAGGGTTTGACGCCAATGAATGTAGCTTGACGTAAGTGCTGTCGTAGGTTGTTGCCAGTAGATGTAGGTTGTTGCCGGTGCTGATTTTGGTGAATTCCATTGGCGACTACCTACATCAACCTACTTCAACCGGCAACAGGTACCGGCATCAAGAGAAGTCAAGTTGCGACAGGCATTGGAAAAACCCAAGTCCACAGAAGTCAAGCTACAACAGCCAGTTGCGATGCTGATGAATGAAGTCCATGTACGCCTATATCAGCACCGATCTATGACAATGTACGACCATACCGACGACAAGCTACGACCATACCGGCGACAACCTACGACAACCTACGATAGATGGCTACCATCGGCAACAGTTGACGCGACTAGCTATGCCAGGCTACGTCAATGGTGCCTCCATGGGAAACGCCCGTAGTCAGGTGACTATAGTGCGTGGACATTGAGCGTTTTGTGTTGTGGACATTGGATGTTGAGTAGTTCCAAGGAGAAGGAAGGGGCAGCCCAAGGGCAGGGTCCAACCCCCATTCCCACAAACCAGGCAGGTGGAGACTGAGGGGACTCAGGGGGAGGAGGCCCAGGAGGCGGAGGCCCAGGAAGAGACCAGGGAGGTGGCCCTTGTCCCCACCACCCGCCAGCCCGGACAGGGCTCCCTGCCAAGGCTACAGATGCTGCTGCTGCTGCTGCTGCTGCTGCTGCTGCTGACCCAGACTCAGCATCAGATGATGCTCCGGACACTGATGCCTCAATTGTCAGGAGACCCAAGGCAGCTCCTTACAAGTTCAACAGGGAACAAGAAGGAGAGCTGGTCGAGTGGTATCAGTCATACGCACAGTTGTATGACAAGAACCACCAACAGTACAGGAACAAGGCCGGGAAGAACTCACTACTTGACACCAAGGCCAACGAGTTCCCTGACTGCACCTGTAAGTACCAACTTCAGGTTGTGTGGCAGGTGGTGTCTCCTTATCCAGAATAAATATAATGAAAACAAAAAATTGCTTGTCATCTTGTTTGCCATATCATGAAATTGTGGTCAGATAATAGTTCCATAAGCCACCAGCAAGTTTGCCTGTACATTTTGCCTACCTTTGCATTTTGTTTTTTTTGGGGTTATTTTTTTTCATATGTGTTAACATGTACAGTCTGTAAAAACGTGCAAGTTTCTAGCAGTAGCTCTTCCATTCTCTTGCAGGCAGGCAATTCACAATGGTCTTTATTTTTTATTTACAGATGCCCAACTCTGTATGTGGTTCAAAAGCCAGAGAACAAGATATGGCAAGCTGTCTCCAAGTGCTAACAAGTCAGGGTCTGGTGGCAAAGATTTGACCCAGAGGCAGCAGTGGATCATCGACAAATGGGGCATTATCAATTCACATATAGTCCAAGTTGAGACTAAACGGGGCACCAAGAAGGTAATTATTACAAAATAGTTATTGTGAAATTAATAATTTGATTGTCATCTTGCTTGCCATGTCCTGATGGTCTTGAAAGTTTGTAAAAACACATTTATTTTCTTCGAGTTTGACAAGAAGAAGCCACTGCCCGGTATGTCCAGTAATGAGGAGTTTGATCCACTTGAGGGAACCTCTGGATCCACCACCTCCACCAGTCAGCAGCACAGCAAGAGGAGCAGGGCCACTGCCAGCTCCACTGCGGGCTCCATCACAAGAGCAAATCAGCTAGAGGAGAGAGAGGCAAGTCAACAGGAGCTGATCAAGGCGGTAAGTACTTTTGGGGAAATTTTTGTCAGATTTCTCTTCTCATCCATCCATGCATCCATCCATCTTCTTCTCCTTTCCCCCCCCCACATTTACTTACCTATATCATACTCATTTATGTTGCAGTTCATGCAACATGCAACAGAGGCCAGGGAGATCAGACAGGCCATGACACAGCCCCTGACACCACATGAGAGGGCTGTTGACACCTTCCTGGGATTCTTAAAGAATGAGCTGCTCAAGATTCCAGAGAACGTGTGGTTCAACTACACCATTGCTTCCATGATGATGGCCCATAACTTCCCCCAGCTGGTAAATATTTAAAGTAATTTTTGTGGAATTTTGGGGACATTTAACTTTAATATTTGACCTTAAAATGTATATTTTTGTATGAAATACTCACAATGATTTCATGTGTGTTGCAGACTCTGCAGCACTTGGGACACATGGGACAGCAACAGATGGGACTGGTGGGACCGCCACATCAGATGCCACTGACAGGACCACCACATCAGCAGGCTCACCAGGTATCTAATTTTACAATACTTTTTGTGAATTGGGTTTGAAATTCTTTGTCACACACAGCTTGTTAAAAGTTTTGATTTATTTGCCTTCCACTTAATATTGATATGTATCTGTGTTGCAGCCACAGTCACTGATGGGACCACCACAGATGCCACCAGCAGTGATGTCATACTCACGGGTACAGCAGTGGCAGGCTACATCACACCATCAAAGCAGGCATACACTGCCTTGCAGCCTGCAAGATCCAGTAGCCTCTCTGAGCACTCAGCTGCAATCACAGACTACCCCAGACTTGACACACCCACACCTGCACCAGTAACACCAGGGGGTACTCCCAGAACAGAGACCCAGGACGCAAGTGGGGACTTGAGTTTGAGTTTTATTAGCTGATCACCCATCAGTGTAATGCGTCCATAAATGATGTTAAGTCTTGTATGTTTTTGTAATAATAATAATAATAATAATAATAATAATAATAATAATAATAATAATAATAATAATAATAATAATAATAATAATAATAATAATAATAATAATAATAATAATAATAATAATAATAATAATAATAATAATAATAATAATAATAATATATTCCTTTATTTGTCCCACACCAAGGAAATTTGCATTATGCATAACTTGTATTATGTTTGAAGTTTGAAGTTTATTGAAACTCAACGACCCACCTTGGGGTTTGGGAGTACATAAATAATTGAAAAACAATACATATATACAAATCTTAAATGATTACAATATTTTTGTATGCACTGTTGTATGTTTTTAATCAACCTTTTTTTGTTGTTAAAATTTTTGTTTGTTTCAATATCAATAAAGGAAATGTTGGACATTTTGATGGCAAATTGATGAATGAAAATATATTTCAGGGTAGTGTCTCATGGCATCACTTTCAAATAGTCATGATGCAGAATGATTGGAAACCCTACCATACACCCCCTTTTATATGGAAACTGGGTGATTCCATTGTTTGGAGGCCAAAATGACATGAATTGTCTTCAGTTGTTGTCGGTTGTCGCCGACAGGGTTGTAGCTTGTCGTAGGTTGTCGCCTGTGTGGTCGTAGGTTGTCGTAGGTGGACGTCCTACTCACGACGATTGGGTCGCCGGTTGTCGGCAGCTTGCCGTAGCTTGACGTCGACTAGGTGGTAGGTTGTCGTAGCTTGTTGTAGACATTGTCCAGTCGCTGGTTTTTCAGCGACCTGCTACGACTATGATAGTCGCTGGCAGTCGCCTAAAAAATTGCCTAAGGCCCTTAAGTAGCTGGACATTATTCTGATACTTGCTCAATCTTTTCAAAATATCCCATGCATTGGTATTTGCGTTGATTTATTATTGCCATTTGTACCAGGTTACAGTGAAAAACGTTGTTTCCGTGCTATCCAGTGAAATCATACAATACATGAGTACAATCAAGCCATACATAAGTACAACAGGTAGTGCAAAGAGAAAAATAGCAGAGTGCAGAATATAGTTACAACATTATACTGCTACAGTTATGGTGTCAATGTACATAATGAAAAGTGCAAGATCCACACTGAGGTAGATTGGGATATCAGGATTGCACCTTTAGCTTAGAGATGTCTATTCAGTAGACTGCTGACAGAGGCGTAGAAACTATTCCTGAATCTGGTGGCACGTGGTTTCAAGTTCTTGTATCTCCTGTTCAATGGGAGAGGGGAGAAGGGATGGGAGATGGGTTAGAGGTAAAAATGGTCCTTTGATTATGTTGGCTGCTTTCTAGAGACAGCATGTGCAGATAGAGATGATTGTAGAAACAATCCCATCTGTCCATCGAGCCTGCACCACCTATCAATCACATGCTACCTTAATCCTAAAATAATCCCGTTTTTTATTCTCACTAATTCCCTTCAAATACACTGGCCAACAAAAGTATTGCTTCTGGTATCCTCCCCATTCATCATATAAACAATACGACTACGGATGCAGTTACAATGTTAACATTCTTGACGGAACTAATTGGCACCCTACAGGTTGTCATTTCACAAAAAAAATAAGTTGCCATCTGGCCGTGGCCCATGGCAATGTGCCTTATAAGAACAAATGAAAGAGGAACAGGACAGGCCATTTGCACAATGTTCCTCCAACTCCGTGCTTACCCCACAATTTAATAACATCACAGTTGATCATTTACCTCAATTGCACTTTCTTGCTCTGAATCCTGCATCCCTTTGCAATATCTAAAAATAAATCTGTCTCTATCTTGAAAATACTCAGTGACTGGAGGATCAATACCCTCTAATATAACCAATATCTTCTCACCTAGAACGGCCCTTTATATTGTGGTTGTGAAGCTTCTGCGAGCACTGCAATGATCAATGATCTCCCAGCAGCCACACACTGTATTTGATGTTCTGCCTTCAATGGCTAATCCCAGTGGAGATTTCCCACACTACACCTTTGAAGGTCCTACCTGATTTCCCCTCGTCCTTCCATTGGCATTTCATCCAAGATCGAAGGACTGCCTGTGTTGGCTTTAAGGCTGAAAGGTTCATTAAAAAAAGTTTAGGATTTGAAATTGTTCAATAGAACCTAACAAGCACTGCAATTTTTGACAGATATTGACAGATAAAGATGTTTTTTTAATAAACAGTTCATTTCTGATTCTTCAGGCTCAATCACTTTCATACAGATTATTTTGTTAATTTCAGGAACAAATGCATACCCGCTGTATGAAAGTATATCAGGACACTAAAAAAAACCATTACATATAATGTACAATTAAAATATAGAAGTAAAGTATTTAACACTCAATACGGTATTAGAGATAGAGCCCACATTTCCTATCATTTCTTTCATTTAAATTCTTCATCAATGCATTTGTTTGCTCTCTTTAATTGCTAATTAAATGCTCAATTTTATCTTGATTACTTCAATCTTCAGTTGATAGTCACCACATCTATGAGTTTGAATGCAGCTTTGCACAATGTTTCCCAGCACATGCATTTCTGACATACTGGATTATTTGCCAAAACAGAGACTGCAGATACTGGAATCATGAACAACAAAAAAAATACCGTTGAAGGAACCCAGGGGTCAGACAGCATCCAGCAATTTGTCTTTTTATTATGATCCTTTGCACACATTTACAATGACTCTGATACAGATGTAAATATAAAACTAAAATCTATGTAGTTGTCATAAGTGTCCTCCCTTCTAGCCATTCTCCTAGCTCCCTATTTACTTAAGCAGGCCATACCATTTAACTAACTTATCCCCACAATTTGTGAAGATACAAGAAATTGCAGATGCTAGAATGTTCAGCAAAAGCAAACTGCTGGAACAAAGCAGATCAGGCAGCATATGTGGAGGGAATAGATAGATAACTTTTTGGGTAAGGACCCTTCTTCAGACTGATGGACAAGTAATGTTTTGTATAAGAAAATAACTGCAGATGCTGGTACAAATCGATTTATTCACAAAATGCTGGAGTAACTCAGCAGGTCAGGCAGCATCTCGGGAGAGAAGGAATGGGTGACGTTTTGGGTCGAGACCCTTCTTCAGACATGTTTTGTTTCAGGACCTTTCTTCAGACAGAAGGAGGTTCCTGACATGAAACATCCTCTGCCCATTCTCTCCACAGATGCTGTGACATATTCTGCTCTCTTATTCTTCTTGGGGCAAGTCAGGCTTCTGAGACTTTGAATTGCTGTGTTTTTTTCTCAACTGCACTGCACATTATCTTTTAAAAAAACGTTACTTCAAAATGTTGTTATTATTTCTTAGATGATTGTTTGGTATTAAACCACGTACAGAAAACATTGCCTCCTATGTCTGTTGGTTTAATAATGTAAAGATTTTTAACAATTATCAAAGAAGTTGAGTATACAGTATGTTCTGTTTTATTCAGTATGATGCAAGCTTTAAATGATTCACAACTAAATATAAAGCAGTAGTGTGAGAGCCCATTTTGAGCCTACATACTGAGGCTATTGTCTACACTTTCACTCCAGTGGTTTAGTTGTCGTCGTGGCTATCCCTCGAGATCGAGGTTGATGGTCTACGTTCCGTTGTTTTTATGAACTCTGAGGTGGCTTATGAGTCCAATCCTGGCTTTGAAAGTTCTTTGGCATTCAGGGCAGGTAATTCCAAATGTCAGATGGGCTTTGGTTGTTGCAGCCTCTCTTTCCGTTTACTTCTCTTCTAATTCTGCACATCAGTTGGCTTCAAAGGTTGCTGTTCCTTTTTGGATGATAGTTCACCAGTTTCTTGTCCTTGGCATTGGTTTCCCAATTTTCGATGTCGATTTCACATTTCTTCATGCTGGCTTTTAAGGCGTCTTTGAATCTCTTCTTGTGTCCGCCTCTTTTACGTTTGCCTTCTTTAAGCTGGAAGTAGAAGGCTTGCTTTGGTAGACGTTCGTCTTCCATCCAAACAACATGACTGCTCCTCAGTTGGTTCTTGGTATAAAGACTTCAACAGAACATTTGCAGTGCCTTTTAGGCATTGTTACAGTGACTGAGCTTTGGGCAGCAAGAGAAGCATTAAGTCCCTCCATGCACTTGTATCGAGTCAAACCTTGTGTCCTACACCATCCTCCTCGATGGCCACTGAATCCATATCAGCAACAACTTTCAATCAAAGTTACTTTGATCTTAAGTTCGTCTGCACATTCAAAGAATAACACCTCCATAACAGCAGCAATGTCCAGCTAGTAAAGCAACTCATTTTGCACTTTTTGAGCACATTATATATATATATATATATATATATATATATATATATATATATATTGTTCTCTAAATCATTAAAGTTATTTCTATGTGGAATCAACTTCTTCACCTGGTGCTGACCCACTGTCCTTGTCCATAATGTTAAACTTCAGGAATATATCAGTTTAATTTATTGTCACAGTCAGCTTAGTTTATTGTCACGTGTACAAAGGTACAGTGAAAATGTTTTGTTGCGTGCTAACCAGTCAGCAGAAAGACAATACGTGGTTGCAATCAATCCATTTACAGTGTATAGATACATGATAGGGGAATAACATTTAGTGCAAGGTAAAGCCAGCAAATTCTGATCAAGGATAGTCCAAGGGTCATTCAATGATAGTCCGAGAGTCACTCAAGGATATATAATTGCTACCCTGCACACCAAAGTGTCATAATTCCCTATTTACGTTTTTTTTTAACATTGCAGCAATGTAAACATTGCATTTCAAGAACATTTGCATTGCACCAGCATCGACCACTGGACATTGTCTGAATAATGACATCAGCTAATATCATGACTCTTTCTGCATTCGTAATAATACTACCGCAGCCATTACTTCGTTATTTGAAATCGCTCTGCAGTCCATTTGTCTGTGTCAGGGACTTGTAATCAGTGATAATCAGCAACGTTTTCAGTTTTTTTGGTATGGTTGTTCTTATTATGGGCAGTTGATTAGAATCATTGTCTTCATCATAATCTCTGCAAAAGCAGAGTTGTTTTGGGACAGGAGACCAAAATGAAGAATTTAATGTGAAGGCCATTATAGTAATTTTGGGTGGTTCTGAATTCCAAACATTCATAACTACAGTTGACATATTTGAAGTTTAAATCAGCTGAATTGAGTTAAATGCTACTTCTCAAATCTTTTCTCCTTTCGTAGAAATTTCAAGACTAAATGTTCAATGGAAAATAATAATTGGGCAATACTACCTACCTTGGGGGCATTTTGCGATTTTGTGAAATGGATAGAATATGATTCCCTAATGGTCTGCAATATACTTTCCCCATTAATTTAAAGAAGGACTGAAGTGGAAAATCCATCTCTGGACTTTGCACATGGGATTGACAATGGTAGTATTTTCTTGACCGCTTGTTTACACAAAGGGTGGTGGGTCTGGAACAAGCTGCCAGAGGAGATAGTTGAGGCAGGGACTATCCCAACATTTTAAGAAACAGTTAGACAAATACAAGGATAGGACAGGTTTGGAGGGATATGAGCCAAACACGGGCAGGTGGGACTAATATAGCTGGGAAGTTGGACCGAAGGGCCTGTTCCACAGTGTATCACTCTATGACTCTATGACTCTAATTTCAGATGTTATCTCATTCTCATTTTATCCCCTGCCAGGTGAGGATTTAGCATCTTATCTCTATGGCCATCGGAAAAACTAAACTGTAGGATCATTTTCAATATTAAATTGGCAAAGGTGATGTACCCACAAATATAACATTTTCAAACAGATCTAGAGTCCTACATGAAAACATTTTAAAGATGTATTTAAAGATGGCAGGAAAGAACTGCAACATCACCCATTCCTTCTCTCCAGAGATGCTGCCTGCCCCACTGAGTTACTCCAGAGTTTTGTATCTACCTTATTTAAAGATGGCATTCCATTTAAGGGCCTGTTAATCTGAAGCAAGTAAGAATTTAATTGTTTCATTGTTGGTACAGATTACAATTAAACACTCATGACTCTTGGCATCTTTAGAAAAGATAATATCTCTTGTCTGTCTTCTCTAAAGATGTATGCGATGGTATCTTGCAATTTTATTAAATAGTCTGATTATATATCATGTTGACTTTTGACTATTTGGTCGCTCTAGGATACCATAATTTATCTTTTTAATTTACAAAAGTGAATACTGCTACTAACCTGCTGGTTAATATTTACACTAAAATAACAGCAAGTGGAAGTTCGAGGCTTTCATGAATATGGAAGCTACTCACCTAATGTATTATCAGTGTTATCAGTATTTATTAGATTCAGGTAAGCCAAAACTACTGTAATCTAATTTATTATTGAAGATTAAACAGTGCTAAATTTGTTGAAATATTCTTGATAATGTTAAGCACTATCAAGAATTTTTCGACAAATTTAGCACCGTTTATTCTTCAATAATAAATTAGATTACAGTAGTTTTGGCTTACCTGAATCATTGAATGTAAATTAACTGGTTTATTTATATAGTATTAATTGAATTGTTTTCATTCATTTAATAATATTAGCATTATAGTTAATATATGCCTGCCTTTTTGTTGGGTACGTCGAACAATCCCTTTTCCAGGCGTACACTGGCCCTATCCTTGAACTTTATCTCTGCCACAGTACATTGACGACTGCATCAGGGTTACCTCCTGCACCCATGGAACTCATGGACTTTATTAACTTCTCTATGAACTTCCACCCTGCATTCAACTTCACCTGAACTATCTCCAACACCTCCCCCCCCTTTCTTGATCTCACTGACTGACGTTTATTACAAACCTACAGCTATCTGGACTACACTTCTTCCCACTCTGCCTCCTGCAAGGACTCTACCCCCTACTCCCAATTCCTCCAGCTCTGCCACATCTGCTCCCTAGATGCGGTATTCCATGCCAGAACATCCGAGATGACCACATTCTATAGGGAACAGGGGTTCCCCTCTTCTATCACAGATTACTTGTCTCCTCTGTATTCTGTAGTTCTGCTCTTGTTCCCCCTCCCAGTTGTAAAAGGGACAGAGTCCCCCTAGTCCTCACTTTTCACCCCATCAGCCGTTGCATACAACACATCATCCTCTGATATCTGTGTTTCTCTGTGGCTTTGCATGACTACTAAATTATAAAGCTAAGGTATAAAATTAAAATCAGAATTACACGCAATAGTGAAGCACACTTATTATCATGACCTTTGGTTCCTTCAGTCGCTTGGGATTCTGAGATTTAGGCAGTTTGATGTGCTTCATGTTGTGGTTGGGAACCGACTGTATTTCTAATGATGTTTACGATTTGATAAAAATATAAGCACATATATGCACAGAATGGCAGACAAGTTGTGCTGGTCAGACCTTTCAGACACAACCAGATTACTCTACCGAGACATTTTAACAATCATATGGAACATTTTGTTTATATTTCATTCAGTTTTTGTCTTGACCAATAGTTTGAAATGTGCATTTGATATGTGAGGCTAAAGTATTGAAAACATGGTCATGTAAAGGTGAGTAAAAAGTTACAAGTCAGCATTTCTAAAAGAAGCCAACAAATAAATGAATTAAGTTCTCATTGTTTGCCTATTTCTCAAAGTAATTCTTGGTAGTCTTTTATTGTGAAAATAATATTCTGCAAACTAGTTTATTAATGTTCTTTCGACCAAGGTGAATTAGCTTATGAAGGGCTAATATGTTTTCCTGTACAGTAGCAGGACAACTATAATTCAATAAAGTTGAAGTCCTTCATTTGCAAGAGCATTTAGTGGTGTGAAATACTTGCATTCTAAAATCCTTTATTTCTGCAATAAACCTCCATCAATTTAAGATCTGTTCTTATTCAGTCGCACTATTTAGTCAAATCCCAAGGCTCCATAACTGTTATGATTGAATGTTTTCAAAGAAAGGTGTAAAACTAACAAGGAGTGCACAATCAATGCTAAATTCAAAGGTCATAAAACACATTTACAGTTAACACTAACGAACACCATGTGGATAATTGAATACAAGCACATTATGTATGTTTCAAAATGTATCAATATGTTATTATTCAACGCAAAAGCATTTATTTTCAATGGTAAAACATTATGTATTCTATAATTTCTGATCCAGTATTAGTTTGCTGCCCTCGTTCTTAATGGTATTAAATAATATAATGAAACCCAGACTATTTTGGACAATTCCTCTTTTGTTATGTCCATTTCATCTACTGAATTTGGGGCAAAACAAACTGCTCAAATTATTTTTTGATTAGCTTCCAAACTGCAGATTATTGGCTACACCAGTTTAAAAAAGGAGTCCTCGCAGCTTTCTCAAAATAACCTGCAATTGCAGTGTTTCTTTTCCGTGGTAGGAGGCCATTAATAGGTTACTAATAAGATATTGCACTGACCCTTAATGTTATCATTAACATTCTAATTTCTGAGTTCCAAGTGATAAGATTCCAACCACTCCTGAAAACCTCTAATAAACTGAGACCAGAATTTTGGGTCGGAGTCGTGAGATTATATCAGTGGATCATGTCCAATTCATTTGCATGAGCATAAATGGACATGGAGGAGTAACAATTCTATTGATATGATCAAAGTAGGACCTATTTTACTGCTGTAAACATTTTCATTACAGTATTCTTCAAAGTAAGGGGGATATTTATTTTTACATTGTGTATTTGGCTGGTATAGAGGCCTACAATCCCAGACTCAAATTGCTTTATGAAATTAGTTTAGCCATTTTTCGCCCCATTCTTTAAAAAAAATTCAAGATCAAAGCACAATGCAAACACAGTCCTGAAATGCTCACATTCTGCACTAGATGTTGTTGAATTGCCAATCCAAGTCATGGGATACGGAACAATCACTGAAGTGAAAAATGGAGAAAAGTACACTGAGATCTAATCACATTCTAACACAGTCGTGTTTGATGGTATTTTGCTCTCTGCAATTACCATTCTTTAGCTTAAATAGCCTGCAGGTATTGTAGATGTACCAGTCTGAAGAAGGGTCTTGACCTGAAACGTCACCCATTCCTTCTCTCAATAGATGCTGCCTGTCCCGCTGAGTTACTCCAGCATCTTATGTCTATCTTTGGTTTAACCAAGCATCTGCAGTTCCTTCCTCCACATGGTATTGTAGATGTGGAGGACAGTGAGGAAGATTGTCCAAGGTTACATTCGGATCTACGTCAATTGGGAAAATAGCGAAAGAATGGCAGACTGAATTTAACTCAAACAACTGAAAATTATGCATTTTGGGAAGTTAAACTTGGGGCGATTGAAGACCCAGGGATGCAAATGCATAGTTTCCTTAAAGTGTCAACTCACATAAACATGATGGTAAATAAGACATTTGACACACATCCCTTCATCAGATAGGATACTGAGTATAGGAGTTAAAATACCAAGATACAACTTTATAAGTCTTTGCACCTGGACAGCACCTGGAATATTGCATGCATTTCTGGTGACCATATTGTAGAAAGGAAGTGATTAAGCTAGAGAGGATGCAGAAAAGCTTTCTTGAGGATGTTGCTGGGATTAGAAGGCTTTAGTTATAAGGAGAGACAAGATTGGGTAGGATTGCTTTCCCTGGAGCAAACAACACCAATACCCAGGAAGGTTGATCTTGGAGATATATAGCATCATGAAGGGCATAGACGAGGTGGATGGTTACAGTCTATTTCCCAGGGTAAGGGAGTCTAAAACTAGAGTGGTAAATTAATGATGAGAGAGGTAATATTTAAAGGGAACCTTAGGGGAAGGATGTTCACACGAAGTTAAGAGGAAGTGGTAGAGTCATGCACAATTATAATGTTTAAAAAAACACTTGGAAAAGTTCATGAATAGGAAAAAAATAGAGGGACATGGGCCATATACAGGAAATGGGACTAGCTCAGGAAGGCACCTTGGTTGATATTTCCGAATTGGACCAGAGGACCAGTCTCTTTTCTGTACAACTCTATGAATTCTGCATTCCCTATAGTGCATTTTGCCCCATCTAATCCATAGGCTATTTCTAATTGTGGATAATCCACCTCTCTTTGTATTCAGAGTGGGCATGTTTAACTTTTATCCTTCATTTTCTGATCTCTGAATTGTCGAAACCTGAAACAAATATAACAGGATATGAAACAGTTCATTATTTAGCAACTATTTTGATTAAGAAATGGCTCCAGAACTGAAGAATGGGCAGGGAAATGTAAAAATGGAGAATGGTTTGGCTGGAAAATGTTTTCACTGGTGTTCCATAAATATGTTGAGAGATATTTCTAGGATTTGCAAATGACATGGAACAAGACATTGTTATAAATCTACCGATTTAAAGTAAAGTAGTTAATTAAAGAGCCCAGAGGACGTAGCACTAATTCTAACTTGAGTTGTAGACTTTCAACACCACGGTTCCTTATAGTTCAGTGGAAATAAATTAGATGATGCTGAAAAACAGATGTGGGACCCATAGTGGATGATTATTATAACCTGGTGTAGGCAGATGACAAATTCCTCCTGTTTGCTGTTATCAGGATTTCAACATCTGCCCAGTAGCAACTCGACTTTTCATTGTTTCCGCTGTCATGTTGAAATAAATTTCATGACTGTTCATCACTAGTTTCTATTAGATGGTGCTCCTTTTTAGATGAGAATGTCCTCTCTGTAGCACATGGTAAAAGTCTTTCAGGAGTTGGTTGCAAATTGGTAAAAAAAAGCATGGGATGAAATGGGTGAGAGCCCTCGGCACAATTTACAGGTGCTGCTCTGAAGGCTTGGTTGGAAGAGAGAGAAGTGACCCGGAAGAAGTAATCTCTATCCATAAGTGACCAAGACGTCCTCTACATAGAGGCTCCCATGCTATACAGACTACACTGTTGAGAATTGTGCTTGGGGTCAGTGAAATTGTCCCAGTGCATCTGGGCAAGGTAGAGGTGGACTTGGAAGAATTGAGGGCACTGATCTCAGGTCAGTAGAGATTTGTAGAGATTGATGGTCAACAAGAATTTAAAGCGCACAAGCAAAACATTTCTTATTTTTCCATACAGGTGAAGTTGGGCCACTTGGCTTATCACAATGACCATATTTTACTATCTGTCCTATGGATTGCTCCTTGTAGGGATGCACATAAGAGAATTGTCCTTCCGATCTGGCCTCTTGATAAGAGTCCTTTGTCCCCTCTTTCTGATAGGCAGCCATGCTCCCCTTTGCTCAGCATGTCATTTTAGGTTTAATTTCAGAGATGCAGTGTGGAAAATTCAGATGTTCATAAGTTCAGAATGAGGCCATTTGGCCCATCAAGTCTACCTCGCCATTCAATTGTGGCCGATTTATCTTTCCCTCTCAACTCTATTCTTCTGCCTTCTCCCCTTAACCCCCGGCACCCTACCTAATCAAGAATCTGTCATTTTCCACCTTAAAATATCCATTGACTTGGCAATGAATTCCATGGATTCACCACCCTCTGACTAAAGAAATTCCTCCTCATTTCCTTTTCAAAGGTATGTCCTTTAATTTTGAGGCTGTGGCCTCTGGTCCTAGACTCTCCCACTAGTGGAAACATCCTCTCCACATTCAGTCTATCCAGGTGTTTCACTATTTGGTAAGTTTCAAAGAGGTCCCCCCTCATCCTTCTAAACTCCAGTGAGTACAGGCCCAGTGACTTCAAATGCTCATCATATATTAACCCAATCATTTCTGGGATCATTCTCACAATTCTCGAATATAGGCACTTTGAATCCACACTGAACATCGATCACCCATACACTAATTTTATGTTATCCCACTTTTGCAACCTCCACACTTGTAATTTACAGAAGTCAATTAATCTACAAACTTGCACATCTTTGGAATGTGTGAGTAAATTGGATAACCCAGAGAAAACCCACACGGTCACAGGGAGAACTAGCAACCTCCACACAGAGAGCACATGTAGTCAGAATCAAACCCAGGTCTCTGGCTCTGTGAGGCAGCAACCCTACCATTGTGCCACTGTGCCCTCACTGCTCATCCTTATCATATTGCACTTCAGCATGGATTGCCATCCTTTCCTATGAGCCGTGATCAGGAAAACACAGTGACCCAAAAGAGGTGTTAAAATTGTGCATAGGGTAGATGCAGGGAAGTTTTTCCACAATGGGAGGCTCAAACTAATCCTTATGATGATTATTGAAAACTTTCTGTCGAGGATGAATAGAAATGCCATTGCCTCACAAATTCAGACCTAACCTACATTTTGTTCTACACCCTTTAAAAGTGCAGATTTCATAGTTGTGAACATTTACAATCTGTAAATAAGTGCAATTTACTGCAATAGCATTGCTATACTTGTGACTGTAATTAGCTCAAACACTGAGGAAAAGTTGATCTTCTCAGTAGTGTATAAAAATGATAAAGAAGGCATTTTAATTAAAAAGCATTTTCAACGGTTAAGTTGTCAGTAATATCTTATCACGAGATTTATTGGCCACTTCTTGTACCAGACAAATCACATTAACGGTTCCATTGTGAATGATGAGGATTGGTATGTATGACATTAAACTGGAGAGAATGAATTTGTTTAAATAGCAACATCTTATTTCTCTAGCATACGGAATCTGTTGTTTGTGTGTTGTAGATTCAATGTTTCAGTGATGTACATTTGTCATGCTTCTGCAATGGTGCTTCCAGAATACAAATTTGTGGTGCTGATGACAAGAGAGTGCTTGCCGTGCATTTGGGTTTATATGAAAGGAGTTCAACATTGGAAGGGGAAGAGAAATCCATTACTGCAGCCGAGGGAAAAAGAGGTAGAAAATGAAAATAATTTTATTGCCACTTGTTTAAATAATGTTTGTGTTTACATTTATTTAATGTTATATGAGCTGTTATATATATAAAAATAACTAAAACTCTCTGTCGCAGTGAGGGATGTGTGCTCCGTGCGTGTTGAGCTGATCGGCAGCGAGCGGCGGGGAACGGCGGGGCACGGCGGCGATCGACGGTGGCAACGGTGGAAACAGCCATCTTGTTGGACCCTCTGCCGCGGCCTCATGCAGCTCAAAGGAGAAGATGGGAGAGCAGGGGTGGCGCCCCCTCCCACGTGGGACCCGGACCAATCGGGCGTCGAGGGCTATTGAAGGACTTTTTTTTTAAGAAATGAAATAAACTAAACTTTTTTTTTCCTCTTTAAGCTGAACTGTTTTTTTAAATTAGAAAAATTTACACCCCCCCCCCCCACATTGGCCGTCACTACCATCACTCTGGGGAGAGGGGAGTGGGGAGAGGGGATGGGGGAGTGGGGGAGGAGAGGGTGCTGCACCAATGCAGGAGAGGTTTGGGCCCAACGGGTCCACTTGGTCTAGTATATATCTATAATCAAAGATAGACACAAAATGCTGGAGTAACTCAGTGGGACAGGCAGCATCTCTGGAGAGAAGGAATGGGTGTTACTCCAGCATTTTGTGTCTATCTATGATTTAAACCACCATTTGCAGTTATTTCCTACCTTTACCTACACCTTTTTATATATATACACACACACATATGTGTGTGTATACTGGAGTAACTCAGCGGGTCAGGTTGCATCTCTGGAGAAAAAGAATAGGTGACTTTTCGAGACGGAACCCTTCTGCAGATTGAAAGTAGAGGATCCCCAGCATTTTGTGTCTATATGTATGTAAAATAAACAACTCATATAACATTAAAGAAATGTAAAGACAAACATTATTCAAACAAATGGCAATACAATTACTGTCATTTCCAACCTATTAATGGATTTATTTTCCACTTCCAATGTTTAACTCCTTTAATATGTACCCAAATGTACAGCAAGCACTGTCTTGTCATCAGCACCATACAATTGTATTCTGGAGTGTCATTGCAGGAACATGACAACATGAAACATCAGTTAATACAAGTAATATATTGAAGACTGCCCTAGCAGCATGGTGCTAATTTAAATTTCAGCTGGCATTAAGAAATAACATCTAAACAGTGCCATAAACAGTGGCCATACTGACATTACAGGTGATTTATAAAAACACTTGTGTTCTGCCTTTTTCAAGTGCCTGTGATTGAGAGAAACCTCCTGTAGGAAAGGTATGGGGCAGTCCCTAAACCCCTTTATCAAACGCACGTTTTCCTCAACCTGTACTCTGGTAAGAAAATACCAATGGCTATTATTTATGAGGATGTGTAATTGTAAAGTGCTCAATATCATAATGCATTATATGAAATATCAATCTTCATACAACAGGTCAGGTGGTACATTAGGAAAAACTGTGTTAAAATCAATATTTAGCTACCATAAGAAATGTTAATGACACTTTCAAAATATGATAATTTAAAAAGTGTTATATGAGTGATTTACTGGAGAAATTGTTGTAGAATTTTGAACATGCATGGCAGGTTATTTATACTTGGGGAACAATCAGACAGGCAATGTGATTTGCCTTTTCAATTGTTATCTGAAGCATCTTTTCTACTGTCTCTGAATTCCTTTACATTTTATGTAAAAAAGACTCCTACCGAACAGACTTAAAGTAAGATCTGAAGTTTACTTACTGTTTTGCTTTCAAAATCTGCCTAATAAGGAGATTTCCTTTTCAAAGGATTGCATTTGAAGGATGCAGAGTAGATTCAACCCAGTTTATGCCAATTATTTCTTATATAAGCTGTTCAATGGAAGCCCAATCAACTAAATGTCTTTCATTAAAAAAAAATTTTTGATATATTTTCTTTCCCAAATATAACTGATTTATTTTCTCTGGAAGATCACGTCTGAGATGTAAATGCCGAATTGACATTAAGTTTAGTATTTTTCATTTCATCTCTAACTTTGTCCTATCCTTCTGGCCTTTCATCGCTGGCCTCTCACACCAGAAGCAGATTTAAAACAGCAAGAGTAAAAAGGTATAAATGTGGAATAATGCTGCAGGAAGCATATTTCCATGGTCAAATGTCAAAAAAATTAGGACTTCTTTAGAACCTTGTCAAGTGAAATCAAATAACTGCCCAGCTTAACAGCCTGGCATGCCATTATCTGTTAGTTCAAGCTGTCATCAATGACTGTGGGTGGAAACGATGGTCATTAGCTTAAAATGTGCCAGTAAGCGTGCACTTTTCTGTCTGACGGTAATTTACAGTCTCCAAATATGTAACAATGCTTGCTGCTTCTTGACAGGGGCCGAGCTCAACATTAATAATCATCCCTTGGCAGCCAGAGGCGACTGGATAAATACTCATTTAAAGCAATCGCTTTATTTCAGCCCTGTAATGACATTAACAAGGTTGGAATATGAGAATTACACAAGTCAGAACAAATAATTGAATATTTCACAGATAAAGGAGATGGCAAGGGCTCATCTGAATAATATTATACTCACTTGCTCTTAGCTCCGAACAATTACATGACGATGGAAAAGCTCTGGTAAATGATTTCTCTCCCCAATTAACTGGAGATCCTGAAAAAATTGAAAGATGCATTTATTTGGCATTGTTCCTTTACTGCATAAAAAAAAATGTCATCACAAAATTAGAAAAAACCCCATAAATTAAAGAAAGTTTAATGTGTGAAAAAAACATGTAAAATGACTGCGCAATGTTTGGATATTTTGTGACTTAATCAATTTTAAAATTATAAACTGGGAAATTGTATTTTCACTTAAAAAACCCCCAATGAACAATTTTCATCTTGTCAGGCAGGTCCCAACTATAATGTGTGGGATTGAGTTAAGAGTGACAAGGAGATGAGCACAAAGCACATTATCTTGACAAAATCAGGCTCAGAAAATTAGTTTGTGCTTGCATTATTAAAATAACAAGGAATATTTCATTCAGCTGTGCAAAATAGTCATCCTAATTGTCCACTTTAGCTGATTTCCTTCAGTCTTCACGATCAGTCAATTTATGCTGGAGGTTCTGAGATTCCAGAAATCCCATTAGGGAAAAGTGCAATGGCAGTCTAAAGCACCCTCATTTATTTTAATAACCTGCCAGGAAGGCATAAAAATGTTAAAGTTAGAAGTCTATAACATGACAGTAAACTGACTTGTCAGATCCAGATTAAAAATATGTTTCAAAGCACTTCCCCCTTCCCATGTGTCTTGAAAGGAAAATGAGAAACTAATTGGGAAATTACTTAGTTGGCTGCAATAATATTAATATTGATATTAATATTAACAGCTAAAATCAACAGTTGAATTGCCATGTTTATTTCTGCAATCTCAATTAACAAGAATAAAGATGGATGAGAATTAAATTGAAAATAAAAAAACAATTTAAATTTGATGCTGCAATCATTAGATTAGTACAAATGAATTGAATCGATTAACATTCACAACAAGGTCAATTATAGACACACAGTAAAACCCCTAGCAAAAAAACACATGTAGAGGAAAATGGCTCAAAGTAACAATATGCACAAGAAATCAAAGCTCTAATATTATAGTCATTTTATTTGCTCTGAGCGTGATTTACTGGTGGGAGTGAAAGGTGATAATGCTCTCCTGCATTATCTTTACTCTTCAGTTAAATACAACCGATCAGCCAAAACATTATGACCACTGACATTGGTTATCTTGTTACAATGGCACCTGTCAAAGGGTGGGATATATTAGGCAGCAAGTGAACAGTCAGTTCTTGAAGTTGATGTGTTGGATGCAGCAAAAATGGGCAGGAGTAAAGACCTGAGTGACTTTGACAAGGGCCAAATTGTGTGGCCAGACTACTGGGTCAGAGCATCTCTGAAACAGCAAGGCTTGTGGGGTCCTCCTGGTCAGCAGTGGTGAGTACCTATCGACAGTGGTCCGAGGAGGGACAAACCACAAACAGGCGACAGAGTGTTGGACACCCAAGGCCTATCGATGTGAGAGGGCAACGAAGTCTATCCTGTTTGGTCCGAACCGACTGTGGGAAGACGAAGACGGAGAGAGTGTGATGCTCTGGGCAATGTTCTGCTGGGAAACCTGGGTCCGGCCATTCATGTGGATGTCAATTTGACACGTGTCACCTACCTGGACATCGTTACAGACCAGGTACACCCCTTCACGGCAATGGTATTTCCTGATGGCTGTGGCCTCTTTCAGCAGGATAATGCGCCCTGCCACACTGCACACATTGTTCGGGAATGGTTTGAGGAACATGATGAAGTGTTCACGGTATTGCCCTGGCCTCCAAATTCTCCATACTCAATCCGATTGAGCATCTGTGGGATGTGCTGGATCGACAAGTCTGATCCACTGCGGCTCCACCTTGCAACTTACAGGACTTGAAGGATCTGCTGCTAATGTTTTAGTGCCAGATACCACAGGACACCTTCAGCGGTTTTGTAGAGTCCATGCCTCGGCGGGTCGGCGCTGTTTTGGCGGCACACGGAGGACCAACAGCATATTAGGCAAGTGGTCATAATGTTTTGGCTGATCGGTGTACGTCAAATAAAGTACTTAAACATCACAGTATTTTATTTTTGGCTGGAGAGGAGGGGGGACGGGGGGGCGGGGAGGGGGGGGGGGGTGGAGGGGAATTATGGGCCTGTCCCACTTCGCCGATTTTTAAGGCGACTGCAGGCGACTGTCACAGTCGTAGCAGATCACCGAAAAACCGTCTATTTTTTTAACCCTACGACGATGTCTACGACAATGACCACGACAATGCTTACGACAAGCTACGATAACCTACCACCTCGGCGATGGCAAGCTACGACAACCGGCGACCCATGATAAGAAAATGGTACCAGTCAGTATATCTATATCACAAAAAAGGCACGAGGATTGTAGGAGAAAACACAGTTCACTATTCCACACAATATTCATGCATTTGACAATTGTGGGCGGCTAGAATTATCACTCGGATGCAGCATGTCTTTGTTTCATTTCCCGAGGGCGGATATATGCCAAGATCTAGAATCGACCATTACACACCTACACAAGTGACTGCTGTACTCTGCTCGGCCGCTTTGCATGACAAACACGCATGAGAAAAAACTATTCGACAGCAACGTCGATCCACACAAGGTGCTCATTCGCGATACTTTCCTGACCCATGAAAGAATGGTGAGTAGGGTGGGCCACAAATTGTGGCGCAATCGTGTACCGTTTTGGCTGTGTAAAAGCACAAGTGCATGGTGCACACATACACACATACACACATATACACAAACAAACCGAGTTTTAGTAATATATATATATTACTCTGTAGAGGAAAGACCCCATCTGGTCTCCCAAACAAGCCGGCTAGGCAGATGAAGATAATTTTATTGCCACTTGTTTAAATAATGTGGGAAGTGGTTCTGGGACGCCGGAATGCACTGCTGAGCCTACTGGAGACGTCGTGGGTCCAATCAGCGAAACGTCGATGAAAGTAGGTGCCCACTTGATAATCCCAATGACGTGTCTGCCTAGCCTTTCTCAACATCGGAGGAGCATAGGTGAGTGTATAAGCCTCCCATCACCATCGGGAGCAAGTTGACATTTGGCACTTTGGATTTCTAACATCTTGTCCTGTGTATTTGGAAACATATAAGATAGATGAAGAAAATATACAAATTGATTTCTAAAATGATGAAAGGAATGGGCATTGTTGACGCAACTGATTCAATTTGGTGTGTAAATTTAGAACTGAGGAATAATAAGACAAAGAAATTATTTATAATTATGTTTTTTTTAGATTGGCAGCATGAACACTTGGAATAGATTGATCAATTCAACTGCAATTTTTCATAACCTGATTAGGAAAGAGTGAGCATCATGAATGTAAATGCAGATGGAGATTACTAAACATTCCATGATTAATGAAAGTTCGAAATTTGTCAGAAGTTAGGATACATTTCATGAATGTTCTGAGACAATATTTGTTGGATTTCAAATATAGAATTGAATAGCCATACAGGAATTCTGCTCCATCTACTGATTTCCACGTTTGAGTTACAAGTATCTACCTATACTGTATGAATAAAACACCAATTAGTTTTAAAAGCCTAAGTTCAATGAAAGCAATTAGATGGAGAAGTCTAAAATTTTAGTTCAAAATGTAAAATGATAGGGTGGTCTATCGGCACTACATATATTGGTACGTAGGGAACTGTAGATGCTGGTTTACACTGAAGATAAACATAATATGCTGGAGTCCCTCAGCCAGTCAGACAGCATCTCTGGAGAAAAGTAGGTGATGTTTTGGGTCGAGGCCCTTCTTTAGAATGAGAATCTGGAGAGAGGGATACAAGAGGTATGAAAAGGTACAGTACAAAGCAGAGATGGCTCGGATGGCCAAATAACCCACAATGGTCTATTGGCTGTCCCAATATTGGGTGAGGGAGAATCTATCTGGCTCGGAATCACTTGCCTTTAGACTCATCAAACTTGCATACCTTATCTCCTACCATTTACTCAAGTCGGTACCTTTCGCATTTAGCAACTGATTAAATGGTATGGCACAATGATTGTTGAAAGTTTGACATATGCCATGGCCAACGCATCATAGAATTTCCTATTTTTGCCATTTGGCTGAAAAACGAGATTTGCCATTCCTACATCCTATGGGGAAAAACAGTCTCAAAGTGAAATTGCAAGAACTTTGGAATAATTACTTGAACTCACCTTTAAATTTCATCAATCAACAAGTGAGTCAGTACGTTTGAAATCAAGAGTCTTTTGTTGTCTTGGTAACTATTGCAAGCTTTGGCATTGTAAATGATACCAAATCTGAGAAGCAGGATTTAATTAAAAAAACAAATACCAATAAACTAGTCTTTTAAGGACCTGATACAAAAAACTTTCATGTATTGATAAGAAGAAAGAAGCTCTCCTCACCCATATATCTTGCTGTCTGGCAGATGCTATAGGAATTCAAGGCATCAATATCCTCCCCTCAGTGAATGTACATTTTGCCCTTCTTTCAGGTGTTGAATAACAAATGCTTTTGTTGTAGTATGGGCTTGGAAAGTAGAATACATTTCAATATGGCAGCTCAGACCTTCTTCAATTAGATCAGGAATCTCTGTGGTTATGAGAAAACATGGGAATTTTAGTTTAGTTTAGTTAAAAGATACAGTACGGAAACCGGACATTCGGCCCACCGAGTCCGCATCGATCAGCGATACCCGCACATTAACACTATCCCACACACTTGGAACAATTTACACTTATACCAAGCCAATTTACCTACATACCTGTACGTCTTTGGAGTGTGGGAGGAAACCGAAGATTTCGGAGAAAGCCCACGGTCACTGGGAGAACATAAAAACTCTGTACAGACAGCACCCATAGTCTGGATCGAACCTGGGTCTCCGGCGCTGTAAGGCCACAACTCTACCACTGTGCCACCTTGCTGCCCCGGTATGAGGATCAATTTTTGAATGGATCAGGGGTGAAATTATGTCAATATAGGCTTGCACAGTGAATGGGCAAGAAAGTGATCAAACATAAATTTACAAAATGACTGCTATCAACTCCTTGAATGAAAGGGGTAGAGGATGTAAGAAATCAAA
This sequence comes from Rhinoraja longicauda, assembly GCF_053455715.1. Lineage (NCBI taxonomy): Eukaryota > Metazoa > Chordata > Chondrichthyes > Rajiformes > Arhynchobatidae > Rhinoraja > Rhinoraja longicauda. Next base: position 64,177,341 of record NC_135954.1, on the reverse strand, counting down.
AATAGGATCTGATGCATTGGCAATGTTGGCCACTCACAGGCATGTTCTGGTAACCTCATTGATAACATAATAGAGAATCAAATTACTTTAATCTAATGCTTTAAAAAATTGAGGAATGTCATAAACTTGGAACTAAAGAGCTAATATCATGAGAGACCAATGTTTTAATATTCTTTTAAAAATCAAAATGTGTTTTGGCATTGTAACATTGGGGCTTTCCTGAGTTGTGGGTTGTGAGAGAAGTTTGAGTGTGAACTAATTGACAAGCACATTTAGTTCAAGTTATTAAACATGCAAGTAGCTGCATCATTGGAAATAGCTTCTAAAAATGAGAGATTTTCAAACAGTGCATAACATTGGCGTTAATGCTCCTGCCATTTGCCCAAGTACTGCAACAGCAGAAACATTGACTCAGTGCTTGGTCACATTAGAGAGATTTGTTCAAAAGGCAAATCTGGAGGGAATATCTGCTACTGATGTAATGGAAATCACTCAGAACATGTCTACCAGTTCAAATCAGCAAGATACTTTAATTGCAAAGTAAAGAATATATCACCTTAATATTTAAAGCTAGGTTTAGTACTGGAAGCCTAGGTAATTCTGGCCATGTAATTGCTCAACAAAAGTTGAAAAAATGTAAAATGGAAAGCAACAAAAATATCACAGTTAATGAGTAATGTGAGAAACATTATTTAAACAATGCAAACACACTATTCACAATGGAGGTTGAGGAAGAAATGCAATGATTTCCCCCTCCCCCTCCCCCTCCCCCTCCCCCTCCCCATCTTCCCCTCCCCCTCCCTTTCCGTTCCCCCTTCCCTTCCCCCCCACTCCATCCCCCTCAACCCCTCTTATCCTCTCTCCCCCCTCTCTCCATTCGCCCCTCCACCCCACTCCCTCCCTCCCCTCCCTCCCTAGGAGATAGATTTACACTTTAAAATGTGAATAACTTTAAATATAAGACCGATTTCAATGTAACTTCTTCCATTAGCATCAAAGGGACGATAGTGAGTAAGGTGGGCCTAACATTGTTGCGCTATCTCGTACCGTTTTGACTGTAGTTCAGGAACAAACAAACAAACAAACGAGAGTTTTTAGTATATAGATTAAACCAGTATTTCTTTAATGCTTCTGATGGGAAGCAATACCCTATCATTTGAGATATTTGGTCATGTGTGTTATGCACATGAGAACCTTCTGAAAAGAACTTCAAACAAAGTAGACTCACCTTGTTTGAGCCAATTTCTCTCATGGATTAGTCCAAATAGTCTGCAACATGCTTTCTTTTACAGCCAGGGGCATTCTCGGACATATCCTTTACACAATTCAATTTAAAGTTCAGTGGTGCAAATCTCTAAAGCAAATTCTGCCAAAGACTAAACTAACAATTTGAAATAATATCTATGGAAAATAAATTAGGTTGGTGGCACTCTGGCTTGGTGTGAGAATGTAGTGGAAAAGACACAAAAAATGGATCTTGTGTTCAGTAAGCCTTTGAGCAGTAATCATGCTGTAGATAATATGCAAGGTCAAATGCTCTGTGGAGTAAGCTTTCATTGATTTCCTCCACCAGCCCCTGCAGCAAACTTCTTTTCATCCTTGGTAATTTCATTGTTCATTAACTATCTTGCTGTCTATCCTGAGTTCTGTACCTTCCAATTTTCACTCAATCTCCCCCCCCCCCCCTTCCCCCTCCCAGGTAAAACTCTGACAATATTCTCAGATTCCTGGCCTTTCTCTGTTCCGTGGTCTTGTGATGCAGGATGAGAATATGTCTTAATTGATGTCTTGATCACTAATTGAGCTATCTCTGATCATGCGCCAATAATACATTTCTTCCATTCAAATGTTCTCTGTTTCTATGGCAGACTTGGAAAAATGTTTTGTGCAATTTAAAACCTTAACTATTTGACCATCTATCAGAAATGTTCGACATCTATTTATTTATTCAACCACACCTATACCTCTAGATTTGCTCCCCAAGTTCTCATTGAATATATTGTTATTTAATTCCTATTGCTACCCCCTGGTATAATACTCATCTTCATATCCTTATTTCAAGGGACATACACTTCAAGCACTTCTGGCAAATAATTAGTTTAGTTATTCACAGTAAGATCTGTCAGGCCACGGAAATGACTACTATGCCAAGGTCTCATTTCTCAGAGCTGTTCATTATTCCAAGATCATCTTGAACTGGAACAATACACCTTGCTTCACTTCACTCCTAAAAGCTGCATCATCTTCCCCATCTCTAAAATAAAACAAAACTACAGATATTCTCCAATTCTGAAAAAAGACCTTGCACACAAAATGTCAGCCGTTTCTCATATCACTGATGTGGCCTGACCTGCTGAATGTTTCCAGCAATATCTGTTTTCACTCCTGCCCATATTTCCTCTAGTTCGTTTTTCTCCTCTCATGGATCACCTCCATACACATACATTGCCATTAACTACCGACTCATCCTCTTGCCTCCCTGATCTGTTAATGATTTCCTCCCTTCCGAGACTTCTCCCTTCTGCATCAAACCTGCTGCTTTCATCCTAATCCTCAAAAATATAAACCTCAACTTTTCAATCCTTGCAAGCTGTTCCCTCAACCCCAATCTCTTCTTCCCCTCTCCTTGAACATACTTTAGTCTCCAAAACGTATCCTTAGCTCTGCCAGAGGTTCTTGTTTGAAACCTTACCATTAGTTCACCCCTAATATCAAAATAGCTTTCAAAGGTGCCATCCTACTAATTATCAGGTTTGGAATTCTTCACAAATTTTATTCCCAAGGCACCAGTTTTACCTGTCTTTCTCGTAAATGTCAGGAACTGAACTCAGCAGTAAGCAACTTTTAACTTGTGATGCCATATTTGAACCAAAGTTGCACTTAGGGGCCCTCATGTCCGTGCTGTGGTAGTCTGGCGTGCTGACCTCTACCGGACCGAGGCCAGACGACAACTCTCAGACACCTCTTCCTACCTATTCCTGGACCATGACCCCACCGACAAACACCAGACCTTTATCATCAGCACCATCACGGACCTCACCATTTCCGGCGATCTACCCTCCAGTGCCTCCAATCTCATAGTTCCCCAGCCCCGCACGGCCCGATTCCACCTCCTACCCAAAATCCATAAACAGAACTGTCCCGGCAGACCCATTGTCTCTGCCTGCTCATGCCCCACCGAACTTATCTCCACCTACCTCGATTCCATCCTATCCCCTCTGGTTAAATCCATCCCCACCTACGTCCAAGACACCTCACACGCTCTCCATCTCCTCGATAACTTCCAGTTCCCAGGCCCCCACTCCCTCATCTTTACCATGGATGTCCAGTCACCGGGCGTACACCGGCCCCATCCCCGAACTCAACCTCCGCTACATCGACGATTGCATTGGTGCTACCTCTTGCACCCATGCAGAACTCACTGGCTTCATACATTTCACCTCCAATTTCCATCCTGCCCTTAAATATACCTGGACCATCTCCGACATCTCCCTCCCGTTTCTGGACCTCACCATCTCCATCACAGGAGACAGACTAGTGACGGATATTTACTATAAACCCACTGACTCGCACAGCTATCTGGACTACACTTCTTCCCACCCGGTCCCCTGCAAAAAGTCTATCCCCTACTCCCAATTCCTCCGTCTACGCCGCATCTGCGCCCGGGATGAGGTGTTTCACACAGGGCTTCAGAGATGTCCTCGTTCTTCAGGAAACGGGGCTTCCCCTCCTCCATTATAGATGAGGCTCTCACTAGGGTCTCTTCTACATCCCGCAGCTCCGCTCTTACTCCCCCTCCCCCCACTCGCAACAAGGACAGAATCCCCCTCGTTCTCACCTTCCACCCCACCAGCCAGCGGATCCAACAAATCATCCACCAACATTTCCGTCATCTACAACGGGACCCCACCACTGGCCATATCTTCCCATCCCCTCCCCTCTCTGCGTTCCGCAGAGACTGTTCCCTCCGTAACTCCCTGGTCCACTCGTCCCTTCCTACCCAAACCACCCCAACCCCGGGCACTTTCCCCTGCAACCGCACGAGATGCAACACCTGTCCCTTTACCTCCCCCCTCAACTCCATCGAAGGACCCAAACAGTCTTTCCAGGTGAGACAAAGGTTCACCTGCATCTCCTCCAACCTCATCTATTGCATCCGCTGCTCCAGATGTCAACTTATTTACATCGGCAAAACCAAATGCAGGCTCGGCGATCGCTTCGCTCAAACCTGCGCTCGGTCCTCATTGACCAAACTGATCTCCCGGTGGCCGAGCACTTCAACTCCCCCTCCCATTCCCAGTCTGACCTTTCTGTCATGGGCCTCGTCCAGTGCCATAGTGAAGCCCACCGGAAATTGGAGGAACAGCACCTCATATTTCGCCTGGGCAGCTTGCAGCCCAGTGGTATGAACATCGACTTCTCCAACTTTAGATAGTTCCTCTGTCCCTCCCTTCCCCTCCCCCTTCCCAGATCTCCCTCTATCTTCCTGTCTCCACCTATATCCTTCCTTTGTCCCGCCCCCCTGACATCAGTCTGAAGAAGGGTCTCGACCCGAAACGTCACCCATTCCTTCTCTCCCGAGATGCTGCCTGACCTGCTGAGTTACTCCAGCATTTTGTGAATAAATACCTTCGATTTGTACCAGCATCTGCAGTTATTTTCTTATACTCATGTCCGTGCCACCTGGAAGGCTGCCTATCTTCATCGTGTAACATCCAGTCTTTTCTTAACTCAGCTGTTGATGAAACACTCTCCCATGTTCCTCCAGACAACAATTTAAAACCTACATCTGGCTATTTCCCTTATACTGCACTCCATAAATATGAGGCTATTTAAATACCCAGCACCGTAATTCTCTTGTATTGGTGGGTGGTGGGAAGGGGAGGGGCATATAAATTGCCAAGGTTTTTGCGTTCCTCCAATTCTGAGTGGTCGTGAATTCTTCAAGTTTAACTGCTTGATGAATGGTGGCTGTGCCTTCATCTGGAAATGCTCTGAACTTTGTAATAGTCTCTGAAACATTCCTTCCTGTCCCTCTTACTCCTTTAAGATACTCTTAAAAACACTAAACTCTTTGACCAGGTCTTTATGTCATCATTTGTCCTAACTTCTACGGTGTCAATTTTTTGTGTTTTGATTTTTTTTGTTGGACATTTTTCCTGGTGAGACATGATGCAACAGGTGTTGTTAATGTTGTCCAAATGAGGACATAAGGTTTCAATGAAAAGATTATGTAAAAGGCTGAATGGCATTTGATCTGCATCTATTCTTGCAGAATGTTGTTATGCTTCAACAAATCATTATCAGTGCATTTAGCATGCAAATTAATGTATTTTAGTACTGTGAATTGATTAGCTACATTTCAAAGGAACAAATGACATTTCAATTGACACCTACAGTCATTATTGTTTGCCTTTCCAATCTGGGAAGGGTAACTTTGCTCTTCTGTACTTCCAGGAATTAATACACTGCTAAATTAAAATGTTTATTCTAACAATGCTTTAGATGTGTTTCATGCTGCATTTTTTTCCATTAATTGCCTTGTGTAGAAAAGCCTTAATTCAGGTGGCCTAACATATTTGTCTATGAAACTATATTACACAGAACAGCTGCATTACTTCAGCATATGAAAATCTATTTGCATTTTAAATATTCTTGAAGTTGTTTTTAAATTCATAAATATTTGGTTTCAAAATACATTTGAAGTATTGATTTAAAGCGCCTCTGGACTGTAACAGTACATTTCGGTTAACTGTGGTTTTAGTGAGCTGTAAATTGTCTATTGATTTTTAGCATGAGGCTAAAGTATCTGCCAAAGATGAAAATCATGTCAAAACACATGATGCAAACAAGTAAGCAGGCATGAAATGGCAAGTGTTCTTTGTTCAAGCTTTGTGTCTTAATGGTGCTTGCCCACATATTGAGAAGATGATGGGATGGGCTAGTTATATTGTAGAAGCGGTTTACTAGAATACTGCCTTGATGATAGGGTATTAGCTATAAAGAAAGGTCAGACAAACTTGGATTGATTTATATTTTTAGGTTTAGTGATACAGAGTGGAAACAGGCCCTCCAGCCCACCAAGTCCATGCTGACCAAAGACCACCCGTTCACTAGTTCTATCCTACACTCTAGGGACAATTTGCAGAAGCTAATCAACCTACAAATGTGCAGGTATTTTAGAATATGAGAGGAAACCGGAACATCTGGAGAAAAACCCACGTGGTCACAGGGAGAACGTACACACTCTGTACAGACAGCAGCCGTGGTCAAGGATTGAACCAGGATCTCCGGCGCTGTAAGGCAGCAACTCTACTGCTGCACTATTATGTTGCCCCAAATGTTGTTTTCTCTCGAGCATTAGAGGCTGAAGGAAGACCTGATATAAGTATATAACGTTATGAGAGGCATAGATCGAGCAGACAGTCAGGACTCTTTTTCCTGGGTGGAAATATCAAAACCTAGAGGTACATAGGTTTAAGATGAGAGGTGAAAATAGAGACGAAATGTGTGGTTCAAGTTATCTACACTGAGAATGGTAGGTGCCTGCAACGTACCTGGATATTACCTGGGATTGCCCACCTCATGCTGTCTAATTATAGTTAATAATAATGATAATAATATATTCCTTTATTCGTCCCACACTGGGAAAATTTACAATGTTACAACAGCAAAGTGGATAGCAAGAGAGCAAGAGATCATTCATTATAAATAAATAAAAGATACATAAATTGTCATCAGTTTTCTGTGTGTTCTTAGCTGTTATTGTTGACTCGTCTGCTGGGAGCAATGCTGGTTGTGCAATCTCACAGCAGCGGGAAGGAAGGACCTCCTTGGGGTGAAGGTGTCTGTCACTGAAAGAGCTACTCAATGCAGTAACAGTGTCCTGCATGGGGTACGAGTCGTTGTCCAGCAGTGATGTTAGTTTTGCCATCATTCTCCTCTCTCCCACCACCTGCACTGTGTCGAGGGGGCAACCAAGGACAGAGCTGGCCTTCCTGACCAGCTTGTTGAGTCTCTTCCCTTCCGCCGCTGAGATGCTGCTGCTCCAGCAGACCACTCCATAGAAAATGGCCGATGCCACCACCGGGTTGTAGAAAGTCCTTAGGAGTGCCCCCTGCACTCCAAAGGACCTGAGTTTCCTTAGCAGATAAAGTCTGCTCTGGCCCTTTCTGTATAGTGGGGGGTAGTGTGAATTGTGAGGAAGATGCAATAAGGCTGCAGGGTGACCTGGACAGGTTGTGTGAGTGGGCGGATACATGGCAGATGCAGTTTAATGTAGATAAGTGTGAGGTTATTCACTTTGGAAGTAAGAATAGAAAGGCAGATTATTATCTGAATGGTGTCAAGTTAGGAGGAGGGGGAGTTCAACGAGATCTGGGTGTCCTAGTGCATCAGTCAATGAAAGGAAGCATGCAGGTTCAGCAGGCAGTGAAGAAAGCCAATGGAATGTTGGCCTTCGTAACAAGAGGAGTTGAGTATAGGAGCAAAGAGGTCCTTCTACAGTTGTACCGGGCCCTGGTGAGACCGCACCTGGAGTACTGTGTGCAGTTCTGGTCTCCAAATTTGAGGAAGGATATTCTTGCTATGGAGGGCGTGCAGCGTAGGTTCACTAGATTAATTCCCGGAATGGCGGGACTGTCGTATGTTGAAAGGCTGGAGCGATTGGGCTTGTATACACTGGAATTTAGAAGGATGAGGGGGGATCTTATTGAAACATATAAGATAATTAGGGGATTGGACACATTAGAGGCAGATAACATGTTCCCAATGTTGGGGGAGTCCAGAACAAGGGGCCACAGTTTGAGAATAAGGGGTAGGCCATTTAGAACGGAGATGAGGAAGAACTTTTTCAGTCAGAGGGTGGTGAAGGTGTGGAATTCTCTGCCTCAGAAGGCAGTGGAGGTCAGTTCGTTGGATGCTTTCAAGAGAGAGCTGGATAGAGCTCTTAAGGATAGCGGAGTGAGGGGGTATGGGGAGAAGGCAGGAACGGGGTACTGATTGATAGTGATCAGCCATGATCGCATTGAATGGCGGTGCTGGCTCGAAGGGCTGAATGGCCTACTCCTGCACCTATTGTCTATTGTCTATTGTCTATTGTCTATAGCACATCGGTGTTTTCAGTCCAGTCCAGTTGATTGTTGAGGTAGACACCCAGGTACTTATAAGAATCCACCCTCTCGATGTCCATTCCCTAGTTTTCCCCGCGTTGATCCGGAGGCAGTTCCGCTGGCACCAGTCCACAAACTCCTTGATCAGTTCTCTGTGCACCCTGTCCTCGTCGCCTTTGAAGAGGGCGATGATGGCAGAGTCGTCAGAGAACTTCTGTAGATAGGAGTCTGTGCCTGAAGTTCGCAGTGTACAGGGTGAACAAGAATGGCGCTAGCACTGTTCCCTGTGGAACCCCAGTGCTGCAGACCACCCTGTCCGTGACCAGGTCCTTTGTCCTCACATACTGTGGTCGGTTGGTGAGGTAGTCCAGAATATAGGATGTGAGGTGGTGATCCACTCCTGTGCGCTCCAGCTTGCCCCCCAGAAGCCCCGGCTGGATGGTGTTGAATGCACTGGAGAAATCAAAGAACATGATTCTCACAGTGCTATCCGGCCTCTCCAGGTGTGAAAGAGCTCTGTTCCACAGGTAAATGATGGTGTCCTCCACCCCGATGCGAGTCTGGTAGGTGAACTGCAGCGGATACATTGATGCTCTCACCAGGGAATTCTAATTAAAGGTCAATAAGATACCACTCAACATCTGCGAGAAGATGGATAAAATTTTGAAAGATTAATTTTATGTGAAACTGGCACAGAAGAGGAGATGAGATGGGGCAGCATGTTGGGTCAGGTGTCTCTCTCCACTTATGTTCTTCTGTTCTTGGAGTGGAACCTGAGACTCTTGAAGAGGAAGCTCAGCTTTCTGCTATCATTGTTCTGGATATTATCTCCCCAGAGTGCGGAACTTAGGATGCAGCAAGTTTCACATTGGAATGGAACTAATTTGGAGAAACCCTTCACTCAACGTTGCCCAACTCCACACTAACGTCACCCCAGCTTCAGTCACAGATCTGCATAGAACTATTCTAGATCTAGCCATTTACACAATGTGATTGCAGGAATCCCGCCAGCAAGTAACTCATCTCCTAACTCTCCAAAGCCTGTCTATCGTCTAAAAATCCAAGTCAAGAATGTGATGGAGTAATCTCCACTTGTCTGGATGAATTTACTTTCAACTACATTCAATAACCTCAGCACCACACAGGACATAGCAGTCCACCTGTTAGGCACACCATTCACAACCATTCACTCATCCCATCAGCAGTGCACAGTAAAAGTGCATGATGCACTTTAGCAACTCACCAAGAAAAATCATCTATCCGTGTTCTCCAGAGATGCTGCTTGACTGGTTGAGTTACTATTGTACTTTATGTTTCCTCAAACCCACTTCAAGGACCCGCATCACCCTGGCCGCGCTCTCATTTCACTTCTGCCACCGGGAAGAAAGTATCGGAGACTGAAAATTGTACCATCCATGTTCAGGAACAGCTTCTTCCCGACGACCATCCGGCTATTGAACACTACAATCTCCAACTAAACTATGAATTACAAACTGCCCTGGTTGCACTTGGGACTTTTGGCTTTGTTTTCTTTTGCGCTATATTGTTTTAAAAAAATTAATTCAGCTCTTTTTTGTTTGTTTATTATGCTATCTATTGAGTACTGTGTTTACAAACCTGTTATGATGCTGCAAGTAAGAATGTCATACTTCCGTTTTGGCACATATGACAATGAAACACTCTCGATTCTTGGCTCTTCCTTTGACAGCACTTTTGCGTAATGTTTTAATTTATGTTCTTTTTAAATTGTGATCTACTTTTTTCTGTTTCCTTATTTCAAGTTTTTATTGCAGAGCAATCATTCTACTTCCCGTCTGGAGAATAAAAAGAAACATAGAAACATGGAAACATAGAAAATAGGTGCAGGAGTAGGCCATTTGGCCCTTCGAGCCAGCACCGCCATTCAACATGATCATGGCTGATCATCCAAAATCAGTACTCTGTTCTGGCTTTTTCCCCCATCTCCCTTGATTCCCTTAGCCCTAAGAGCTAAATCTAACTCTCTTTTGAAAACATCCAGTGAATAGGCCTCCACTGCCTTCTGTGGCAGAGAATTCCACAGATTCACAACTCTCTGGGTGAAAATGTTTTTCCTCATCTCAATCCTAAATGGCCTACCCTTATTCTTAAACTGTGACCCCTGATTCTGGACTCCCCCAACATTGGGAACATTTTTTCTGCATCTATCCTGTCCAATCCTCTAAGAATTTTTTATGTTTCTGTAAGATCCCCTCTCATCCTTCTAAATTCCAGCGAATACAAGCCCAGTCGACTCATTCTTTCATCATACGTCAGTCCTGCCATCCAGGGAATTAACCTGGTGAACCTATGCTGCACTCCCTCAATAGCAATAATGTCCTTCCTCAAATTAGGAGACCAAAATTGCACACAGTACTCCAGGTGCGGTCTCACCAGGGCCCTGTACAACTGCAGTAGGACTTCTTTGCTCCTAAACTCAAAAAATGCTGTTCAATTATTAATATTGTGAAAAAGATTGAAAATCACATATCAGAATAACACATAGGTTTAAAAACAACAACATATATAACTGCTCTAGTTTTAACCAACACAATCCTGCCTATGTGTTTTGCAGGTACAGTAAATTTAGTAAACGCAACTTATTTTGGTCTTGTAAGAATTGAGTGAGGAAATGCAGATTTTTATTCACCTATAAAAAAACATTGCCTTCAGGATACTCTGTGTTGTTAACACTTGTCAGTCAACTATAATATGATGTAAATGAGGCAGTGAGTTTTCAGTACTTTTTCTTCTAATCCTCTACCATTCTTTTAATCAGTGAGCACACAGAGGACAATATCTATTTTCATCTATCTAGTTAGGATCTCTAAAGGAATTAAAGCTGTTTTCCACCCTGCACAACAGTAGGTAAGGACTTGGCTGTGATCTCAGGCTTCAGGGAATTCTCATTAAGTGCAGATACTACGATCGAAGAAGCAAGGATTGGCTACTGGATTTTTAATCCCTGGTGCCCGATGTCAGAAGCTGTAGTTATTTAGGATCTTTGATTAGTCTGAGCACTGCTCTTTGATCAAGAGAACTTCTGAAGATGCTGCTGCATCGCTGTGATTTGGGGATAGACTGGCTGGTAAAAAAAAGAGAAGCACTTTAATTTAAAACTCCACCATTGGTGTTAGTCCTTCTTTCCGGGTACAATTTCAAACTGTTGGAAAATAACATTTAAGAGATTTACAAATTTCCTAATAAACAAATTGACCTGGGGAGCTTAGAGATATATGAACTTTGATCAATTTTTTGAACTACAAAATGATTTGGAGTAAACATTGATTTCAGTATTTCTCCAAAAGTTGATCAAATACATCATAATTTATTTTTGCTATCTATATAGCATGGCCAGATTTTTTATGAACATCTTTTGAAGATATTTAATTGTCTCTTGCACCTGGACTATGACAATTTCACTTCTACATATAAATGTGCAATGTGACACAATACGTCATCACTGAATGAAAAGAGTTCTCCCTTTGGAGTTATTTTAATTGAAGAAATCTAATGCAACTTTACCTCCAGCCTGATGTAATGTTGGAAGAATATAGTAGTGTTAGGGAAAATAGAGGAGTTAATATTTTGCAAGTGGGATCCTCAGTAAAAGAAAAGGAAAAAGGTGTATAAGATCGTGAGAGGGTTAGACTGCATAGATTCACAATGTCTTTGATCCAGAATAGGGGAATCAAGAACCAGGGGACAATGGTTTAATAGACAATAGACAATAGGTGCAGGAGGAGGCCATTCGGCCCTTCGAGCCAGCACCGCCATTCAATGTGATCATGGCTGATCATTGTTAATCAGTACCCCGTTCCTGCCTTCTCCCCATACCCCCTGACTCTGCTATCCCTAAGAGCTCTATCTAGCTCTCTCTTGAATGCATTCAGAGAATTGGCCTCCACTGCCTTCTGAGGCAGAGAATTCCATAGATTCACAACTCTTGAAGGTGAGGGGGGAAATATTTAATAGGAACCTAAGGGGCAACATTTTTTACGCAAATGGTGGCAGGTAGATGGAATGGGCTGTGAGGAGGTAGTTGAGGCAGGTACTATCGCAATGTTTAAGAAACATTTGGACATGTACATGGATTGGAAAGGTTTGGAGAGATATGGGCCAAACACAGGCAGGTGGGAATAGTGTAGATGGGGCATGTTGGTTGACGTGGGCAAGTTAAGCTGAAGGGCCTGTTTCCATGCTGTATGACTCTGTGACTCTGCAGCACATTTATGCGATCAAAAACAGAAATTGATAAATAGTGATGTGGTGAAAACTCCGTGGTATTGTTTCCTCTGCTGCAGAGTTACAATGCCAATTGCCATCTCAGGCATTATCTTCCCGAATGATGTGTGCCTTCCATGGGATCTCAGTCTTGCCTTTAAGGTTTGCTTAGTTTTGAGATACAGTGCGGAAACAGGTCGGAAGAAGGGTCTTGACCTGAAACGTCACCCATTCCTTCTCTCCAGAGATGCTGCCTGTCCAGCTGAGTTACTCCAGCATTTTCTGTCTACCTTCGAGCGAAAACAGGCCCTTGAGCCCACCGATTCCTCACTGACCTGCGATTCCCGCACATTAACATTATCCTACACACACTGGGGACAAATTACATTGAAACCAAGCAAATTAATGTACAAATCTGAACGTCTTTTGAATGTGGGAGGAAACCAAAGATCTCATACAAGCAAGCACTCGTCGTCAGGATCGAACCCGGGTTCCTGGCGCTATAAGGTAGCAACTCTACCACTGCGCCACCGTGTCACCCATAGGTGTCGGAGAATCAAGAGCCAGAGGACATATATTTAAGGTGAGAGGGGAAAGATTTAATAGGAACCTGAGGGGCAATGATTTAACTCAGAGGGTAGTGTGTATATGGAACAAGCTACTAGAAGAGATAGTTGAGGCAGGTACTATAACAATATTGAAAAAAAGTCATTTGGAAAGGTACATGAATAGGTTTAGGTTTAGGGATAGGTTTAGAGATTTAGAAAGATATGGGATGAATAACACATGTCAGAAAATGGGTATAGCTTAGATGGGGCATCTTGGTTAGCATGGATGAGTTGGGCTGAAGGGCCTGTTTCCCTGCAATATGGGAAGTCAAAACATTAGTCTAAGAACTGAAGGCACAGCCTTCCAACAAAAAGACATAACTTTTGAAAGGAGGAGGAATTTCTTTAGCCAGAGGGTGGTAAATCTATGGAACACATTGCCACAGACGGTTGTGGAGGTCAAGTCATTGGGTATTTTTAAAGTTGAGATTGACGGGTCCTTGATTAATAAGGGTGTCAAAGGGTACAGGGAGAATGAATGGGGTTGAGAGGGAAAGATAGCTCAGCCATGATTGAATGATGGAGTAGACTCATAGAAACATAGAAACAGAAAATAGGTGCAGGAGTTGGCCATTCGGCCCTTCAAGCCAGCACCGCCATTCAATATGATTGGGGTTGGACACGTTAGAGGCAGGAAACATGTTCCCAATGTTGGGGGAGTCCAGAACCAGGGGCCACAGTTTAAGAATAAGGGGTAGGCCATTTAGAATGGAGATGAGGAAAATCTTTTTGTGTCAGAGAGTTGTGAATCTGTGGAATTCTCTGCCTCAGAAGGTAGTGGAGGCCAATTCTCTGAATGCATTCAAGAGAAAGTGAGATAGAGCTCTTAAGGATAGCGGAGTCAGGGGGTATGGGGAGAAGGCAGGAACAGGGTACTGATTGAGAATGATCAGCCATGATTGCATTGAATGGTGGTGCTGACTCAAAGGGCCGAATGGCCTACTCCTGCATCTATTGTCTATTGTCTATTATCAAGGCCTATCATCCAAAATCAGTACCCCGTTCGGCTTTTTCCCCATATCCCTTGATTCCCTTAACCCATAAGAGCTAAATCTAACTCTCTTTTGAAAACATTTCAAAGGGCCAATCATCTCAGTCCTAAATGGCCAACCCCTTATTCTTAAACTGTGACCCCTGGTTCTGGACTTCCCCAACATTGGGAACATTTTTCCTGCATCTACCCTGTCAAATCCTCTAAGAATTTTACATGTTTCTATAAGATCCCCTCACATCCTTCTCAATTCCAGCGAATACCAGCCCAGTGGACCCATTCTTTCATCTTACTTCAGTCCCCTATCCTGGGAATTAACCTAGTGCAGCCCAGTGGTACGAACATTGACTTCTCCAACTTTAGATAGTTCCTCTGTCCCTCTTTTCCCCTCCCCCTTCCCAGATCTCCCACTGTCTTCCTGTCTCCACCTATATCCTTCCTTTGTCCCGCCCCCCTGACATCAGTCTGAAGAAGGGTCTTGAACCGAAACGTCACCCATTCCTTCTCTCCTGAGATGCTGCCTGACCTGCTGAGTTACTCCAGCATTTTGTGAATAAATACCTTCGATTTGTACCAGCATCTGCAGTTATTTTCTTACACAGACAATGAAGATCGATTGCATTCTGTAGATGATGAAAAGAACAATAATCATCCTCATTTGTGATATCAGGGAGTATCCATCCTGCCAATCTGTAAACCACACAGAGCCAATTCAGGAAACTACAAAGGGGAGAATGAATCTAATTATTATATGATCTGTGATTGTCCAAAGCACTTCTCTGACATCTTCAGGGACTTTACAGAATAACACTCATCCCATTATTCCTGGTCAGCGGAGGGTTTCAACTTTCAGAATGATTCACATCATGCAATAGCACTGAGTCCTATCATCGTTAGCTCTGACCTCCAAATGTAATGGATTTAGTCCATTCTGATAATAAAAATCCCTGTTGTGGTGACACTAAAGTTTACATTAAGTGTATTTTTGGTGCTGAGTTATTGCCACTAAGATTATGAAATTGAATAACTTTAGTATTCAAAGATGTGTTAATTTGATACAAAAAAATGTTTTCATTGATATTTGGAGACCAAAAAATTGAGACACTTCAGGTGTTGGAACTATGAAATTATGCAGATTGTGCTGGAAGTACTTAAATATTCAGGCGAAATCCATTGGGGGGTGAAAGGGAGTTAACATTTTAGGTTGAGATCTGAGAAAAGGTTATTGACCTAAAATGTAAACTCTGCTCTCTATCCAACTCGATAATAATTCCCAGGATACTTAACATCAACATTAGGTAAATGTGTTATTAGATTCCATAGAACAGGATATTCTCAAATCGTCAAACTACAATGTTACTTTTATTGTTGATTCTTTAACCTGGATGACATAGATCAATAAAGTGACTTACTAGGTTGCATCAAATGAATTGTCTTTAACTTGCCTCTGTGAGATTTGTACAGGTCTCTTACAATGACCCTGCTACAAATTGCTGAAAACCTATTTCATCCACAGCAATATTGTGGAACTGTTCTTCCATTAACTTCACACTGACACTTCCCTGGATTGGCAAGTTATACAGAATGCAACATACCATATAATTTGACATACTTTGTTTGCTGTAGGGCACTTGCAGAGCTGTCTAAGCATCAAATTACTATATTAAGATCCTGAAGGTTCTTTCTTCAATGATTTGTGTGCACTTGTACATTTGCTGTTTCTGTGCTGTCTTGCGTTTGTGACTGGTAGGCATCATCATCTGTTGTTTCATAACACATCCTTTCCTTTTGAAACAAACCTTAGAAATGTCTGCAAAACAAACACAGCAAGTCAGCTGGAGATATATCTGTGCATACCATGAAGATTTTTGATGTGTTACCACCATGGTTATTTCGTAAATGTAGAAGCTAATTTATGTACAAACTGTAATTAAATATCTCACATATAAATCCATTTTAGTGATATTAGTTGAGAGATGACTGTTAATTAGAATAGTGGAAGAGGTTCCCTATACTATGTGTAGGAAGGAACTGGAGAAGCTGGTTTATACCGAAGATAGACACAAAATGCTGGAGTAACTCAGCGGGACAGGCAGCATCTCTGGAAAGAAGGAATGGGTGACATTTCAGGTCGAGACGGGTCGGGTCAGGTCTGAAGAAGGGTTTCAACCCGAATCATCGCCCGTTCCTTCTCTCCAGAGATGCTGACTGTCCCACTGAGTTACTCCAGCATTTTGTGTCTATGTTAGGTTCCCCATACTTTTTTTGATACTGCTATGTGAATTGTTATATATATTTCAACTGGCTGGCAAGGGTATAATTTAACATCTTGGCTGGATATGGATAAATGATAGGTAATGCAGATTGGTAGACATCAGGTTGCAGGATCAGCAATTTGGTGAACATTTAAATGAATTCAAATAGTGAAAATTAAATTGAAAAAGTCTGGAAATATGAATAAAACTAGCCAAGATGCTACCGACCTTTTATAAAAGTACAACTGTTTCACCAATAGCCTTTGGGGAAAGAAACAAACAATTGCTATCTAGTCTCGTTTCTATGTGACTCCAGAATACATCTCAGCATTGCACAAATTCCTTCTGAAGTGCCTTAAAATAAACAATTAGTTGTTTTGCGGGAATAAATGTCAGTCTTATTGATCATTTACCAAAGTTAAAAAGTTAATAAAAAATTTAAACCATTGTGGGGAAAAGGGTATTCTTAAAATATATGGCTTGCTTGTATTGGCACAGTCACCTATATTGTAGACTGAGAGGAAATTCTGCAATTGGGCACCATTTTCATTATAGCAAACTGTTTCCTCACAGATCTATGGGAATGTAGAAAATGGTCACCCAGCTGGATGAGTGTATCAATCACCTCTTGAATACAGATGGTCATGGTTCACTGTGCAATGTTATTGTAGTCTGCAATTGCTTGGAAAAAGCCACTGGCACAAGAATTTATATCTCATACTACATTAAAGGCCACAGGCTGAATTGATGTGAATCAAAGACTAGTTTCATTATCTGACTGATGTTTTTTTAGTATTGTTCTATTAAGCTTTAACCTCCGTACGTCCTGCACCTTTGACAAGCTCGGGCAATTTATCTTTGTACAATGAATGCTATGATTGGGATAAGATAATTCTCACTTGACTCCTTTTTGGTGGTTGCAGACCCAGTCTTCTTGTTCATCCACTGACAAATCATTTTTCTCACATGTCTCACATTTAAAATGTTGAAAATGCATTGGATTTATAAAATGCAAACTTGAACCTGGTTTAGTTTAAATATATATACTCTACGATATATAATTAAAAAACACAAAATACCACAGGATGACTAGTATGACCATCTGGGTAAAGGACAAAAGGAAATGTTACAAGAAGGTTAAACACCGACAGCAAACTCACTGGATTTCTCTTCCTTTGAAAGTAATGGAATGAAAATCTTGCAGGTGAGGCCAGGTTATTCTGTCGGCACTTTACCTAACTGGTGGGCAATATTTAGGCAGTACAAACCATCGTGTAACCCACCATAAAAAATATAATTCTGTTTCTTCATCTTCATCTACTCACCTGCTCCACCTACTAACTTGAAAATGCAGCATAACAATGAAAATCAATACCTGAAGGCTCATATTGTCAGCATATTATACGACAAAGTAAAAGACTGGTTGCAAGTTGTAGTCCGGGTCATCTTGTTCATCCACTAACAAACTAATTTCTCACATACATTACATTAAAAATATTGAAAATGCACTGAATTCTCCAAATGCATGAGTTGAGCCTGGTTTGGTTTAAATGAATATACTCTAGGGTATGTTATTTTGCCTAAATATTGCCCACCAGTTAGGTATGTACACAGAAAAGACTGCAGGCTACTGCTTTTTAAAAGTATGGTGGCAATATACAGAAAGAACCCTGCCTCCAACACCATTTTCGCAAATCCTGGCTCATCAGTTTACATGAAAAGGAATAAATTAAAATGTCTTATACACTCATGTTAGGGTAGCAGAATTGTGCTGCTGGTAGGGCTGCTGACCCACAGTGTTACAGTGATACATGGGTTTATTTCCTGCCTTGTCTTGTCCTAATCCTAACCTCAGGCACATTGTCTGTGTGGAGTTCTTTAGTTTAGTTTAGTTTTATTGTCATGTGTACTGAGGTACAGTGAAAAGCTTTTTTTGAAATCCTAGAATTCAGATTCATATTCAGATCAGTTTATTGTTATGTACACCAAGGTGCAATGACATTTCTAGTTCATGTGAAGCTCATAGAGTACACAGTGTACAAGATAATGATAGGTACGACAAGAAATACAATGATGAAAGCAAAACAGCAGAGTTGTGCAAAGATTGTAGTGTAATCTGACGTAGTGAAAAACCCCCTCTAAAATGCAATTACAGAATAACCGAATGAAGTAGAGTTAAGAGAGAATATGTGGCAGCGTGGAATGTGTGAAAGAAGTGATTGGTGCAAAAGTCCAATAGCACTGGGGAAGAAGCTGTTCTTAAGTCTGGACATCAGGGCTTTCAAGTTCCTGTATTTTCTCCTAGAAGGTAGAAAAGAGGAAAAGGAATAATCAAAATGGCAGGTATCTTTGCAATATTTCCAGCATTTTACCGTGAAGATGGACTGGGTGAAAAAAAGTCCAGGTTAGGTTGTTGTTCATGGGGTAGTTTTCTCACTCTTGCACTCAATGGTGATATGGATGCCTATGAACTTGAAGCTATTGACCATCTTTGCAGCAGCTCTGTTCATATCATCATATCATATATATACAGCCGGAAACAGGCCTTTTCGGCCCATCAAGTCCGTGCCGCCCAGCGATCCCCGCACATTAACACTATCCTACACCCACTAGGGACAATTTTTACATTTACCCAGCCAATTAACCTACATACCTGTACGTCTTTGGATGACATCAGGGTTGTATTTCTCTTTGCAGTACTCCCTCTAATCATTATTGTTAATCTATCCAACAATAGTGGTAACAGGGTGTGACCCTGGTTTTCTTCTGGGGGGAAGTTGATGAGAGTTGGGGAGAATAATAAAAATGAATCGATGTAGAATTAGTATAAATAGGTGGGTGACGACCAGATGGGCATAGGGCCTTTTCCATACTGCATCTCTACACGACTCTATGAAAAATATAGAATATGAAACCAAGATACAGATCTCAGTTTCCCGAATATGGAAAGGTGATTACCTAGTTTGGAAACCACAAGCTACCACTCCTCCGAATTATTGATTCCTCACCATTGTCTTTTGCACTGTTAATCTCAAATAGATGTACAAGTTTCTTTCCCCTTACTGCACTGTTGCACATTCGAGTTTAATCTGGTCTTTGAAGCAAATTTGCTACACGTGTTCTTGAGCCATGTGGCCTGATTCTTTGTCAATGCTAGTTAAGAGACTCAGTCAATGCTTCCCATAATTTAAAATAATTAATGGAAAATTGTGGTGTGTCCCCATGATTTGCTGATGTAGTGCTTAGAGGCATCATTCCATGCTGAGAGCCAACATTTATAGAAAGCTAGAAAATTAGCCTCACAATAAAAATCTAGGCCCTTTTTGTGCAGTGTGACAAAGACTTGCCAAAGGAAAACAAATAAAAAGATTATAAACATATTAAAATACGAGTAATCTATTTAACCACTTTTCCACAAAGACTCTTTGGCACTAAAAGCAACATATGTGTTAATTGTGCTTTAAGTGGTAGTGATGTTGTCATTTGACATTTATTCAGCAAACATGATGTTTATTTCAATATCCCAAGATTTGCATTTGCCCCTAAGTAAGCGGGTGTTGATGCACAGCACGAGGAGTGCCAATTTTCTTTGCCTGTTAAGCATGTAAATTATTCAATGTTTCCTTAATTCACCCTGCATTTAATTCCTCCATTTTGGTTCAAGATATCACCTACAGGGTGTGCTTTCACAAAAACGGCAATTTGCATTCACACCAAGTTTACAATATTAGGTTTGCAAAATAAATAAAACCAAGAGTTTTGCGATAATGTGTTAGATTGCAATAACTTTTTACTAATTAATATTGCACAAGTACCATTGATGCAGGTGAATAAGTATCTTAATCATTATTTCTCTGTTCTTGTTTAAGGAGTCAGTTTCTTAGCAGATTAGTGTCAGCTCAAGAATACGACCTATATTAGAGTCATATAGTCATAGTCATTGAGTCATAGAGTCTTACAGCGTGGAAACAGACCCTTTTAGCCCAACTTGCCCGCATTGGCCAACATGTCCCATCCACACTAGTCCCACCTACCTGTGTTTGGCCCATATCTCTCCAAACCTATCCATATATCTGTCTAAATGTTTTTTAAATGTTGCAATAATACCTGCCTCAACTACCTCCTCTGGCAGCTCGTTCCATACATCTACCACCCTTTGCATGAAAAAGTTACCCCTCAGATTCTTATTAAATCTTTCCCCCCTCACCTTGAACCCATGTCCTCTGGTTCTCAATTCCTCTACTCTAGGCAAGAGACTCTGTTCATCTACCCGATCTATTCCTCTCATTGGTGGACATGTTGATGGACAAACATTTAGATTATAGATTATAGATTGAGCTAGAATCTTCAAACTATATGGAAGGATACCATTTAGTCCACTGAGTCCATGTCAGGTTGTTGGGGAACAATCCCATTAGACCCCTTCCCTCGCTCATTATTTCTCTGAGACTAAATGACCCCTTTCTAGATTTTTAGATTTTTAAAAGATTTTTTTAATTTAGAGATACAGCGCGGAAACAGGCCCTTCGGCCCACCGGGTCCGCGCCGCCCAGCGAACCCCGCACATTAACACTATCCTACACACACTAGGGACAATTTTTACATTTACCCAGTCAATTAACCTACATACCTGTACGTCTTTGGAATGTGGGAGGAAACCGAAGATCTCGGAGAAAACCCACGCAGGTCACGGGGAGAACGTACAAACTCCTTACAGACGGCGCCCGTAGTCAGGATCGAACCTGAGTCTTCGGCGCTGCATTCGCTATAAGGCAGCAACTCTACCGCTGCGTCACCGTGCCGCCCAAATTGTCTGAAGATTCTAGCTCAATCTGTTCATGAAGCTGTCCCTGCACTAAGTGTGGCAGTATCCATCAGAACAGCAGTGCACATATTTATTTAGACAGCTATCATTCTCTCTCACACATGCTCATCAATTTCACTGTCCTGCCACCCACTGATTCTAAGGGGCAATTTAGAGTAGTCAATTAAACTACCAGACAGGTGTTAGGGGTGATGAGGAGCAGGCAGGAGAATAGAGTTGGGAGGGAATGATAGATCAGCCATGATTGAATGGTGGAGTAGAATGGCCTAATTCTGCTCCTATCACTTATGAATATGAGAATCCTTGGGTTGTGGTAGGAAACTCGATCACAGGGGTGTCCTAGAGCAGAGCAAATGCTGCCAAGGCAGCCCCAATAGTTAGGATTAAGCTCAGGCCAGTGGAACTGTGAGACAAAAGCACTGACATCTGCTCTGCAATGCCTCCATGCCTTAATATAGTAATTATATGATACCTGATGTAGAATATTGCCTTTGAAAGAGAAAGGTACTGCTTGCCAAATAAATAGGTGCAGCAAAGCAAGACACTAGAAGACGATAAAGAAAAATATGACTCTCTTACTCTAACCTTTGTCTCCTTTTCACCTCTAACCTTTCTTACTTATTCTGAAAATATGCCAATTAACCCCCCCCCACCTATATCCACCTATCACTTTCCAGGATTTCTCCCGTCCCTACCTCTCTTTTCCAGCTTTTTCCCGCACACGCCAATCAGTCTGAAGAAGGGTCTCAATCGGAAACTGTCTGTTCATTCCCTTTCCAGATGCTGCCTGATCTGCTGAGTTTGTCCAGCACTTTGTGTCTTGCTCAAGATTCTAGCATTTGCACACTTTTGTGTCTCCCTCTTATCCTTATTGCACACTGGTAAGAGTAACATGTAAGATTGTGGTTGAAGTATTTTTCTTATGATTTTTACTCACTTTAATTCAATAGTTTCTAAATACCATTTTTAACATGATTCCTCAAAATCAGATAACATAACATTCTACCTAAATTGTTATAATAAAATAGTTTTATAATAGAAGAGCAAAAACATCTCTGTAGAATTCATCACATACAATGTTATTATCTTATATAAAGACTGTTCCTAGAAAGAGTATTCTGGCTGGTGATAAAATGGTTAAATACTTTCAGACTGTAGTTTATCAGAAGCAAGCTGGTGTGATCAGCTTGTCTAAGCAATGGGATTTGTTATCTGTAGTAAGCTGCAGCAATAGGATTCCCATCATGATGAGTATTGGAGAAAGTAAGCAAGGAATTTGAGATAAAATTCTCTGAAGAACAGCCAGGAACTTCTGAAAGTTAAGCATCAAAGATTGAAGTTTGATTGAACTCTGACTGGCGGGTGTATTAGCAAAACCTTATCTATCTCATTGAGTAAAGAGATTAGTGGCTTCCTAATGAAGTGGCAAAATAGGAAAGGTCTTAAGAGTAATGTAGATTACTTCCAACATTTCCCACTGGTTATCAAAGTCAGACAGCCTGTAATTCCAGTTAGGGCTTTGACCTCTGACCAACACATCTGACGGTGAATCAACAGCAGGATGATATCTGAATCTGCAAACTCTATTACACTAAGCATGTTCCTTAAAAATGTTTGTGCATCATTTATATAGGGCTTTTATGGCCTCAAATACTAATTTAGTGAATTAAACATTTTTTTCAAACACACAATAAGAAGAAGACCTTTCAAATTAAGAATCAAATTATTTTTGCTGCTGAGCTGAAAAGAAGCAATACTCCAGTATCAGCAGTTCCAGAGCACACATATTCTACCAAGTTCATAAAATATCTAAACATAACAATTATTTAGTGGTAAAGGAAAGAAAAACTGCAATCACATTGACTGTACATGTATAGCCATGCTCTTTTCATTTGCCATTCAGATTGCATAGATTTCACAAGGCTTTCTTCGTAATTTCTGACTGATTCATGAAGAACTGCAGGTCCTAGATCACAAATCTATTTTGAATTAAAGAGACTCTTCCCACCAGTCCTGCACAGTTTTCGATGAGACCAAAGGGGCAAGTAGACTCTTTGCTCTACTTGCCACATAGATGGACTGTGCTGAGAAAGTGACAAAGTGCTACAATTACTCATAGTGTAGGAAAATAACTGCAGATGCTGGTACAAATCGAAGCTATCACAAAATGCTGGAATAACTCAGCAGGTCAGGCAGCATCTCAGGAGAGAAGGAAAGAAGGAATGGCTACAATTACTCATGGTACCCTCACTAGCTTGTGGAACTACCACTATAATTATCGCCATGATTCTTGGTTTGTTATCTTTTCATATCATAAAATGTGTAAATTTACATTAGGTAAGGGTAGAATAGCCTGGACGAAGCTGATATCTAATTCACTGAAATTTACACCATTGCTTAGGTACAATCAAAGATGTCTCTTTGATGTGTTATTAGAGACAATGCTGGCTTTAAAAATATATGTTCCCCTGTAATAACCAAGGCATTAAAGGGAGGCAAAGAGGTGACTATAGCAACATTTCTTTTGGGGTTCTGAGTCACGAATATTCAAATTTCAGTCCTTTTATAATGTGTCCATTCAGAACAACAAACTAAAAATAATGCAGGAGAAAAATCTCCAGGAGTGTTGTGTGTTGCCTCCTGCTACATCAGTACTTACAAATATACTACATGGAGTTCTAGCGGCAGGAGCTGTAGTGATACGCACATCGGTGTCTATTCAAGCTGTTCATCTCCTTGATGGCAAGCTAGAGACAGTTGAGGCAGGAACAAGAGCAATACAGTATTTAAAAGACATTAAGAATGGTACATGGATAGAAAAGTCTTAGAGAGATATGGGTCAAATGCAGGAAAATGGAACTTGCATAGAAGGGGCATCTTAGTCACCATGGGCTGTTGGGCTGTTTCCATGCTGTGTGATACTTTATGACTATGGGTTTTTTTCATTGCTCATCTTCTGCACAGTGCCAATGAATATTATGTGTTCAACTGAGTTTACAGCTAAAAGCTTAACCATAAAGTGCAGCTCTGACAGTGCAGTGTGCTCTTAGCACAGTTACTGAGACTCAAAGTTTTTGTGCTTAACTCACTGAATGAAGCAAGTCTAAAATGGGAGTCTTTTGACCCATGGGTGGATGAGCAACCAACTGTGTTTCACCTGACATTTGTAAACAGGATTTCTCATTGGAGTTTAGTAACTAAGATTAAATGTTGACTATGTAAATAAATCTTATGTCAAAAACAAAGCAAATGGTGATGCCACAATATGGAAAATGAGTCAAGACTACTGAAGATGAGCAAATAAAGAGACATGAAAAACAGCAAGGAAAATAAATTTCTAAGTATATTGAATAAAATATAAGTGTTTGTAACAGCAGACTTTGCAACTAAATAGGATTTCTAAATCTGTGGGGAATTAACCAGAAATTGAATGTATGAACGTGAGTGAAGACTGATAAGAAATGCAACAATCCAGTTTGGCTGATGCAAAAACAGTTTAATGAGAAATCAGTCTCAGTCCCAATGATGCATAAAATTGAAAATAAAATAAAACTAAGAACAAACAAAAGATAAAATGGAATACTTTACAACATTGCTAACAAAAAGTACAATAATTAAATCTCTAGTATTTAGTACGAAATACTAGAGATTTATTATTATAGTTCTTGTTGTTAGTTCTTATTATAGTTCTTGCTAATCTTATAGTAATTCTAGAGGAAATATATCTATAGAATCTGTTGTCTAACAGGAAGTCCAGCCCTGATGTATGTTGCCAAAATATTTCAACTAATTCATTAATGCAGGGAATCCATTTTAAATCCTAATTCAAAGAAAAACATACACTGCAAATACTGTGTAATAACAGGGGAAAGTTTTGAGCTTTTGAAATAGATGATAAATGGCAAATAAGAAATAGAAGTTGTATGCTGTTGAGTGATTGAATGATATGGTGCTTCAACTCTAAAAATTGCCTTTGGGCCCACTTACTAATCATTCAGCAGATAGGGAGTACAGCGATACCAGTTCTCCTGCAAAGGTTGAGTGATCTGCTACTCACAGATTAAAGAACTGTCAATGGCAGCCAACAGCTTTCCTCAGGCATTAAGCTATTACTTCTTGTATCTCCTTGATAATGTTACGTATTCTACTGACTTCTCCAACTGAGCCTCTTTCAGTTTCCAGGGCAATTTTATGACCATTGGCAGCTCCCCAGAAAAGGAATATGTTGTTGTCAGGCACAACTATAGTCAGTGCATCAATATAATTAAGACATGTATTTGAAGCTCATATAAGATAATTGAAATGCATATGCTGGGTTTGGGTGAATAGCAGTAATTGAATTATTTAAAGCCTTAGATCATTGCTGTTTGTGTCTTAAATAAGATATCAGTTGAGTTTATGGTCCTGTGTACCGAGGTACAGAGAAAAGCATTTGTTGCGTGCTAACCAGTCAGTGTAAAGACAATACATGATTACAATTGAGCCATTTACAGTGTATACATACATGATAAGCGAATAACGTTTAGTGGAAGGTAAGGCCAGTAAATTCTGATCAAAGATAGTCTGAGGGTCACCAATGAGTTAAATAATAGTTCAGGTCTGCTCTCTAGTTCTGGTAGGATGATTTAGTTGTCTGATAACAGCTGGGAAGAAACTGTCGATGAATCTGGAGGTGTGCATTTTCACGCTTCTATATCTATTGTCCGATAGGAGAGGGGTGAATAAGGAGTGGCCAGAGTGTGACTCGTCCTTGATTATGCTGCAGGCCTTGCCAAGGCAGAATGAGGTATAAATGGAGTCAATGGAAAGGAGGTTGATTTATGTGATGATCTGGGCTGCATCCACAAATCGCTGCAATTTCTTGCGGTTTTGGATGGAGCTGTTCCCAAACCAAGCTGTGATGCATCCCGATAAAATGCTTTCTATGGAGCATCTGTAGAAGTTGGTGCGAATTATTGGGGACATGGAGTAAAGGCATTGGTGTGCTTTTTTGGTCTTTGCTTCAACATGGGTGGTCCAGTTGTTGGTGATATTGACTCCTAGGAATTTGAAGTTTTCACCCATTACTTCAGCACCATCAATGCAAACTGGGGTATGTGTACTGCTTCGCTTCCTGAAGTCGATCATTATCTCCTGTGTCTTGCTGACATTGAGAGAAAGATATTGATAATTCAGCAGCGCATGTTTCTACATTTAAATATAAATAGCTTGGGATTTAATTGGCCTTCAGAGGCTGTGAGAATTCCTTAGGCTGAAATTCGCCATCCAGAAACACAGTCCAAGTGGACATATTGCCATTTTGCAATAAGTCATACAAGGTATACTTTACACATGCATGAAATGTATGCAAATCGGGGACCTAACATATACATTGGATCCCTGAAGCATCCTTGGTCTTCCTCTGACAGTCATGGTTTTCATAGAAAGACAACCATAAAGATGGTCATGTGACTCTGAGCCTGCCCCTCCACTCACTATGATCATAACTGGTCTGATCTTGGCTACTTTCCTGATGTTCTCTATTCCACTTGACTCCCTTATAGACTAGAAATTTCTCAATGACTCAGTTGCACAAGTCCCGAAGTAGATTCACAAAGATTTTTAACCGTCTAAATGAAGAAACGCCTCCTCATTTTCATCTTAAATGGGTGACTCTTTATTTTGCAACTTTATACCATAATTCCAGGTTCCTCTGTGGTGGGAAACATTCTCATAGCATTCATTCTACCAATCCCCACACAATCTTATATATTTTAATAAAATTGCTTCTCATTCTTGACTGTATTCCATTGATTGTAGAATCAATGAAATACAATCAACCTGTTCAACCTTTTCTTCAAAAGATATCATTCATCCTAAGATACAACCCAATGAACCTTTAACGCATTGCCTTTAATTTAAATATATTGTTTTCTGATGTGATAGCACCAACGCTTTGTAAAGTTGCATTAAAACATCCCCATTTCATACTTCAAGCCCCTCATTAAATAAGGACAGCAGAACCGTTCACAATATTCAAAATGTGTCCTGCACAGTCGTAGGAGTATTTTCTTACATTTCTACTCCACTTTGCTGTAAGATTCAATTCTCCACTTACCTTCCTGAACACTTGTTGTACCTGCATGCTAACATAACATGCTTCATTCATGATGATAAATTGTTGGCTCTGTGCAGGAGCATCCTGTAGTCTCTTTTGTCCTTCCTGCCGTATGAATGAATGAATGAATGAATGAATGAATGAATGTTTATTGGCCAAGTATGCATATACAAGCCGTAGTAGATAATCTCACTTTTCTCCACATCATACATCATTTACCAAACTTATGTCCACTCACTTAACCTGCTTACTTCCCCTTGTAAACTCGGTGTCCTGTTCACGACTTCCTTTCCCTCCTTTCTTTGTAAAATCAACAAAGTTAGCTGCAGTACAATCAGTAGCTGCAGTACAATCATACCAACTTTAGTCATATACATAGATAGCGAATAGTTGTGGCTCCATTGCTGATCCTCATTGGCCACTCCAGCTGTGGCTTCCTAACCTGAAAATGATTGATTCATATCAATGTTTTGTTCTCAGTTTGTTAGCTAATTCTCCATCATTAATATATTACCTCCCAACTTCCATGACCTCTTATTCTGAATAAGAATGTTTTATGCAGCACCTTACCTAATACCCTTTAGTAAACTAATCTAAATCTTTGATGTTTCCTGCTATTAATTCCTCTAATGCATTACCTAAAGCACCAATATACAAAAGGCATGGTGTTGTCATTGGTAAGGTTGTTGTCTTATAACTTCAGTGACCTGGGTTCATCCTGACCGCAGACACTGTTCGTATTAAGATTGCAAATTGTCTCAGTGATCTGTAAGCTTCCTTTGTGTCTTCCAATTTCCTCTCAAAAAGTACATGTGAGTTTGTGGATAAATTGGACACCTAAATTGCTCCCAGTGTATGCAGGTAGAAACTGGGGAGCGTTGATGTGGACGTGGAAGTATAAATTGAACTCGTGCAGGATTCTTGTAAACAATAGACAATAGACAATAGACCATAGGTGCAGCAGTAGGCCATTCGGCCCTTCGAGCCAGCACCACCATTCAATGTGATCATGGCTGATCATTCTCAATCAGTACCCCGTTCCTGCCTTCTCCTCATACCCCCTGACTCCACTATCCTTAAGTGCTCTATCTAGCTCTCTCTTGAATGCATTCAGAGAATTGGCCTCCACTACCCTCTGAGGCAGAGAATTCCACAGATTCAAAACTCTCTGAACGAAAAAGTTTTTCCTCATCTCCGTTCTAAATGGCCTACCCCTTATTCTTAAACTGTGGCCCCTGGTTTTGGAATCCCCCAACATTGGGAACATGTTTCCTGCCTCTAACGTGTCCAACCCCTTAATAATCTTATATGTTTCGATAAGATCCCCTCTCATCCTTCTAAATTCCAGTGTATACTAGCCTAGTCGCTCCAGTCTTTCAACATATGACATTCCCGCCATTTCGGGAATTAACCTAATAAACCTATGCTTCACGCCCTCAATAGCAAGAATATCCTTCCTCAAATTTGGAAAACTGCACACAGTACTCCAGGTGCGGTCTCACTGTACAACTGCAGAAGGACCTCTTTGCTCCTATACTCAACTCCTCTTGTTATGAAGGCCAACATTCCATTGGCTTTCTTCACTGCCTGCTGTACCTGCATGCTTCCTTTCAGTGACTGATGCACTAGGACACCCAGATCTCATTGTACATCCCCTTTTCCTAACTTGACACCATTCAGATAATAATCTGCCTTCCTATTCTTACCACCAAAGTGGATAACCTCACACTTATCCACATTAAACTGCATCTGCCATGCATCTGCCCATTCACACAACCTGTCCAAGTCACCCTGCAACCTCATAGCATCTCCCTCACAGTTCACACTACCACCCAGCTTTGTATCATCTGCAAATTTGCTAATGGTACTTTTAATCCCTTCATCCAAGTCATAAATGTATATTGTAAATAGCTGCGGTCCCAGCACCGAGCCTTGCGGTACCCCACTAGTCACTGCCAGCCATTCTGAAAGGGACCCATTTATCCCCAGTCTTTGCTTTCTGTCTGCCAACCAATTTTCTATCCATGCCAGTACCCTACCCCCAATACCATGTGCACTAATTGTGCCCACTAATCTCCTATGTGGGACCTTGTTGAAGGCTTTCTGAAAGTCGAGGTACACCACATCCACTGGCTCTCCCCTGTCAATTTTGCTAGTTACATCCTCAAAAATTCCAGAAGATTAGTCAAGTATGATTTCCCCTTCGTAAATCCATGCTGACTCGGAACGATCCTGTTACTGCTATCCAAATGCTCTGCAATCTCATCTTTTATAATTGATTCCAGCATCTTCCCCACCACTGATGTCAGACTAACTGGTCTATAATTTCCTGTTTTCTCTCTCCCTCCTTTCTTAAAAAGTGGGATAACATTAGCTACCCTCCAATCCACAGGAACTGATCCTGAATCTATGGAACATTTGAAAATGATTACCAATGCGTCCACAATTTCTAGAGCCACCTCCTTAAGTACGCTGGGATGCAGACGATCAGGCCCTGGGGATTTAACAGCCTTCAGCCCCATCAGTCTACCCAACACCATTTCCTGACTAATGTGGATTTCCTTCAGTTCCTCCGTCACCCTAGGATCTCTGGTCACTAGAACATCTGGGATATTGTTTGTATCTTCCTTAGTGAAGACAGATCCAAAGTACTTGTTCAACACGTCTGTCATTTCCTTGTTGCCCATAATAAATTCCCCTGCTTCTGTCTTCAAGTGACCCACATTTGCCTTGACTATTTTTTTCCTCTTCACATACCTAAAAAAGCTTTTACTATCCTCCTTTATATTATTGGCTAGCTTACCCTCGTACCTCATCTTTTCTCCCCGTATTGCCTTTTTTAGTTATCTTTTGTTGCTCTTTAAAAGTGTCCCAATCCTCTGGCTTCCCACCCATCTTTGCAATGTTATACTTCTTCTCTTTTATTTTTATGCTGTTCTTGACTTCCCTTGTCAGCCACGGGTGCCTTTTACTCCCCTTAGAATCTTTCCTCCTCTTTGGGATAAATTGATCCTGCAACTTCTGTATTATTCCCAGGAATACCTGCCATTGCTGTTCCACCGTCTTCCCTGCTAGGGCATCCTTTCAGTCAAATCTGGCCAGCTCCTGCCTCATGCCTCTGTAATCCCCTTTGCTATACTGTAATACTGACACTTACGATTTTCCCTTCTCCCTCTCAATTTGTAAAGTAAAACTTATCATATTGTGATCACTGCCTCCTAATGGCTCTTTTACCTTGAGTCCCCTTATCAGATCAGGTTCATTACACAACACTAAATCCAGAATTGCCTTCTCCCTGGTAGGCTCCAGTGCAAGCTGTTCTAAGACTCCATCGGTACTCCACAAACTCTCTTTCCTAGGGTCCATTACCAACCTGATTTTCCCAGTCTACCTGCATGTTGAAATCTCCCATAACCACCGTAAATGGGTGCTTTATGACTGACATGGACTCTGGGCTGAAAGATGCGTTTCTCTGCTGCACAATTACACAACTCTATAACTTTAATGTTTACTTCAACTAGTTTCTTCATGTTTGTATACTTTTAGAAGCTCTTGCGTTCTGTTTCACATTTCTTGCTAGTTTATTTTCACCCTTTTTTTAAAGTCATCCTTCGCGGGTTTCTAACATGTTTCCAATTTTCTAATTTGTCGCTTATCTTTGTAATGTTACATGCATTTTCCTACGAAGGCACCTTAAGTAATTTTCGGAGTGGTGCCTTTTAAGAATTGTACTATATAACCAATTGCCTTCTGTGTTGATAGTGCTAGATTGTTACGTAGAACACAAAGTTCTAGTGCAACTCAGGCAGCATCTCATTGGTCATGGATAGGCAATGTTTTGGGTCGGGGCACTCCTTCAGATTGGAGAATCCTGTAACTGCAGTTCCTTGTTATTGTTATTGTTATTGTTATTGTTGTATGTAAGAGAACTGGGTTGTCTACCTGGTCATTAGCCATATGAAGGGCCAGGAAAATCGCATTTCTTTCTTGCCTTCCCTCCCTCTCCCTCTCTTTCTCCCACTTCTCTTTCTCTTTCGCTATGTGAATGCTATTTTGTGAACAACTTAAGATATTGTTATTAAGATAAGATAACTATTGTTTAGTTTAACTTAAGATAGAAACAAAAAGCTGGAGTAATTCAACGGGTTACGCAGCATCTCAGGAGATACAGAATAGATGATGTTTTGGGTTGGAACTCTTCTTCAGACGGAAAGAAAACCAGTTTTCTTATTGGCTATCCTCCAATATTTCAGAGAGTTAAACAAAACATTCCTTGACTTCTTGAGTCTAAAGGAAATGGATCATCCCATAAATAAAACAAAGATAAACATTTGTCACAGTATTATTCCCTTTATAACGTATCTGCACATTGTGGATAAGTCAATTGTAATCATGTATTGTCTTTCCGCTGACTTGGAAGCATTGGAGATCATTTTTCAATGTTCTATAGATTCAGGATCAGTTCCTGTGGATTGGAGAATAGCAAATGTTATCCCACTTTTTAAGAAAGGAGGGAGAGAGAAAACGGGTAATTATAGACCAGTTAGTCTGACATCAGTGGTGGGGAAAATGCTGGAGTCAATTATAAAAGACGAAATTGCTGAGCATTTGGATAGCAGTAACGGGATCGTTCCGAGTCAGCATGGATTTACGAAGGGGAAATCATGCTTGACAAATCTACTGGAATTTTTTGAGGATGTAACTAGGAAAATTGACAAGGGAGAGTCAGTGGATGTGGTGTACCTCGACTTTCAGAAAGCCTTCGACAAGGTCCCACATAGGAGATTAGTGGGCAAAATTAGGGCACATGGTATTGGGGGTAGGGTACTGACATGGATAGAAAATTGGTTAACAGACAGAAAGCAAAGAGTGGGGATAAATGGGTCCCTTTCGGAATGGCAGGCAGTGACCAGTGGGGTACCGCAAGGTTCGGTGCTGGGACCCCAGCTATTTACGATATACATTAATGACTTAGACGAAGGGATTAAAAGTACCATTAGCAAATTTGCAGATGATACTAAGTTGGGGGGTAGTGTGAATTGTGAGGAAGATGCAATAAGGCTGCAGGGTGACCTGGACAGGTTGTGTGAGTGGGCGGATACATGGCAGATGCAGTTTAATGTAGATAAGTGTGAGGTTATTCACTTTGGAAGTAAGAATAGAAAGGCAGATTATTATCTGAATGGTGTCAAGTTAGGAGGAGGGGGAGTTCAACGAGATCTGGGTGTCCTAGTGCATCAGTCAATGAAAGGAAGCATGCAGGTTCAGCAGGCAGTGAAGAAAGCCAATGGAATGTTGGCCTTCGTAACAAGAGGAGTTGAGTATAGGAGCAAAGAGGTCCTTCTACAGTTGTACCGGGCCCTGGTGAGACCGCACCTGGAGTACTGTGTGCAGTTTTGGTCTCCAAATTTGAGGAAGGATATTCTTGCTATGGAGGGCGTGCAGCGTAGGTTCACTAGATTAATTCCCGGAATGGCGGGACTGTCGTATGTTGAAAGGCTGGAGCGATTGGGCTTGTATACACTGGAATTTAGAAGGATGAGGGGGGATCTTATTGAAACATATAAGATAATTAGGGGATTGGACACATTAGAGGCAGATAACATGTTCCCAATGTTGGGGGAGTCCAGAACAAGGGGCCACAGTTTGAGAATAAGGGGTAGGCCATTTAGAACGGAGATGAGGAAGAACTTTTTCAGTCAGAGGGTGGTGAAGGTGTGGAATTCTCTGCCTCAGAAGGCAGTGGAGGCCAGTTCGTTGGATGCTTTCAAGAGAGAGCTGGATAGAGCTCTTAAGGATAGCGGAGTGAGGGGGTATGGGGAGAAGGCAGGAACGGGGTACTGATTGATAGTGATCAGCCATGATCGCATTGAATGGCGGTGCTGGCTCGAAGGGCTGAATGGCCTACTCCTGCACCTATTGTCTATTGTCTATTGTCTATTGTCCAAAGCTTTTCACTGCACCTCATAACACGTGAAAATAAACTAAACTAAACTAAACTCAACTCAACTCAATTCTTGATTTAAAACATCCATGGTCCATTTTCTTCCACAGATGTTGCCAAGCAAGCTGAGATCCTCCTGCACTTTGTTTTTTGCTTCTGTTTCCTGCATCTGTGGAATCTTCCTTGTGACTGCTTCAGTCAGGAAGTAGTTCTGAGTTTCCCCCCTGACCCACTAGCATGCATCCCAAAGCCACATAGCCATTTAACCTGAACCTTATCAACTTGAATCAATAATTCTTCATGGACCTTCCTCCTCCAACACCATGTCAGTAGAATGAGCTTTGAGATGCTATATCTCAAGCTTCTCCAATGTCACTGTGTCCAGGGCAGGGGCAACTACAAACTCCAAGTAACATACAAACTGCCTTGGTTGCACTGGGGACTGTGGGCTTTGTTTTCTTTTTCACACTACATATTTTTAAAATGTATTGAATTTTTAAAAATGTTTGTTTATTATATTATCTATTGAGTATTGCGTTTACAAACCAGTTGTGCTGCTGTTGCTGCAAGTAAGAATTTTGTTGTTCCGTTTTGGTACATATGACAATAAAGCACTCTTGACTCCTGACCAGAGGTACTGGCGACGATAGGATATGGTGGGGGTTGGTGGGGGTTGGTGGGGAGGGGAGGCTGAGGTGGGACATGGGGCGGGGGAATGGCAAGATGCTGACTGGTGCTTCAATACTTTGTAAAAATTGACAAGACTTCCCAGTTAAAACTGGTGTACCTTACAACAAAGGTAAAGTCCAGCAATCATACAGACTGTCATGTGATGTTTATTAATTAAAAACAATTATCCTGCAATATGTAAATTAAAAATTAGTGAATACTCACCACAATCATTGCCCTCTGCTTCCTCGGATCCCTGACACCCAATAGCCAGAATCTGTAATTTTTATTTGACTTTTTGATCATTTTCACTGAAGGAGCAAGTTAGTCAATTAGGAAACTGTCATCCTGTAACATCATCAAGTATCTATTTGATCTCTTCCATGAACTTCATCACCCTGAAATCCCTGCACACACTCTGCATGCAGAACTGGTCACGATTTGATAACTTTCTAAAAGTAGATCTTGCATGCATGGATCAGCAACCATCAGCAGCGGAAGATGCCTCGGGGAAGAAGTGTGCTTGTGAAAACAGATGAATGTAAATTGCCCTCTATTAAGACAAAAAAAAAGCAAAGAAATATGTGAGAATTCCACTGCCTGTAAACAGAAGGCTTTATTCTGCGGTCTCAAAATGCCTAAAGCACAATAAACACTTTTATTCGCAATGAAAGCAATCCAAGGTATGAAATGTAATTAGCAACATAAAAATGCAAGAGAATTAGGGAAACAATATGAACAAATTGAAATCCCATTGACTAGAACTGGGCCAATTTTAGATGAATCTGAGAAGAACTGTATTTCAGATTATGTGTCCCAGAAATTTGATAAAGGTGCTTGCATTTTATCGGCATGGAATGGCAATCATAAAATTCAATGTGGTGATCATCAGACAGCCTGACGTGAGATTGAAACACGTTCCATGAGCTTTAAAAAGTTGCTCAGGGCACAAGAATAAAAGAGGTATGATAGCCTTTGCCCGTGATAACAATTTCTTCATTTCTTCTTTTCTAAACTCATTTGCCATGAATTCAACTGATCAGATAACTAGTTCAACAGATCATCGTAAAGGTGAATGTGATTTGGAAGAGGTCGAGCAAACTTCAGCTTGCATCACAGCCACACATGGCTCAACCACACCCTGACCCCCATCACAGTATCACTCTCTTTATCACAGCCTCAACCATATCACACCCTTGTCTACATTAAGTCTCATCGCTATCAAGACCTCACACACATCACAAGGTCACTAGTATCAAACCTCACCTCACATTACAAACTCATCTCCAATTACATCACCTCCATCACAACCTCACTCTTCTTTTCACACAACATTCACAACTCCATATCCATTAAAACCTTCTCATGATCATAACCTCACTTCCTTTGATCAAATCTCACCTCAGATGGCAACCTTAACTTTGTTTATAACCTCTCTCCCTTATCACAACCTCAACTGCATCACCAGACTCACCTCACAACATTACCCCAGATCTCAACCTCACCTTCAATTACCACCTCACACTGCTCAAAACCTGCCCCAGATGTCAACCTCACCCTTAATTACATGCTCACCTTCATTACAACCACATCCATACACCACTCATCTTACATTGTAACCTCCCCTCTAATGAAAATATCACCTTTGATCCTTATCTCAGGCCACCATGATCTCAACATTAACACCTAATCACAACCTTGCCCACGCTTCGTGATCATATGCTCATCCCTGATCTTACTTTCTCGCCCTCAACCACCGCTTGAAACTTTCTGCTGTCTACTGCCCCTTATTCAGAACTATAAGCCCATGAACAGTTCTCCTGATGTTTTCTCAGAATAATATAGAATTTATATTGAACCATGTTCAAAGTAGAAAATAATTAATGTTTGCAATAAGCTAAGGTGCTTGAAAGTTGGTCATATTGATTTGGATCATGTCTCCTGTGAAAAACATCTAACCATTTCAGTATTATTAATTGTACAAGTAAAAATCCTCAGCAAAATTGTTAAAGCTTATTTGGCAATATAAAGACAGAGGATCATTATTTTCTGTTGATACGTTTTTCTTCATCTCATTGAGTATGAATAAATATTGAAGATCTGGTGAAATGGTACTTTGAGATATATTGCTGTGGTCTAGCTTGACAGTACTTTCAAGTTTGTTAGGCTGTTTATCCAGAGGGATTTAATTTTTATAAAATTGTTCAATGGATTTAAAGTTAATATGGGGAAGAAGCCACTCAATAATTTTTGGACTGTGAATAAAGAGCTTATCTAGCTTTTCAAGAGTCTTAAGAAGGAATATACTTCAAAGCATCTGGGCTGAGAGCTTTTATGATCTCTCTTTAGAAGCATGATCTGAACCTTTTTAATAAAGTACAATTCTTTCAAAGCTTTTTCTTTATAGGTCACTTTACAAATAGAATCCTAGTTTAAAACTCCACCAGTTAAAGAGAGTTGAAAGTTTAGAATTTTTTTCTGCTTGTATTCAACCTGAACCACATTTATCTGTTATTGGTTCATGATATCAAGCAAGGGTGAACATTTCCCTTGTGTTTATTTTTTGTTAATTGATCATGAGTTGGGCATTCCTTAATCTCCCTGTAAAGGTGTTGGTGAGCCATCTTCTTGATATACAGCTATTCGTTTGCTGAAGATATTCTCATAATGCTGCAGTTGGGAGTTCTGTAAATTTTAATCCAACAATGAAAGACTACCAATGTATTTCCTAGTAAAGAATGAATGTGCCTTAAAGGGAAACGTCCATCCACCTGTTCTTCTCTTACCAGATGGTATCAAGCTCACATTTGAAAAGTGTTATTGAATCCTTTTTGAGTTGCTCAGTACATTTTACAGCCAAAACATACCAGTGCACAATTGCAATGGTAATTGTGAGAGCAAAATAACAAGAATCCCTTTTAATTAGGCAGCCTTGTACAATTTCAAAAATCATGAATATTTGTGGAGCTTCATTTCATCCTGGCAAGTGGAGAGTTCTAGGGCTTTTTGGATTTTGAATGACCCGACGTATGGAAATTTGTTCTTACACAAATTTTCCTGCACATTTTAAAATAATTTTCCATTAATACAAATAATAAAATGCTTTATGGTATTCATTAATGACTGGGCACGGTATACATTCCATTAGTTCAATTATGGGTGACTATTCAACAAAATGAAAGAATTATAACAAGTGAATGTGGAGCGATGCCAAGTGGGTTGCTACAGAAAACAGACATTTCTCAGGATCGCAACCTTTTTGTAACACAGGGACTCCCTGTAATCCATCGTGTTTCTGGTCAAATGTCACGAGAAAAATGTGAGTTTCTGTCTTGTACAAATGGTCAGCTTTTGGCACATTATGTGGCGTGAATAAAACAAGTCATTTATTTGCTCAACCCAGAATCATGACTAAGTATTGTGGAATGCTAACATAAGCCGATATATTATATGTGGAGTTGAATGAGTGAATAATTTATTGTCACATGTGACAAGTCACAGTGAAATAATTTGCTTGCATACCCAAGGTATGCAAATAGTCGCCACATAGAGGGCACTTACAAAGTTACAAAGTGCCAGGTTATCCTTTGTTCGCCCCCTCTACCTCCTCACGGCAGTTCCCCATCGCCAGGTCCTCCATTGTTCGTTGTTCTTCCCCTTCCCTCACGGCAGTCCCGCCACACCGAGTCCTCCTTTGTTCCTTCCCCTGGCAGCAGTGTCCTCACTTCCATGTGGTCTGTCCTCCTCCGTTTGTTGGCCGCGGCTTCCGTGAACTCCATCGGCCATGGGCTCCGTCCTGCAAGGCTCCGGCCTTGGCTTCTCCGCGGCCTGTCTGGAGGCGTGAGTGTGAACTTGTGAACTCAAGGTTTGATAGAGTAACTAAAGACAAATTAGCCCTTCTGGTTGATGCAGTAAAGACTTACAAAGATTAGCAGAAGATTGATAGGATAGGTGAAAAAAAATCTTTTATTTATTCAGAGGTTGCCAAGATCTAAAGTTTCTTGGCTGGAAGAAACTGAAAGTTGACTCTAAATGATTTTAATGGTCATGTGCTTGAGGATGCGTTATCACAGGTGACAGACAAACCACAGGCTGTGCGCATGATTACCTCTTCAAACTGCAGCTGAAAGGCCCCCATCTGTGCTCTAAATTCCTCTGGTTCTCAGAAGTTGTTCGATGTTCTTCCTTTTCTCATTCATATAACCTTCAGCTTATCAATTTATGAGTGGCCTGACAGAAAGGTTCAAAATTACAGAAAAATGGGATTGCTAAGTATTTTAAGATATTACAGAATATATTTAGAACAGAGGGTGGGAGAACATTTGTTTGCACAGAGTTGTGAGACTCAAAGTTATATTAGTGTTTTTGGCAGTCACGATATCAAGATTTAAGATCGGATTGAACAGATAGTTAACGTCAAGATCATCCTTATCAAACTAATGTGAGCTCTCATCTATGATGCGCCATCTGTCAGCAGCTGTTCACACCCATTGAACCTGTCCTTCTCTGTAAGGAGGACAGTTTACATTGACTTGGAATGCAGTCTGCGTCGAACTAGCTAGTGAAGTGGTTGTGGCGGCGTCTTGGAGAGTATAGTTTAATTAAATTTGAACAAGAAAGCGTGCATTAGTGTTAATTGAAAATTCCCATTTTGACCCTGCATATCAAGCTCAGGAAATTCTTGTCATGTAGAACTGTGGCCCAGTTCATGTATTTATATAAATGCTATGCTTCCCATTTGACTGTTGATCAAGTGCCCTTACAATTATTGAGAGCCATTGTCACTTCCTCTTACCATTTGATCCTGTAGAGCCTCAGCAGCAAAAGTAACTCTCTTGCTCACTTTGCAGCTGTTTTTCCACATTAAAAGATATACTTGGTACAAAGTCAAGTACTTTAGGCATGTGTTTCATCTTTAGTGTTCATTATTATCATGCCAGTATTGAATGAATCATAATGTTCAAAGATGCAAACTTTTTTGAGTAATTTATAAACCTAATTAAAAACCAGCAACTGGAGAAAGGTGGCTGATTTGCTTCATCATTCTCATCATCCTTGACAATCTTCTTCAGCAACTTTGTTTATTTTTCCACCGAAAATCTGAATTGCTTATCATGGGATCCTGATAATCAGATTTTGAGAGAATCCCTTAATACTCTTTTCATACAAATGGAGTAACCTTTGTGTTTTATACATTGCTTCTGTGAAACTCAGACCATGCATTTTTAAATACACAAATTTCTTTGAAAATGAATGAAATTTCCAGGCTTCTGCTGTAATTAAATACTGTGTTGAGTAACTTTAATTGACACTCAGGTTAACTGTATTATTTATTTTCCAAATAGAATTGGGATGCAGCGTCCCAGGGAGCCACGCGGGAGTGTTCCTGGGGTGCCGCGCGGGCCCGATCCACCCACTGAACGACTGCGCCGTCGCCGACCAGAACGACAACCGAACACCGGAACGTGCCCCGGTAGGTACGACTCGCCCCACAGGCCTCCCAGGGGCACTGTGGTGAAGCTTGGCGATGAGGCCTGTGTAGGCCGAAGGAGCCTCAACAGTGGCGGCGATGGGAGCATCGGCGGCGGCAGCGGGAGACTCAGCGGCGGCAGTGGGGCCTCAGCGGCAGCAGCGTGGGCCTCGGCGGCAATGTGGGCCTCGACAGCAACGGGACCCTCAGTGGCAGTGAGGCCTCGTGGCCAATGAGCGTGAGGGGGAGGGGAAGGCAATGGGGACCCAGCGTGGGGGGACCGCCATGAAGAATAATGGAAACCCGGCGTGGGGGGACCGCTGTGAGGGATGGTGTGAGAACAAAGGGGGACACGGTGTGGGGGAGCGGGACTCTAGTTGAGAATCCTCTGCCCAGAGGATGTCATTGTTTGTTTGTTTGGTTGTTCATTTGTTCCAGTGAAGGCGTTGTGCACACGGCAGCCAGCCAGCAGTCGCCTGTCTTTTTCTTTTTGTTTTCACTTTTAATTTCACGTTTTTGTGTACCTTGCATGTTGTGACTGTCGGCAGACCAATTCCCTCCGGGGATGAATAAAGTTTTATCAATCAATCAATCAATCAATCAATCAAAGAATGCTCTAACTGGAGAGACCTGAAACCAGGAAATGATGCAATGTTCTAGGATATATTGAGTTTTTTATGTTCTCTGTGGCTGCGTGGGTTTTCTCCAGGAGCTTTAGTTTCCTCCCACATTCCAAAAAAATACAGGTTTGTGGTTTAATTGGCTTCAGTGAAATTGTAAATTGTCCCTAATGTGTAGGATAGTGTTAGTGTACAGGGTGATCATTGGTCAGCACGCACTCGGTGGGCCGAAGGGCCCGTTTCTGCGCTGTACCTGTAAAGTCTAAAGTCTAATTTTAATTTAACTTTCCCTGCCAGACGCTAGTAGAATTGGATCAGTCACTCATTTTCATCTGTCTGATTTTACTTCCAATGTATTGGATATTAGAACTGGGTGGGCTGTGCAATCTGATCTCATTAGTTTCCTCGCATGGTTGGGTGGGGGCAAGGTTTTTTTTCAAACAAGAAGCTTATTTTTCTGCTATTACTGAAGATATATTCAGTAAGACTAATTCATGAAGGTTAATACTTAACCTTAATCTCGTACATGGTTCGCGATCTAATGATGCCTCAACTATTAATTTCATAATTGATCCATTGCATTTCTGTTTCTGATCCAATGAAGTTGGAAGATTCATTATCAGAGCAGCATCCACCTTACTGAGAGGAACATGTTGCAAGACACCATTATAAGTAGTAGTTGTGCGGTCTATTCAATATTTGCTCAGACAGCTGTTGTTCAGTCTGAAGAAGGGTCTCGACCCGAAACGGTACCCATTCCTTTTCTCCAGAGATGCTGCCTGACCCGCTGAGTTACTCCAGCATTTTGTGTCTACCTTCGATTTTAACCAGCATCTGCAGTTTTTTTCCTGCAGCTGTTGTTCCTGTTGTGCCATCATCTGTCTTATGAACCATGGTTCCTGCTCATGGCATTTTCTCACCTTCATTTCATGCATAACATTCTCATTGACGTGAAGGACATTCTGCCACAAGAAATGTAGCTCATAAATGCAAGCTACAAATGATGCCTCTGACACAGACTCACACACACATGTACAGATACCACACTCACGCACTCACACACAGACACACAGACAGAGCAAATGCACATACTCCACACCACCCCCATAACTTCAACTCTTACCTGTCTCTTTGTCCCCCTCTTCGCTCCACTGATCCTATGTATTCTGACCCACTTTACTGTTACTCAGATACCTTCAACAGCTAAATCCCAGGGCCCTAACTCCCTGATATCAGCCCCTTCCCAATGATCTTTCCCACTTCCTAAATGCCACTCAATCATCAGGAGATTCTCCAAAGCCTTCTGTCCCAAACATTGGCATTTACTCATCCTTCCTTCTCGAATCTTTCAGTGAACTTCCAAGCCCAGTCTCAGAAGAAAAAGAACGGCAGCACATTTTTCACCACAGGTTTGACATCAAATCAATGAAATATGGTTATATATAATATTTTACAAACAAATAGATGTAAGTAATCCCCTTGAATCCCTGTCAAGAGGTGATATGAGTCTAGAGCCTCTTACAACAAGGTCTGTGTTAGAGATCCTGGACATGGTGGCTTTCATATGATGCACCATCCTCAACAATGTTGCCTCAATATCCTTTTCCAGACATGTCCTTTTCCTCCCACATGTCAAAGACATACAGGTTTGTAGATTAATTGGTCTCTGTAAATTGTCCCTGGTGTGTACAGAATGGATGCTAAAATGGGATAACATGGAACTAGTGTGAAGATAGACACAAAAAACTGGAGTAAGTCAGCGGGACAGGCTGAAGAAGGGTCTCGACATGAAACATCACCCTTTCCTTCTCGCCAGAGATGCTGCCTGTCCCGCTGAGGTACTCCAGTTTTTTGTGCCAATCTTCCAAATAAATATTGGCTCAGCAGATAATTGGTTTTCTATCTCTTGGTAGCTTTCCATATGTGCAAGGTATCAACTACATTCACATGGCAAAGAAAATGGCTCTAGATCACCCAGGAGTGTTTAACTGCAAGAAATTCCACTCATCGACCTACCACGACTTTATCATTAGAAACAATGTAAATGTGTACATTACATTTGGACCACCATAATATTCTTGTCCACGTCCCTTGATATCTTCAGGTCAGCAAGCACAATAAAAATGCAAGTTCCTTGCAACCACTTCAAAATAGGCTTACGACATCCTTTAGAAATCTGACCATTGGAATCCAACAGCATGATGCAGCTATGAATGTAATAAAGTAGATTTGTCAATGTACAGTGAGGGGTTGGTGCAAAGGCACAGGCATATGTGGAACAGAACTCATCTTATTTGATCACTTGGGACAAAACAACCAAGAAAAAAGGGCCACACAGTGGCAGCAGTTGGTAGAGCTGCTGATAGCGCCAGAGATCCCAGTTCAATCCTAACCTCGAATGTTGTCTGTGTGGTGTTTGCACATTCTCTATCTAGCCACATGGGTTTCCTCCAGGTGCTCCAGTTTCCTCACATATTAGTGGTTCAATGGTTCTTTCTTATCACATGTACCAAGGAACAGTGAAATTCTTTTTTGCACACAGTTCAGTAAAATTATTTCCATACATAAATATTAAGAACAGATTAAGTACAGAATGTATGGTAACCGCCCACTGAGTCTCGATGCAAGAGTTGTCAGGTTTGGAGTCATTTTCAAAGTCCTAGCTGCAGCTGGCCATAAAGGCCCTTTACAGCCATCGCCTTCATCTGGATTGTCACGCAAACCATCGTCCCTGTCTCACCCGCCCACCTTCAACGTTTGTTCAGCGTGGGCTCCTCCTGCAGCTAACCCAGAAGGTAAAATGCTGGTTCTTCTTACCAGCCCTTTGTTCCAGCGTCCACCACCCTTGCCGACTCTCCTCGGGAATGAGCAGGAGCCAGGCTCGGTGGTTTTCCTCTCCAGGAGGGTTCCCGGTTCCATGGCAGGTAATCCCAAATAAATGCGGGTTTGCAGGTAGATTAACCCTCTGTAAAAAGTCCCTAATGTATGGGGAGTGGATGAAAATGCGAGAAAAGAAATAAACAGTGTGAATGGGTGATTGATGGTCAGCATTAGTCAGTCGGACAAAGGGCCTGTTTTCATGCTGTATCTCCAAACTAAACGAAACTACAGATGATGGGCTCTGAAGTAAAACACAAACTGCTAGAGAAACTCAGTGGGTCAACTGCTTCTTTGAAGGCAATGTGAAATGCTGACTACCCCTTAGCCTTCACAGATGCTGCTTGACCCACTGAGTTCATCCAGCAGTTACTTTTTGTTAGATTATGATGTATTTTCTGCATTGAATCCAGAAGTGTTGCAGCATGCTTTCTGTTGACCTGATGTGTTCTCTTCTGCCATGCAGCCATGGAAGGTTTCCTGCAATTTTTGGAGCAGAATATTTAGTTTAGTTTAGTTTAGTGAAACAGTGTGGAAACTGGCTCTTCGGCCCACCGAGTCTGCACAGACACAATTGATCACTGATACATTAGCTCTATGTTATCCAACTTTTGCCTCCTACATTTCGGACAATTTACAGAAGCTGTCTAACCTACAAAACTCCAAGTCTTTGGAAAGTGGGAGGGAACTGGAGCACTCTAAGAAATTCCACGTGGTCACAGGGAGAACTTACAAACTCCGCACAGACAACACGTAGAACAGGGATTGAACTGGGGTCTCCGGCGCTGTGAGGCAGCAGCTCTTCTGCTGCGCCACTGTGCTGCCTCCTCTCTCCAACTGACTTTGAACCCTTACAGTACATTGAGGCAGGCAGACATCACAAATAGATGTCATCATTTGGAATGTGTTCTCTTGGTTTCATTCATCTTTTATACAATCCAAGTATTGCCAGCTTGAAAGGTCTAATTTTAGATTGGGTCTTGAATTATTGAAGAAAGGTTCATTTCACGCGGATCCTCGGCAAATTTGCTGCCACACATTGATTGGCGAACCTTAAAGTAAAATGGTAAAACCCATGAGCGTATACAAAGCATGATTTTATAACACTAAAGTGGGTACTATTGTAGACAGTGAAGATGGTTTTCAAAAACTACAGCAGGCTCTTGATCAGCTGGGCAAGTGGGCAGCGGAATGGCTAATGGAGTTTAATGCAGATAAGTGTGAGGGGATGCATTTTGGGAAGTCAAACCAGAACAGGACCTTCACAGTGACTGGCAGGGTGGTGTGGAGTGTTGTGGAGCAGAGGGATCGAGGAGTGCAGGTACATAGTTTCTTGAAAGTGGCATCACAGGTAGATAGAGTGGTCAAGAAGGCCTTGGTACATTGGCCTTCATCAGCCAGGCTAATGAATATAGAGGTTGGGACATTATGTTATAGTTGTATTAGACATTGGTGAGGTCAATCTTGGAGAACTGTGTTAGGCTTTGATCAGCCTGCTATAGAACGGATGTCATTTAGCTGGAAAAGGTGTTGAGAAGATTTACAAGGATGTTTCTAGGATTTGAGCACCTGAATTATAGGAACAAGTTGGGCAGGCTTGGATTTTATTCAGTGATCTTATAGAAGTATACACAATAATGAGGGGAACAGATAGAGTGAATGCATGTTTTTTTACTGGGGATAGGGGAATGAAATACAAGAGGACATATGTTTAAAGTGAGAGAGACAAGATTTAATGTGAACCTGAGGCAACTTTTTCAATCAGAGGATTGTGGATATATGGAATGAGCTGCCCGAGGAGGTAGGCAAGTGCCATAACAACATTTAAAAGACACTTGGACAGGTACATGGAGAGGAAAGGTTTAGAGTGATATGGGCC
Source organism: Rhinoraja longicauda (assembly GCF_053455715.1). NCBI lineage: Eukaryota > Metazoa > Chordata > Chondrichthyes > Rajiformes > Arhynchobatidae > Rhinoraja > Rhinoraja longicauda. The sequence continues at coordinate 64,132,753 of NC_135954.1, read as the reverse complement.
AAATACAGGCCTATGTTAGATGGGGCATCTTAGTCAGTTGGGCCAAAGGGCCAGTTTTCTTGTTGTATGCCTCTATGATTCTTTGACTTAAAAAAACACTGTCAGGCATGACAAATGTATTTCAAATGTATTTCTAAATCCTAATGAAGCACTACTTTCAACACCACCCTACTCTCTGCACACCTCCACATTAATAATATGGCTGGTATTTCGGTAGATTTTGTAATCTGCTAGATAGTTACCAATACCTTGAGAAAACTTATGACTTCGCTGGCAAAGGTTATCTTTGTAATTTGGGAAACAAGGCATCGACTCCTGCACCATATACTATGTGAAATGTGGGGATGGCCAGATAATACATCCTTCTGCTTAACATTTATGCCAGGGATTGTTCTGCAATTATTTTCTGAGTTATTATAATTACTATAATAAACTGGAGTATCAGTTGAGAATATTATTCTTCTGCTTCTGGAGAGGGTATTGAACTTGCCAACTTTGCTAATGAGGCAAACTAGGACACATCCAACTTCACAGTCTGTTTTGATACAGTTTCCATATCCAAGCCAACTAAGATGGCATATCTGAACTAATTCAATTTGTCCCATTTGCTGCAGAGCAATTTTCTGCATTTTATGCAGTTGCTTTCACTAACACAGATCACAGATCTCTTAAAAGGGACATTATTCTCATTTGAATCTCCGATAAACACATGATTTTGTTTTAGAAAGAGAAAGACTATCAGAATGCTATATGTTTATCCTTGACTTTAAAATGCAGTCCATAATTCTATGGTAATTGGAGAACACACAGGCCTATTAGTTGATGTTAGAGTTTCTTTTGGCTTTGGTTATTTTGAATATGTATTAGAAATAAAGAAAAATATATCAACATTTGGAAGTCTGCCCCAGCTTTTAATAATATTATAAAGCAATGTTTTTTTCTGTTCCTGCAGTTAAAAGAAAATCTAATGTAAATTATGAAGATTTATTTCATAATATTTATTTTTGCACACACAGTATAATGAATGAATGAATGAATGAATAGGTTTATTGGCCAAGTATGCAGATACAAGGAATGTGCCTTGGTGCTCCGCTCACAAATGACAACACAAACATACAGTTAACAATTAAGAATAAAGCATAACACACATCAAAAAAATAAGGATACACCATTACGGTCTAAACATGTGGGTGAAAATAAACCAGAGCAAAAACAGACTACAGACTTTGGTTATTGAGTAGAACTATCACTCATGGAAAAAAACTGTTTTTATTTCTGGCTGTGGCTGCTTTGACAGTCCGGAGTCGCCTTCCAGAGGGAAGTGCTTCAAAGTGTTTGTGGCCAGGGTGAGAGGGGTCAGAGATGATCTTGCCCGCTCGCTTCCTGGCTCTTGCAGAGTACAGTTCGTCAATGGGGGGAAGGTTGCAGCCAACAACCTTCTCAGCTGTGCGAACGATCCGTTGCAGCCTCCGGATGTTGTGCTTGGTGGCTGAGCCAGACCATGATGGAGAAGGTGAAGACGGACTCAATGATAGCAGTATAGAATTGGACCATCATTGCCTGTGGCAGATTGTGTTTCTTCAGTTGCCGCAGGAAGTACATCTTCTGTTGGGCCTTTTTGACTGTGGAGTCGATGATGGCCCCCAATTTAAGGTCCCTGGAGATGATGGTTCCAAGGAACTTAAATGACTCCACAGATGTGACTATGGTGTTGTTGATTGTGAGTGAGGAGAGGGGAGGGGGATCTCTTCGAAAGTCTACAATTAGTTCCACTGTCTTGAGAGCATTGAGCTCCAGGTTGTTGCGATGGCACCAGGACGCCAGCTGTGTCACTTCCCATCTGAAGGCAGATTCCTCCCCATCCTGGATCAGTCCAATCAGGGTTGTGTCATCCGCAAACTTGAGGAGCTTGACAGAGGAGTCTGTGGAGGTGCAGTCGTTGGTGTAGAGAGAGTAAAGGAGAGGGGAGAGTACGCAGCCTTCCAGTGCTCCTATGCTGAGGGTCTGCGGGTCCGAGATGTGCTTTCCCAGCCTCACATGCTGCTTCCTGTCCGTCAGGAAGTTGATGATCCACTGACAGAGGGGTTCCGGCACAGTCAGCTGGGAAAGTTTGTAGTGTAGTAGCTCTGGCACAATGGTGTTAAAAGCAGAGCTAAAGTCTACAAACAGAATCCTGGCATAAGTCCCCTTGTGGTCTAGGTACAGGAGGATGAAGTGCAGGCCTAGATTGACTGCATCGTCCACCAATTTATTGGCCCTATATGCAAACTGCACGGGGTCCAGCAGGGGTTTTGTGATGTTTTTCAGCTGGGCCAGCACGTCTTTCAAAGGTCTTCATGACTACAGAGTTAAGTATAATGTATCTATGCACACACTTCTGTCATCAGAAAAAGGTGCAAAACATATTGTCTTTTCACATTCCACATGTTCACACCCCAGGTACTCTATACAGAATTGCTGAAATACTTCCGATATTAAACTGTTGAATATTTTGGTAATTTTGCAGATTATAAAACATTATTTTGCTGTAGAATCAGGCCAATAGTATTTCTTCTCTTACAGTTTGCCTGATACATTGATTGGTAACAACAAATTTATTACAGCCAAAAATGGTAAGAGAGCAATCAATACAAGATGCTTTATTAGATACCTACAGCTTTCATCAAGACACGGATCAGATCATACAGGGAATTGCTGTAGCACAGAAGACTTTTATCCCTTTCCCACCATGAGGCTAATTTAAAGTGTCAAGTAGATTAGTACTCACTTAGACTAGCTTTGCATGTGCAGTTTGGGTAGAAACCTTAAGTATTTCCATGGCAGATAATATCACTTGGAATTTTTAATCAGCAGCCATACCACTCTACCCAAAGGCATTCTATTCCCATTTTATGTCATTGTTTGTGTATTAAGGAATCTCTTGAATGAAAGCTTGGGCCAAATTCACTTTGGATTTATTTGACTCGTCTGGTGAGAACATTAGGAATGTGTAAGACTCTCTTAATCTGTTTATTTTGCCTCTTTTATCTTTTTTATTCCAATGGCTTTGTTTGAATAAAATGATGTGCTTACTATTTGATTCAAATCCTGATTCATTCTGTCTTCAATCAATTGAAAAAACCTATGATGAAAGTGCAGATAAGGCTATTTTATTTGCATTTGCAATTAATTGAAAAGAACAATGAACTTTTAATTAGACAGTAGCATACTCAAATTAAAAAAAATAGTCTTTGCAACCCTGAAAATGACAATTGGATCACAGGATTTAAAAAAAAACATGAATTTAAAATTTGATGTAATTTTTTGGCTCCAGGCAATGTGAAGCAATGGGAATAGTTGATTTCCCCAAATAGAGAAAGGTGACTTTTATTATCCTAGCTTTGATGTCATATGAAAATGCCTTGTAAATCTCCTTTTAGTATTGTCAGTGGTCGTATATATCAGTTATGTAGAGGATCCATTGGCATCATCATATCATTTTGAATGAAAATATGAAAGCTTACGAGGTAGAAGTAAACATCTTCAGTGGTTCGTGTACTGATTGCATCGCAAACTGCTTCCCACTGGCCAGCAATACAGCTTTTATGGCTTGCAATATTTTTGGTTTCACGCTATGATATATTGGTGGTATTTTCCTTCTAAAGGGTATTGTCATATTTTTTCTGCAGTGGCCACCTGATATCAAAACAGTGAGAGCATTTTCAAGACTGGCGTTTACCATTGTCACTAAGGCCAAGAATTTAACAGCCATACAAATAGAGAACTGTTTAAGCAGTGAATCTTCATCCAGAATTACCGAAATGTCAATCCTTCTAAAATATCTCATGACAAAATCCTTTTATGAAAAGCAAAGTGAAATATAGAGGGAAGATCAGTTTTTATTTGGCATTTGAAGTGAGGTCATAAAAAATATTTATTTCAAAACGTATTTCAAATTTAACTTCAAATAATCCTGAACTTTTGTTTTTAAGCAGCACTACCTGCAATTCATGTTGGGTATTACAAGCGATTAAACTTTGTGTGCACAAATAATCAAGGCACTCTTGCACTTCTAAATGAGACAATAGCACAATATAAACTGGAATCAACAAAATATAGTAACTTTGTTTATGAGTAACAGCTCGGCATAATGGCTGTAGCTAGAACTTTGCGGATAGTTTATGAAAGACTCCAAGGCTGCTGTGTTGCAGAAATATTGACACAGATTCATTGTTTAAGGCTTTATTAAATCATACTTAGCACATTTAATGATTTTTATACCTTCATGAAAATGAAGTTGTGCAGTAAGCTACAGGACTCCATAAACAAACCGGCAACATATTGATCTTGTTGGCCTTTTGTAATGCTTATGAAGAATATCAGTCACAGGGTGGCTGCAGGGTAAAAGGGAATTACATAAAGCCATTGACAGATTGAGAACATAGTCACCATTTGTTACACCTACTGCTGCTCACTTTCTGATTTATTGTTGTTACAATCCAGCAGTGACCTGCGAACACCATCAATAAGGAAATGGTATTTGCATTACAATTATATTATTTTTTAATATAGCACATGTTTGCACTTGTGTCATTTGCAATTCCATTATATTTTCAGGTGCCGACGAGAAATGATTCTGATGAACCCACACTCGGGCTACTAAAGCCATGAATGCCTTTGTGTTTGGGAAAATAGTGCTGACCTCTGCCTGGGGTCTCTCTCCAGTCTTTATGTTATTATATCCTCCTCAACATGTCTGCTCTGATGAAGGGTCTCAGCTAAAATTGACCTTGTCTTTCTCCTTCAAATGTTGACTGATGCCTATCCCTGGTATTTTCTATTGTAATTCCAGATTTCTAAAATCCATTGTTATTCTTTCTGCTCTGATTGTACTGATGTAAATCCAGCATGGAAGTTGTTTTTTTAGATGCCCATTCAATCTTGGTTCCATATGGGTATAACACTTTAAAATTATAGAAGCTATTGCACAGAAATTGTTTGAGCACTTTGTGCAAAATGATCGGGCAAAATAATCCATTATTAACTATTTTACAGTCCATCAGCTTATTCCCACTATGGCAAAAATCCTGAATGAGTTAACAGTTTCATCCTTTTCATTGTGTTTATTTTCTTCTACCTCTACTGAAAGCTGGCTTGCAGTTGAAATATACCCAAAGGTCTTATCTGTGTTTAATATTACCTTCTTACTTCTGAATTCTGCACCACTGCAATATGTTTGTTTTATTTATGGTCATTATACTTGCACTTAATGTAAGAATATGGTAAATTGAACCAAGGGTAACTTTCAGCCATTTAATAAAGCCCTGATTAATGCCATGCTTACTTGAGAGACTGCAGATGCTGGAATCTTGAGCAAAACATTAACTACTGGAGGAACACAATGGGTCAGGCAGCATCTTTGCAGGAAAATGGACAGATAACATTGCAGTCTGAAGAAGGGTCCTGACCTGAAACATCATCTGTCCATTTCCCTGTACTGTTGCTGCCTGGTCCACTGAGTTCCTCCAGCAGTTTATTAATATGGCCTTCATACGTCCATTTTGTGGCTGATCATCATATACCCTGGTAAGCTGGTCTAAAAATCTAGGCATCTCAAGCTTGAGTATATTCAACAATTGAGCATTCACTGGACATCGAGTCAAAGAGCTATACAGCATGAAAACAGACCCTTTGTGGTCAACTCCTACCAATAAAGATATGCAACCCTCTGTCGGTAGAAATTGCAGTTATTCTACACTGCACTGGCTCCAAAGCCAACATTTCTTTCCTTGGGAATATTGCTGTGGATCCTTTGAGGAAAAGGCCAGCTAGTCATTTACCTTACTGATTATTCACAAAATAGTGTGCTTCCTTTCTGTATCTCATGAAACTGCACGTCAAGATCACTCTGTATGCATGCATTTTATTTGTTTCTTACTAATTAAAAATATTGTGCCAAATTGTACAACTTTAATTTTGTGAATTGTAACTTCCTTGTCCACCTTTTATTGGGTAGACACAGTGCTGGAGTAACTCAGCAGGTCTCTAGAGAAAGAGGATGGGTTACGTTTTGGGACGAGACCCTTCTTTAGTAACTCAGCAGATCAGGCTGAGGATGGGTGACGTTTCAGGTCGTGACCTTTCTATAGACAGTCTGAAGAAGGATCCCGACCCAAAACTTCACACATCGTTTTCTCCAAAGGTATTGCCTGACCCATTGAGTTACTCCAGCACTTTGTGTCTATCTTCGGCATAAACCAGCATCTGCAATTCCTTTCTACACACTTATTTTATTGGGTTTTGTGTAACAACCTGACTTGCATACATTATATTCTAGCTGCATCCTCAAAAAAGGTGCTTAGTTCGTCAAACATAATTTTGCATTCATAAAACCATGTTTACTGTAAGCATGTTGGGATTTTCAAAGTGTCCTGTTTCAAATCCTTACTGATGGATTTCAACACTTCAAACAAGATAGCCTGCATCAATTACTTTTCAGTTATTAATGACCCTGTGAACTGACTTGTGACTTTTTTTGTGAGATTAAAATTGTTTAATAAAAGGAACCAATTGTTATTGTGTGGGTGCTCACTAGCTGCTGAACATATGTTGAGCTGTACAAGGCCAAGGGAGAGGACTAGTTTTTGTGCTCTGGTCACACTGAGTGACAATATAGATATCAAACCAGTGCTGCACGTTTAGGGATAGATAATCGGTCTACTCTGTATCTTCTGTTAAGAATTACATGAGCACTCTTACCAATAAGGCAATCAGTGTCTTGAGCAGTAATTATGTGTGCACAAAAGTTACTTCTAATTCAGCATGGGTGGCATTGAAGAGATGAGTGTTGTGAGTTTTGTGTTTTGTAAACCAATTGGTCCATTTTCAAAACAAAATACTTGAATCTCTTTCATGTATGTGAGCATTTGGATAATCTGGCATGTTCTGTTCAATCCAGCATGGAGTTGTCCAGTCTGTATTAGAGCAGAGAATATACATCGATCATCCAAAAACATTATGACCACCTGCCTAATATGCTGTTGATCCTCCGTGTGCTGCCAAAACCCGCCGAGGCATGGACTCTGTAAGACCCCTGAAGGTGTCCTGTGGTATCTGACACCAAAACATTAGCAGCAGATCCTTCAAGTCCTGTAAGTTGCAAGGTGGAGCCGCCGTGGATCGGACCTGTCGATCCAGCACATCTCACAGATGCTCAATCGGATTGAGTATGGAGAATTTGGGGGCCCGGGCAACACCGTGAACACTTCATCATGTTCCTCAAACCATTCCTGAACAATGTGTGCACAATATCCTGCTGAAAGAGGCCACTGCCATCAGGGAATACCATTGCTGTGAAGGGGTTTACCTGGTCTGCAACGATGTTTAGGTAGGTGACACGTGTCAAATTGACATCCAAATGAATGGCTGGACCCAGGATTTCCCAGCAGAACATTGCCCAGATCATCACACTCCCTCCACCGGCTTGTCGTCTTCCCACAGTGCATCCTGGTGCCATCACTGTCCTCGCGCATCGATGAGCCTTGGGCGCCCAACACCCTGTCGCCGGTTTGTGGTTTGTCGCTCCTTGGACAACTGTTGGTAGATACTCAGCACTGCACCCCACAAGCCTTGCCATTTCATAAATGCACTGACCCAGTCCTCTGGCCATAACAATTTGGCCCTTGTCAAAGTCGCTCAGGTCTTTACTCCTGCCCATTTCTCCTGCATCCAACACATCAACTTCAAGAACTGACTGTTCACTTGCTGCCTAATATATCCCACCCCTTGACAGGTGCCATTGTAACAAGATAATCAATGTTATTCACTTCACCTATCAGTGGTCATAATGTTTGGGCTGATCGGTGTAGAATAGCACAGAAACAGACACTTTGGCCCAATATGTCTGCACTGACTATGATGCCAGCCTAACTCCCAGCTGCCAGCACACAGATAAAGATCACAGATGATACATGCCTCTATTCCTTGCCTGTTCACATATCTGTCTAAATGCTTCATATAGACCTCTACCTGCCAGCACTCTGCAGGCGCCTACCAATCTCTATATAAAAAGTGCTTGCCTCACTAATCTCCTTTAAACATTCTCGCTTTCATCTTAAACCCATGGTATCTAGGATATAGCATTTCCACCCTAACAAAATGACTGTGTAGAAAGGAACAGTTGATGCTGGTTTATACAGGAGATAGGCACAAACTCAGCGGACCAGGTAGCATCTCTGACCCAAAACATAACCCATCCTTTTTCTTTAGAGATGCTGCTTGTCCCGTTGAGTTACTCCAGCACTTTGTGTCTATCCCTGGCAAAAAGACTGACTGCCTACCATATTTATGCCTCTCATAGTTTTATATACATCTCTCAGATGGCTCTTCAGCCTTCAAAAACAATCCAATTTTGTCCAACCTCCTTCCAGCTAATGCAATCCAATCCAGGCAACATCCTGGCGATCTTCTTCTGCATCCTATCTGAGACCTCCACATCCGTCTGGTCATGTGTCAATCAGAAAGGTACACAATAGTCTAAATGTAGTCTGACTAAAGTTTATAGAGCTGCAACTGAATACCCAACTTTTATAATCAATGCCCTCACCAATGAGCCCAGATGCCATAAACCTTCTTTACCACCCTATCCACATGTGCCACTTTTAGAGAGCTATTGACTTGAACGCCAAGAACTTCTAAGAGTCCTAACATTTATTGTATACTTTTCGCTTGTCTGACAAATCTGCTGGAATTCTTTGAGGAAGTAAATGGCTGGACAGACAAAGGAGTGGATGTTGTTTACCTAGATTTTCAGAAAGCCTTTGATAAGGTGCCACACATGAGGCTGCGAAGGAAGATAAGAGCCCATGGTATCAAAGGAGGGATACTAGCATGCATACAGGTTGGCTGGATGGCCGAAGGCAAAAAGTGGCAATAAAGGGGGTGTTTCTGGTTGGCTGCCAGAGACTAGTGGAGTTCCGCAGGGGTTGGTGCTGGGACTGCTACTCTTCACTTTGTATATTAATGATTTGGATGAGGGGATTGAAGGATTTGTGGCCAAGTTTGCAGATAATAGGTGGAGGGGCAGGTGGTGTAGAGAAAGCAGGGTCTCTGCAGAAGGACTTGGACATGTTGGGAGAGTGGCAGATGGAATACAGCATAGCTATGTGTGGAGTCATGCATTTTGGTAGTAGGAAAAAGGACGTAGACTATTTTTTAAATGGGGAGAGAATCCAAAAATCGGAGGTGCAAAGGGACTTGGAGTGTTGGTGCAGGATTCCCAAAAAGGTCATTTGGAAGTCGAATCGCTAATAAGGAAGGCAAATGCAATGCTAGCATATATTTCCAGAGGGTTAGAATACGAAAACAGGGATGTAATGCTGAGGCTCTTTCAGACGCTGGTCACGACGCATTTGGAGTATTGTGAACAATTCTGGGCACGATGTCTGAGGAAGGATGTTCTGGCTCTGGGGAGGATCCAGAGGAGGTTTACAAGAATAATCCAAGGAATGAATAGGTAGATGAGCATTTGACAGCACTGGGCCTGTACTCACTGGATTTAGAAGGATGAGGGTGGATCTCATTGAAACCTATCGAATAGTGAAAGGCTTGGATAGAGTGGATGTGGAGAGGATGTTTCCACTAGTAGGAGAGTCTAGGACCAGTGGTCATAGCCTCTGCATTAAAGGATGTTCCTTTAGGAAGATGAGGAGGAATTCAGTCAGAGGGTGGTGAATCTATCGTGAACAGCAGGCTGTGGAGGCCAATTCAAGGGATATTTTTAAGGCAGAGATAGATAAATTCTAGATTAGTACGGGTGTCTGGGATTATGGGGAGAAGGCAGGAGAATCGGGTTAGAAGAGATAGATCAGATTGAATGGCAGAGTAGACTTGATTGGCTGAGTGGCCTAAAACTGCTCCCATCATTTATGACCTTATGACCTACGATCTCTTGACTTCACAAAATGTAAAATAATTTCTCCACCTAAATTTCCAGCTGATCCATATCCCGCTATATCCTTGAAAACCTTATTTATTCTTGAATAAAACTCATTGCATTTTTTAAAATCGTAGCAATGGTAATTTATATGGGATGAAATTTGTAGTTAATATAGGTGTCATTTAAAGGCCAGCTGTGAGGAAGAAAGACAAGGATGGCAAAGTTCCAGAACCTTGGGTAACAGGTGATGCTGTGAAAACAAAAGAAACACGTAAGGCCGAGGAAGCTAAAATCCGGGATGGCTTTTGAAAAATATGAAAGAAGCTGGAAAGGACTTAACATGGAATCAGGAGGGTTAAAGGGCTCTAAAATGTCCTTGGCAAGTAGGATAAAAGAGAATGGCAAGGCAATTTTCGACATATATTAAAAACAAGAGGGTAACTAGAGAGAGCATGGGACCATTCAAGGACAAAAGAGGGAATTTATGTCTGGAGCCAGAGGAAATGGGCAAGGTACTCAACAAGCACATTGGTATTCACCAAAGAGAAAGACATGGAGGATCAAGAAGTCTGGGGAGGGGTCTGCTGATATTCTCGGGCATATTGAAAGCAAGAAGGAGGAGATGAGTTTGTGGAAGAGTATTAAGATGCATAAATCCTCAGGGCCTGTTGGGAAGTATCCCAGGTATCGAGAACAGCAATAGAGGAGATTGTTGGGTCTTAATTGAGATCTTCGTATCCACAGATGATGGCCCAGATGACTGGAGAATAGCTTATCTTTTTCTCCTCTTTAAGAAGCGCAGTACGGGAAAACCAGATTGTAAGGTGGTGAGCCTCATATCAATGGCACAGGCATTATTAGAGAAAATTATTAGGTGTAAGATCTACTTGCATCTGGAAAAGCATAGACTTATTAGAGATGGCGTTCTACAGGAGAGATCTTGTCTTACAAACTCAATTGAGTTTTTTGAAGACCTGAATAAGATGATTGATGAGAGTAGAGCTCTGGATGGTGTATATGTGGACTTTAGTAAAGCATTTGACAATGTTTCTCATGGTTGCCTGAGTCAGAAGTTTAAGGTACATGGAATCTATGGAGACTTGGTAGATTAGATTCAACTTTGACGGCCATAAACGAGAGAGGGGTATTATTCTGCCTTGATGTCTGTGACTGGTGATGTTCCATAGGGATCATCGCTAGGACCTCAGTTGTTTGTGATACATATGAGTGATATGAATGAAAATGTAAGGGGCTGATGACTAATTTTACAGATAACACAAAAGCTGGCAGAAATGTAGATAGAGGAATGTTGTTCAAGTATTCAGCATGGTATAGATTAATTGGAAATATGGGCAGAGAAATGTCAGATAGAGTTTAATCCAGATAAGTGTGAGGTGTTTGCACTTATCTCTCAGAGCGCCGCGACCTACAGGGGGTAGCCGCCAAACCGGTCTCCCATGGCCCAACACGTCTCGGTGGACAGAGGCCTAGAAGGGGGTAGCTGCCAGGCGGGCCCTGCGTGGAGAACCCGGTGGTCCAGGGACTGGAATGGGGTGCCCACCGAGCCAACATGTGCTCGTCCGCTAAAGACCAGAGATCAGGAGGACGGAGACGGCAGCAGATGTGACAGGCGACAAGTGAGGTCGGTAGGAGAGGAGAGGGAACTGGGGTCTGGCCTACTGTGTCCTCAAGGCCGGCTGTGGGAGGCGTCCCCTGGGGAACAAAGGTGGACGGGCGAGGAGAGGAATGTCAACTCGCAGGTCGACCAAGAAAGGTGATGACTGGAGGCCTGCAGCAGCCTGGAGCTTGCCTGGATCAGGAACGGCTCATAAGAACTGGAGCACGGACTGGACTTTGAAAATGGTATCAAAACATGGCCTCTCTTGCATGCAGGATCAGTAGACTATTTCTGTACAATTTGCTAATTGGGATGTGATCAGGTATGGCAATACTCTACTGGTCTGTTTGTAAGAAAATAATTTCACTGTGCATTTGCACTTCGCACATGTGACAATAACAGCACCATTGAACTATTTGGCACGTTGAATATAGGAGAGAAGCATATTGTAAATGGCAGGACCCCTAGAAGTATTAATGTGCAGGATGAAATGCCATATCTCCTTGAAAGAGGCAACACATATGGATAGAATGGTAAAGAAGATGTACAGCTTGCTTGCCTTCACCAATCAGGTATAAAGTTATGTTGCAGCTGTATAAAACGTTGGTTAGCCCACTTTTGGAATGCTATGTGCAGTTGTGGTCACTGCATTACAATAAGGATGTGGAGACGTTAGTTCATCATGATGTTACCTGGATCAGAGAGAATTATCTGTAGAGGAGAGGGTGGACAGCTAAAACTCTCTGATCCAGGCAACATCCTGGATTGTTTTCTCTGGAGCATCACATGCACTTGGCATGGCAGCATGGCATTTCTGTTAAATTTCTGACAAATAAAAGGGTTGCCTGGAATGAAATGATTTGTTTGATCCTTAATTGACTCAATCATTTGGTGGAGGTGGTGTAACACATTGATAATAAAAAGATAAAATGCTGGAAACCTTCAGCAGGGCAAGAAAAATAAAAATTAAGTCAAAGACCTTCATCAGAACTGTTTTAATATCTTTTCCAGATTTGAATGGGACAGATCATACTTCTTTTCAATACAGAATCTAGTTTTTATAGTTTCATGAATGCAGCACCTCAGCATTATCTAACATCCATGGGTTCTTCCTCACCATCATCACCACTGTGCCTCACCTCCTCCTCAGCATCTTAAAGAGTGAACAGGAGAAGATGCTGAGCTGATGTGCTGGCAATTTAAATGAGCAAACAAATGTGCTAAATATAAGCAGATCATTTTGGAATCAATCAGTAAGTCAGGCAGAGTGGGTCTTCACTCTGCTTTTGGGTCTTGGATCTGAAATGCTAACTCTGTAACTCTTTCTGCAGAAGCTGCCTGACCTGTTGAGTGTTTCCAACATTTTCTCTTTTTATTTCAAGAATTCCTGCAACTGCAGTTTGGTTTTGATTTTGAAACAGAAGTGCTTTATTCTGCTCTATTGTTCAGAGCAGTATATCTTACACTGGCTTTATCTACAGGGACATAGATACTTTCTGCTAAATTTGAGACTGAATCAAGGCATCGACAACACAGCTTTATGCTTAAAATAGACACAAAAACCTGGAGTAACTCAGCGGGTCGGACAGCATCTCTGGACAGAGGGAACAGGTGACGTTTCTTCAGAAGAAGACGGGCCTTGACCCGAAACGTCACCTATTCCTTTTATCCAGAGATGCTGTCTGACCCACTGAGTTACTCCAGTTTTTTGTGTCCATCTTCAGTTTAAACCTGCATTTGCAGTTCCTTCATGCTTGCTGGGTTAGGATTGAGATAATGCATAGAAATACAAGCAGCCTGCATCTACTACAGTTCATATGGCAGCACCAACATATACCAGGAATATTTTGAGATCTGTGGATGTCAGTTTGATTTTTGCCTGATTGCCATCTCCTTTTGCAATATCCTGTTGGGATCTTAGATGGAGCCCCATGGCTACATCTCCCATGCAATTTACATACACCATCTCTTTACAGGAGTCACTAGTTGAGTGCTCAGGGAATAAAATTGCCTATACAGTTCAAGTGATAGCAAGTCATCCAATTCAATAAATGAATCCATGGTCCAATCTGCTTCAACATAACACCAATTATTGCACAACGAAAATGCACCAAAATGTGCATAAAACATGAATCCAGGCTGTGCAAAAGGCAAGGCTGGATTTGGATAATTTAAGGAAAAGAAACCTCCGAGTTTGAGTAAATTTTGAGAGGAGATTAACATTTAATCATGGAAGCAAATATTGTCTTCCTTCTCTGTGCAAAAATCATAACTTATTCCTTGAATGAAAGAAACCATTGGCTTTAGTCTTCAATCAGATAATGTTCATAGTGTTAGATTTGCGACCACCAAAGCAGTTTGGCCGTTAATTGGAAGAACACACACATTTGGCAGGGAAGTGGTGCCAGGTTTTCTGTTTAATGTTGTGGCTCCTTCTTAACTGTTACTCAGAATATTCCACTATGGCGAAGTGCTCCACCTGGTGATACAATGCAGACAGTGATGAACTAAAACACAGAAACTGCTGGGAACACTCGGCAGGTCATGCAGCATCTGTGCAGCAAAAAGAAGAGTTAACATTTCAGGTTGATCACCTGTTTTGCCTTCAGATTTCCAGCATTTACAGTGTTACACTTGTTGGGTTATTATTGGAGATTGCGATTACGCAACAAAATGTCAGCAGTCTGTATCTGCACATGTCCCAGCCACACTGATCCCACCTACCAGCATTTGGTCCATTTCCCTCCAAACCCGTCTTATTCATGTACCTGTCTAACTGCCTCTTAGATGTTGGGATAGTCCCTCCCTCAACTACCTCCTCTGGCAGCTTGTTCCATACATCCGCCACCCTTTGTGTGAAAAAGTTACCCCTCAGATTCCTATTAAATCTTTTCCACTTCACCTTAAAACATATTTCACATTTCCACTTATTTCATAGCTTTAAAGTCAGAGAGGCAAAGGTGCTGTGCAGGGCAATTCTCTTTACACAGAGGGTTGTGAGTGCCTGGAATGCGCTGCACAGGGAGGGTGGGAGTGGGGCGGGAGGGGTGTTTGATACAGATACATTAGTGGCATTCAAAAGACTTTTGGAGTGTATGGATTATGTGCAGGTAGATAAGTGATGGCCTCAGTATCATGTTCGGCACGGATATTGTGGGCCGAAGGGCCTGTGCTTGTGCTGTACTGTTATAAGTTCTAGTTTCCAGCATTTGCACTGTTTTTGAATAAGAAGAAGAAATTTAAAAATCTAGGTCTGGAACATGTGCAGCCAATGGAGCCATTGCCTCAAAATGCCAGTGACCTAGGTTCAATTCTGACTTCCTGTCTCTCTGGAGTTTGCGCATTATCCCGTATGACTGTGTGGCTTTCCTCTAGATGCTCCAGTTTCCTTGGACATCTCAAAAAGAAAAAATGTTTTGGTAGGTTAATTTGCCATGGTAAATTGTTTCCAATGTGTGGGGAGAATAAAATGGGATTTGTTTGTGCTGTAAATGGGTGCTTGATATTTGACACGGAATATCACGGAATATCAAAGGTGCTGTTTCCAGGCTGCGTGATTTGGATTCAAAGGAGGATTCTTGATTAGTAAGGGTGTCAGAAGTTATAGGGAGAAGGCAGGAGAATGGGGTTAGGAGAGGAAGATCAGCCATGATTGAATGGCGGAGTAGACTTGATGGGTCGATTGGCCTAATTCTACTCCAAACTCTTATGATCTTATGAGGAGGAGAACAAGAACCACCATGCCCTCGCACATTGTCTAGTCTATCTATCTCAAACATATTTGTTCTTCAGCAATCTCAATAGAATTTTTAAACCTTTCCTAATAATATAGACATAGATAATGGTTTGATTCTTACCACAGGTTCACGTTGAGAAAGAAACAATCCAATTTTGCCATTTCCAATCTCACCCTGATGAGGATAAATCTCACCAATCCTTCTGAGGTAAAAGGCAAAAAACAGTATCCATATGAATGCCACTGCACCAAACGCTGAAAGTAGAAATTGGGCCCTACTGCAGTCTAAATTAATCACAATCCAACTGATTGCTCTTTTGTATTGTCATTTCTTTGCTCATGAATATGTTGCAGTAACTGTACAGAATCAATTATAGAATGCTTTTGCTAAAGCGTTTTACCAAGCAAAAATACAGTGGGCACACCAATAGCATGCCCGCAAACTCTCAAATTAGCAGTCTGATAAAAAACAGACAATTAATTGACATGTAAGAGTGGACCATTAATTGATGAATTGTGAATCAACATGCCATATTTTTGTGATTTATCACAAGTCTTGTTTAACCAGACTCATTGAATTCATTTTTGTGATTATGAAGTGGGGAAAGATGAAACAGTTGATATAACACATTTTGATTTCCAAGGTGTCTTTAATAAAATACCAAAACATGATTAAGCAGGATCGAACCGAGGGATAAGGAGATGTAAGGAAATTAATAGTTGATTGGAAGGTGGAGAGTAGAAAGTAAAGAGTACCTATTCAGGGTAGAAAGTAGGTTCACACACAGATCACCGTTTGAGAGTTGCAGTTGTTCACAAGTCTTATTATTGCTTCAGGGTTTGGAATTGAATGCCTCCATTAAGTTTGTGAACAAATAAGGAGGGATATTTACAACTGAAAAGGCTGCCCACAAATTACAAGACGATATTAGCACATTTCAGTGGTTATGTAGTTGGCAAATGATCCCCAACAATAATAAATATAATGCAATACATTTAATTAAGTGCAATAAGGAGGTCATGTACTATCAAGAATCCTTTTAGGTTGTGGATCAAAAGAATTTGGGAGCACAAATGACTAAAAGTGACGATGGAGATCAATACAGCTCTAACAAAGCACACAGATTTATTATTAAAAGATTTATTATTAAAAGATAGAATTATTGCGCAGCGGTAAAGTTACTGCCTTACAGCGAATGTAGCTCCGGAGTCCCGGGTTCAATCCCTACTATGGGTGTTGTCTGTACGGAGTTTGTACGTTCTCCCCGTGACCTGCGTGGATTTTCTCCGAGATCTTCGGTTTCCTTCCACACCCCAAAGACATACAGGTTTGTAGGTTAATTGGCTTGGTAAATATAAATTGACCCTAGTAGGTGTAGAATAATGTTAATATGTGGGAATCGCCGGTTGGCCCGGATTCGGTGGGCCGAAGGGCCTGTTTCCGCACTGTATCTCTAAACTAAACTAAACTAAATTTAAAAGTCAAAAAGTTATGTTTAACGTATATCAACCTCATCTGCTCTTAAAGGTGAAGAAGAAATTGTATCCATCCCGAATTTCCCACCCCCAACATCATAGAATATATTGATTACCAATGATCTTCTGTAACAAAATATTCCTTGGACAGCGATCCCCGGAATTGCACCTATTCCCATTCTCCCTGCAAGGTCAGAGGGCATTGAAATGTACTCTCAAAAGGCAGGTAGATTAATAGCTTTCAAATCCTCTGTGATCTTAAACCAGTGCACAAGCAGATCATAGAAAGTATCCATCATGATTGAGCAGACATTTAAATCAGTTTGAGGCTAAAGACCTAGTGACTGTATAACTGAAATGTTTGTTAACAACATGCTCCCACTCCCACTCCCACACATTCACCTCCACCTCTACCCCAAACACTACCATCATCCCATTTCTGCTGTTGTCTGTGTAAATATTTTTTGAAAGAATAGTATTTTTTGTGCTCAGTGACAATTGATGATACTCGCACACCAAAACTGCACACAATACTCTAGGTGTGGTCTCACTAGGGCCCTGTACAACTGCAGAAGGACCTCTTTGCTCTAATACTCAACTCCTCGTGTTATGAAGGCCATTAGCTTTCTTCACTGCCTGCTGTACCTGCATGCTTACTTTCCGTGACTGATGAACAAGGACACCCAGATCTCGTTGTACTTCCTCTTTTCCTAACTTGACACCATTCAGATAATAATCTGCCTTCCTGTTCTAGCCACCATTGGATAACCTCACATTTATCCACATTAAACTGCATCTGCCAAGCATCTGCCCACTCACCCAAACTGTCCAAGTCACCATGCATCCTCATATCATCCTCCTCACAGTTCACACTGCCACCCAGCTTTGCTTCCACACTATATCACAAAACTAAGCTAAAAACTAATTTATGTAGGTAGGAACTGCAGATGCTGGTTTACACTGAAGATAGACATAAAATGCTGGAGTAACTCAGCAGGATAGAAGCATCCCTGGACTGAAGAAGGGACTTGACCTGAAACCTCGCCCATTCCTTCTCTCCAGAGATGCTACCTGTCCAGCTGAGTTACTCCAGCATTTTGTGTCTATCTTCAGTATAAACTAAATAAGCTTTGAATTACTTCCCAAAAGTACAGAACCAAATTCCCAAACTACCTTCACATCTAAGCTTCACGTCTGCCCTTTTTTCTATTTTGTATTCAAACCCAGATGAAAGTGTACTTTGCAGACTTTCTATAAAATTCAGCACTGTCACAAGTTTAAATAATGTGTATGTGTACCAAAAACTACAAAGTGTTTGGGGAATAATCATGGTAATAATTACAGTACTGTGGTGGCAGGCTGCCAATGGGATTTTGATACTGAAGTCACGGTGGTGAAGGTCAAATGGCTCTGACTAATATGGCAGAAGAAGGAAATGTCACAGAGAAAATGTATGAAGAATATGTGCAAAAATGTCCATGCATTGCATGAACGTGGAAGCTCTTCTCCTCTAGAAGGATTGGTAATCAAATTAAGACACAGTCTACATCCTATTCCGTAGAGGGTTTATAATTTACCTCAGTAACAAAATCACACAGATAGCCCCATTATGGGGCAACCTCAATTAAAAAGGATTTCCTAATTGGCTTAAAAAATGAAGTTGCTGGTCAATTTTCAAGAATAACATTCAACAATAAACCATGAATAAAATCAAGATCTAATTCCAAAATGCACTTTTTTCTCCCTAAAAGTAGTGTTGATACATGTCAATATAGGAGGCAACACCGAGATTTCTTGTTTTGCTTTCTGTTATAATTTGCCCTGAATCTGTTCATTGTAAATGAGTGGTAATTTTGCTATGCACTCTGTACAAAAAGAGAATCTGCCGGAGAACCACCGGAGAAATGAAAAACTCAAGAAAGAAAACATGGAAAGGGTTAATGGAATGCAAGCTCTCCCTGCGTGTAAACCATCTTCATTTCCTCAGCAAAGGAGAAATTAATTTTCATTTGTATTCTTAACATAGAGGGAGATCAAACTATCATTTGCTTCATCAGTGATGAGAACTACAATTAAAATGCCTTTTCAAATCTTATCTGACAATAAAATGGCACGGTGCTCACACAGCTCATTCACCCTGCCTGTACATCTGAGTCTAAGCTTTTATTTGGCGATTGTCCAATGACTCTTAAACCCATTAATGCTCTTACAAAAAACAGATTCTAATACTTTTGTGATGGAGTAAATTGCACATTATCATTTAGTAAGAAATGAATTGAGTATGTCTGTCTCAGAGGTTCTAATTGAGAAACCATCCCCTGTAGGCATGATTCTATTATCCCACTGTGAAAGCTCCAACAAGCACCAAACAGCGGGGGGCAGTGCAGGCTAAATATTGTCGTCCATTTCACAGTTTGTCTGCAGACTTCATCTGCATTATGTGCTTAGGTTTTAGTCAATGCTTATATTAATATTCAATTATTCAATTATTTATATTTAATGGTATGAATAATATAAAGGAAACCAGAGTGCTGTCACTTCCCTTTTGGAAAGAACAATCAGTGAGTAAGGTATGAGACCTACAAAAGCCAGGACAATTTTCTTTCCTTTTACATAAATGTGCAGATATTATATGCAAATCATGTTCATTCCATTCTCCTTGTTATTGCTGAGCAGAGTTTTCTAGGTTTTTCTTTTCCTAAGACATACCATTAAATGTATATATACATAAAGGCTTGGGTGTTGCTGTGTTTAAAGAAGCTTTTGCTGAACAACTCAGGTCATTATCTATGTGGGAACTAGAGAGAATCATTGGGTTAAGAGTTACTAACATATGATGATTACTTTTCAAAAGGTAAATACGATGAGCTAAGAGAAGCACAAAGCTAGGGTTCTGGTGTCCAAAATCTTCAACAGCATAAAAAAACAATTTTCAAGCAACTGTGCCTCCATTTGACACTTTAAAAAGATCTCGCCTGCTCCTTTATTGCTTACTGTGCACAAATGTAAATAGAGCTCAATCACAAGAAATAATTATATTTCATTCAGTGTTGTTTAATATCATTGTTTAATGTCACCATTGGATAAGCCATTAGATGTAATCTCTGGTGAAGAGATGTCACCTGTGAGAAAACAGCTTCCACTCCTGCCTGCTAATTGATGTCAGCCGATGTAAAACAGCTGAATATATTTCCCCTTTGAACATTAGCAGTAAATGTGGAGTACAACAAAACAACCACTACTTACAATTGGAGGGGTTGTGGGGCAAAGGGGTAATCCTCCATGCCTTATTATAAACAAAGTTTCAGATTGCTCCACCAGCTGAGTCATTTAATGAGGTCTGGCAAGTTTGTAACTTCCATTTGGACAGTCTTAAACTGCGAGAACTGACGCTGCACGCAAAGAGTGGGAAGGTCAGACAAAAAAAGGCAAAGATGATATAAGAGTAAATTCACTGGTCCGACATCAGTGGGAACTCAGGTTGTATTGTGGCATTCTATTACATTTGTGCCCCATTACTGTGGATCCTTATTGTTTATCTAAACTCACTGAATTTACTATCTAGCATGTTTTTAGTAATAAATATCTTCAAATTCAACATGACAATTTATTTGTTGGCTTTTGAACAAAAATACTTATTGTTTATAGCACAGCAGATCTGACTTTTCTAGCAATAGTATTATATTCTCACACTGTCCGTCTACTTCAAGCCATGACTTGTAAATGTGGCCAGGTCTTTCACTGATTCTTTCCCTGACAACTTGGATGTTAAAATAGAATGCCTGCACTTAACCCTTAAGGAAGGGAGGTAAGATTTTAGAAGCAGCATTGTTTACTAAATAAGTTTACTTTACTGTTTGCAGAACTCACTAACTAGACTGACCTCTGGACTAAAAATGTCAAAAATCTCCACATCTTTTAAGAAGTGACTCCTTCAAGTAAAATCTATAAAGCAGACATAGCAAATTACCGAATTTAAAGAATTTAAAAAAAAACTTTTTTAATGCATGTATCTCATGGAGTAATTTTCAACAAACAATAGTTAAGAGACATGTTGGATTTGGTGGGAAGTGGGTGTGGATTAATGTCTTCACAGCTGTCCCACTGAAACAATGAAGAGGTACAAATGCTGTACATGGCTTTAAAAAAAATCACTCACAGTGATCCATGCATGTTAAGAAGGTTATTTCCACCAGCTGGTCCAATTATTTAAAAATTTCCTCTCTGTTTTCTCCCTTCCTTCCTTTCCTGAAGCCGTTGACCCCCCCCCTGCTGTGATCCAGTTCCATTTGCAGCCAGAGAACTGTATGGCTCTCTTTTGTACTTCCTCAATATTTGCATGTGGATAGTGAGCACCAGAGCTGCCATCAGACTCTTTTACTGAAGGGATTGTCGAAACAAATCTAGATCCTAAACTCACCCAAATGTCTAAGCATGCACACCTCTATCCTCAAGAACAATCAAAATGTTTCAAGTTCAGTTAACTCAGCACAATGAATTCAGGACTTGCTTGCTTTTCCTTTTAGTGCAATTGTTAATTTAAATAGTTACAAATATTCTGTATCCAAAACTATCACAGAGCAAGATTACAGAATTATCTCTGGTCTAATGTTTTTTCAGGATTTAGTTCAATTTGGAAAAACAGACAATGTTATTGAACATTTAATAGTTGTTTTTAGAAAATAAAATCATGAGCAAACGTTATTATAATTAAAGACAATAAGATTCAATGGGAATAAAATTCAGGAGAAGGTTTCAGAAATAAAGACAATCTTCAGATCTTCAGATTGTGTAAAATGAGCTTACTAAAATCCAAAAGCTGGGACTCTGTCTTATGAATCCTATTAATCACATTTTATGATAATCTAAAAATCAGTGAAAACATCAGAATACCAAACAAAAAAAATCTGATTGTAAACTGGCCAGTCCTGCATGGGTGTTATCAATGAGCTTAATCTATAATATAAAAATCAGAGAAATTCAGATTACCTCGGAATGTCATACAATAGGACTGCAAAGCAAATGTGTCGAGTTCAGCTTTCGTAATTTGAGTACTTCAACAGCAAAGCATAATAAACAGTGGAATTCAAAAAGACAAGGGACAATATTGCAATAAATGATGTTTTATTATCGAGCTTTTGAAGAGTCTTATGCTTGCCAATACAGCTAAGGTAAGAATTCAAAACAGTCCCCTTTGCATGCATTTTTGTAAATTATTGATCTTGAACTAAATATTAAAATATGGACAAGCAGAATTGATGAATTAATCCCATGAATATTAAACTCACCTTTCACCCTTCCATGTCCTTCTGGTACATCATAGACACAAAAATGTTTTCCATTCAATAACAGAAACACAATATTCTTCAATGTTATGATAAGTACAATGAAGCAGAATAACATTAAACTGGAACAGATCAAAAAGAGTACAGAAGATATTTGGAAAAGCTTAAAAGCCCTGACAATCTCCAAAGCCGTATTAGTCTTAAACCTGCCAAATAGCAAGAGGGTCTTCTATTTCTTCATGGTTTAACATGAAGATATTCGGAAAAAAAGTAATATTTCACCACAACCTTGTGCTCTGAAATATTTTGTTTTATTGCATTTTGTTTTATTGGGGAATAAATAGAAAGTATGACGAAGAATTCTTATACTCAGAAATGTAATATAAATCATGTGTATATAAAGGGAACTTACTGTATTGCAAACAAGGAGAGTATTGACCACACACGCTTGGAATTACTGGAACATATCTGGGACACTGTCACTATATTGAATTTCAAAACCTATTCCAGTCTTGCACATTTTAAAAATATAATCAAATGCACAATTCTTCCCAAAAGGATAAACAATATAATTGACTTGAATTGTGTTTTGTTTGTTAGCCCCATGCTCTGAAACAAACAATTGTTAAACAGAATTATTTAAATTGGTACAGCATGTAAAATCTTGTTAAGCTGTGTAAAAATTGTTAACGTTCCCATTAGTAAATACAATTTTTGTTGTTTCTGTTGCATCTTGCTAGACCAAGGGTTGTGTTTATTATTTTCCCCTTCTCCCCTCTGTCTCAAAGTGGCACCATTGAATTCTTGGCAATTAATGTAATTAAAATTTATCGACAAAGAAAAGGGCTGCTAAAATGTCATTGTTCTGAGCAGAGGATACATATGCTTTTTGAACAGCGCGATCGTGTGTCGGACAGCTAATACCCTGTTCAATTATATCAATAGCCGAATGGCTGCAGCAAGTCCTATGGGGGTATGAATGTTACTGAGTGATAAGAGCAGAGTGGAACAGTATCCCTAGGCCTTCCATAGACAGAGATGCAAATTAAACAGTTATTTGTCTACTGTGTAAAATTAACATAATTGCCTTCTGGAAAAAGCTTTGACCACAGTTCACTTATCTGACCCACCTGAATCCGTGAGGACAGAGGGTGAGCTCTTTCCATCATTTAATCAAAAAGATTGAGGGCTTGTGAGCAGTAATTGAATTGTTCGGCAAAATTATGTACATTCATTTCATCTGTTTCAGGAAAGCATCTTGGGAAAAAAAAGTCAAACTGCTCTGTTTGCTTGAGAGGGCAATGTCTGAGTTGTAGCTGAATTAATTACATTTTAGACAAGCTGTTTAGTCACAGTGGTCTTAGAAGGACAATCACAGATCAATTTTACAGGCATTTTCAGATTTTAATTTTCTTGCTTTGTTTTATAATTAATCAGGAAGAATTCCCTTATTCACTTTTGCTGTTGTTTTTATTTATGTTGTCATTGATATACTAAATAGAATAGAAATCCAGCTGCCTGAAACTAAATTCGCTTATGTTTAAGCAACAGGGCTGGTGCACTCTTTGATAAATTTCCATTTAAAAGATTTCTGGTGAGATATTTAAATTTAACAAATAATTTATTTGTCGCCATCTCAAAAGATCTTAAATATAATTTGAGGATTTCTGAGAAGAATGTGCTTTATATTTGACTCCATTGAATGAGGTCCGTCAGTCCATAGATTTGCAAAGTCACCCAACAGACATTAAATTCTGTGTGAAGCCTCTGGCCTTGATCCTTTTCCAACCCTTCATGCTAATACAGACCATTCTGCTTCCTTGTGAACCTAAGAGCTTGACCAAGAAACAATGCTTGATGGAGAAATTAAATTGATTGACACTTGACATTAGCCCTGCCCTTTAAATGAACAATGGAGCTACAGTGTTTTACATTATTTAGTGTTAATATGCTTTGCACGTGAAGCCATTAAGATGGTTGGCTGGTATATAGTGATGGACAATAAAAGGATCAGCCAGTGATGCCACCTTATTGTTTTGTTCATATTTAACCCAGAACAATTATATATAAATGGATCTCCATACGTAAGTTGCCCTACTTCACCTCTACAAACCATTACAGCAGTCTCAGGATTTGTGTTTTCAAAGCAAAATAAAATGGGTGTGATTCTCCTCTTTGGAACTGATTAATGTGTGTGGTTTGTCTTCTACAACCCATCTGTCCTAGTACTTAGGTTGTGGTTGATAACATAAGCAGCAGGGTCAAACAGGTTCCACAGCTGAGATGAAGCCATCCATTGAGCAGTTGCTACATCCAAAGAGTGACCATGGCCATGGAGGTAACTGAAGGAGCTGAAATGGAGGAAAGAGAGGTTGCTACCACGTCTATTTCCAGAATAGTATTGCTCTGAATGCGTACTGAGTAGTTCACATTTGCATGCATGACCTGAAATGAATAGTCAGTGGCAGATGCAACACATTTGGCAGTGTGAAGAGAGGAAAATCAGCTTGGCTATTGGACTCCACTATCACTATGTGTATCAATATCTGCTGACCTAAGAAATAGTTCTGGAGTGGCCAATGGTTTGATGGGTTGGCATTTTAAGTCTAGCACATAGGAAACACAGCACCAGTTCATTTACCATCTCCAAGGTTACACTTGCCTTAAAAGTAATTCATTTTGCTCACTAAAATTAACTCCTACCACAAAAGGACAATTTTATCAGGTCTGAAGAAGGGTCTCAACCTAAAACATCGCACATTCCTTCTATCCAGAGATGCTGCCTGTCCCGCTGAGCTACTCCGACATTTTGTGTCTATCTTCGTTTTATCAGGAAAGATTGGCTGGTATGGGCCTAAACTTTGTAATTTAGAAGAATGAGAGAAGATCCCATTTTGAGGGAATCTTATGAAGGTCAATTTTATGAGATTCACCTGACGAGTCAAAATCACAGTATAATTACACATATGTGAGAACATTTCAACTGACAATATCTAGACTCCCTCTTCTCACCCACCCTTGGAATTCTAAAAAAAAAAGGATTTTCACAAATTCAGAAATGATTCATGTTAAATAGTTGCCTGAACTTCAGGAAGTGATTTACGAGTTGTATCATTTTCTTTCCAGGAGGAAAATCTTCAAATGACAAGCTTATCATAAGAATAAGGTGAAGAGGGATTTCCTCTTGTGGGGAGTTGCAAATCATTGTGATTTTCTGTGATTTGTGGACGTGAGTCATCCAATACATTCATTACTGAGGCAGAAGGACTTTTGGACGAAGGAGAAACTAAATGTTGTAGGGATCCAGGAGAAACATCAAGTTATAGCCAATGATCTGATCAGCCATGGCCTGGATGAATAATGGGACAGGATTTTGGGCGGATGAGCTACTCTTTCTTGGCCCTGTTTTTTTTCCTATTCTTAGTTTTCCCAAAGCCTGGTCAAAGAACGCCAATGTGAGAATGATTAGATAATCTGTTATTGGTGATTTTAGTTGAAGAGTAAATATGAACTAGCTGGATAGATGTATGATGCTTGTTTAACTAAAAAGCTTCAGGTTTTCTTTTAGTTTTGTTTAGTTTAGAGATACAGCGTAAAAACATGCTCTTCGGCCCACCGAGTCTGCTTCGGCCAACGATCCCCATGTAGTAGCATTGTTCTACACTTTAAGGACAATTTCCCATTTTACCGAAGCCAATTAACTTACTGTACGTCTTTGCAGTGTGGGGGGAAACCGGAGCACCTGAAGAAAACCCACACAGGTCAAGGGGAAAACATATAAGCCCCGTACAGACAGCACCCAGTAGTCAGGATCGAACCCAGATTTCTGATGCTGTAAGGCAGCAACTCTACTGTTGCACTGCTGTGCCATCCCGTCTTTTGCAGACACCTGGTAAGACCAATTTCAAGGGGAAACTCCATTTAAAGGACTCATCTGAGCTTTAAATTAGATCATAAAGTCATAGAGTCACAGCACAAAAACTTGCTCTTCGCTCCAACTTGCCCAAGCTAACCAAGGTGCCTCATCTGCACTAGTCCTACCCGCCTATGTTTGGCTAAAATTCATTTCAATCTTCCCTATCCAGGTATTGTCCAAATAAAAGGAAGACACAAAATGCTGGAGTAACTCAGCGGGTCAGGCAGCATCTCTGGAAAGAAGGAATGGGTGACATTTCGGGTCGAGACCCTTCTTCAGACTGATGTAAGGGGAGGGGGCGGGACAAAGATAGAATGTAGTCGGAGACAGCAAGACTAGTGGGAGAACTGGGAAGGGGGAGGGGATGAAGAAAGAAAGCAAGGGCTATCTGAAGTAAGGTTCAAACTGTCCAAATAAATGTTGTTACAGTACCAGCCTCAACTACCCCCTATGGCAGCTCGTTCCATATACCGACCACACTCTGTGTGAGAAAGTTGCCCCCCCACGACTTTCTATTAAATCTTAATAAAAGCATAAACCTATGACATCTCGTTCTTGATTCGCCTACTCTGGGTAAGAGACTCTGTGCATCTATCCAATCTATTTCCCTTATGACCTTACATATATGATCTTATAAGATCATCCCTCATCCTCCTGCACTCCAAAGAATAAAGTCCTACCCTGCCCAACCTCTCCCGATACCTCAGGGCCTGATCAGTAATTATCTTGTTAACTCATATGTATGCTTATACGTTAATATGAAAGTTGGCACCTCCAGCCACTAAATGTACCTTGAACTCAGAGGTTTGCTGCTGGTTACTGGAAGAGTACACCTGGTATTATGATGTTGTACTTACTTATGTTTGTCCCTGCCTAAATACCACTGTTTGGTACCATCTTTGGCAGCCTTGCCTTGGTGCTGCAGGATTGGACATTGATCTAGTAGACAGAGTCCTTACACAGTCTTTTAGTGCTAACTAATCTTGTATTGCCAGGAAACTAGAAAAGTAAGTAGAGGATAATTACACATATCATCAAGTTTGCAGATGATACAAAAGTGGGTGGTATTGCAAATAGTGAAGATGGTTTTGAAAAATTGCAGCAGGATCTTGATCGATTGGCCAGATGGGATCTGGAATGGTTGATGGAATTTAATACAGAGAAATGTGAGAGGTTACATTTTGGGAAGTCTGACATGGGAAGGACCAACAGAGTGAATGATAGGCCTCTGGGGAGTTTTATAGAGCACAGGTATCGAGGAGTGCAGGATAGTTCCTTGAAGGTGGAATTGCAGGTGGATAAGGTGGTCAAAAAGGCTTTTGGCACATTGGCCTTCATCAATCAAAGTATTGAGAGTAGAAATTGGGAAATCATGTTGCAGTTATATAAGACATTGGTGAGGCCACATTTAGAATATTGTGTTCAATTCTGGACACCATGTTATAGGGAAGATGTTGTGAAACTGGAAAGGGTACAGAAAAGATTTATGAGGAGGCTGAGGGGTGATCTTATAGTGGTGCCCACATAATTAGGTGAATTAACGCAGTGAATTTTACCCAGAGTTGGGGAATCAAGAACTAGAGGGTGTAGTTTTAAGGTGAGAGGTGAAAGTTTTAATGGGAACCTGAGGTACAACGCTTTCACACGGTGGGTGGTGTATATATGGAACAAACTGCGAGAGGAAGTAGTTGAAATAGGTACAATAATAACATTTAAAACACATAGGGACTGGTGCATGGTTGGGAATGGTTTCGAGGAATACTAGACCAAGTGGACCCGTTGGGCGCAAACCTCTCCTGCATTGGTGCAGCACCCTCTCCTCCCCCGCCCTCCCCCCTCCCTCCCCTACCCCCCTCCCCTACCCCCTCCCCGCTCCCCCCTCCCCCTCACCCCCTCCCCTTCCCCTCCTCCACCCCCTCCCCACCCCCTCCTCCCTTCCCTCCCTAAGAGATAGGTTTAAACTTTAAAATGTGAATAACTTTAAAAATATAACACCGATTTCAATGAAACTTCTTTCATTAGCACCAAAGGGATGACAGTGAATAAGGCGAGCCGAAAATTGTCGCGCTATGGTGTACCATTTTGGTTGTAGTTCAGGAACAAATAAACAAACAAACAAGAGTTTTAGTATATAGCTGGGCCAAAAGCAGGTAAATGGGATTATCTTAGATGGGGCATATGGATTGATATGGATTAATTGTGTCAACAGGTATGTTTCAATGCTGTTTAACTCCACGACTCTATGTAATTTGTAAGTTGAAGCAGTTTCTTTCCAGGCAGAAATCCCTCTCTAAATTTTTCAAACAATATCCTTATCATGGGTAAAGCGATGAATGCAATGAAATTATCTGAAATACACGCATAAAACCGCTATTATTTGACAACGCTACAATGATTTACTTTATTGCATAAAAGTGGAGAGATGATTTAATCATCATTCATTACCATCATATAGTCAGACAGCACAGAACAAGAATCCCCATCTAAGCTGGTCCCCTTTGCCTATATCCCTCCAAATCCTTCCTATCCATATACCTGTCCAAGTGTCTTTTCAATGTTGATATAGTATCTGCCTCAACTACCTCCTCTGCAGCTCGTTCCATATACCCACACCCTCTGAGTGGACTCTCAGGTAGCTATTTTTTATTTTTTTATTGCCACAAACATTTCTGGCAAATCAAATAAATTTAAAGGATATCTGAGGGTATTTTTTTACACAGACAATATCTGGAATGAACTACCAGGGGAGGTGTGGAAGACAGTTAAAATTATAATATTTAAAATGTATTTGGACAGTACTTATATGGGAAAAGGATACAGGTTCAATACTGCACTGGGATTGGCATAGCTAGGAATGATGTTCGGCATGAACAAGGTGGGCCATATGTGTTATAGATAGACGCAAAATGCTGGATTAACTCAGCGGGTCAAGCAGAGTCTCAGTTTGAAAAAGGATCTCAACCTGTAATGTCACTCATTCCTTCTCTCCAGAGATGCTGCCTGACCCGTTGAGTTACTCCAGCTTTTGTGTCTATCTATCTTTGGGGTAAACCAGCATCTGCAGTCCATTCCTAATAAAAAGAACTGCACATTTGTGCTGTACCTTTCTTTGTTTCTAAGATTCTGTTATTCAAGGTTTTGTAAGAGGCATCTAAAAGTTCCTCCTGAAGTTCTAACACCATTGGTTCTCATTCAGGTACTTGTCTAACTATTGGGTGACACAAAATGCTGGAGTAACTCACCGGGACAGGCAGCATCCCTGGAGAGGAATGGGTGACGTTTCGTGTCGAGACCCTTCTTCAGATTTATTCCAGCATTTTGTGTCTACCTACGATTTAAACCAGCATCTGCAGTTCTTTCCTTCACTTGTATAACAATGTTTGCTCCTGACCAATAATATTACAAGGATGTGGATCTAACCATGTCTCTCCATTCCTCAGCATGGAGGAATGACTCAGTGTTGTGGAGGAGTCTGCCCCCAACCTTTGGATGCACTCAGTTCCTGTTTTTCAACCTCCGTAGCTATTAATCTGAGCTATTGTTGGCTTTTATGAGTCAGTGGTGTTCAGGAAGATGATTAATCTCTTAAATCAATAGGATTAGTAGTGCTGCTTTTGAGATTCCAGAATGAGTTTGCTTAAATTAGAATTTTAAAGAGACAGACAGCTAAAATTAGGACCACAGATTAATGTTCAGCAACAAACCAATGGCAATTGCCACTGCCCAGAGAGAAAGCCTGCATCATTATTATCATCACTCTATCACCAACTTCTCTCATCCATGCTTCTGCTGCCATCAGGTGTCATGGAATATAGATTATGGAAAAGTACAGCGCAGGAACAGGCCCTTCAGCCCACAATGTCTGTGCCAAACATGATGCCAAGCTAAACTAATCTAATTTGCCTGCATTTGAATCACACCCCTCCATTTCCTACATATCTGTATGTTTTCTTTTCATATAATTCAATATGTATTTATTTAATATATATCATTGTATCATGGAATATTTACACCACAGGTCACCCCATTGAGTACATGTTGGGTTTTTGTATAGCAATCCAGTTAGTGTCAAGTGCCATGTCTTTCTTTATGGATTCAGGAATTATTTTGCCATAAAAGGGATATGGACCAAATGCAGGCAGGTGGGACTAGTGTAGATGGAGCATGTTGGTCGGTGTGGGGAAGTTGGAAAAGGTCTGTTTCCACATGTATGACACTATGGCTCTAAATGGCTCCCCAATTCTTTTATTAATAATTCTCACAGACTCTATATCCTTACGTCTAATGGGCAGCAAATCCATGATCATAACAACCTACTGCTTTTGTTTCTCTTCCATTGTTCATGTGGTTTTTGATCTATTCTGCAAGTTACCTCTCCCAGCCACTCCCCCCCCACCCCCCGCCCCACCCCCACCCCGTACTCATACCATCCACCGATGAGAACAGATTCTCAATATTTACCACATCTATATAGTTATGCTCTTGAAAATTTCTAGCAATTATCCTTGGACCTGAATTGTTAGGATTGTTTCAGATGCTGCCTGACCTGGAGAGTGTATTTTGGTATTTTTTTGTGTTTATTTCATATTTTCAGCATCTGCATTAAAAATAATTTCATAACCCCAGTTTTGAAGCTCTTACCTTAAGGCTGAAATGGCTCATCTCCAGTGCTACTAAAAACATGGTTTATGCACATTCCTGGCATCATTCTGGTGATCAGAACTGAATGCCGAACAGTGCTTCAGAAATATTCATCAGAAGTTCTTTATACTGCAATTTAAGTAGTTTAGGATTCCATGTGATTAATTGGCCACTTCTTCATGCCCTGTAACTTTCAAAGATTTATTCTGAGAGTCACAAAGTCATAAAGCATGGAAACAGGTCCTTCAGCCCAACTCACTCATGCTAACCAAAATGCTGCATCTGAGCTAGTGTAATTTGCTTGTGTTGGACCCATATCACTCTGAACTTCTCTATCCATAGTTGGATCTAAGTATCTGTCAGATACTTTCAGATTGCGCCTTTTAGCTCATACTGTTTCTTCTTATCAAAACATGTATCACTTCACACTTCTGTGCTAAATTTTTAACAGCTTCTTCTTCCAAATTATATCAAATTTGAGCACTTTAATATGATCTAGGTGTATTTTCAGGGGGATTTGACAAAGTTCCACAGAAAAAGCAGATTAGCTACATCTAAACTCGGAGAATAAAATAATCAGTGTTTGCTTGGCTAAAAAGAATGGCTCATAAACATTAAGTAGGGAGCCATGCTAGATATCTGTTTTCAGATGGGAGGGTGGTAAGACAGTGGAAAGCTGTTTCATTTTATGCATAAAAATTCAACATGGGTGTGAAGGGTAAAATTTCATAATTTCAGTTGACACCAAACATGGAAGTGTGGTCAACAGTAACAAGGGTGGTAATAGATTGCGAGAAGATATGGGCGACCAGATTGTCATGATGGTGAATGGCAATGGATTTCCAATCATTACTATTGTGAAATCTAGCTATTGTTTCCCAAAGCTCCATTTAGCTATGCTGACGCACATTCATTAGACTATCTGTATTTTGACCCGGAGAGTGATGTTGATGGTTGTTAATGATTTTTAGCTTTCAGGTGAGGGTGTCCATTCCTTGAATTCCAATGGTTCACTACCCCTCTATGCGAAGAAATCTCAGGTCACCACAGTCCTAAATTGCCTATTCCTTACTTTATGGCTGTGCCCCTTGGCTTCTTGGCTCCTTACCCAGATAAAAATCTTCTCTGCATCCACTATGTTGGGACCTGCAATAATAAAGGATGTTTGGTTAGAAACTGTCTTCCTACTTTTCTTACTGGACAGCAAGGTAAAAGAAACTATGGAAACCACATTTCCTTTTCCTTTTTATTGTCAGTTTGGTCATGGCTGCTGTGCTTGTTTGTATTTCAGGAGATGATGCTTTATATGAGCTGACAAATGAAGCCCAGCTGTTTTAAAAACTTCTTCCAAAGTCTGGTCATCCATTCATACTTGCATCATTAGTGGTGTTTGCTGTTGGTGAATATTTCATCGGTGCTTTCCTCCGTTCCTTAATTGTCAATTTATTCTCCTTATATACAAAATGTTGTGTTGGCCTAGATAGTGAACAAGGAAAGCTGATTTCCCTTAGCTGAGGGGGTCAAAAAGCAGGGAGCGTAGATTGAAAATGATTGATAGAAAAAAAATAGAAGGAAAAAAAGAAAATAATTTTCAGCCAGAGGGTGGTAAGAGTCAGGAGCTTACTGCCTTGAAGGATGGCGGAGGCAGAAACCCTCATTACTTTTAAAGTGTGCCTGGATATGCACTTGCAGAGTTGTGACTTACAAGGCTATACAGATCAAGTGCTGGAAGGGTGGATATAGATAGGGTAACTTTGTTTTGACTAGCTTGTAGAGGATTGGGCCAAATTATGCCATTCAGTGTCATAAATTGTCTATGACTCACATTGGGTTTTTTCTTGTAGCATTTGGTGCATGTAACTTATTTATAGAAAATATCTTTGCAATAATCAGTGATTCATCCAATATCTGGCTTAAGTCGGCATTACACATTTCAGAGGTGGGTCTATATCTGTAGACTGATGTTTAATGGCCAACCGCTAAAGAAAGATTCAGCAAAAGCTGACGTGATGAAAAACTAACTGGCATCAAAAATATATAGTTTGATTTAGTCATTTGCCTTGGTCTCACCACTAATGATGTAGAAGACACGTTCTTTGAGTGAAAGGTAGGGAAGGGCTGCTAATTTGGATAATGTAACTGTTGCATCACTCATTAAAGCCTTAACACCTATACTCAGGGACACAAGTTGGGAAGTGCCTTTTGTGCAAATGCAAACAAACCAAAGAATTTATTTTCCAGGTACAGATGGAGATAGACAATAATTGATTGCTTCAGCCAGGCTCAAAGCAGGAAGAAGCAATGATGTCGTGTCACGGGACAGTTATTTGACTGTTGTTACCACAGTCTATCGTTTTTATTCATACCTTCCTGAAAGCAAGTATTTTATAAGGACATATCATGGATTCCTACATGTTATGAAATATTAACAATCCAAATGGATGGATAGCCCATTGCAATGGAAGTTTAGGAAAATATAACTTTGACATTCTGCAGAAATCAGCATAGAAATGCTGATGGGTTGTCACTGAGGTCATATACATGCTACAAGCACTGGCAAAAAAGCCAAAGAGGAGGAACAGCAGCAGCCACATAATGAAAAGGATAACAATTCTTTGAATCCTGTCAAGACACACAGTTATGCATCACTGATAGCTCAGGTTGGAATCTGTACCTGTACACCAAGCAATAACAATGTAAAGCCCATGCCAGGCACGTCAAGAAGCCATTGCTAGCAATTAACCAATTCCAAGCAACGGAGAAACACAGTCAGAAAAAGGAAGGGATAACATTTGGAAACATCTGGAGCATTATAAAGAAAGCAAAAGATAAAATCACAACAAAGGTGGTCCCACTGTAAGTTTGCCTGGGCACAGGATACATTTCAAGCAGGGAAATTTGAATTTATTATTGAAATTACTAATGAAAATGAATGTGGCAACTTTCAATTTCTAAGAGTATGTAAAGATTTATTAGATCATCATCCAAAACACCAGGGATCGTGCTAATGTGCGGTTCCAAATGGAATCGCATGTAAATACAATCTGACTGAAAGATGGTGAAACACACACGACAAGTAGTCCATTAAACACCAAGGCAATAAAAAACGTGGAAAGCTTTAAATACAGGATAATCAGATCACATGCAAATAATTAGCAAATAAAAAAACAGAAGAATGCCTTGAAAAGAAAAAGAACACAATTGTACCTATCCCACTGAGAGAAATTATTTGACCATTTGGCATATTTCTTGCATCATGAAATGTAAGACCAGTAACATGAGGCAGCTTCATTCATGACAATCACTTCAACACTAGAATCCAGACCACATGGTAAGCTGCCCTAAATCGCCAGTCAGAAAACTTGGATAGTAACTGTGGTAAATGACGTACTTCTGAAAATTTGTTGCAGTCAAAGAGGCTGAAAATATCCCTTGGCAAACTTGATAATATTTTGCTAGTAAAAACATTGAAATGAAATATTGAAACATTGTCAAACTTTTAAATTAAAAAGCAGAAATAAATATTTCAATTAGGAATTAATTTTATTATGAAACAGGACATTGGGCACTGCAGTCAAAGCCAGCATTCATTCACCACCCCTAATTAGCCTTGAGTATGTGGGTAGATGGTAACTTTCTTGAACAGCATTCGTCCATGTGACACCGTCTCACCCCTTTTAGGAAGATCTATGATTTTCATCGGTGACCATAGAGGAACAGCAACACATGTTTAAGTCAGCGTGTTGTCTGATATGAATAGAAACTTGCAGATGACAGGTTTCCATTGCACCTTTGTTCATGTCTTTCTACATGGCAAAGGGTGTGGTTTAGGGATATGTCAAATAAGTCTCAGTTGATACTGTAAAAGTGCATCCTTTAGAAGAATGCATAAACTAAAGAGAGGTATGGCAGTAGTTGAAGGATACAAATGTTCTGATAATCGATGAGATGACGATCAAGCATGAAGAGAGAAAATACCAGAGAAAAATGATCTAAGGTTCAGGTGAAATGTTATTAATGCATGCTCACGTTCTACTCATGCGAATTTCACCCTGCTGCAGATTTTCTCTATGAGCTGCTCGTCTCCTGATGTGCAACTATAGATTGCTCAATCGCAGGCTGGTGCAACTGTTGTGATCCTTATTGCTCATTCTCCATTCAAAGGCAGCCAAAGTGCCATGCATCCTGTGATATTTAAGATATAAATTTTAAACTCCCACCAAAAGTACAAAGCCTTTCCCACCAGCAGACACTAGAACAGCTGAATACCATTTATTAAAGTACCTCTGTCTTTGATTCAGCTCTTTAAACTGCTATTGTGTTCTAACCACATTTGTCTTCAGTAGCAAGAGTCAGGAGGGCCAGGGCGCCCATGGATTTGTCTTTAGATTTAAAAGCAAACACTGCTGAGGCTGGATTGCCAGATCAGAGCCAGTTCCCCAACACACTTGCACTTTTTACTGGAATTAACCTATCTGCCATATCCAGGTTTTAATGATCTACTCAAGTTAAAATCTCTCCCCTGTATGTCAAAAACACTACAGTTCAAACCAACCCGGAAGCAATAATGCTTTTCTAGTAAATGTATATGAATACTTTACTGCATATTTTCTTCTGTCCCAGTCCCAAAGATATCATTCCTTTGTTTTCTTTATTCAGCTGAGAGAAGACTGGAAACCGGGCAATGTTTTTTTTTTCAAGGCCAACATACTAGAAATTTTATGATGGAGTTATGCTTTTATGTTCAATCCATCCATTTTCTTTCTTGACGATATCAAAGATTATATTGTTCATTGTTGTTCGATATGCCCAATTCTATTTTCTTTATGTCTTTAAAACAAAAGGCTCAATAATGAAGATAACTAAATTCAAGGAATACACAAGCCATCTGTTTGAACTTGGTAGAACTGAGAATGAAGTTCCACCTTTTTGTTGCCCCATTGTTAGAGCAGTATTTACCACATTAATATTTCTGTCGATAGGTGGTTGCATTTTTTAAATTAAATTTCCTATTACATGCTCCCTTTCATTGTGTTTTTTTATTAAACTGTATCGGTGATGTATTATGTTAAGGAGCTTTAGTGCATACGGTGACAGTGACCTTCATTTAATTAACCATGATGGAAACCAAGATGGGAGCTGAGATGATGAAGTTGTGCACACCACCATTAATCATCGTGTGTACTGTCAGAAAGAAAGCTATATCAATAACCTCGCA
Source organism: Rhinoraja longicauda (assembly GCF_053455715.1). Lineage (NCBI taxonomy): Eukaryota > Metazoa > Chordata > Chondrichthyes > Rajiformes > Arhynchobatidae > Rhinoraja > Rhinoraja longicauda. The sequence goes on along the minus strand of NC_135954.1, from coordinate 64,096,947 downwards.
ATTTACACAATAACAAAATGCATGAAAATTGGATGATCTCACTTATCTATTGTCTATGAACATGGCATCAAATAAACATTCACCATTTATTTAAAAAATCAAGGTTCTTTCTTTGCTATTTATTTTTCTCAACAAAAAGAATAAAAGAGAGTTAAGGTGGTATATTTGAAAGTTAAAATATTTCAAACAAAGATTATAGGCATCTAATTAATTGCTTGCTCCTAACAATCCTTTAGTTTTCACATTAGTGAACTTGTAACCTACCATTTCTTATTCATTATTCTCACTCATTGGATTGTGTGACTATCTACACTAACCTCGGTCAAAGGTAAAGCCCACTCTTATAAAAGTCAAAGCAAAACGTGCTATTTCGGTATAAATACATTGTCTCCGATCACAATCAAGCAATTTTGGCAATGCCACAGCATTCCGCAATGATTTCTCTTCTGGATTTCCATTCTCATTTGCTGCAATATTGTCACCCCTCAGAAAGAATCATTCCACTTCGTGTCAGTGACTTTTTTTTTTCACCTTCTTGTTAAAGTGACTTCTTTCTCACATAGTTCAAGTGATTCCAAAACGATTTAAAATGGTATATTTCCATTACTTTCTCTCTCTCTCTCTCTCTCTCTCTCTCTCTCTCTCTCTCTCTCTCTCTCTCTCTCTCTCTCTCTCTCTCTCTCTCTCTCTCTCTCTCTCTCTCTCTCTCTCTCTCTCTCTCTCTCTCTCTCTCTCTCTCCCTCTCTCTCTCTCTCTCTCTCTCTCTCCTCTCTCTCTCTCTCTCTCTCTCTCTCTCTCTCTCTCTCTTCTCTCTCTCTCTCTCTCTCTCTCTCTCTCTCTCTCTCTCTCTCTCTCTCTCTCTCTCTCTCTCTCTCTCTCTCTCTGTGTTTCTCTGTCCCACACACTCTCTTATTTATATATATATATATATATCACTCAGAGCAGAACTGAATTTCGGAAGCTGATAAAATCAAATAATTGTTTGGTGTTGAATTCTTGGGCATCTTGAGAGGTGAATATAACATTTTTTTTCATTCTCAGAGGGTATCTAGTGTTCTCTGCCTCTAAGGGTGGCAGAGGCCAGATCATGTTCATAAATTCATGTTCATAAATGATAGGAGCAGAATTAAGCCATTTGGCCCATCATGTCTACACTGCCATTCAATTATGGCTGATCTATCTTTCCCTCTCAACCCCATTCTCCTGCCTTCTTCCCATAACCCCTGACAACTGTAATAATCGAAAATCCATCTATTTCTACTTTAAACATATCCTTTGACTTGGTCTCCATAGCCGTCTATGGCAATGAATTCCATTGATTCACCAACCTCTGACTAAAGAAAACCTTCCTCATCTCCTTCCTAAAGGAACATCCTTTGATTCTGAGACCATGACTATAGTGCTAGATTCTCCCTTGTGGAAGCATACTCTCCAAATCTACCCTATCCAGGCCTTTCACTATTCGGTAAGTTTCAATGAGGTCTTCCCTCATCTTTCTAAGTCCCAGTGAGTAGAGCCCCAGTGCCGTCAAACGCTCATCATATGTTAACCCACTCATTAATAATGAGATCATTAGACATATTTAAGGTGAAGATAGAAAAATAATTGCACAATCAAGAAATTGTCAGTTGTGGGCAGATGATACAGAAGAGGTATGGTGTGGTAGGTATGAGGAGCCTGATGGCCTACAAAATGTTCCTATTATTCCTGTGTCTTGGGTTTCTTTGTTAAATCTGAATGTTTGCCCATGAACCAATTTTGCTCTAAATCAGCAGTGAATGTACTGACTGAGCAGTCAGTTGCTTGCGCTGAATGAGCATTTATGGCCAGGACTGTGGGTTTTACCCTGCTTGCCAAGTTCAACTCCGTGTTAGCGGAACTGTACAACATGCAGCCACAATCGTATATTAGTGCGTAGCACTAGAAATGGAGAATGATTGTTGTTTAAACTGATCAATGATCATGAATAAATAAGTCTGTTTTTAGTTAGTGTGCTTATTTTATAATATTTTTTAAAATAATGAGATTGCCTACACATAGAGAAATGTAATTCCAAATGTGACACTGTGGTTACAGAGTGTTCAATCTGTTGTATGCATTGCAACTAGTCACTAGACAGGGTAAATGCACAGAATATTTTAAAGTGTAGGGCAATCAAGAACCACAGGACATAGATTTAAGGTGAGCGGGGAAAGATTTAATAGGGACCTGAGGAACAACTTTTTCATACTGAGGGTGGTGGGTATGTGTAATGAGCTGCCAGAGGATATAATTGATGCAGGTACCATAACAACATTTAAATCCATTTGGACAGGGGCATGGATAGGAAAGGTTTAGAAGAATATGGGCCTTACGCGGGAATGCAGGACTAGTGGATACAGGGCACTTTGGTCAGCATGGACAAGATGGGCCGAAGGGCCTACTTCCATGCATTATGACTCTAAAGCTTCTTCAACTACACCTCCCAATCCCCTTAAGCAGCAAGTGCATTGGAGAGGCAGCACCTCCAAGATGCTTTCTATTCTGAGCAACACAGTGGCACAGCAGTAAAGTTTCTGACTTGCAGCCTCAGAGAACTGGATTCGATCCTGACTAAAGGTGCTGTCTGTATGGAGTTTGCACATTTTACCTGTGACCACATGGGGTTTTTCTGGGTGCTCTAATTTCCTCCCACATTCAAAGACGTGCAGGTTTGTAGGTTAATTTGCTTCTGTAAATTGTTCCTAGTGTGTAAGACAGAGTGAGTGTATGGATGATCGCTGGTGGGTGTGGACTCATTGGGCCAAAAGGCCTGTTTTTCAAGTTGTGTCTCTAAAAATAAAAATTAAAACTAAAACTCACACCAATCACAACTTGTAGGTATATTATTATTGTTTTGCTGATTTAAAACTGAATGTAAAGGTATTGTTTGAGTAAATTTATCACTCCAATATTGCAGACTCCAATAATTCTAGAAGATGTCTCTCCAAATATTTTCATAATGCAGAGACATTGGCAATAAATGCTGGGCTTGCTCAAAGTCGCTTAAATTATTTTTTGCCTTTTTTTCACACAGGATATTGATATTTCTGTCAAGGCCAGCATTTAATATTCACCCCAATTGTGAATATTCCAGCACACATCAATCCACATTAATTGATCTGAGATAATATGCTGCCCAGTAGTTCAGGGCAGCAAATCTCTCTCCCTTACATACAAATATATAAACATGTAAATTCGGAGTAGGAGCAGGCTCCATGGCCACTCTTCTTTGTTATCACTAAGAGCATGTAAGATTTGAGAATACTGTAATCTGAATTCCATGCGTCTTGTCAACCTACAATTCCCCTGACAAATCTGCCTACTTTTCCTTAAAAATATGTAAAGATTATGTTTTCAGCATTCGGGAGGCACAGTGTCGCAGCAGTAGAGTTGCTGCTTTATAGGACCAGAGACCTGAGTTCGATCCAGACCATGGGTTCTGTCTATACCAAGTTTGTACCTTCTCCCTGTGACTGCATGGATTTTCTCTGGGTTCTCTGGTTTCCTCCCGCACTAGTGTGTAGGATACTGCTAGTATACGTGGATAGCCGGTCAGCACAGAGTTGGTGAGCTGAAGGGCCTGTTTCTATGTGGTATTTCTAAATTAAACTAAACACCTTTGAGGAAGATAAATCAAAGATTCGAAACACCTGAGAGAAAATTATATCCTCATCTTTATCTCAAATGGCCAACCATTATTTCCTCTAAAAGGAAACATCCTTTCTACCTCCATGCCATTAAGGCCCATCAGGCTCTTCTCTTTCTCAACCAAGCATTTGGTAATTTCTCTAAATTTCAGCAAACGCAAACCACAGGTACCAAACTTTTTACCATTTGCTAAACCACCATACCATTCATTCGTCTAGTAAACCATCTCTGACTGTCTTTGAATGCATTGACATTCTTACTTAAATGAGGAGATCCACATTGTTCACAGTCATCTGGATGTGAAGATAACGTTGAAATTTGAAGGGTTGGTGCCTGGAACCAAGAACAATTTTGCAAGGTTAGGATAAATTTGTCAATAGTTCAAGACAAATTGGATGGGGTGATTTTCTTTTTACTAATAATATATTTGTCTCAATTGTACATAAAAAATGTCTCGTACATATATCTAAATAATTGAAACATAACCAACATACTTTTGCCTTCAATTCCACCTGCAATAAACAAAACCAAGCTGTTTGCTATTTTAATTGCTTGCCATATTTTAATGTTAACCTTCTGTGAATCATGTACAAGGACACCCAGACCCTCTACAAAATCAGGGTTCCAGAACCTTGCACCATTTAGGTAATACGTTACTGTTTTATTTTTCCTGTCAAAATTGACATTTTCACATTTCCCCACACTATCCTCCATCTGGAAAATCTTTGTTCACTCACTCAATCTGTTCAGAACCCTTTGGAATTAATTCACATCCTTTTTGCAACTTATTTTTCTCCCTATCTTTGTGTTCACAGCTAAATTTAGCAACCATGCCTTTTGATGCCTTTATCCAAGGCATTTATATGAATTATAACACAATGAGATCCCAGTATTGATTCCAATGGCACCAGTTATATCATGCCAACCAGAAAAAGATCTACTTGGGCCTATTTTTGGTGTGTTGTTAGTCACTTTATCCAGTGTGTTACCTCCTACGACATGGGGTTTTATTCTTTGCAATATCCTCTGAAGCTTTTTTTAATGTACCAGAGGGTTATCATGATAACTTGGTACTTTCATGATTATCATTACTGATACATTGTTTTTGTTAATCCAGGTGTATATTTATTTCATTAGAACATAAAAGGACTCAATATGGCCTATTGAGTTGTTGATGGCTCACAGAGTAATCCCATCCTCTCAATAATTTACCTTGTGACTTCATTCTTCTACATTCCCATTATTTTCACCTCCCAGCCATCTTTCTCCCCCAATTTGTATCACATTCCTATGCTATGGGCAATTTACAATGGCAAATTATCCTACCGTCTTGCCCATTTTTGGGAAGCAGAAAGAAATTAAAAAACCCGAATGAAAATTCCATGCGGAAACCACAGGTTAATATGCCGTGGATCAATGTCCCTGGATCAGTACTCTAGGCCTCTGAATATTCCTTCAGCGACATTAATATTATGTTGAATAATGCTCCTGTGCAGTAATCAGGAGTCATCCCTGGCTTGCATCTTTTCATGTCATGAATGTGTTTATGAAAAGATGCTATATATTTTGTGGGTGAACAATTATATAAGGTAGGTTAACAGGGGACCTGTTACTCAAAATATGAAATGAAGGCATGGCGGTTAGCCAAAAAGTTGCAATTTCCTTTACTTTACACTGTACCATGTCTGGAGGCTGCCTCCAAAGCACACATTGGGAATTTCTAATTCCCATTAAAAACCAGTAAATTCCCAGATATTATATGGCACAGCGTGATATAGATTCCAAATGTATTTTTTGACCAAATGTTTATGCTCTACACAATCCCCTACTGTTATACATAATGAGACTTATTGTGGTAACAGTACTAGATCTAGACTTTGCTCAGGAAGCAGAATGTAATAATAATTTGAATCTGTAAAAAATAATTTTCCTCTCAATATAAGAAAGCACAATTGCTTTTTGTTTTACAAATGACCTGACTGTATTTTCTCATGAATTAATCCTTTACTGAACAGCAGGAGTCTGAAGTTCTTCCTTGTGTTATGTAAAGAATTTAGCTTTCAGAACAATCAAAGTTTAGTACGTTGTATACTGGGATATTGAACTGACTGGCAGTGCTATTCATGTGCAGTTATTATGAAATTTATTATGAATTTTGTTGGTCAATACACTACCCTTACATTGCATTTTATCTTATTGTTAAGTAAAGCCAAATTATTTAAGATCAAATTGAAGGTGATATCTTAAATTGAAAGGCCATAGCTCAGGAGCAAGAATTATTTCACGAGATTGGAATAAATTTGTCAAAATCTCAAGATGAATTTGATGGAATAGTCGGTCTGCTAAAAATACTTTCCTTTCCTTTTTCACATCAATGCTATATGTATAAAGGCACCATAATCCCACCCCCATTCAACTCTGAGGAGCAGGTGAATGAACATTCCTACTAAGTGGATGCTGGTCAGTTTAACTTCAGCAATGCAACAAGAAGACCACTTTGCTGCGATGGAAACTAATCTTTGTCAAAGCCTTTTTCTAGTAATAAATATCAACAAGATGAAGGTGCTGCAGCAAATAGTAATTTAATATCCTAGCATAGATCATTTGATGCTCGTCAAGAACGTTTAATTGTCATTGGTACCGATAATAGAACAGTGGAATTCTACCTTGCAGATAAGATACATATTTATTAAAAGCAATAAATTAATAACCATAATATCATGGAAAAAAAAGAAGTTCTGAGTGCAATCAAACAGTCTTGCACTCCAAAAGCAAGATAATTGGATGCTGTAAATCTGGAATAAAAACAAAACAAAATGGTTGGGAACACTCAGCAAGTCAGTCAGAATCTATACAGAGAAACAAGCAGTGTTAACATTTTGGGTTAAAGACCCTTCATCAGAACTGGAAGAGTTCTGGTGAAAGGTCATCAAGTTAAATCTGTTTCATTCTCCAGAGATACTGCCTTACTGCTGAATATTTCTTTTTTTTCCTGTTCTTATTTAGCTCTTACACCTGTATACAACCTCTAAAAGAGTTTTCTAGATTTTTTAATAAACAAGAGCACGTTGATCTCGGATCAAGTGGGGGCCTAAAACCAGAAAAATCAACAGAATATTCAGAAGTCAAATCCTATTAAGTGGCTTCCAATATAACTGCAACTGTACACTGAAGGCAAGAAAACCCCTCAGGATAGGCAGGCAGCTACTTAACATTTAATAATTTCCCAATTAGAGTGACATTGACTGGGAGAGATATTGACATGGATTAAAGTATACCTTTGGTTCTGCAGCGTTTCTGCTCTGCCAGGAACGTCAGTAAAAGCCTGGTGGGTACTTTGCAGCAGAAAGAAGGCTCAAACCATGAGAGTGGGATTTGACATTGAGCACGAACCATTCTTTTCTTGCCTGCATGTCGGATAGATGTTTTTTTAATCCTACTTGTGTTGAGAATTTACACACTATGAAAATGCCGTTGACATTTTGGACTGATCTGCACTCTGGAGCTCTGATCTGTCAAATTACTGTAGGCTCCACATATGCAGGCTTCGATATAAAGCAGGTGAGGATCAACATAACCAGGGAAAGCACCAGTTACAACGATGCCACATAAGCTGCAGGTGCAGCAGCAAGCTGTTAACAGACTGTAGCTTGATAGGTGAGAGGGAATCAGCAGAGAGAGGCAAGTAGGGGAGGCAATGTCTACAGTCCTTAATGTGGCAGAACATAAGACTTGGAAGCTCAGGTGTCTTGATAACTATTGAAGTAAGTGAATGATGTAGTTACGTCAAGTGATCTAGAGAGCGGGAACAGATGCAGAATGAGAAGCCTGTAGAAGCTTTTAGAAGCCATTTTAATAGTTGGAACTATTGAAAGAGAACCAAGACACAAAGTGCTGTCTCCGTTCTTTATCATGAAGATAGACTTCAAAGCAATACAAAAACATGGCCACATTTTATGAGTGACTGTCAATAGCATCAATACCATGCTCTCATTTCTTATTTTATGGATAAGGATGATGAGGAGGTTGTGCAGTAACAGCGTAGCCAGGAATATCCTGAATTTTTTCATCTTTAACTGCAGTTTCACTATTAACACCCATGTGGATTCTCGGGCAAATGTACTCTGATATTGAAGCTTCATTTCATTCCATTCCCTCTCGATACTACCAACAATAAACAGACATACAAAATGCAAACATAGTCTCCAGCTTTTCCCAGGTCTCATCGATCAGTGGGAATTCAAACTGGGCAACACAATGAATGTAGTGCTGATCACTGATATTTTTGTGCATAAAATGAGGATAATAAACAATTCAGATGTATAACCTGCCCATGTGCCCATAGAAAACCAAAAATCTCTACTCTTTTTATTTGAAATTGCTCCCACGTAGTGCAACTACTACAGGGATTGTAGAGTTTAAAGAAGGAGACTCAGATCCCTGCTTTCATAAGTTCACAAGTTATAGGAATAGAATTAGGCCATTCAGCCCACCGATTCTACTCCGTCATTCAATCATGGCCGATCTTTGCCTCCTAATCCCATTTTCCTGCATCCTTTCATTGCTATTAACTGATGTCTTCCAGGGGTTGGAGCCTGTGAAAGCACAGGCAGATTTGTCCAGTGCAGCATTTGTCCATGTGTTTTATCTGGACTTTCAGAAGGCCTTCGACAAGGTCCCACATAGGAGATTGGTGTACAAACTTAAAGCACACGGTATTGAGGGATCAGTTTTGAGGTGGATAGAAAATTGGCTGGCGGACAGGAAGCAAAGAGTAGGAATAAACGGGTCCTTTTCGGAATGGCAGGCAGTGACTAGTGGGGTACCGCAAGGCTCAGTGCTGGGACCCCAGTTATTTACAGTGTATATTAATGATTTGGATGAGGGAATTGAATGCAACATCTCTAAGTTTGCGGATGACACGAAGCTGGGTGGCAGTGTTAGCTGCGAGGAGGATGCTAGGAGGCTGCAGAGTGACTTGGATAGATTAGGCGAGTGGGCAAATGCATGGCAGATGCAATATAATGTGGATAAATGTGAGGTTATCCACTTTGGCGGCAAGAACAGGAAAGCAGAGTATTACCTGAATGGTGACCGATTGGGAGAAGGGGAGATGCAACGTGACCTGGGTGTCATGGTGCACCAGTCATTGAAAGCAAGCATGCAGGTGCAGCAGGCAGTGAAGAAAGCGAATGTTATGTTGGCATTCATAGCAAGAGGATTTGAGTTTAGGAGCAGGGAGGTTCTGCTGCAGTTGTACAGGGCCTTGGTGAGACCGCACCTGGAGTATTGTGTGCAGTTTTGGTCTCCTAACCTGAGGAAAGACGTTCTTGCCTTAGAGGGAGTACCGAGAAGGTTCACCAGATTAATCCCTGGGATGGTGGGACTTGCATATGAGGAAAGACTGGATAGACTGGGCTTGTACTCGCTGGAATTTAGAAGACTGAGGGGGGATCTTATAGAAACATATAAAATTCTTAAGGGGTTGGAGAGGCTAGATGCAGGAAGATTGTTCCCGATGTTGGGGGAGTCCAGAACCAGGGGTCACAGCTTAAGGATAAGGGGGAAGTCTTTTAGGACTGAGATGAGAAAACATTTCTTCACACAGAGAGTGGTGAGTCTGTGGAATTCTCTGCCACAGAAGGTAGTTGAGGCCAGTTCATTGGCTATATTTAAGAGGGAGTTAGATGTGGCCCTTTTTGCTAAAGGGATCAGGGGGTATGGAGAGAAGGCAGGTACAGGCTACTGAGCTGGATGATCAGCCATGAATGGCGGTGCAGGCTTGAAGGGCCGAATGGCCTACTCCTGCACCTATTTTCTATGTTTCTATGTTTCTAGCACCAGGCTGTCAGAAGTGATCAAAAAGTGAAAATTGGGCGAGTGGAAGTTCCATTTTAATGCCCCTTTAACCATCAGCCTTCTTGGAGAAAGTTGATTACAGATATGTGATACATTTACATTAAACTGTCATTGTCCCCAATCTCCCAACCTTTTAGGGTCAACATTCAGAGTTGGGGAACAGGGAATATTCCCTCCAAACATGCTGGCGACTTGTGAAAAGTCCAACCAACAAAATCCAAAACAGTGAAACAATATGCCATATAATCCAAATGAGTCATGGAGCAACAAACAGGCACCCTTCAACACGTGGAGACCCTAGTTCTAGGTGCAATGATATGTTTTGCATAAGATTGCTCAGAAGCAAGGCTCGGCCTTACAGTAGGAACAAGAGTTGGACACACATCTTCTCCAATTAAGTCTGTTGAAAGGGAAAAAGAGGATAAGTCAAGTCAAGTTTGAGTTTATTATCGTATGAACTAGTACGGTGAAGTATAGGTTAATGCTGATGATAATGTTGTTTGCAACAGGCATGTAGATTCAGACAACACACAGAACACATATACATAGTGTGTCATCTGTGAATTTGTAGATAGCATAGGAGCTGATTGTGTTGAACGCTGAGCTGTGGTTGAAGAAGAACAGCTGAAGAGGAGAAGGGGGAAGGGCAAATAGCAATAATGCCTCAAACTCTTTGAAATTGAGGCATAGGTTCTATAATCCATTTACTTTACACCATTGTAATGGCCAATCTCCCCAACCCAACCCCTAATCCCACTGGCACAAAACTATGTAACCAACTATAAACTCAACACAACCTGTATCAAACTATCACTTGCCAGGCTTTGTCCTGCCCCACCTCTTTTCCAGTTTTCCCCTCCCACTACAATCAGATGAAAAAAGGTTCCCAACTTGAAACCTCACCCATCCGTGTCCTCCAGATATGATGCCTGACCCAATGAGTTACTCCAGCACGTTGTACTTTTTTTTGATAAACCAGCATCCTTGTGAACCCAATGCACATCCTTTCACTGGTGTTTACATTTCACTTATCAGAACTAACTGAGCAGCTGAATTGCAAAATGATACAAAGTTATTCAAGTATACAGAGGAAATTTAACATTATAATGGTCTAGTTCATGTTAGAACACTGGGGAGAGTGGGGAATGGGGGTTCATATGTTAAGCGGGAAATTCAGCTACATAATGTTGGATATGGTTTGGACTAAGGAAGATAGTTGCAATGGTGAGGGATGTGAACTCACTGAGGCATGTGTCTGGTTGGCAGATGTGACTGACCATGGGCTAGAGTTTGATCAAATGCATAGTGGTTCTGACCACTGGGGCTGTGGTTGCCGAGCTTAAGTCTCTTTGCAGGAAAGTCAGTCTCTGGGGGTATCTCATCATGAACTTAATCCAACTATGAGGAAGGGGTCAAGGGATTCGATTTAGGAGCAAGTTTCAATCAGAAGAAGGCACAACCATGAAGCTGACTAATAGTGGGTAGAATCAGATGGCAGTCAAAATCTAACGGTCAAATGGTTCATGCAGAGGCAGTGAGTTGAAAGACCAGCCTCATTGGTGGTGGTCTGACCACTTAAAGGAGGAACAAATGGTGATCTGAAATTGTCTGATAGGGCCCAGGTAATGGCTTGGGGAGGATAAGAGACCTGATGTTTGAGGATAAGAGACCTGATATAGTTTAAACTGCATAAAGCAATCATAAATGGAGCGCTGTGTCAGTGATCAGTGATTAATGACATATGGGGAGAATAATGAAGAAGATAACTTGCAAATTATTGTCCAGAAAATTATATTTTGTCCATTGCTGATATGAGGTCATCAATACTGAGTGCTATATGATATTTGAATAGCTGATATTTACTTCATTTAACAGATAGCTGTGAGGTTTGAATTCTCAAACTGCAAAGGACAGGGATGTCAGAAAGTCGATAATCAGCAAGACTTTCTTGTAGATTTGCATGCGGGCAATAATAAATGTCCAACTAATGGATATAATGTATTTGGTCAGGGAAACTATCAGGAAATAGCTTCAAATTCCATGAGAATCAAGATAAATAGTTAAATAGAAATCTGAGGAAGTGCATCAAAAGAAGATGAGTTTCTTATAAGCTGTGGATGAGACTTGACAGGCCAGAACGAAGGAAGTATAATTATCTGTATTATTGGATACAGATGACGCGTATATCAAATGAGCTGCCAAAGGAGGTAGTCGAGGCAAGTACCATAACAACATTTAAAACGCACTTGGAAAGCTACAGTACATGGATGGGAAAGGTTTAGAGGGATGTGGGCCAAACATGTACAAATGGGACTAGCTTAGATGAGGCATCTTGTTCGCCATGGACAAGTTGGGCCTGTAAGGCCTGTTTCAATGCTTTATAATACCATGACTCCAGCTGAAGCCTTATTGCTCCTGCTACTGACCTGAACTGTTTTAGTACACACCTTCTTTATTACAGGAATATATATATTGGCCCCAATTGCTATAACCGGCACAGAATGATAAATAAATAATAATACCTTCCTTATTTAAACTCAGCCGCATCCAGGCTTTCTCATTACATATTCTGATTGAGATTGTGCTATGCATGTCATCGTTATGTCTCCACCAAACAGGTAATGCCAAATTTAGACACATGGTTGCATTTAACTGGCACAGGGTGATACAATGAAAATCCGTCTATGTTTCCAAACTAATAACACAGCCACCTGCTCTGGAGAAGCCTCTCTATTATTGGGAACCCCATTTCTGCCAGATATCCAGCAAAGTCAATTGGGAATGGGCATATTTCCAGGAGCACTCCTTCCCTTATTCCTCTGTTTCCTCCCCTTCCTCAGTCGTTGAATCTTATATATAGTTCCAGCATTTATTGTTTAAAACAACAACCAGTTTTCACTTTTATTTATTTTGTGAGTTAAACTGATTACCGGTAGTCCAGAGGAAAAGATAGCATGCAACCGTATGATAGTGATGCATCTGTTTGATCTTTATCCAACCACCTCTACACTCTTATGTTAGAACTGTTTCACTTGTGCTGCGGAGTGTGTAATATACAATTCCAGATGATGAATGTTCTTATTCATACACTTTAATGTAAGCGAAAATAACTTCTAATCTTATTTTCACCTACACCAGGGTAATGTGCAATCACTTGGATTTGCATTTTGCAGCCATATGCTTCATGCTTTGCATTCGAATTCAGAACTTCAGATCCTCAGAAGCTAAACCTAAACCTCAAGTCTAAATTTTCCTCATGACTAATTCCCACAGGATTTGGACTGCCTCATTCTCAACAGTATGATGAGACTCTGATGTGGTGGAAAGTTAGAAGCCCAGTGAAATTTAAAAGTTAATAGCAATTGTTGATTTTCATTCAAAATTCATTATTCTGCTGTGCGATAAGTGAAAACTCATTTAACACAATCTGCAAGCTGCCTGTGCTTGTGGATAGGTGAGTTGGGTGATAAATTAGGGATCTAATGCAGAATAGCTATCAATTGGAACATTAAAAACTGGTCTCCGTTCACTGGATTGTATTACTTGATGAAAGCTAAATGGATATTTCTGGCTGTGTATTTTTTTTAATGAATAAATGAGTTGAATGTATCCAAAACAATTTATTGGACAATGATAACATAATGATTATGTTTCTTAAGTGGACAGTTTTGTTTTAATGCTAAATGGTATGCCTGCCGTACAGTTTATTTCATTGCACTTTGTGAAATATTTTCAATTGCCATCCTTAATCCTCATAGATGTATTACTGGCCTATGATATGGTCCACTTCTTTCACAAAGAGACAAGCTCATGCTGAAATTCTGTTCCACAAGCTGTGGCTGATCTCTGGTGCCCCACTGAAATAGCCTTCATTGACAGACCACTTAACAGCAGAAGGCATCAAAGCAAGTCTGAGTTCTGGACTTGACTGTTATATGCACATTCATTTTCTTATGAGAGTTTCAGTAAATAGGAAAGTGGGAGAGGAGCTCACAACCCTTTTGTGAGGCTGCCACCATTTAATAACAAGATCTTTTATTTAATTGCTATTTCCTTGTCCTAATCCCAAATCTCTCAATATTTAAAAAAAGGGCCGTGGATCTGTTCCTGCGTGTACAGAGTGACTGAGTCTCCTCAGCTCTCGTGATAGAAAATTCCAAAGATTTCCTAGCTTCTAGGTGAAGAAATTCCTTTCACTTTTGTTCTCAATGACCAAACTCTTTTTAAATTGCGACCCTTGTGTCTGGACATCTATCGGAAGAAACAAAATCCTGGCATCTACCCTTTCTAGGCCCATAAGAACATTACACATTTTAATGAGATAACATAGAACATACAGAAGTACAGCACAAGAACAGGCCCTTTGGCCCATAATGTCTGTGCCAATCATAATGCCAAGACTAACTCTTAACATTTTATTTAGTTTATTATTGTTATTGTCACGTGTACCGAAGTAAAGTGAAAAACTTTTAGTTACGTGCTATCCAGTCAGCGAAAAGACTGTACATGATTACATGATTACAACTGCAAGATATAGAGTCTAGGGTAAAGGCGGTAATGTCTAGTGCAAGATAAAGTCCAATTAAATATAGTCCAAAGGCCTCCAATGAGGTGGATGGTGGGTCAAGACCATTCTTTAGTTGTGAATAGGATGGTTCAGCTGGAAAGAAACTGTCCTGAATCTGGTGGTGTGCGTTTTCAAATGTCTGTATCTCTTCTTGCCTGATGGGAGAGTCGAGAAAAGGGAGTGTTCAGAGTGAGACTTGTCCTTGATCATGATGTTGGCCTTGATGGTGGTCAATGGAAGGGAGGTTGATTTGCTTGATGGTCTACCCTCTGTACACAACTCTGCACTTTCCGGCAGTCTTGGATGGAGCTGTTCCCAAGCTATGCTGAAATCCATTCCGATAAAATGTTCTTTCTGGCGCATGTGGAAATTAGTGGGAGTTGTTGGGGACATGTCAAACATCCTAAACCTTCTAAGGAAGTACAGGATTTGGAGTGCTTTCTTGGCCATTGATCAATATGGCTGGTCCAGGATAAATTACTGGTGATATTTACTCCTAAGGACTTGCCTGCACATGATCCACATTCTTCCATTCCCTGAACATCCATGTGCATATCCAATAGTCTATTAAATGCTACTATTTGATTTTTCCATTCTGGGAAAAGGTTCTGGCTGTCAATCCTATTTATGCCTCTCATAATTTTATATACCTCTATCAGATCTCTTCACAACCTCCAGTGTTTCATAGAAAACAATACATCTGTTCAACAGCTCCCTGTACCTAATAACCCCTAATCCAGACATCATTCTGGTAATTCTCCTCTGCACCCTTTCCAAAGTCTCCACATCTTCCCTGTATGGGGGCGGCCATAATTACACACAATACTCAAAAAGCAGCTTAACCAAAGTCCTATAAAGCTGCATCATGACTTCCTGACTCTTGTCCTGACCTAAGAATGCAAGCATGTCATATGTCTTCTTTACCACTCTATCTACTTCTGTTGCCCATTTCACAGAGTTATGGACCTGGACCCCAAGATCTCTCTCTACATCAATCCTGTTAAGGGTCATATCATCAATTATTATATTTTCCCCTTACATTTGACTCCCCAAATGCAACACCTCAAACTTGGCTCAGATTAAACTCCACCTGCCATTTCTCTGCACATTTCTGTAGCTGATCTATATCCTGCTGTATACTTTGACAGCCTTCCTCACAGTTAACTACCCCAGCAACCTTGATGTTTTCTGCAAACTTACTAACCAACCTGTCTAAGTTTACAACCAAGTCTTTTATAGATATATATCACAAACAGTAGTGGTCCTTGTGGAATTCCACTAGTCACAGGCCCCCAGCCTAAATATTGTCCTTCTATCACAACCTTTTGTCTTCTATCTGTAAGCCATTTCTAAATCCAGATGACCAAGTCACTGTTAACCCTGTGCATCTAATTTTCTGGACCAGCCTAACATAGGTTAACTTTATCAAGTGCCTTGCTGAAATTCACGTGGACAACATCCGCTGCCCTACCCTCATTGATCACCTTTGTCACATAACTTCTCATTCTCCTAAACTCTTGAGAGTATAGATTCAGTTTGTTTAATCACTGACTCAAAGCCATTTACAGGTATCAGACTGGTTACTCTTTGCTGTTCTCCCGCTATCTTAACAATGTCCTTCCTGAGATTGGGAGATCAAACCTATACACATTATTCCAGATGCAGTCTCCTTTTATAATTGCAGTATGATCTTTCTAGTTTCATACCCAAATGCTCTTGCAATATACATCAACATTAGTTGCTCACCACACTTCCATGTTAATCTTCAATGAAGGTTCCTCTCAACATAAAGACTTTCAATCTTTCACCATTTAAAAAATACTCTGCTTTTCAATTTTTTGATCAAACCAAATGGTGACACGTTTTCCACATTCCATTTACTGTGTCCTTGCCTGTTCATGTAACATTTCTACATCCTCTTGGAAACTTGTTCTGCCTTCCTCACAACTCATTGCTGGATTATATTAGGAGTCACTGGATGAAAATGATGTGAATATATTGTGGACAATGTTCTCACTGTGTAACTCCCGTTACCACATGTCTAAGATAGAGAAACCTGCTTGTTACTGATTTCAGGAATCAGGGTGGTGTCCCCACTCCTGCCAGCATCAACATGATGAAGTGGAGATGGTCAAGAGGTTCAGATTCCTGGGTGAAAATGTCACCAACAATTTGTCCTGGTCCAACCATATGGATGGTATGGCTAAGAAAGTACACCAGTGCCTCTACTTCATCAGAAGACAAAGCATGTGTCCAATGACTGTTACTAATTCACCAATGTCTCCCCTCTCCCATCAGGAAGAAGATAAAAAAGAAAAGCTTCTTCCCCACTGTCATCAAGCTACTGAATGGACCTCTCATAACCTAAGGCTGTACTCTCAATCTCCTAACCAACCACATTGTGGCCTTTGCACTTTTCTTTCCATCTCCACTTGCACTGACCTTAACGCTACAATCCTGTAGTGCAATATTCTGCACTCTCATTATTTTTCCCTTTGCACTACTCATTGTACTTGTGTAATGACACCATTGTACTTGTGTGGTGTTCTCATTGAATCTCAGTACATGTGGCAATAACAAACCACTATCAGTACCTGCACCAATACCAATACCAATAACATAGATTGGGAATTAAACTCAGCCTCTCGACATCTGCATGTCAATCAATGCAATGACTTACTGAACAGTTGGTGAATTCAGGTCTATGGAGTTAATAGGATTTACAGATTCTACAGTGATGTATTTTCCCAATTTAGTTATAGCTTCAATTAATACTTAGCATAAAATTTTTAAATGAATGCTTCAAAAATAACACCTTGAACTGCATTTATCATGTACATAATGAGAACATGGCATTATCATAATTCAACCTTCAGTCGTTAAACTAAATGACAAGCAGGCTGGAATTTTGCACCGTGTATATTAATTTCCTGTAAGTAATAGTGAAATTTGACAAAAATTAATAGACTATAGACCTTAGGTATTTTATGCACAGTAATATTCTTCCGTCTGATTTATTTTTGAAATTCAGTAGGTCCAGGCATTGGCAAGACTGCTGCTAAAGGCTCGGAGGATATCATGATTTATGGCAATCGACAGTAAAAGTACCTGGTTTATATTTGAATTGAAGTGAAATCAAATTTCCAATATATTGTAATTGTGCTAAATTTGATCTACATCAAAAAAAAATTATTTGAAGAGAAACATCTACGCATAAATGTTGCTCGGCAAACTTAGCTTAATTGTTAAAATGTGATGTGAGGCAGAAATTCGAGTTAAAGTGAAAGAATGAATGTAGCCTCAGTCACAAGCACCAGAAGTTCTCCGTGATGGCAGTGGCGATGAATTTCAGAAGTGGAGTGCAATGTGGTGCTGCTACCAGGTATGCACAGCAGCACAGCCCTGTACATGGGGCTTCTTAGATTCATAGAAGAGAAAAAGTAAAAGGTCGTTTTTTTGTGAGGGGATTAAAATATATACAGTTAGTGTTTACAGTGTATACAGTTGGTTCGCATTGCTTAGTGCAATAGAAAAGATTGTAAAAGGTGAATAAATAGAATTTAGGAAGGTGAATTGAGTTTGAGCATTCTTTCATCTTAAATAATCTCCAACATGTTGGCTGAGATTTCTATGGAAGATAGATACAAATGCTGGAGTAACTGGTGCCCCAGACAGGCAGCATCTCTGGAGAGAAGGAGTGGGTGACATTTCGGGTCAAGACCCTTCTTCACACTCCTTTTGTGTCTATCTTCAGTGTAAACCAGCATCTGCAGTTCCTTCCTACACACTGAAGTTTCTATGGTGCAGCCCCATTAATGAGCATCATCCTCTCCAGAGTGTACTGAGATTATGCACTCACTTTGCTGCTGCTGCTGCGAGGAAGAGGGAGAGGTGATAGCGTGTGCTTTACAGTCGTTTGGGGTGAAGTACTTGAATGCGGTGAGGTTTGAACAGTTTTAAGTATGTGAGGTTATACTGGGGCACGGTAGAAGATGTTAGATAGAAGTAGCAGTTGACAGGGACTGCTGTTAGATATGCTTTGGAGGTGTGCAGTGGAAAGCAATGAGTGCAGTGGTGCAAAACAAAAACAAATTGACTTCTGATGAGTTATCTGCCTGTGTCCACCCTTTTGAGGTTATAACATAGCTTCCAGGTACTGGTGACCTCCTTTCCTTCGCTGACCTCCTTAGCCAAGTTCTCCCACCATTGTTCCATGGCCAAGTGTGGCATCTGAAAAATGGGCTGCCTTCCTCCGTTTCTAGTCTACAGATATCACACAATAAACTTCCCAAAGCTTTGTGTAATAGCATCTACTAAAGACTGCAGGTGATAGGAGCCTTCCTTTAAATGGTGTAGGAATGACTTCAATTAGCACCAGTTAGATTCAGCTAATGCTCAGAGCTCATGAAATTATATCTAGAGAATGTGCACTCATGCACTAAATAACGTGGTTGGCACTGGTGAGATAATATCATCATGTTAATGAGATTGCCTCATGAATTTCAGATGTGAGCTTCAGTGAATCAAACTGGTGTATATTCTTTGTGAATTTCAATGCCTAAGCAGTTATTCCAGATCCATCACATTTTGCTGAGTCTCCTTCTGGTTGAATGCAAGTGGCGTTGTGAGAGTTAGATCCATCTGTGCAATAAAATCTAAATAGGAATGAATTTATATGGCTCTTTCCCTATACAGGACAGATAGAAGTAAATAACGAAAGGAACAGAGTGGCAAGTGTAATTTTTTTTGTTATTTCCCAATGCACTCGGTTTCTCCGGGCCGACTAGATATAGGCGACAGCTGCAACGGGTCTTTGTGGACAACTGCAGCTGGGACTGTAAAATGGCACCAAAATGGCACCTCTTGCATATGGATTCAGTGGGCTGCTCTGAATATTCTGTACTAACCGGGGATTGTGCTTATATACAGGGATAGTCTTGCTGAGCTGTATGCAAAAAAATGTAATTTACTGTACCTGGTACATGTAACAATAAAGAAACCCATTGAACCATTGCCAAAAGGAATTCCTCTTATGTCATGCAAGATCAGGTGTTGAGAAGTGAAGTGTAAAATGGTGTGAAAGAAAATATTTTGACAGAATGGCAGCCAGAGAGGGGGGGGGGGGTTACATTCCTCTACCTTGTCAACCATTTGTAGGTATATATGCCACAGAGGGGTTGTTGTTGTCCACCTTGCATGCCAATTGGCTTCTGATTTATCTTTGGATGAGCATATGTGTATTTGCAGCTTGAGATGTGGCTGTTGCTGAACAGGGAGGCAAGCTCATGTTTGCTGTAATTATGTAAAGTACACAGATTCTGATGCCAATCAGTGTGCAAATGAATACCAATACTAAATTTGAAGTAATTACCTATGTAAATAGCAAGAAAACACTTATTTTCTTTTCTTCTTCCCAATTTAAAAGGGACATCGCATACTTGTAATGTAGGAAGGAACTATAGATGATGGTTTACACCGAAGATAGACACAAAAGTGTTGGAGTAACTCAGCAGGTCAGGCAGCCTTTCTGGAGAAAAAAAGATGGGTATGTTTTGGGTCATAGGGTACTTGGCGACTTATTTCCATTGAGTATTGTTTTGTGTCAACAAGGGTTTGGTGTTGCTGGACTATATCAATGCTATAGTTTGGTAGGAGCAGAATACCAGGATTTCAGGAATCTGTGTGAGAAAGAACTGCTGATGCTGGTTTAAACCGAAGATAGCTACAAAAAGCAGGAGTAACTCAGTGGGACAGGCAGCATCTCTGGAGAAAAGGAATGGGTGAGGTTTCAGGTTGAGACCCTTCTTCAGACTGGTTAGGGATAAGGAAAACGACAGATATAGACGGTGATGTGGAGAGATAAAGAACTGAATGAAAGATATGCAAAAAAGTAACATTGATAAAGGAAACAGGCAATTGTTAGCTGTTTGTAGGGTGAAAATGAGAAGTAGTGCAACTTGGGTGGGGGAGGGTTAGAGGGGGAGGGAATGCTGGGGCTATCTGAAATGAGAAAAATCAATAATCATACCACTGGGCTGTAAGCTGCCCAAGCCAAATATGAGATGCTGTTCCTCCAATTTGCATTTAGCCTCACTCTGACAATGGAGGAGACTTACGGCAGAAAAATCTGTGTGGGAATGGGAAGGAGAATTAAAGTGTCCAGCAACCAGGAGATCAGGTAGGTTCAGGCAGGCTGTGCGAAGATGTTCCACGAAACGATCGCCCAATCTGCGTTTGGTCTCGCCAATATATAATAGTCCACATCTTGAACAACGGATACAGTGGATGAGGTTAGAGGAGGTGCAAGTGAACCTCTGCCTAACCTGAAAGGACTGTCGGGGTCCCTGGCCAGAGTTGAGGGAGGAGGTATAGCGACAGGTGTTGCTTCATTTTGTTGTGTATTGTTGCATGAGGGAGATCACATAAGGTCTTTAGGTCTCTATTCCAACAGGTTGAATGTATATGTCCAGCTTTTCAGAGATTAACATGGGCAGAAAGCATCTGTTTTTTGCACAAGTTGTAGGCTGCCATGTGTATCCAGTTATATTGCACATGTGTACTCAGAAATGTATCACTAACTGAACGGATTCCCCTCCCTCAGTAACCAGTGTAATCGCGTGCACCTCAAGGCCTGGTATCCCAGCAGCAGTCATGAATCCTTAATCTTCAGCAATTGACAGTGGAAATTGTATTTTAATCATCTCTAATATCCCACCTGCCTCCGATCCTATGTTTAATGTTTGTCGGCTCTCTGGTGAGGCCCCCCTGATTTTGCTGCACACTAAGGCCAATATCAGATTTAGCATAAAGAAAAAATATATTTTCTATTGAAGGCAGTCAGCTCTTACACAAACAGCGGTAGATGATGTAGCAATGTATCAAGGTCATATTAAATGGTAGAGTGCATTCAGAAAGTACTCAGACCCCTACATCTTTTCCACATTTGCTACGTTACAGCCTTATTTTAAAATGGATTAATTTCTTTTTTTTATCATCAATCTACGCACAATATCCCATAATAAAAAAGCAAAAACAGGTGTTTAGAAATTGTTGTAAAGTAATTAAAAAGAAAATAACTGAAATATCACATCTACATAGGTATTCAGACCCTTTGCTATGACACTCAAAATTGAGCTTATGTTCATCCTGTTTCCATTGATTATCCTTGAGATATTTCTACAACTTGATTGGAGTCCACCAGTGGTAAACTAAATTGATTGGACATGATTTGGAAAGGCACACACCTGTCTATATAAGGTCCCACAGTTGACAGTGCATGTCAGAGCAAAAACCAAGCCATGAAGACGAAGGAATTGTCCGTAGACCTCCGAGACCGGATTGTGTCGAGACACAGATCTGGGGAAGGGTTTAAAACAATTTCTGCAGCATTGCAGGTCCCGAAGAGCACAGTGGTCATTCTTAAATGGAAGAACTTTGGAACCACCAGGACTCTTCATAGAGCTGGCTGCCTGGCCAAACTGAGCAAACAGGGGAGAAGGGCCTTGATCAGGGAGGTGACCAAGAACCCGATGGTCATTCTGACAGAGCTCCAGAGTTCCTCTGTGAAGATGGGAGAACCTTCCAGAAGGACAACTATATCTGCAGCACTCCACCAAACAGGCATTTATGGAGAGTGGCCAGACGGAAGCCACTCCTCAGTAAAAGGCACATGACAGCCTGCTTGAAGTTTGCCAAAAGGCACCTAAAGGACTCTCAGACCATGAGAAACAAGATTCTCTGGTCTGATGAAACCAAGATTGAACTCTTAGGCCTGAATGCCAAGCGACACCGCTCATCACCTGGCCAATACCACATCTACGGTGAAGCATGGTGGTGGCAGCATCATGCTGTGGGGATGTTTTTTCAGCAGCAGGAACTGAGGGACTAGTCAGGATCAAGGGAAAGATGAAGGGTGCAAAGTACAGAGAGATCCTTGATGAAAACCTGCTCCAGAGCGTTCTTGACCTCAGTCTGGGGCGGAGGTTCACCTTCCAAAGGGACAACGACCCTAAGCACACAGCCAAGACAATGCAGGAGTGGCTTAATGACAAGTCTGTGAATGTCCTTGAGTGGCCCAGCCAGATCCCGGACTTGAACCCGATTGAACATCTCTGGAGGGACTTGAAAGTAGCTGTGCATCAACGCTCCCCACCCAACCTGACAGAGCTTGAGAGGATCTGCAGAGAAGAATGGGAGAAATTACCCAAATACAGGTGTGCCAAACTTATAGCGTCATACCCAAGAAGACTTGAGGCTGTGCCAAAGGTGCCTCAACAAAGTACTGAGTAAAGTGTCTGAATACTTATGATAAATAAATGTGATATTTCAGTTATTTCTTTTTAATTACTTTGCAAAAATTTCTAAACACCTGTTTTTGCTTTTTTATTATAGGGTATTGCATGTAGATTGATGATAAAAAAAATGAATTTAATCCATTTAAAAATAAGGCTGCAACGTAGCATAATGTGGAAAAAGTGAAAGGGTCTGAATACTTTCTGAATGCACTGTATTACCAGTTCTTAAAGATACACTGACCTTCACATATGTTAAGCTGCTTTCCCTGTAAAGAAACAGTTAGCCCGTATAAACTCTCAACCATCTACATGCATTCAATGATAACAATTACATATATCTCTACTTTTTGACAGAAATTTTCTCAACTACAAAATGTTTCACATAAGCTGTTCATAACACTATCCTTTCCACCTATTGGCTATCATGGAGCAGGGAATGAAATGTAAAGTTTACAAGATTGCAGATTATATGAAAATAGTTGGAAGAGCATATTGCAATGAAGATGTTTTGTTATTTTGCAATGGGATATAGATATATTGAGAGAATGGGTGAAAAACTTGCAAGTGGAATTTAATGTGGTTATGTGTGAGGCTATGCACTTTGGTAAGAGGAATCAAAAGGTGGATTCTTACCTAAATGGAGAGGGACTGCAAATGAATGAAATTCAGAGGGATCTAGGGTGTTTTAGTGCATGAATCACAAGGAGTTAGCAAGCAGTACAACAAGTAGTTGCCATCATCACAAAATGATTAAAGAATAGAGAGGTTTTGTTACAGTTGTACAAGGTGTTGATGAGATTGGAATACCATGCACAGTTCAGTTCCCATTATCTAAAACAATAGATATAGTAATATTGGAAACAGTCCAAAAATGATTTGCTAGATTAATTTCAAGGATGAGAAGATTGTTGTATAATGGAAGGCTAATAATTTGGATTCATTTATCAGTTTAGAAGAGTGAGAGGTGATCTTATTCAAACACATAAGATATTAAGGGGGCTTGATAGAGTAGATGTTGAGATGTTTTCATAAGTAACAGAGGTTTGAACAAGAGGACATAGCTGCAAAACAAGGGTCCGGTCATTTAAAACTGAGGTGGGTAGAATTTTTTTCTCACAGGATAGTGAACATCTATAGTTCTGCACTCCCAAGTGTAATGGAAATCAGACCATTGGATATATTTAAGGTGAGATGCATAAATATTTGAAACATTAAGAATTTTAGGATTATGGGGACTTGGCACTGGTTTAGTTTACTTTAGAGATACAGCATGGAAACAGCCCTTCTGGTCCACCGAATGCCGGCTCCACACTAATTTTATATTATCCCACTTTCTTATCCATTCCCTACACATTAGGTGCAATTCACAGAGACCAATTAACCTACAAACATGCACGTCTTTGGTATGTGGGAGGAAACAGGAGCACTTGGAGGAAACCCATGCAGTCGCAGGGGGAATCTGCAAACTCCATATAGACAGCACCTGAGGTCACGATTGAACCCAGGTTTCTGGCACTGAGGCAGCAGCTCTACCAGCTGCAGCACTGTGCCTCCCTTAAAGAATAGGTGAGCCCAGCATAGATCACCCATGATCATTTTGAATGGTGAAGCAGGCATGAGAGGCTGGTGCCTATTTCTACTCCTATTTTTCTGTGACCTTGCATTCAAATGTTATATTCAGCATGTCAAATCATTTTTCCTAAATTTATCATTTTCTGTCGTACACTATAACACTAAACAATCCTGAGGTGCCTGATCTAAGAAAGTTTATAAATTGCAATTTTTTGCCATCTATTTGCTTGACATTTCATTTGGTTCTAAACATAGATAGAGACATAGAAAATAGGTGCAGGAGGCGGCCATTCGGCCCTTCGAGCCAGCACCGCCATTCATTGTGATCATGGCTGATCATCTACAATCTGTAACCTATGCCTGCCTATTCCCCATACCCCTTGATTCTACTAGTCCCCAGAGCTCTATCTAACTCTCTCTTAAATTCATCCAGTGTTTTGGCCTGCACTGCCTTCTGGGGCAGGGAATCCCACTAGTTCACAACTCTCTGGGTGAAAAAGTTCCTCACCTCAGTTTTAAATGGCCTCCCCTTTATTCTAAGACTGTGGCCCCTGGTTCTGGACTCACCCAACATTGGGAACATTTTTCCTGCATCTAGCTTGTCCAGTCCTTTTAGAATTTTATATGTTTCTATAAGATCCCCTCTCATCCTTCTAAACTCCAGTTAATACAAGCCTAGTCTTTTCAATCTTTCCTCATATGACAGTCCCGCCATCCCAGGGATCAATCTTGTGAACCTACGCTGCACTGCCTCAATTACAAGGATGTCCTTCCTCAAATTAGGAGACCAAAACTGTACACAATACTCCAGATGTGGTCTTACCAGGGCCCCATACAACTGCAGAAGAACCTCTTTACTCCTACACTGAAATCTTCTCGTTATGAAGGCCAACATGCCTTTAGCTTTCTTCACTGCCTGCTGTGCCTGCATGCCAACTTTCAGTGACTGGTGTACAAGGACACCCAGGTCTCGCTGCACTTCCCCCTTACCCAACCATTGAGATTAAAATCTTCCTCCTTGTTTTTGCCACCAAAGTGGATAACCTCACATTTATCTATATTATACTGCATCTATCACGCATCTGCCCACTCACTCAACCTGTCCAGGTCACCCTGCAACCTCCTAACATCCTCTGCATAGTTCACACTGCCCCCCAGCTTTGTGTCATCCGCAAACTTGCTAGTGTTGCTTCTAATTCCCTCTTCCAAATCAATAATATGTATGGTAAGCAGTTGCAGCCCCAACACCGAGCCTTGCGGCACTCCACTCGCCACTGCCTGCCATTCTGAAAAGGACCGGTTTACTCCTATTGTTTGCTTCCTGTCTGCCAACCAATTCACAAAAGTTACAAAAGATATTAAAGCCTAGAACAACCTTGAGATGTTCTACCATTCAATTTTCTTGTGTTCATAATGCAATAGTCTCCGAAAGAGAAGTAAGAAAACTTTCTTCTACTTATCTGTGTATGTTGTGGGCAAGTGTAGCACAGATTTAAATGGTTCAACCAGTTAAATGTGCAATACAAATGTTTGAAACTGTTTCAAAACGAAAACGGTCAAAACTTGTTTTTGCAAATAAATTCAAATTATTTTGATACTCTGCTTTGTATCTGAAAATCAAATTGTTGACACTGACAAAATACCACTGTTCTGTAGAGTGAATATCAGTTACATAGGTACTGTACATAGACAATAGGTGCAGGAGTAGGCTAGTCGGCCCTTCGAGCCCGCACCACCATTCAATGTGATCATGGTTGATCATCCACAATCAGTACCCCGTTCCTGCCTTCTCCCCATACCCCTTGATTCCGCTGGCCCTAAGAGCTCTATCTAACTCTCTTTTGAATGCATCCAGTGAATTGGCTTCCATTGCCTTCTGAGAAAGAGAATTCCACAAATTCACAACTCTGTGTGAAAAAGTTTTTCCTCATCTCAGTTGTAAATGGCCTCCCCCTTATTCTTAAACTGTGGCCCTTGGTTCTAGACTCCCCCAACATCGGGAACATGTTTTCTGCATCTTGCGTGTCCAATCCCTTAATAATTTTATATGTTTCTATAAGATCCCCTCACATCCTTCTAAATTCCAGTGAATTTAGAGGATGAGAAGGATGGAGCCCAGTCAGCCAATTCTTTCATCATATGACAGTCCCGCCATCCCGGTAATTAACCTCGTGAACCTACACTGCACTCACTCAATAGCAAGAATGTCCTTCCTCAAATATGGAAACCAAAACTGCATACAATACACCAGGTATGGTCTCACCAGGGCTCTGTACAACTGCACAAGCACTTCTTTGCTCCTATACTTAACTCCTCTCATTATGAAGGCTTACATGACATTATCTTTCTTCACTGCCTGTTGTACCTGTTTGCTTACTTTCAGTGACTGATGTACTAGGACACCCAGGTCTGATTATACTTCCCCTTTTCCTAACCTGACACCATTCAGATAATAATCTGCCTTCCGGTTCTTGCCCTCAGAGTGGATAACCTCACATTTATCTACATTATACTGCATCTGCCATGCATCTGCATCACCCAACCTGTCCAAGTCACTCTGCATCCTCATAGCATCCTCTTCACATTTTACACTGCCACCCAGCTTAGTGTCATCTGTAAATTTACTAATGTTACTTTTAATTCCTTCAACTAAATCATAAATGTATATTGTAAATAGCTGCAGTCCCAGCACCGAGCCTTGCGGTACCCCACTAGTCACTCCCTGCTACTCTGAAAGGGACCCGTTAGTCCCTACTCTTTGTTTCCTGTCTGCCAACCAATTTTCCATCGATGTCAATACCCTATCCCCAATAACCTGTGCTCTAATTTTGCCCACTAATCTCATGTGTGGGACCTTATCAAAGGTTTTTTTAAAGTCCAGGTACACTACATCCACCGGCTCTCCCTTGTCTATGTTACATCCTCAAAAAATTCCAGAAGATTTGTCAAGCATGATTTCCCCTTCGTAACTCCATGCTGACTTGGACCAATCCTGTTACTGCCATCTAAATGCATCGCTATTACATCTTTGATAATCGACTCCAGCATCTTCCCCACCACCGATGTCAGGCTAACTGGTCTATAATTCCTTGCTTTCTCTCTCCCTCCTTTCTTGAAAAGTGGAATAACATTAGCTACCCTCCAATCCACAGGAGCTGATCCAAAATCTATAGAACATTGGAAAATGATCACCAATGCGCCCACGATTTCTAGAACCACCTCCTTGAGTACCCAGGGACGCAGATCATCAGGCCCTGGGGATTTATCAGCCTTCAGCCCATTAGTCTACCCAACACCATTTCCGGACTAATGTGAATTTGCTTCAGTTCCTCCATCACCCTAGGTCCTCTGTCCCCTACTATATCTGGGAGATTGTTTGAGTCTTCCTTACTGAAGACAGAACCAAATGACCTGTTCAACCCATCTGCCATTTCTTAGTTTCCCACAATAAATTCACCTGTTTCTGGGACCCACATTTGTCAACTATTTTTTTTTCCTCTTAACATGCCTATAGAAGCTTTTACCCATCTTACTTTATATTCTTGGCTAGCTTACCTTCATACATCATCTTTTCTCTCCGTAATGCCTTTTTAGTTACCATCTGTTGATCTATCAAAGTTTGCCCAATCCTCTGGCTTCCCGCTCATCTTTGCTATGTTGTCCGTCTTCTCTTTTATTTTTATACCATCTTGACTTCCCTTGTCAGCCACGATCGTCTCTTACTCCCCTTAGAATCTTTCTCCTCTTCATCTTTCTATTCTTATTCTCTTGAACAGAGTTTCATTTACCCCTTGGCGTCCATGTAGTTTACACGATGAAGCAGTTGGCTAAGAGGAAGCCATGGCTCTGGAATCCTTTAGCCAATAGTTGAATCCTATGAAGGGTAACAGCTGCATGTTCTTCCTGTCGGTATCGATCACAATGGATTGTGCAGGCATTCTTTGTATGAAAGAGGATAAGGCATTGGTCTGTTTAATGTTAGAATTGGCAGTGAATTGTGAAAGCTGTACCAATAATCATTAATGAGCAGATAAGCAAACGAGATAATATGGTAGATAAGAGGGGCTTAAACGAACATATCTACTGGAGGTTTACGCATAATTTTGAAAGTGTTTTTCATATTTATTATTATTTATTAGCTACTTAATGCTGCTGAAGAGAGTTTCTAAATTTGTAGTTTCTACATTGTAATTCTTTTTCAAAAAATTAAATGATTCACGGAATTTCTCTTCGTTATGTGTACGCATTTCTTCCTTCAGTATTCACTTATTTAAATGGTTAATGTCAAGGTTCTGCCACTGGTATTTTTGCAAGGACATAAAAAAATAAAAGCAAGAGTAGGCCATTAATTTCCTTTATCAGTTCCAGTCCAGTTCAGTTTGGTTTGGAGATACAGTGCGGAATTATAGACAATAGGTGCAGGAGGAGGCCATTCGGCCCTTCGAGCCAGCACCGCCATTCAATGTGATCATGGCTGATCATTCTCAATCAGGCCCACCGAATTAGGCCCTTCGGCCTACCGAGTCTGCACCGACCAGCGATCCACTCACATTAACACTATTGTACATACTAGGGCCAATTTACACTTATACCAAGCCAATTAACCTATAAAAATGGTATGTCTTTGGAGTGTGGGAGGAAACCAAAGATCTCGGACAAAAACTACGCCGTCACGGAAAGAATGTACAAACTCCGTACAGACAGCACCCATAGTCGGAATCAAACCTGGGTCTCCGGTGCTGCAAACGCTATAAGGCAGCAACTATACTGCTGCGCCACCGTGTTGTGTCCAATCATTGAATATGTTCATGGCTGATCTACCCCCGGCCTCATCACCTTTTCGCTGCCAGTTCCATATGGCCCTCCATTTACTGAGCTTCCAAAATTGTCTACTTCCTTCTTAAGTACCCCTCAATGATCTAGCCTTCAAAATCTGCCAAGGAGGAGAATACCAGTGATTTACCTCCCTCTGCGAGAAGATTAAATGGAGGAGCATTCTAAAATTAGCCTCTCAGTTGTGTAATCCTTTGGAAGGATCCATCAAAGTGCACTGCAAAACTATGTGCTGAAATATGTGTGTGTGTGTTTTTTTCTTCTTGGACAATATAGAGAAATATGTTTGAATAAAGTTAAGAAAAGCTATTACTGCAGCACTGAAAAAAAAAGATGTTTGAAAGTCACACAGCTTTCTTTGACAGATTCTTGCAGGCTTAGTTTATGTTACCATTTAATAGTTCCTTCACAATGGATAATAATCAGCCATGACAAATAGTCCACCCTGTAAACCCTTCAAAGTAATGATGTCATAAAAATCCTTTTTAATTGCCACCCCAGGCCAATGCTATCAAACAACCAGTAAGAAAGATTGACAGGTTTCAGTTTTATATGTGTTTTCAGGATACTGCCCAGCATTGTGTAATTATACTGGAGAACTATTTATTTGACTTTTACAGGAATGACCTCTGAAATGTATGAGACTATTTTTTTTAAAATGTCACAGTACAAAGTAAGAAAGAAAAGATAGGGTCTTGCTATTAAAATATTGTTCCAGGTTGTGAATACAGAGGGTGCTAAGAGTGTAGTTACTGCCTGGAATAGAATGGTCAGCGAGCACTTGGAGATGCAATGCATCAACATTCTGAGACAAACAAGAACATCTCAACGTACAAGTGCTTTCCACTGCCTATATTAGCTATTGTTGTTAAACAGAGCTTTTAAAAGTAATGGAATGTCTTACGTTAATTTCAGCCTGGTTAACAAACAACTTAAAGGTTATCAAATATATCTTCAATACTTCACCTCTGAAACATCTTGTATGAATCCATTAATATCTTTTGGGTATGCGAGTAGAAATCTTTTGGGAATCACTGTTAATATAACCAAAAGGTATTAATCGAGTTGAACAATTGATTATGGAGTAGATTTTCTGCCATCCTGATACCATAGACCAACTGCCCTTAGGACACACAATTTCTTCCCGCGCAGCAATGTTGAATTCTTTGGGCAAATAATGTTTAGTTTATTATTATTATTTTGTGCCCTGTGTCTCATGAATCACTTACTAATTCAATAACCTGTAAGGGTGTTATTGGACCAGATTTATTAGTAGTTTCTTACTGGCGCACTCAAGTTTGGACAGGTATAAAATGGATTTTATAACATTTGGGTCCTGGCATCACCCAATTTCTTAAGGCAAAATGGTGCATCATTGACAACTGATCTAGCGCTGCTCATTTTTCAGTTCCAATAATGCTAAATATTAGTACTATCTTTTCAATAAAGTACCACTGTGTCACTAGTCACAGCCCATATTCAACAGCCATAAAATTGGAAAATGTTTTCCAAAATATTGACATTATTGGAGTAAAATATTCAGGACATTGTGGTATACCAAATTTACGTAAAATCTTTCCAATGGCATGGAGCTTCAAAGAGTTCAACTCAATGTAACACAGTTTCAATGAACTATTACATTGTACAGCCCAGGAAGCCTTGAATTAAAATAAAGGGGAGGCCATTTAAAACTGAGGTGAGAAAAAACTTTTTTACCCAGAGAGTTGTGAATTTGTGGAATTCTCTGCCACAGAGGGCAGTGGAAGCCAAATCACTGGATGGATTTAAGAGAGAGTTAGATAGAGCTCTAGGGATTAGTGGAATCGAGGGATATGGGGAGAAGGCAGGCATGGGTTATTGATTGGGGAAGATCAGCCATGATCACAATAAATGGCGGTGCTGGCTCGAAGGGCCGAATGGCCTCCTCCTGCACCTATTTTCTATATTTCTATGAATTTCCTGTTTTTGTCTGCCGGGTTCACCTGATGTCAGCAAAAGCTTATGCAGTGTCCCTGCTGATGATCTGAAGATTGTTCACCACTGATAAATTCTAGACTCAATGCGTAACAAAATCTGAGTTTAGAGTCTAAAAATGTTTCCTTTCACTTGCATTTTAATTAAAATCTTCCTTTTGTTAGTTCCAGTTACATAGGAAGCATGTACTATCATCCACCATCCGGGTCGCGCCCTCTTCTCACTGCTAACATTGGGCAAGAGGTACAGAAGCCTGAAATCCCATACCACCAGGCTCAGGAGCAGCTACCTTTTTTTCAACTATAAGTTAATTTCCTTCAACTATTCAGTTTCTCATACTAATCTGCAGAACTCTAATTCTACCTCAGCAACAGAACACTTTGGATCATCTCTTGAACTACCCCATGGACGTGTTTTCTAATTTTGCAATAATATCTTGTTGTGCGCATTATATAAGTTATGTTTTGTATGTTGTCTGAGTCTACGTGATGCTCCAAACAAAACTTTCATTGTACCAGCTATTCACCATACTTGTGCACATGACAATATACTCAACTTGACTTGAAAGTATGTGATTTGGTTTCCATTGAATAATCATTAATAAATACAATATTTTGTGTTGATGAAGTCATTTGCATAATTATTGGCAAATTAAAAGGAAACATTTGTAAAATTAATAATATTGGTTAAGGGAGTGGCAAACTAGTCCCATAAGGCCTTATTGACAATCAACCATCTCTTGGCTGAACTACAGAAAATTAATAGAATTAAAAGATGAAAATAATATGTGCATTTTTTTGTTCCCCAAGATCTGAACATTTTTTCTGTTCAAGTAACTTTAACATTTTGTGTGTGGTGATTTTGCTTGGAAAAATAATGAAAAGCTACTGGAAGTAATAAACTAGTTGGTGTCCACAATGATACTGGAAAGCTGGGTATGGACACAGGTCTGATTGTACAAAGTCAGTACACACTTTTGATCAGACTGCTCTGCATCTGTATTACAATAACAGCATAAGAAGCAGCAATAAAAAAATAAACAATTCATTCCTGAATTTTAGATCCGAGTTAAATCTTAACCACACTGACTCTTGATTGTTTTCTGCGACTAATTTCAAAACAAAAGGTTTGATGAATTAGAATCATATTGTGTTTCTTTCCAATGATTTTTTTTTTGGCATTCTATTATTATGTTAATAGGTTCTAACATTGAAGTAATTATAATTTACATTTATTTTGTGGTTTCCTTATTCCCAACAGACATTCTTCAGATCATAAATTCTTTGTAAATTCTGTTGTTGCTGCCAATTGTGAATGGCAGATGATTAACCCAGTACCTTAGCAACTTTGATTCCAAACTTGATGCTGAATGCTTTCATTATGCACCTCCTTGTTATCTCCTCAAGAGCTTCATAGGTTTTGCATAATAAAGCATAAATGGTAAAATAATTATTGGGATAGTGGAATAAATCATATTGGTAGACTGCTTTACACAATATCTGAATTTTATGTTTGTAGAATTTATTGTGGCCATTTGCTTTAAGACAGAATTGGAAGATTTTCATATTGATGATGTAGTTTATGACAGTATTGATTTTTATTCATTTGCTAGATGCAGAAACAAAAGGACAGGGTCTACATTAATTTTGCATCCTTAGACTAGGTAGTGAGTTAAGAGTTTAAGAACGTGAATTTAGGATCACATATGTTTGTCATCACTAAAACTGTCGATTCAGTAGCATCAGTTAGTTCAGGTAATCATCAGCTGAAACCACTGCCATGCCTTTATTTTCTCCAGACTTGATTACTGTAATACACTGCTGGAGTTCTTCAACTTTCCACCAATAGAAACCTGACATCATCCAACACCGTGTAGGAAGGAACTGCAGATGCTGGTTTACATCGAAGAAAGACACAAAATGCTGGAATAACCCAGCGGGCCAAGCAGCATCTCTGGAGAAAAGGAATAGGTGACTTTTCAGGTCGAGACCTTCCTTCAGAATGAAGATGGCTCTCGACCCGAAACGTCACATCTTCCTTTTCTCCAGAGATGCTGCCTGACCCACTGAGCTATTCCAGCATTTTGTGTCCATCATTCAACACTGCTTTCTTTGGCCTGTTCTGTTCATCAATTGCCTTTATTGTTACGGACCTACATTGACTCTCAATTAAGTAAAGACACAATTTATAAATTGTCATCTTGTTCTTATTCCCTAACATTTGCACTGCCCACTACCATTACAATCCTCTCCAGCCCAACATACTTTTGAGATCATAATGATTCTTCAAGTCTATGGAAACTCCATGATTCCCATTTATTTCTTTAATTAGCCTGAAACATTAACTCATTACTACTGTCCATAGATTCTACCCGATCCAGTGAGTGTTTTCTGAATTTTCTGTTTGTTTATTTATTTATTCTACCTTTGGTACTCGCATTAAAAGTTGCCAGTCCTGAAGCTTCATAAAACTCTTTGTGCAACTACCATTCCTTTCTTTCTTTAAAAACTTATATCCTTGTCAAATTACTTTTGCTATGTGCTCTAATATTCTTCATCCTAATTTGCTTAATAACAGCTCTATGATGCAGCTTGGGTTGTTTCACTATGCTGCTGCATAGTCATCTTGAAATTCAGACATATTTTTCTGGAATGGATCCCAACCACATACATGTCCATGGTGAAATGCACACTCATGGAAGAATGATATGGTCTTTTGGAGCATTGGCTGAGAGATTAGGTTACACACTTATCAATGTGTACACCTAGGACAACCATATTTACTGTATAATATGACTGCTAAAACTGCATCAGCACTACTTAAAGGGGCCTTTGTGAACCGGCCCAATCTAAAGCTGGTAACTCAACACAGAAAGGCTTTGTTTGATTTTTATTTTTACCTCTCTGCTCCCTTGAACCACAGCAATCACCTGCTTCTAATTCTCTGATTTGTTCCCTCCCTCCTCCTCCCACCACCCATACAACTTCCTAACTATCTCTAACCCATGCACTAAGCTCACATATTGCATCACCAATACTCTTATCTTCACATTAATCAGTCTGTAGAAGGGTCCCGATTCAAAACGCCTATCCATGTTCTTCAAAAATGCTGTCTGACCCGCTGAATTACTTCAGCACTTTGTGTCTTCCTTTTCTTTAAATGAACATTCCTTCAGCACCACTACTCATTGTAGTAGTGTTCTACAAGCAATGTTCTCTTCTCTTCATCTGGTTTCCCATTGTGCATCCCACAATGTGCAAAGGATCATGGGCACTGGGCAAGCAGGGGCACCTGATGACCTACGTGTTTCCTGCCCATGATGAAAATGGTGGTTGTTCAACAAATACATGGGATTTTGAAGCCTTGCCAGCCAATATCGTTCAATATTCATAAATTTGACACTACTTAATGGCACCTTAAGATGCGCTGTACCACTGTGAACTTCTCATATAAAAGTGGTTTAATGGTTGTGAAACAGCAAAAAAATATCCATCTCAGATCTCACGCCAAACTAAAGAGAACTGCATAGTTCTCCACAGCTTAGAGGCTGGCACAAAGATATGGTTACAGCATGGTCTTTTGTTGTAAGTAAATGTTACTGCCTTTATCGCAAACAATGAGAAGCAGGAATATGTTAGCATAATTGAATTAATTTTTTTTTTGCTGAAGATTGTTCCAGGTTAAGAGTGCAGAAAGCTTGTGCATTATCTTTTTGACAAATTGTGAATGTTTGCACTTGTGGTGCCTGACCCCGGCTAATCATGTATAATGCATGCTGTTGCCCTTAAACCTTTCAGAGTTTTATCCCAAGAGGACTTGGTGAAAAGTTTCACCGCTATATTCAATTTATTGTGAAATCTTTATCATCATTCTCATCACTTTACAGAATAAAGTTACATTTAAAAAACACTTTAGTTATATATGCAATGTCTTTATTCCAGGTTCTTCAGTCAGAATATGTAGAATATGATTCGATATTTGCCCCTTACTTGATAAAAAATGCACTATAATTTCAGTTTTCAACCTAAAAATGACACGGTGTTATGATGATTTTTTTGTAGTTCCTTGAATGTTTTTGTGGCGGCACACATGTAAAAATAAGGTTTATGCCGCAAATATGTATCTGTAACATAAAATCATCTTTGAATTGGATATGGATAGAAAATTGGTTGGCAGAGAGGAAAAAAAGAGTAGGGATTAACGGGTCCCTTTCAGAATGGCAGGCAGTGACTAGTGGGGTACCGCAAGGCTCAGTGCTGGGACCATAGCTATTTACAATATATATTAATGACTTAGGTGAAGGGATTAAAAGTAACATTAGCAAATTTGCGGAAAACACAAAGCTAGGTGGCAGTGTGAACTGTGAGGAGAATGCTATGAGGATGCAGGGTGACTTGGACAGGTTGTGTGAGTGGGCAGATGCATGGCAAATGCAGTTTAATGTGGATAAATGTGAGGTTATCCACCTTGGTGGTAAGAACAGGAAGGCAGATTATTATCTGAATGGTGTCAAGTTAGGAAATGGGGAAGTACAAAGAGATTTGGGTGTCCTTGTTCATCAGTCACTTGAAGTTAGCATGCAGGTACAGGAGGCAGTGAAGAAAGCTAATGGCATGTTGGCCTTTATGACAAGAGGTGTCGAGAATAGGAGCAAAGAGGTCCTTCTGCAGTTGTACAGGGCCCTCATGAGACTGCACCTGGAGTACTGTGTGCAGTTTTGGTCTCCAAATTTGAGGAAGGACATTCTTGCTATTGAGGGAGTGCAGCGTAGGTTCACTAGGTTAATTCCCGGAATGGCGGGACTGTCGTATGTTGAAAGACGGGGGCGACTAGGCTTGTATACACTGGAATTTAGAAGGATGAAAGGGGATCTTATTGAAACATGTATGATTATTAAGGGATTGGGCACGCTAGAGGCAGGAAACATGTTCCCAACATTGGGGGAGTCCAGAACTAGGGGCCACAGTTTAAGAATAAGGGGAAGGCCATTTAGAACGGTGATGAGGAAAAACCTTTTCACTCAGAGTTGTAATTCTGTGGAATTCTCTGCCTCAGAAGGCAGTGAAGGCCAATTCCCTGGATGCTTTCAAGAGAGAGCTAGATAGAGCTCTTAATGATAGTGGAGTTGGGGTATGGGGAGAGGGCAGGATCGGGGTACTGATTGAATGATCAGCCATGATCATATTGAATGGCGGTGCTGGTTCAAAGGGCCGAATGGCCTCCTCCTGCACCTATGTTCTATGTTTCTATGTTTCTATGATCACATTGAATGGCGGTGCTGGCTCAAAGGGCCGAATGGCCTACTCCTGCACCTATTGTCTATTGTCTATTCTCAATTGAATTGCCCCATGCTTTCAGGGTCTGTCCAACCTGTTGATTTGGGCTGGAAAGAGTCGTATTCTAATATTTTTAATAATTTTCTTCCACAAGTTGGTTATGATCTTTCTTTTTTTTTAAAAATAGCCTTATATGAAGGGATCACCAGTGGTGTTGGACAAAATTGATTCAGCCACCCGTTCAAGATTTTAATTGTACTCATTTTGATTTCCAATAAATATCCATTTAACATAAATTTACCCCTAACAAATAAAAATAATTACCCAGTTTTTAAAATGCAATGGAACCTTTCCTTTGGCTTTCACACTGGAAACTGAAAGGAAGAACTGTTTTAATTTTTTTTAATGTTTGTTAAGCAGCCAATTATTTCATCATGCTTTTTCCATGGGTGGGAACTTTCTTTGTAAGATAAGATCTGAGAGATTTGTCAATTTGTCTTCGGAATATTCACATTTTCCAAGTTGTTTAAAAATCTAATGAAGTGTGATTTGCAGCTTTCCTTCGCATACTTCAGATTTTTAATATTCTGTTTCAGGAAACTATCCAACCATTCTGTGGGGGGTGGGGGGGATAATATGGAATCTGCTTCAATAAGAGCTTGGAGTATCATTAGTCCTTCTCACAATCTTTTCTTCTTTTAATTTGTGCTCTTGACTAACAACAATAATGGATCAAAATCTTGAGTCGAAATTTTAAGGCAAATTCTATTGCTTCATTGAAAACCTGAGCTATTCAAAGGAATGTCATTAAATAATGATGGCTTCCAGGATTCAATATGAGACAACCAATCAAATCTGAAAAAGCAATTTCTGGGGTTGTGGAACATACACAAGGCCAAACATGGACTGCTTCAGAATTTCTGCAGCACTCGAAATCTCTTCTTTCAAAAGCAACTCAATAATATAAATCTGCTAGAAGGTATAAACATTCAGACATCATGATAAAATGAACCCATCAAGTTGACACATAATCAACTCTGTTGTGTTGTGTTGACTCATTCTGGTATTACTTAGGATAGCTATGACAATTGTAAGTATGCTGTCAAATTTTACAATGCAATCGTATTTTTTTTGGACAATTCCCAGTATCATTTTTCAAATAAAAGCTGTATGAGGATGCCTTTTTGTTTTGAATCCGTCTCCCCCTCCAAAGTATAAACAATCGACAGCAACCATGCACACATACAGAAATCTTAATTTCTGCTGCCATTTTTCACTTGACTGCAATGTCAAAACTCCACAGCATTTGAGCTACATCATACAGATGTCACTGTGTGAACATTTTGCACTGTTCTAATCTGGGCCCATAATCTCTCTATCTTTTTGATGGCACAGATTAATTTATGGTCTCACAGATCCATTACTTCAAGCTGCAGTATATTGTTTCCATCAATTCTTGTCCTCAGAAATCTATTCTCTCCACTTTAATGGAGATAACACCGAGGTTGTTGTTTCTGTACTGATGTTGGCTGATCATATTAGTTTTGCTGGCTGTCATTTTTGTTCAAGCTGAGGCATTTGTTTCTTGATTGTACTCTACTTGGGAGTCTCTAACTGTGTGCATGTGAACCAGTAACAGGAATAAAAGTTGGCTTAAGTTTTCTGTTTCAGAAAAAAATGCAACATCTTAAAAATGGCCCTGATTATTGAAATCTGTACAGGGGGAGGGTAAAAATTCTTAAATTAGGCAAAGGCAGAAAATTGGTGATATAATATTGGAAGCTGATTAATTATTGGAAGCTAGTTAATTTTATAAATTGGCCAGAGTGCATGTTAAATGGCTGTATTTTATATTCCCACACATCCTGCCACCTGTCCCACCCCATCCCTCTCCTAATCAAAGTTGTAAGTCACAATGAATTTACATTGAAAGTGTAATGTAATATGGGCAAATGGGGCATAGAGATTCAATGAGGCAGAGATAGACAAATATGCCACTCCATCTGTATTTTCCTTCTCCCTTATGAATTTATGATGTGTCAGTGGTGGCCGATTCACACTTCTTCCACTGAGCAAGAATGTTGTGGGTGGAAGTCCTGCTCAAGAGATGAGCACAAGCACCAGTCACGCAAGGACACGCTGCATTTTCGGAGGTGGCATCTGAATGCTACTTTGCCCTGATGTCCTGTCTGCTCCTCCAGATGGGTGTAAAGGTTCCCATCACACCACTCTGACAAAGACAAGTGATGTCCTTCCTCATATTTCAGTTGGTATTTATGCCTCAATTGAGATTAATAAAACAGAATACCTTGTCATTGCCGTATGACTTTATAGTACCATGACTTTGGGCTTTCTTGCGTTAGAAGAGTGACCCGATGTCTAAAGTATTTAGTTGCCTGTAAGGCACATTGGGATATCCAAAACATTACCAATGCAGTCTTTTCTTCAATTAATTTTATGATATGATACGATAGAACTTTATTTATCGCAGGAGGGAAATTGATCTGCCAACAGTAATAAAAACATAAAATATATGAACCATGAAATTAAAGGAATGAGTGGAAAGGCTTGGGGGATGTGCAAAGACTGGGGAGGAGGGAAGGGGGGGGGAAGGGGAGTCAGTCTCGGTCTACCCCATGATAGAAGGGGGAGTAGTTGTAAAGTTTGAAAGCCACAGGGAAGAAGGATCTCCTGCATCTTGGTGGAACCAGTCTGTTGCTGAACGTACTCCTCAGGTTGACCAGTGTGTCATGGAGGGGGTGAGCTGTATTTGTCCAGGACGAAGTCAGTCTTCCTGATGAGTTTGTTCCGTAGCCTTCGCCCTGCTGCCCCAGCACACAGCAGAGAAGAAGCTGGCACTGACTACCACAGATTGGTAGAATATCTGCAACATCTTACTGCAGATGTTGAAATAGTGGAGCCTTCTCAAAAAGTACAGCCGGCTCTGTCTCTTCTTGTACAGGGCCTCTGTGTTCTTGGACCAGTCCAGTTTACTGTCCAGGCACACTCCAAGGTATTTGTACTCCCTGGTAAACGGCACATCCACACCATTGATGGAGACAGGGGACTGGGGCTGTTCCTCTCCTTCTAAAGTCCAAAACAAACTTTTATTTTAGATTTAGAGATACAGCGTGGAAACAGGCCCTTCGGCCCACCGAGTCCGCGCCAACCAGCGATCCCCGCACATCAACACTATCCTACACACACTAGGGACAATTTTTACATTTACCCAGTCAATTAACCTACATACCTGTACGTCTTTGGAGTGTGGGAGGAAACCGAAGATCTCGGAGAAAACCCACGCAGGTCATGGGGAGAACGTACAAACTCCTTACAGACGGCGCCCGTATTTTATTAAAATAAACAGAAATAGAGGTTGCTGCACTGGGAGCAAAATGACTGAAGAGGAAAGTGACTGTTGAAGGCTTCATTGTATATTTCAGCTGACAATGAAAAAAGCTTTCATGTGATGACAAGTTAATCTTAATTTTCTATTTATTGTCTCTGGTTCATGTGGAATCAACAAGGGATGAAAGGAAATATTAATTTACTCTTATTCTTGGCAAACTAGTCGGGTCTAAAAACCATTAATTCTACCATCCAAA
This sequence comes from Rhinoraja longicauda, assembly GCF_053455715.1. NCBI lineage: Eukaryota > Metazoa > Chordata > Chondrichthyes > Rajiformes > Arhynchobatidae > Rhinoraja > Rhinoraja longicauda. The sequence continues at coordinate 64,057,298 of NC_135954.1, read as the reverse complement.
TGAACTGACTGGTCTTTGTCTTTATATCTAACTTATCTGAATCATTCTGGATCATCCAAAACATTAGATTGTTATTGACAGTCTCTGTCTTGCCTTCCAAATGATCTGATTGGTTATTAATGACAACTTGAAATCTCCATAGAAAGAAATGAAACATATATGTCATTTGGAAACACCGATTGTCAGTTTGATAGACTTTCGATTGTCATGTATTATATCAAACTAGGAGTAGTAACATATATCGCTGTTCAAATTCAAAGCATATCTAAGAATGGGACAAAAGGGAGGAGCTCTTTAGAAACTAACATGCCCATAAATCAAACAGCAGCAACTAGAAGTAAGAAACATGTAAGAAATAGGGAATTGAGTTATGTAAACTTCAGGATCTTAGATTCCATGATTGGAAATGGCCTACAAAATATAGCCTGAAAATGTGCTCCTATTGAGCTGAATCTAGCATGGACTTGGATCTTACAATCATAGTTCTTGCTGCAGGATGTTGAAGCACCCACTGTTGCAATTCTACTACATTTCGAACTCGTTTTCTACTGACTAAGTTCTAGAAAATGTTTCTTCCCAAAACAGGTTGAAAGGGCAGTCAGTGGATTCTGATGAAGGGTTTACTCAGGTGTATCACCTCATTCACACCATGTACTGTCTTTATTTTCAGAAGTCAGTTTGCCTTAGGTTGGAATATCTTGATTTATCTGCCAAACAATCCCTGAGCTGATGAATTATCTCACATAGTGTATTTCATTGTTCAGGTCAAAAAGGATCAGTTATCGATCATTTTTAAGGGCATGTTCTTTCTTTTAGAGTGCTTTTTCAAATTTTCTGTTGTTTAATGCTTTGTTATTTTACTGAAGATATCATGGTAATCAGAGAGAGAGAGCGAGGGGGGGAAGAGAGAGAGAGTGGGGGGGAGAGAGAGAGAGAGCGGGGGGGAGAGAGAGAGATAGAGCGGGGGGAGAGAGAGCGGGGGGAGAGAGCGGGGGGAGAGAGCGGGGGGAAAGAGAGAGCGGGGGGGGGGGGAGAGAGAGCGGAGAACTAAGCATAATATTAACCTTATGCAAATTGTTGATATACTCAAAAGTTAGATGGTGATCCATTTGACATGCAAACTAAATTCTCACTTTGGCTAAGATCTCTTTGCTGTTATCAATCAATTGTAAAACTCACAAGATTACTCTGTTCTGCTCAGATACTCAGCAAAAAGCCTTTAAAAAAAAACCTGTTTCTCATTTTTGCATTGTTATTTTTAAAACAGTTTCAAAATGCCTCCAGTTTGTTTTCATAATTGTTTGCACAATCAGGCTTTGCAGAATTGCTACACTGGGAAATTTTCTGAGTCAATTAAATGGCAAATATTTTCTTTAGATCTGACAATAATTTATGTCTATTGCAAACAAGCATCTTTCAGTATATGCCAAGTGGTGATTTTCTTGTGACGTTAATACAAGGTATGTCATTTTAGGTATCCCTCCCAGCAATGCTACAGTAGTATTGTATCCTTGTCAATGCCAAATTGGGTTATAATTGGTCTTGTGCAACAGAGTATAATGGATACCAAATTTCCCATCATCAATTTTGTCCTACCACCTTTGATCAAAGTCAATACCAGAACATGTTAGCTTTGGTGTTTCGTAGACAATATTTGCGGTCACACAGTCACTTCAGAAAAACGTTAGTAGGCATAAAACACAAAGTGCTGTAGTTACTCAGCTGGTCACGCGGCATCTCTGGGGGACATGGATATGCGATGTTTCGGGTCGGGACCTTTCTTCAGACTTGAGGTGTAATCTGTATGAACAGCATTGAGACAGTACCTTCACTGGAAGGACTACATGTTGCAGAAGACCACTAGGTTTTGCAGCTGTCCTCTGAATGGAATTGGCCACAAGGGACAATCAAGTCTCTGGGCAATGCAGCTGAGGGCCTGGGCCTGAGCTACCGGGACACCTTCTGACAGCTCATGTTTCATTGTTTTACTCATCTCTGGTAATCAGTGCCTTTCAACGTCAGTTAACATTTATTTAACTAATCAATAGAAGTTAAGTAATCTAATAAATCTATGTATATTAAATCATTTAAGCCAGTAGGAAGTAAATATGTCAAGAAACAACAACAAAAAATCTAAATTATGTAAAATTCCCTTTTTCTTTAGAATCCGCAAATCTATTCAAATGAACAATGCTGCACTTGATGCACCAGCTATATCTGGCATTAAGTGATGTGCAAAGTGTGGCTTCTCTGCAATAGTCTTGATTCAAAGCTGAGCCCAGGGACAGCATAAGAGAGAATGTGCATCTGACTTCCAGCCCCTTCTAGTGAGTAGGTGAGGGTAATTTGAATCCAATGATTTAGATATTGCAATTAACTACGGCTCTCCACCGACCTTCCAACTAGCCATCATTGTGATCTAACTTTACAAACTTCCTAAATGCATCTATGATTTTTTGGGGGTTCATTTTTAATTTCTGGATATTCCAGAGCAATCCTGCAGACCCTCATAAAACCCCATATGTAACAGGGCCTATGCAGAACTATCAATGCCTCCCTGTCAATTGACAGTTTAGCAGTTGTTATACATTTTGTGATTTCATAAGACAAAGTACATTCCTATACTTGAGAGCCATTCTGAATTCATATGCCAAATTGCCAATTGAGAAGTGGTGGCCTGTTTGAAGGAGATGACTATATGAACATATATTTGATGCATTCAATGGATTCATTCAAATGGAAACATGGCAGCAGTTACTGCTGCTTTCCATATCAGTAGGTGTTGCTGTGTTTGTAGGTCTCTAATATATAGTGTTAGTCTGGGAAAAGTAGATTTTGAATCATGCTCAACAAAATGGTTAGATCCTGGAATGCTCCTCTTTTCATTTAGGCATAACATTCCACAATACATTTTCAAAAATAATGGCTCATTTGTGGAATTTAAATTTATCTTCCCTTTTATTTCTCAAAAAAACAGCTGTTCATTTGTGTCAAAGAGTACAAACATGAGTAGATCTTCTGTCAGACTTTTGCAGCTCTTTGAGGTAGTGGCAAATGGCAAAGAATTAGGAAGGTAGATGGAATCAATATGCAGCCAGGAGGACAGTCGGACAGAACTTCCACTCTCACCTGGTCATAACCCCATTCCGAGCATCAGGGAAATAATTGTGGCAGAACTGATAACTGTTGGAATAATGTAAATTGAGTGGTGAGTTAAGAGAGAAGTGGTGGAGTGTTTGAAGGGGGTGACTGCATGTGTTTGTATTGGATGCATTTGATTCTGACGTGCAACAGGATATATCTTATAGCTGCTTTCTATGGAAGTAGGTCTTGCTGTGCCTACAGGTCTCCAATATGAAGTGTTAGCCTGAACTGCTAACACTGTTTTTCTTACCACAGACACTGTTTGACTTGCTAAGTATTTCCAGCTCTTTTGTTATTATTAACAGGAATGTGCTTAGAACATAAAACATAGAACAATACAGCACAGGAACGAGCCCTTCAGCCGACAATGTTTGTGCTGAACATGATACCAAGTTAAACCGATCTCATCTGCCCACACATAATCCATATTTCTCTATTCCCTGCACTTTCATGTGCCTATCCAAAAGCCTCTATAATGCCACTATGGTATCAGTCTAACACATCTCCATTAAACTTTCCCCTATCAGTTTATAGGTATGTCCTCTAGTGTTGGGCATTTCCACCCTGCGAAAAAGGGTCTGTCTGCCTACCCTATCTATGCCTCTCACAATTGTATATATGTCTACCATGTCTCCCCTCAACATCGATATTCCAGGGAAAACAATCTAACTCTATCCAACCTCTCCCTGCGGCTGAAACCCTCTAATCCAGGCAGTATTCTGGTAAACTTCTACACCCTCTACAGAAACCCTCTAATCCAGGCAATATTCTGATAAACCTCCTGCACCCTCTCCAAAGCCTCCACATCCTTCCTGTAATGGGGCAACTAGAACTGCATGCAATACTCCAAATGCGATCTAACCAAAGTCCTATAAAGCTGCATCATGAAAAGGATTCTAGATTGCCAGGATTCTTGAAGTTCTACCCAGTCTTCACCAAAAATGCTCACATGATGTAGGTAGTATGGAGAGGGGGTTCCTCCCTCACCCCCCTCCCCCCCCCTCCCCCATCTCCAAATCCTGAATTCTTCTACCTTTGCAGATACAAAGGACCAAGGTTTTACTGTTATCCTTTCCTCCAACCTTCAGAAAAGCTAGTAATGAGCATAATGAGCAATTAGTGGCACAAAATCTACCCTGGTAAATATTAATTGGATTAATGTTTCTGTAATTAAGCAGATGTATTAATCCCTAAAAAGTTTTTAAATCAATTACGAATTAATTGATAAAGTTAATGAACATTGTTAATAAATAATCTATTAATCACTAATTCATGTATACTTTTGTTTGAATTTTTGTAGTACTTCCAGCGGTATGAATGACCTGATTTAAGAAAATCTTACTTTATGCAAATTTACCCACACACTTTTAAAGAACGTTTCAAGCTAGAAATACTATGTTTCATGATATTCATTTATAACTAAGATACAACATATGGTCTATTAGTTTAATTATGGCTAGTCTTAGGGTGATTATTAACTGAAATTAAATAATTACAGCAAGAGTATTTGGAGAGATACTATATAAGTTAATATAGATAATGGATGTCTCTGATTTGTGGCAGAATCCACTAGTGGAATGCAACCCTTATGTAATACAAGGATTGTCGGTATAATGTTTTATATTTTTGTCAAAATGTGTTATTTAATTATTTTTCTACAATTGAAACATGATTGTGCTAGGCAATTGGCATCAGAGTCAGCATGGAACAGGCCCTTTGGTTCAATTTGCCCATGTCGACCAAGACGGTCCATCTACATTAGTCCCACCTGCCCACTTTGGCCCATATCCCTTTAAACCTTTCCTATCCTTATACCTGTCCAAAAGACTTTTAAATGTTGTTAAAGTACCTGCCTCAACAACCCCATCTGGCAGTCTGCTCCATATACCTACCTATATGTAATATTAATATAATAATCATATTAAATTAATATTTATAAATAAACAAATAAACATGGATAGGTGACATTTCAGGTCGAGACCCTTCTTCAGACTGTCTGAATAAGGGTCTCGATTTGAAACATCACTTACCATATTTGCCAGAGATGCTGCCTGACCCAATGCATTACTCCAGCACTTTGTGTCCTTTTGTGCATTAACCAGCATCTGCATTTGATTGTTTCTACTTCTATACTCAGTACCCTGACTGATGAAGCCATTCAGAGCCTACTTGATCACCCAGTCTACATGTGACATCACTTTCAGGGAACTATGTACCTGTACTCCTGGAGGAGTTCTCCCCAACATTCCCCGGAATCTTGCCATTCACTTTGAAGGTCCTGCCCTGGTTTGACTTCAAAACACCTCGCACTTATCTGCATTAACATAGAAACATAGAAACATAGAAAATAGGTGCAGGAGTAGGCCATTCGGCCCTTTGAGCCTGCACCGCCATTCAATATGATCATGGCTGATCATCCAGCTCAGTAACCTGTACCTGCCTTCTCTCCGTACCCCCCTGATCCCTTTAGCCACAAGAGCCACATCTAACTCCCGCTTAAATATAGCCAATGAACTGGCCTCAACTACCTTCTGTGGCAGAGAATTCCACAGACTCACCACTCTCTGTGTGAAGAAATGTTTTCTCATCTCGGTCCTAAAAGACTTCCCCCTTATCTTTAAGCAGTGACCCCTGGTTCTGGACTTCCCCAACATCGGGAACAATCTTCCCGCATCTAGCCTCTCCAACCCCTTAAGAATTTTATATGTTTCAATAAGATCCCCCCTCAGTCTTCTAAATTCCAGCGAGTATAAGCCTAGTCTATCCAGTCTTTCTTCATATGAAAGTCCTGCCATCCCAGGGATCAATCTGGTGAACCTTCTCTGTACTCCCTCTAAGGCTAGAATGTCTTTCCTCAGATTAGGAGACCAAAACTGTACACAATACTCCAGGTGCGGTCTCACCAAGGCCCTGTACAACTGCAGCAGAACCTCCCTGCTCCTATACTCAAATCCTCTTGCTATGAATGCTAACATACCATTCGCATTAAGCTTCATTAACCATCCTTCGGCTCACTTGCCTAACTGATCAGGAACCTGCTGTAATTTTTGATAACCATCTTCACTCTACATTATCACCCACTTTAGTGCCATCTGCAAACTTACTAATTATGCCTTGTACATTCTCCTCCAAATCATTGACATAAACCACAAACAGCAATCCCTAAGGCATGCCACTAGTAACAGGCCTCCAATCTGAAAAACAACCTTCCAACCGATATTGGTTGGATTGTTATTCACACATCAAAAATACAGTGAAAAACTTTGTTTTGCATGCGATCCAGATAGATCATAAAATACACAGGCGCAAAGGTGAAAAATAAATAATTTTCAGAATAGAAAATTGTAGACAATAACATGTAAGGGCCGGAACGAGGCACATCGGAGCTTTGAGGATATGGCCTTAGCATATGAGAGCTCTGTTCAAGAGTCAGATAATAGTGTTCTTGAATCTGTTGGAATGTGCTTTCAATCTTTTGTATCTTCTGCCTGATAGGAGATGGTAGAAGAAAGAGCAACCAGGTCCTTGATAATGTTGGCTGCTTTCCAGAGGCGCCATGAAATGCACATGAAATCGCTGAAGGGTTGGCCCATTTACATGATTGATTGGGTTGCATCCGCAACTCTTTACTATTTCTTAGGGTCTTGTGCAGGCAGTTGCCATATCAAGCTGTGATACATCTCAATGGGATGCTTTCTATGATGCATCTGTAGAAATTGTTAAGTATCATTGGGGGCACATAAAATCTCCTTAATCTTGAGTTTGAGTTTGAGTTTAGTTTATTGTCACATATACCGAGGTACAGGAAAAAGCTTTTGTTGCATGCTAAGCAATCAGTGGAAACACAACACATGGTTACAATTGAGCCATCCATGTACAGTTACATGACAAAGGAAATAACATGGATAACGTTTGTGCAAGATAAAGATTTTCAGGGGGGAAAAAAGGCATTGGTGAGACTCTTAGCAGGATCATTGATGGCAATCACAGATAATTGTTCACACCTTTAACTGAATTCTTGGATGATGTCTGTTCTGACCCAGTAGTGTGTTTTACTCCCACTCTCAGATGAATATGTTTTGTTGTATCAAATATATATATACCTTGCTACAATAAGACCACATGACATACTCTCATTCTCCACAGCAGTCACACTAAAACTGATCACTCTCCTTTGATGGGGGGCCTCCGTGTGCAGGGGAGCCTTCTGTATGAAATGTGTCGGTAAAATCTGAACAAAGGTCCCAGAGGAAAGACCAAAACACAACTTCTCACAACTTCTCACACTGGTGCTGAGCTTATTTTACTTATTCAATTTCAGACTAATTAAGAAATTAAAGTCAATATTGGTTTGAATAAATATGGAACTGAAGTCCTAACTAAACTGTTGGGAGGGGATTATCACCAGCACCATATTGGTACTGGTGGCAATAGAAAAGTTAAAAGTATTGGAAGAGTAGAACTAATGTGCAATCAACTCTAAATACAGTAGAATGGATTTGCACTTTACAAATCCTGAGGAGGTCAATTGAGATAGTCTTTAAATATTTTAGTTATCCTGACCATAGTTGTGGACATGTAGTATATATATTTTTAAGAGAGCACATTATGCATATTGTGGTTTGGAAGGATTAATTTCAAATTTCATGGAAGAGATCAGTCCTTACATTTAAAAATTATATTTTCCTAACCACTACGTTTTTACTTTAAAATAAACTTCATTGCGAATAATGTCTTTGGGATATTCTGAGGTCATAAAAAACATTGTACAAGTCCACATTCTTTATTTCTGCCCTGTACAAAATCAGGAATATATCACAAAATAACAGCATTAAAACAAAATGAAAAACTATGAACTGCATTTCTTTCAATTCACTCCTGAAATGAAATATTAGTTCTCATATAAAAAGAACTCACCAATGTCAGGACACAATGTTGCAGTAAACACTTCCAAATAGTGATGGAGAACTCTATCAAACAATTGGACTAAATTGCCTGCAAATGCAGTCGGAATGTATTTGAATTTGTCAATCTGTCTGCATCTGTTTCTATTTGTATTTATTTGTTCCAATGAAGCAAACACAAATCACGTTTCAGCATATTACATTTTAGTACAATTCTTTGTTTATATTTTCAGCTTCTCTGAGCTGAAAAACAGATCTTTCTCTTCCTGAATCGAGAATTTTAAGGGTCAGTTATAATCCATCTTAAGCCTCACTGATTTTTAAAAATTAATCTTGCAATCCTTTCAGGCACTGAAGAGGTTAATATTATTTTCTGATTTGATACCTTTTGCCTTCATTTTTTTTGTATGTGATGTAAAAAAAAAATCTTCCTGGACACCTAATTATGAAGCCAGCTCACAGCTGTCTGCTTGAAGAACCCATTAGATGCACCAGTTGAAGCTTCCATAATTCCCAAACTTCCTGGATCTGAATATTAAGAATAGATTTTACATGTCATATGCAATTCCAAGGTGGTGTGAATGGTCGTGGAAATGACTAGCTCTGAATGCTTGTCTATCACTCTATTCAATGGTTACAGGTGGTCTCATTTGCCAGTTTCAGATATCTGCTGGCTATGACAGCAGGCACATAATTTGCATGTTCAACAGACAACAAACGGGCTTCTGCATGTCAAAATAGGTGACGATGCGTGACAGTTTCTACACAATGCTGTCTCCTCTTTACTTGACCCCTGACCTCTCTGCATGTCTCCTTTCACAATCAGAAAATCACACTAGGCTGCTTTGGAATAAATTTGATACCAGACTGATTATCTTATTTCCCCTTTCAAATATGGTGTCCTTTGCAGTTTTATCGTAACTGCTGCAAAACTGGCACAATATGTTCATTAACAAAAATATGTAAGGAGGTAATGTGGTTGCAGTAATAATTAGTTTTCAGCTTTAAAAAAAAATTCAAATTGTTAAAATAGTTTGCTCTTGCAATTGTACCATTTTGTTGGAACACATACATTCAGATGGAAAATTCTCTAAAATTGCTTAACATTTCCCTCTCTAAGACAGACGATAAATTGATTAACAAAATCAGTGAAAATATGTTGTTTAATTTTTCAGGCAGAAATATATATATATATTTTTTAATTTATATTTATATTTATATCTACATTTGTGTGGACATAGATCTTAGTTTCTTTTAATTATGACTTTAAATAATGTGTAACGTGTGCAATTTTTCTTCAGCCACCAGTTACACGCTACACTAAAAAAATTCTGTTACTGAAGGTAATGTTTTATGTGGTGGATGATAGAGTTGGAAGCCTGTATACAAGTTGTACACCTCTCAAAATTGCAGCTCCGTCTTCATGAGTGTGACTTATCTCCTCATGGAGGTCGTTGACAATCTTCTGATGTCAAATGGCTCTTAACAAGAGCTTTAAAACCTTTCCTACTAGAATAATTTCTGAGATGCTGAGCAGTCAAGATCCAACTACATTTTTCCAGAAGGGTCCTGAGATCATCATTGTTCAAAGTAGTTTCCTTTATCCAGGGGTCAACAGTATATGTAGAGCCTGATTCTGTCATCTTCCTCCAATGTCACAGTCTCACAGGCATGGAGAGCTATTCTCGAATACATTTACAACTTGAGGGCCACTCAACCCTAAAAGTAATCCACTCGTTCAAACTGTGAGCCTATTTTAGGAACTCCATCCATGGTGTGAGGTTATGGAGGTACGTCTGTTCTTTTCATATGACTTTGGGATTACTACATACTCTAAGTAATTGCATTCAACAGACTTGTGATTCTAAGTTGCCAATTACATGTTAGAGTACAACTGTCTCTTGGCTTCTATCAAGACACATGACTTCTTTGAAGAGAGCATACAACACCTTGTACTCTTGTAGACAACATTTATCTTTTGGGGTCTCAGTTGTGTACAAGGGAAATGGCAATAGATCATCTACGTTCTCCAAAACACATGCTTTCTCCTTTGTAAATGTCAGATGGAATGACCACAATATTATGTATTTCCATAACATGCTCCTTTTCATACATTGATGGTTCTAATTCACCCGACTCAAATGGCAGTATAGAGGCCCAGGAATATTGAGGCCGATAGCATTTATTTAATTTTAAAGCCTATAAACTGAGATGAGGAAACATGATCTCAACAATTCATCAGACTAACTCAATAATTATGAGAGAGAAAATAAACCAAATATGATACTTATTGTGAGAAGGGATGAAAAGTTTTTCTAAGCATTCATTGAAAATAAAGAAATCATTCATTAAGAACAGATCTGTGAGACCAAACATGAAGGATCTTTGTGTCTGATATCAAAGGGCAGCAAAGTGGTGCAGCTGGTAGGGGTGCTGGCTTACAGTGCCAGAGACCCGATCAATTTTGACCTCTGATGCTGTCTGTGTGGAGTTTGCACATTCCCCCTGTGAATGCATGGTTTTCCGCCGGGTGTTCTAGTTTCCTCCCATATCACAAAGGCATGTAGGTTTGTTGATTGATTGGCCTCTATAAATTGTCTCTGATGTGTAGGGATTGAATGAGAATGTGGGATAACATTGAATCAGTATGGATGGGGTGATCGATGGTCAGTGTGGGCCTGTTTCCATGCTGTATCTCAAAACCAAAGGATCAGTGGCAGAGACTTGTGTTCAAAAATTAATCTTGATACCATTGTTTCAGGGAGGGAATGCAGATGCTGCAGCTGGGATGAATTTGTGGAGGATTGGAGTCTTCATGTGGCCTGGAGATCAGGACTGTCCTTGATCTGGTTTAGACATTTCAGCTTTCAGTGTGGCAAAAATCAAAATGATTTGACTATTATCTATTGATGTAATATTTACTGTTATGTTCACTAATGTGACAATCAGCTGCTGCATGGAATTTGAAGTGTGTTTGTCTCCTTTAGCATTTAGTCAAAGAAGTTGAAAATACGAGTGTAGGCACATCTTGGTTTTCTCTGTGGATGGATCAAAATGTCTGGCATGTTTCTCGCCCAACATAATCTGGATCCACTCCAAATGATGACCAAAATAATCAATCCTTTCCTAACCTAGGCGTGTGAGAGTTTGGACATTTGAAAACAGATTTAATTTTCAATAAAATTATTCTTGATTTGTACAGCTGTTAGGGGGTTGTAGGGAAAAGGCAGGAGAATGGAGTTGAGAGGGAAATATAGATCAGCCACGATTGAATGGTGGAGAACTGATGGGGAAAATGGCCTAGTACTACTCCTATAACATATGAACTATCCTAATTCTTTTCAGATGATGCCTTAAACACTGCCTGAAGATACAACAGAAAATTGCTATCCACCAACAAAGTTTTAATTTTTACATATGGATATATTGAGACTGCAAAGTAATGTGATTTATTAATAAAATCATTATGACAGGCAATCTTCTAGTTTGTATTCAAGCAAGCTTTGCAGCCTCGTAAGAATTGCACACATTCTTAACTGTTTCTCAACACACATCCTTGTTATACCAATATTACATCATTTTTAATTCATATCTGGGCTGGAGAATATTTGGAAGAAATGAGTTAGAATGAGGGCAAAGCTAAGCCACAGTCAGATTGCCATTAACGTATGGTTTCAAATGTACGTTACTAAATCTGTGAGTCACTATGTTGTTTTTCACATCATGTAATTATTCTGTCTAACCTCTTGGGCATTTGTAAAGACTAGTTTTCAACTAATTACTGTGCTGTTTGGTGGACACCACAGTTACAGAGGGAGCTGCCCACAATGAACCTTTATTGAAGTGTCCCAGTGGACAACCATATACCAATCTGTTCCTCCTCAGTTAAATCCATGTCTTGTGAAGATCCTATCTGATAGGGGGCTCATTTGTCATTGCAAATAAATGCTGCAGGACTGAATGTTTCTGGTGGATGGCCAGCACTTGCTGTCTAAGCCTTTGTTCAGCATCCCCAGTCTCTCCCAAGATCTATGGAAACCTCATATGCAAACAGTTCATGCCATAAAGGTCTTCCTGGCCTCCTTATATCCAGATCTTCAGTTATTGGTTGATGTATCAAGTGATTTCAGTAATCTCCTGCCTCTGTTGCCAGTGGTAATGTGAGGATCCATTATCATGTTAGTTGCCTTGGAGAATGTGTCAAGCTGGATTGATATGCGTTGGCACTAACCCCACAGAAAATGTGGTTCCGACATTCTGAAAGTGATGTTATTGAGTAAAGGTATGACTGATCCAGCACTTAGGTCTGTTATCGTAACCTCACGAAGAAGAGTACATCCTTGTTTAAATATTTCTTCCTCTTTTGGGATGATGACTGTATATGTGGATGACCAATGATGGTCATCTGTAAGTGAGGATTATTAGCAAATCACTACTTGGAGTTTCGTGGCTTAATGCCTCCAGCGCCTTAAAGTCAGCTGCAGGAGGCATCCCCGGGACACAGTGGCCAGGAGAGGAGATGGGCATTGGTTCTTGGGAACTGCTCCAGTATATCGAGCTTGCGGACCAACTGGATTTTGGACTTTGAATAATGGCACCAAAACATGATGGCGCCCGCATGTGTAATATACGCCAAAGGAATTTCACTGTGCAGTTGCATATGTAACAAATAAAACACTATTGAACTATATTGAAGCTTTCTAATTTTGTTGCAATGTTCCTCAATCTGTGTTGATAAATTTATCAGGGTGCATATATCAATTACATGAAGACACTGAATATATATTCAAGCAGAGTGTGAAGTATAGAGAAGATCCTGTTGCTAGTGCTGATCCTTGAAGCCACACCTTTTCAGTGTTTGTATTCTATGTTTGCTCTTTAATTGGTCATGTTCAATAAGCGAGTGAATGATATATTCATAATGAAAGTGTATATGTTGCAGTTTGGCATCATCATCTATAATTGAGACCCACATCCAGTTGTCATTCAGTACCAAAGGGTAGCTGCAGCATAAATAAAGGTTATACCTATATTTTCAGTATTTCAAACATATCTTCCAGATGGATGTGAACAATATTACTGTGGCGGTACAGTGGTGCACCTGGTAGAACTGAGGCTTCACAGTGCCAGAGACCTGGGTTCGATCTTGGGTGCTGTCTGTGTGGAGTCTGCATATTCTCCCGGTGATTGTGTGTGTTTCCTCCACGTGCTCCAGTTGCCTCTCACATCCCAAAGATGTGTAGGTTTGCAGGCTAATTGGCCTCTGTAAAATTGCTCCTAATGTGTCGTGAGTGGATGAGAAAGTGGGATAACATAGAACTAGTGTGATCTAGTGTGAATGATGGTCGGCATAGATTCAGTGGGCCGAAGGGCCTTTCCTCATGTGGTATATCCAAAACAAAACCTGTGATCAATGCTATTTCCGAAATAAGATTGCTCACTGGAAGATGGCAGTCAATAATGGTTTCAATCTAATGTAGACACAAAATGCTGGAGTAACTCAGCATAGTCAGGCAGCAGCTCGGGAGAGAAGGAAAGGGTGACGTTTCAGGTCGAGACCCTTCTTCTGAAAGCGTCACCCATTCCTTATCTCCCGAGATGCTGCCTGACCCGCTGAGTTACTCCAGCATTTTGTGCCTACATTCAATTTAAACCAGCATCTGCAGGTTTTTTTTCCTAATAATAATAATAATAATAATAATAATAATGAACATTTATTTTTTATAGCGCTTTTCCAAATGCTTAAATACGCTTTACAAAAACAGTCAAGACATAAAAACAAACAAACGAACTGTCCTGATGGAGAAGCGGCGAACAAATAGCGCCAGCGTCCTCTCACGTCAGGGTCCGGCAGTAGACAATAAAGAACACAAGACACACAATTACAATTTTTAACACAAACAGCCATCCAGTGATTACTCCAGGCACACCCTCACTGTGATGGAAGGCAAAGAAAAGTCTTATCTCCTCCTCATTCTTCTCCCGTGGTGCCACGAGGCGATCGAGGCTCCCAACTTTTGAAACCCCCACCGGGCGATGGAAAGTCCCAGGGCCAAGCCGAGCATGCCGATGAAGGTCCTGAGCCCCCACCGGGCGATGGAAAGTGCCACGGCCAGGCCACGCCGGGCGATGAAGGGTCTGCGAGCGGGTCGATCAAATCTCGCGCGAATAATGGTTTCAATTCTGTTTAGGCTTTTGAATTCCACCAAATATACATATTACCAAGTGTGAGTAATATTCTACATCCGCTTGTGATTCACACAGTTTCAGAATGGCAATGACAGACATTTTTGGAAGTTTGCTCAAGCGATCAATACTGGAAGACATTAATGGGTAAACTAAAACAAGATGAAATCCTTTGAAAAGTCACACACTTGGAAGAGCAGCAGAGGAGGTTGCTACCACCTTCCAGACTTTGCAGCCAGCAGGATGCATGGCTTTACAACTTGTATTGCAAATTAATCAAATATAATCAAGAGTTATAACACCTCCCAGGGTGTCATCGACTAGAGACGTATCCCAGGCAACAATAAAGTCATTATTAATATATTCAAAACACTACTGTCATGTTGCCAGCCACAAATTGCCTATCTACAAGCATACAATCATGAATGTAGATTACTTCAATTGCCAATATCAAGATTGGAGATGCTTAGTGAACAGGCACCATATGTTTGCCACACAATATACTACCGCTCAAATAAATCATACTTTAACTTGGTGATGACTTTAATAAAATGCCAAAAAGGAAAATTATTTCATAAATTATGATCATTACAATATAAACTATCACATTTGTACACTGATATCGTTAATTTGTAGTCCACACAATTCAAACCACTTCCAAAAACAGAACAATCAGCATGTTCTCTGGCAGAAATGTCAACAATACTCTGAACAACATCAGGCCAGACTACGCTGATTCCTCGACGAATGTTTCAGGGCCCCAAGGGCTCAATAGAGCTGTAGATCTTACCGCTGTGGCTGCGCTATGAAGTGGAGCTATGAAGCGGCGCTATGAAGTGTAACCAGGCCTCTTTGGTGGATCTTCAAACGCATTCTGAGACCCTCATAAAGGCATTTGGACAACTCTTACTGTCAACGGCCTTTGTAACCATTTCTAAATTTCTGCTACAATCAGAAAGACTTAAAATTAATTTTAAAATATAATGGATAGAATTAAAACAGCTTTCTAAAAAAAAACCTTCACATTGCTGTTCCATCAAGATGAGAAACCCAATTCGAATGAATAGGATTCATCAACCTATACCAGCCATGGCTGGCGTAGAGTTTAAAAACTAGTATGAAGTGTGTTTGGCCCCTCAGGTCAGCATAACTGCACTCCAGCAACACCATGGAAGGTCAGTGCATGACTTCAAGGTTAACCCTGATTTCCTTCTTACAATGCGCAGGCGAGGAAGTCAGGAATGTCCCAATTGGCAAAAAGTGCCTTGTCCTCAGCTCTCTTCCAAGCTGCCAGTGACAGGTAAGTATGTTTAGGCTCAACAAAATGGAGAGATGGCCTGTTACTCTGGAAGGTTTGGATTTGATCCACACGAGGAATGTGGCACACCTTAATCTGCCGTTCCATTAAATGTAAAAACATGATTATGTTCTGCCAGTTGCCTCCAGTGTAAAATACTGCATAATAATGATAAACACACTGCCGCCCACAAGCAATCCATGAGAACAGTCATGGATCCACTCCACGATAGCTTACTAATTCACACAGTCAGTAGGAATTTAACTATCCCCATCTCTGTCAAGGTGTTCAACACCACCATTAAAGCAATCAAAACAGCTGGAACAGAAAACATATCTGAAATAATTGGTGATGCAAGACTAAGATAGCTCCAGTAATTGATATTTAAGTGTCTAGAGTTTAATTGTGCTGGCCTAATATTAAGCTTTTTGCCACTATATTTCTTATGACATTGTTTTTGCATTTTATTGCATATATTGAAAACTACCTCCGATTGACACGTGTTCAGTTTAATCACACCTGGATTGTCTGGATGGAGTACATCACTGTACAAGCCTGAGTCTGTATATCCAGAAGGGAGCCTGAAATGATGTATTTTGAGAAATACCTGAAATAATGCCAGGTGCCTGGAGCATTGCTTAGTGGAATTTTGAAGCATGATAAAGTGCAGCAGACTTGACACTCGAAGAAACTGTCCAGACCCAGACATCACCAGGCAGCATCTGAAATGAGAAACCATTGTTGGCTCAGCTGTGAATTTAGTGCTTGATTTCATTTTAGTTTTCCAAATGTGTCTTCCAAATGAAGACCCAAGGCAAGGAGTAGGGGAGAGGTAGATTATACATTTATACTTAGGTTATTGGGGTAGAGGATACACCCAATGTTCCCTTCTTCAATGAGGCTGTATAGAAACATGTAGATTTATGTTGTATACAGCAGTGAAGTGGGTCATTTAACAAAGCTAATTAAATCTGGCATTTTAGTTTAAAGATACAGCATGGAAACAGGCCCTTTGGCCTACCAAGTCCATGCCGACCATTGATCATCTGTTCACACTAGTTTTATGTCATCCCACTTTTGCATCCATTTCCTACACATGAGGGGCAATCTTGAAGTTAACACGCAATAGCCTAAATCAGAAGTAAAGGATGCAAGTGTAAATATTCCTGTACAGTTTAAGCATCACAGCAAGCAGCATTACTGAGCATTTTGGAAGGATTGTTAAGGACCACATCTGCAGTTCTGATTCTACTGCTTTCTTCCCACTGCTGCCTCATCCACTGTGGCATCCAAGACACATGCTTGAGATCGCAACTGTACTCAACTCTTTCTTTCTTTCTTCCTACAACACAATCTTCATCCCTTTTGTATTTCAGTTATTCAAGACGCCTGCCCATGTTGAAGGAACAGCCTATCAGGTGGCCCATTGAGTTTGCTCCCCCATTTGATCACGGCTGATCTACTTTTCTCTCGTTCTCCTGCTTACTCCCTGTAATCTTTGATGCCCTTATTAACCAAGACCCTATAAATCTCTGCTTTAAAAATATCCAGTGATTTGGCCTTCAGAGCCGTGGCAATGAATTCCACAAATACTCCACCCTCTGGCTAAATAAATTTCTCCTCATCTCCATTCTACAAGTGTGTATTTTTATTCTGAGTCTGTGCCCTTTTACACTACTGGAATATTATTCCCTTATCATGCATCTATAAATTGTAAATGGCTCAATTGTAATTGTATTGTCTTTCTGCTGACTGGATATGATGCAACAAAAGCCTTTCACTGTACCTCGGTGTGATATCTTGAGATCAGACACAGAATGACAAGTAACTCATAGCTGCACTGAGTTACTTGTTATTCTGTGTCTGATCTCAAGATATCACAAATTGGCGATGAGAGTGGGATCGTCGAGTCCCCAGCTTTACTTGTTTGAGTAGATAAGGAATTCTACAGAGGCACGGAGAAGGTTGTATAACTTTTAGTGTCAAGGAAAGCTGGAAATCGGCTCACAAAGTTAAATTCTGTGAGACTGTTAAAAAAAAATCGAAAATGGCGGTGCCCAGTGGATATTTCGGAAGATTGGGTAAGTTGCAGCAAAGCCGGGAAACGTTCAATGCGTACATCGAACGTTTAGAGATGTTTTTTGCTGCAAATAACATCACTGAAGTAGAAGCTTCTGACGCAGAATCAAGACAGTTGAATGAAGCAATTCAATCTAGGAAAAGAGCAATTTTTCTCACTGAAATGGGTCCCGATGTTTATGATACAGTGAAGAATTTATTAGCTCTAGCCAAACCAAAAGACACGCCTTTGAAGGATATTCTGAAGACGTTAACAGAACATTATGACCCTAAGCCCTTAGAAATAGCTGAAAGCTATCGTTTTAGATTCCAGTGTTAGGATGTGTACATGTTCGCATTGAACGTTTCCCGGCTTTGCTGCAACTCACCCAATCTTCTGAAATATCCACTGGGCACCGCCATTTTCGATTTTTTTAAGGAGCAACAGGTGGAGTTGCCCCTCGTAGTTGTAAAGGGAGATAAACCTGCGTTGCTAAGTCGGAATTGGCTGCAGATCTTGAGGCTCAACTGGAATGAGATATACTTCGTTCGTGAAGAATTAAAGTGTCTGGAGGACGTAATAAAGCAACATCGGAAGGTGTTTAACGACCAGGGAGAGCCAATCAAGGGGTACAAGGTGAAAGTACGCGTGAAGCAGGATGCAACACCAGTGCATTGCAAACCACAGGTTGCGCCGTATGCTCTTAAGGACAAGGTTGAGAAAGAACTGAAAAGACTTGAAGCTGAGAACATTATCAGTAAGGTAGAAAGTAGTGAATGGGCAACACCCATTGTAGTTGTATCTAAACCTGATGGTAGTGTTAGACTTTGTGGGGATTATTAGGTGACCGTAAACCAGGTACTTGAAGATACCATACCAGATACCCTACCAATGGCAGAGGATTTGTTTAACACCCTCACAGGCGGCCAAGTCTTCACAAAAATGGACTTGACAAATGCCTACTTGCAGTTAGGTGTAGATGACGAATCTAAATCCAAGCTAACTATTAACACGCATTTGCGATTGTTTCAGTTTAATAGGCTTACATTTGGTATGTGATCAGCCCCAGGGATTTTTCAAGAGGTAATGACACAAATTCTAGAGGGAATTGAAGGTGTGGTGTGTACCTTGGATGACATCCTCATCTCAGCCCCTGACAGGCAGACACATGATGAAAGGTTGCAAACTAAAGACGGATAAGTCGACAAAGACGTCAGAGAATCGTTATCCATGGAAGGGTAGCAAAACGATGGTAAAGTCATGCTATCGCTGTTTGGGCTCACATCTAGCACAGTCTTGTTCGTTCTTCAAGGCAGATTGTTACTCCTGTCACAAGATGGGACACCTAGCGAACGCTTGTCGAAAAGCTAAGCTGAAAAAAGGTTCAACAACAAGTAAGCTGCATTCTGTGGAGCAACTACAGGCAGAGGAAGAGCTTCTCGAGATATACACCATCTGCAGCAATGAGCTAGTAAACCGGAAGACAAACAATGTGTCCGTGCAAGTCCAGTGAATGGAGCTCATGTTAGCATGGAAGTCGACACAGGAGCATCTGTGAGCGTGATTCCAGAATTTGTGTATCGGGAGAAGCTGAGTCAAATTCCTTTGGAAGCCAAGCGAATCGAGCTTCGTGGTTACACTGGAGAGAAGATATCACACTCGGTACACGTGACAATAAACTAAACTGAACTGTAAAAAAAACCATTCTCTCCACATCCACTAGGCCTTTCATTAACCAGTAGGTTTCAATGAGATTTCCCCTCATCTTTCTAAATTCCAACGTGTGCAGGTCCAGAGCCATCAAACGCTCCTCGTACCTAAAGCTTATCATCCCTGGGATCATTCTCGTAAACGTTCTCTGCATCCTCTCCAACACCAGCACATCCCTTCTCAGATATGCGGCCCAAAACTGCTCACAATATTCCAAATGTGGCCTGACCAGCGCCTCATAAATCTCACCATTACATCCTTGCTTTTATATTCTAATCCTCTCAAAATGAATTTGCATTTGTCTTCATAACTACTGACTCAACATGTAAATTAGCCTTTTGGGAATCCTGTACCCGCACTCCCAAGTCCCAAGTCTGATTTTTGTACCCTCTCCCCATTTAGAAAACAGTCTGACAAAGTTAATCAAGCTGTACCGAAGCAATACTAGAAATCTCTGCCTAGTCATCAACTACAAAGCATTCCTCCCCTTTGCTCTATTTATGATTATCACTTTTTTTCTTGATTTCTTCTGCTGGTCACTGCAGAAACGAAAGACATTATCAGGGTTGACTGGGCTTGTATTCACTGGAATTTAGAAGGATGAGAGGGGATCTTACAGAAACAGATAAAATTCTTAAAGGATAGAACAGGCTAGATGCAGGAAAAAATGTTCCCAGTGTTGAGGGAGTCCAGAACCAGGGGTCAAAGATTAGGAATAAGGGGTAGGTCATTTAGGACTGAGATGAGGAAAAACTTCTTCACCCAGAGAATTGTGAATCTGTGGAATTCTCTGCCACAGAAGGCAGTGGAGGCCAATTCACTGGATGTTTTTGAGAGAGTTAGATTGAGCTCTTAGGGCTAAAGGAATCCAGGGATATGGGGAAAAAGCAGGAGCATGGTACTGGTTTTAGATGATCAGCCATGATCATATTGAATGGCGGTGCTAATTTGATGGGGCAAATGGCCTACTCCTGCACCTATTTTTTTATGTTTCTATGATGCTAATTCATCCAGAGCTTTGGAAGAGATTTGGATTGACAATTGAGAGGAAAAAAACACAGGAATGGGACACATTCTTAGTGCTTGAATTCTGTGAACATGAATGGAATAACTTTCAATAACTTTCATTAACTCGGCACATTAAACACCTAATGCGAGTTATTTAATTGGGAACGGCACCATCATTTTTCTCAGCTGTGCTGCATTTAAGTCCAGTATATCCTGTATCCTGCACTCGAGAGTACACACAAGTGACAGTCTCTGAACTGAAGGCAGGGTCTATGGAATCAAGTGATGGTGTCCTTTCTTTTCACTTCCTCTGGCTCTTCTTCCACTGATTGGAAATGTTGCGGCTCTTGGACTCTGAGATGTAAAAAGGAAAAGTGTTGTGCGATGAAAGGAGAGAAGGAGTTAAAGAGTTGCACAATCACCTGTAGCTCAGAAAGGATTGTAGGATGCAGGAAACGTTGGATTACAAACGAAGGTGCCCTCATCATTGATTCATCCAAGCCACGTTGGATCAGCCTTAACCTTAGCAAAGCCCCCTGTGATAATAGACACAAAAAGCTGGAGTAACTCAGCTGGTCAGATCGCATCTCTGGAGAAAAGGAATAGGTGACATTTTGGGTCGAGGCCCAGCATCTGCAGTTCCTTCCTGCACACCCCTTGTGATAATGGTGGTCTCAGCCTTAGCAAAGCCCCCTGTGATAATGCCCTGTGATTTCTTGGCCACAAGGGTTAAGCCCACAGTTTATTTTCCCTTCTGCCTGTAATGAAGAAAGACGCTTGTCAGTGAGTGTCCTGCAGTCTGTCAGTTTGATGATGATGCTTTGAACAGGTGTCAATGTGTACAAGCTGGGAGTTGCGGGTATGAGGCAATCAGAGGTAAGTTTGTGAAGGTGAAGTAAAAGAGTTTGTTACGTATTGACAGAAATTGTTTATAGGCCAGTGGCAGGAGTGAAGTAATTGACCAGTGGATACAGCTGTGTTATGTAGTTGGTGTGATCATCGATTTGAAGCTTGAGTTCACTTTGACAACTTGGATTTGATCATTTAAATTTGTCCAACATTGCATCTGACTGTCTGGCTGGAGGACCACTTGCTGTCCCAGGGCAAACAGAATGTCTCTTCCCTCCAGCCCCTTTCCTGATGCCTCCATTATCACAACTGAAGTTGGGTTCACAAATGATTCAATTTTAAGAGGCAGAGTATGTTTTTCACAGCTAAAGACCTTTGTAGGATTGGAAGCCTGCAGTCAATGAACAGGACGTTTGTTGCAAAGTGAATGTGGCCATCACAAAATTTAGCAAGCAACATAAATTTAAACCAAGAAAGTGAAAACCTGGTGAAACCACAACCCAGCAATTTTCACTGCTCGTAAGATGTTAACATTCAATCCCTTTAATCCTTTCTTCAAACAAATAAAATTTGTGTCACCTTCTTGATAATGCAAAACACTCAATAAAATAAAACAGATTCAAAATTATGTTTCAGTTATTTATTCAGGATTTTGGTTTCCAATAAACCATGCACAATGGAATTTCCCCCATCCATAACACCTAAAGGGAAAAATTCTGACTTGTTCACAGATTGCAACTTTCAGCACTTAGTGTAGACTTTCAACACTTATTGTAGTCTGACGAAGTGTCTCGACTCGAAACGTCACCCATTTCTTCACTCCAGAGATGCTGCCTGTCCTGCTGAGTTACTCCAGCATTTTGTGTCTTCCTTCGATTTAAACCAGCATCTGCAGTTCTTTCCCACACATTTAGAGCAGACCACTTTAGCAAGAGCCACAAATCTGCAAATTTCTAGACAAAGAAACAAATCTGAGTTGATGATTAGTAGTTCCTCACAGTTGCCGCCATTTTATAAAGTGTTTTTTTTCAGTTACTGCTTGCACTCTGCACACAAATCAGAGCAAAGCTAAAGAAAACCTTGAGAAGTGTGCCAATCCTACTGTCAATCCAAACTCAGAAATAATTGTTACAGCCATTACCCGAAAGCTGTTTAAATGAAATTTCACTAGTTAAATCTATTTAAAGAATGTCATTTTAACATGTAGGAATTTTAACACTGCAGATAGACAAAAAATGCTAGAGTAACTCAGCAGGTCAGGCAGCATCCCTGGAGAAAAGGAATAGGTGACAGTTCGGGTTGAAACCTTCATAAAAGCCTAAGTCTGAAGAAGGGTCTTGACCAGCATCTTACGCCATTTTAGCATATTTGTTTTAAATACTGTAGGTCAGACCTACTTGTGAAATAAAATATACACAACATTTTGATAAATTCATTAGGTGATTGTGTGCTAATCTTAACATTAATAATCTATAGATAAAATCACATTATCTACATTTGTCCATTATGGTTAAACATTCTTCTCATTATTGCGAGCTGCTGGATATCACAATGCTCTTTGGAGTTGGCCGAATGCAAGCAAATGAAACTAGCCCAAAATGCTAGCTTGGTCAGCATGGAAAAGATGGGCTGAAGGTCCTGTTTCCATGCTGTACAACTCTATGGCTCCATGACTCTATAACTGATCTGCACAACCCTAATCCTACCTCACCATTGGAACACAACAGATGACCTCTTGCACTATCATGTATGTGCACTAATATCTTTTTTTTAAATTGCAGTCTTCTTCTTTCACTGTCTTATAGATTTTTTAATGTAATGCATTTATAATTAAAGTATAATTTATGCATTCATGTGTTGTCTGAATCTAAGTGCCTGTGACGCTGCTGTAATCAAGACCTTCATTATTTCCCTACCTCACCATACTTGTGCATATGACAACATTTCAACTTGATTTGATTGCTCTTTACCTTCCCCATCAAATCCTCCAGTGTATCACCTAATTATCATGGACTCCAATCTTTCTTGCGCTGCTCCATTTCTTCTAATATGTTGTAAATACTTCCAGAAAAAGGCTTGTATCATGGGCTGCAGTCACAATGCACCATTTCTTTGAGACTGGCTTTGAACAGTGCAAATTGTCTTGATCTCGAGTTAGCCATTCATGTAATTATAACCCCTGCAGATGTACTGAAATAATCAGGAGCCTGGTTAGTGTTGGCCGGATGCTAACAGAATGAAGAGTATGATTCACTGCCAGGTGTAGGTCAGCCAAGCATTGTAATCCCCATGCCCATTTTGCTGCACCATCCAATTTAACCCCACTATTATCATCATTGTCAGCCCATGGAAATATGTGCTTTAGTCAATTGAGATGAGAGACATGTAGGCACACTAACTAAAGGCTACATCACTGGCGCCACAGGTCATGTGCCTCTGTTTCCTTGGAGCCTCAGCACTAGCATTGAACTGCTTCTGTGGTTTTAGAGTCATTCTGGTCATGTTAGTACGGAATGTAATCAAGGAAGGAAATCAACATGACTCCGTTGATTGCAGCAGTCAAATAGTTAAAGGGAAGCAGTTAAAACACAAGAGCTGAATTTTGTGCATGCATGAAACATACCATACATGTGGGACCAAATATCCTCAGGCTTATGGTGAGTAAAATATGGATGCACGGATGCTTGAGCTGAAATTCATTCACAGATGAGCTCATGGGAAACACGGAAAGGAAAGATAGAGGGTCATAGGAGGCAAAAGCTAAAAATGTAGACTTGTGAGACGTAAGCTGGAAAACATACCATCTCCTGGGAGGTACTAAATCCCTTCATCTACAAACAGCAGTTTAACCAACTAGGAAAATCCTTTTTAAAGTCTGCTCCAGTGTCATGTTAAAGAGACAGGAAGGTTTTTGTTGGCCTTTAAGGTTGTGATGTATGCATATAGTTAGCCACTGACATGACAAGAAGCATCCCTGGTGGTAGCAGTGGGGATATACTTCATGGGCTAAGGATATACTGTAAAGGCTTTGATACAGCTGCACAAAACACAGAAATGCTAGTGCCCTAGAAATCTTACAAGTCAGTCTGCTTACATTGGTTTGAGCTGTGACATGTGAATTCAGCCTTGGGGTGCAATCACAAATACTTGTCTGCTGAGTCCTGTCTACTTCAAGCATGCAGCTGAAATTTAGGCGCGCACCACACATGATTTTATATAAAATATTTCCCCACAGAATTGCAGTGAGTAAAAAATAGCTACAGAAAATTATATGTAGAAACCTATTGCAGCCGTTAACAGCAGTGTGCTTGATTGACTGCCTAATATCGAATCATCTATATACAACTAAAACTCTCATCTTGTTTGTTTGCTCCCTGTGTTCCCGGTGCCCTTATTATCCACAAAAAAATGGTACACGACCCGCACAATGTTAGGCCCACCTCACTCACCATTGTCCTGGGCACACATTCATCCAAGTTTCATTCAAATTGCTCTTATATTTGTTCAAGTTAGAGAGCTTTATTTGTCAACTTAGAGATTTTAAAGTTAAAATTACTTGATGCTTGCCATCTTCAGCGTGTGACATCACGATGGGACCCGCCCGAGTGACGGCCAATAAGGGAGGGGGGGTGCTCATGATGACCGTCAGGGGCGGGACCCACCAGAATGACTTTCCACGTGGTGGAACGCCACCCATTTAAAAACAAATCTTTAACATTTTCCTTCCATCCAACTCGACGCTTGATTGGTCCCGGTCCCACGTGGGGAGAGCACTGCACATTTTTTTTAAAAGGCCTTAGATCCAGCTCGATGCCCGATTGGTCCGGATCCCACGTGGGGGGGGGGGGGGGGGGGGGGGGGCTGCCGCCGCCGCCCCTGCTCTTCCCGCTAAAATAAACTGCCTTCTCCTTTGAGCTGCATGAGGCAGCCGTTCGCCGTTCACCGTCGTTCCCCGCCGCTCGCTGCCGATCAGCGCTGCACGCAGGGGGCACAGGTAAGTGGCTTTTGTCACCAACGGGTCCTCGGATTGGTAGGGTTGCTGCACCCGGAGGGGAAGGGGGGTGGAAGAGGGGAGGGGGGAGTGGGGGCGGGTAGCGGGGAGTGAGGGAGGGGAGGGCGCTATACCGATGCAGGAGAGGCTTTGGGTCCATGGCTCACTCTGGCTGCAGCGTGGCGGCACGGCGCCGAGGTGAGTGGCACCCTCTCCCCTTCCCTGCACCCTCTCGCCCGTCCATGGCCCCGGGAGACACTCCCCGCCCGGCAACGGGCTCAGTCAGTTGGAGAGGGTTGCCTCACAGGATCGTCAGTATTCGGGGGGAGGGTTTCCCCAGGAGAGGCCCGCAGGAGAGATTTGGACCCAACGGGTCCACCTCAGTCTAGTCTCCACTAAAGAGCTCTAGTCTTTTGTAGCCTAAAATATTTGGTTTGAAAATTTTGCTCAATACATGATAAAAAATAAGGAGTTATGACAACTGTGCATCTGCAATGCATTCACCTTATAAACATATTCACTTATTAGCATTGAATGTTTCAATTGCCAAACAAACAAATGTGATTGATGCTGCTAACTTGCCATCGTTAGTTTCACCTGTTTCTGCTGAAATTCAGACTGTGTTTTTGAATTTTGGAAAATAATGCAGTCTTTAAAATATTATCTCCCAAAGTTAATTTTGTATCCATTAAAATTTGCACAATTAAACTAAAACTTGCAGAATCTTTTTGCTTTGTTTGTGTTTGTAGATGGCTACGTTATATTTACAAAGACATTAAGCAACCCAATCTTGTGTCCTTCCCCGTGCCCAGTTTTTAAGCCCTAAGTCAATCACCTATGTTGGGAGAATCATGTTGTTTCCATGTCCAACACCAAACTCCTGCAAGAGACAATTTTTCTGAGCTCTGCCACCCTGTCACAGTGTGGATAGAAGCAATCCAAGGGTGTGCTCAAAGCCTCCTTAAAGAAATACACAATATTGCTATAGACTCCTGGGAAGGTTTGTTCCACATGTGCTTAAAGTGAAGTACAACAAATGGTATTGTAACTTTGTCTGGCAGCTGCTTTACCCAAGACCACAAGAAACTGCAGAGAGTTGTGGATACAGTCCAGTCCTCCATACAAACCATTCTACCCCCTCATCGACTTCACCTAAATTTCACACTGCCTCAGGAAAGCAGTCAACATAATCAAGGACCATTTGCACTCTTGTCATTCCTTTTTCTTTCCTCTCTCGCTAGGCAGAAGACAAATAAGCTTGAAAGAACATACCACTAGATTCAGGAATAGCTTCTTCCCTGCTGTTTTCATACTATTGAACGGACCTCTCATCAGCTAAGGGTGGAGCCCCATTCTCCCAATCCTACCAGATTGTGACCCTTGCATTGTTTTTATCTACATTTTCTCTGTCACAATATAACACTATGTTTTGCACTCTCATTGTTTTTTCTCTTCGCATGACCTGTTGTGCTGATGTATCGTGTAGGAAGGAACTGCAGATGCTGGTTTACACTGAAGATAGACACAAAAAGTTGGAGTAACTCGGCACGACAGGCAGCATCTCTGGAGGGAAGGAATGGGTGACATTTTAGGTCGAGACCCTTCTTCAGACTCCTTCAGATCCTTCTTCAGATTGATGTATCTATTGATTGTATTCATGTAAGGTATGATTCGACTGGTTAGCATGCAAATTACTGTATCTCTGTACACATAAATGGCAGTACCAGTTGTGATAAAAATATTACTTTGTTTGCAGAGACAGCGATCAGCACCTTTAACATCTTCGTCAATTAAGGTCAAGTTATTTCATCTGCACAACTATGGTGAGATAGAGGTACAATGCAGCATCAAAGGCACATAGACATATAACACAAAAATATCAATTACACATAAATTACACATACATTCTGAAAGATGGTATAAGAAGACTGCAAAACACATGATAATAGTGCAAAACACAATTAGAAAAACATGTCTATGGTTTATCTCCTCCTCTATTTAAGCATTAACCACATGTGATACTAGTCTAGGCTTCCTATGAATTGTCATTGTGCTACTGAATTTTCATATACATCTGTCTCTTGGCCTAAAATGCTAGTTTTGTGGTATTCACATTAAATACATTCTTCTCACCCACTATTACTTTTATGATCTTTTCATTTCCTTACAGATTTAGTCATATTGTATAGTCAATTATTTGTCGTTCATTTTAGACCACGATGAGAAACGATGCGTCGCACCTGACTTAGAAACCTCAGTGTCTCACAAGAATACATTTTCTGATTCAGTGAGCTTTCCACAACTTATTGATATGCATATCTCTGTCCATAATTGAGCAGACAGCAGCTATAAGGATGTACATATCAGCATATAAATCATTAATGTGCTTTAATTTTAGAATTGCTGTGTTTTTCATTATTGCTGATAGTGACATATACACTCTGTAAGCTTTGCTCTTCACCCAGCTCATCACCATCAGCATTGCACAAACCTCTCGTGTGTCTGCACCCTATTATAAGTGATGCCTTTACATTGAGAAACTATTTGGCTGACATAATTCTGGCTTGCAGTCCTGGGTGATTTCTATTACATTCTCACCAGTCTCACTTTTCACCCTAATCTCACTCACGGGACCTGGGTTTAGAATCAGAGCTTCAATGGTTGCTGCAACCATTTACCGTTCAGAGCATTAACACTGACATTATGCAAAGCCAACATTTTTTGGCAAAGTCATTTCCATCAATGAAGTAATTTTACATGCATGTTGAAACATAACTTGAGTAGTTAAGGATTTAAATTAAATTTGCTTGTTTGTTAAGCCACAAACAAATAGGGAAGGTGCCAAATTTGCAGTATTAAGATAAATTCCATATTGTAATTTTAAGGTTATTGAAAATTTCTCCTGAACTACATAGGTGGGAACTGCAGATGCTGGTTTACACTGAAGGTAGACACAAAATGCTGGAGTAACTCTGCAGGACAGGCAGCATCTGAAGAAGAGGCTCGACCCGATACGTCACCCATTCTCCTGATCTATGTTGTTTGGTTTGAAATTTACTGCTTTTAACGTAAAAACAAAGAACTGACGATGCTGGCTTACACAAAAAGACACAAAGTGCTGGAGTAACTCAGCAGGTTAGGCAGCTTCTCTGGAGATCATGGATAGGCAACATTTCGGATCAGGGTCTTTTCCACAAATCTGCTGAGTTGAAGTGATTTTCCAATCTCTCTACCTTCTCATAAAATAAAACATATTTTGCCTGGTGCAATGATAGATCTGCCAATGTGGCAGATTTATCTGAGTCTGTCTATGATAGCATGATACTTTATTTTGCTTGGGTGTACATTTGATTGACCAAGCACTACCACTCTCACAATTAATTTCAACAATATTATTTGTCCTGTAGAACATTTCCACCTCAAGCACTCACGTAGTTGACTATAAATGCCAAGATTCCTGGAATAGCTGGATTGGGTCGAAACTGCCACCCAGCATTGTTCCAAGGCTTATGCTAAACAATCATCAGGCATAATTCTTTAATTTTTTACAGATTGAATATGGACAATAACCCCATCAAAGTCAGCACTTGGAAGTTATGGTGACTAATCCTGAGATTTTAATTCACCTTACTGCCTAAATACATTGCCAATTGGTGCAGTTCTATTCCACCCGATCCTCATTGCAGGGAATTAGTTTTGTTCCTATGCACTCCTAGTCTATAATGAAGCAAAATACAAAGAGTGTAGAGTAGGATGTGAGAAACACAGAGAGGTCTGGCGCATGTGCCTGGTTATTTCAACAGTCTGAGAAAGGGTCCTGACCTGAAACGTCACCTATCCATGTTCTCCAGGGATTCTGCCTGACCTGCTGAGTTACTCCAGCACTTTCCATCTTTTTCTGGTTATTTCATTCTTCTCAGTGATGTCACACTTATTTACACATACATGTACCATCACTAGGCACATCTTCGCCACCCCTTTTCTCTAGGCATTCTGAAGGTACCAATCCCTTTATCACTGTCATGCCACGCTCCTTTGTGACTACAAGAGGTGAAACACCAACTCTATGAAACCTTCCCATCATCCAGAGACCCAAACACTCCCTCCAGGTACAGCAGCAATACACTTCCACTTCTAACCTGGAGCACTGTTTTTTGGCGTTTACAATGTAGCCTATTCAATATTGGAGAAATCAATTGCGAATTCAGTGAGCCCTTTGCAGAATCGCTCGGTGTGCAAAAGTGGCCCTGAGCTTCCAGTTACATATTATTTTCATTCTCCACCCCATTCTGATTCTGACCTCTGCCTTTATTCCCCCTAAGTTACTCCAATGATGCCCGGCTCAGCTTAAAGTACAGCACCTCCTTGTCCGTCTGGATATGTTGCGACCCTTAAATTTAACAATTTTAGGCAACCACTTGTTTCCGTCTCTCACCACAGATGTAACTGTACCTTTCTCATTTAATTTGTTTCTTTTAAATGTCTAGTTTCTTAAAGTAATGGTTTCCTTGGCCTTTTTAGTTTGCTCCGTCACATTCACTCTGTCCTCTCCACCCTTCCTCCTCTGTGCACTTAACGTGCTTATTGTTTCCCATTATGATGAAGGGTCCTTGACTTGAAACATCAACTCCGTTTCTCTCCCGAGGGATTAATGTTCACTACATGTTCTATATTTATATTCTCATCCCTCTGGAGTTGATAGTGTATGCCATAATGTTAGTGACCACTATAGTCTGTGGCCAGTGGGCAGCAGAAACTATTCAAGATGACAGAATCTTTCACTCAATTCTTCAATCCCACATTTCACCTAACCTAAATCTCACTCCTTCTGATTTACAAGCTACAGATGTAAGTCCCTCTTAATTTATACTAACTTGCCAACCACCATCCCAACCGTTACACTTTTCACATTCCTACTAACTTCAACCTTGGCAGGTTGTGACGTGACAAAGATACAACACAAGGTTAATAAATAAGAGCATGAATAGGCCATGCAGCTCTTTGTTCTTGATGTACCATGTTTAGTTTAGTTTAGTTTAGTTTAGAGATACAGGGCGGAAGCAGGCCCTTTGGCCCACCGAGTCCGCACCAACCAGCGATCCCTACACATTAACACTACCCTACACACACTAGGGATATATATATTTTTTAATTCATACATTTATACCAAGCCAATTAACCTACAAACCTGTACGTCTTTGGAGTGTGGGAGGAAACCATAGATATCGGAGAAAACCCACTCATGTCACGGGGAGAATGTATAAACTCCATATAGACAAGCACCTATAGTCAAGATCGAACCCGGGTCTCTGACACTGTACGGCAGTAGTAGTACTACAGCTACACCACCGCGCCATGTAGTGAGATCCTGGCTGATCTTTTTCCTTAGTGCCTCCTTCCTGCATTAAACCCACATTCCTATATTCGCTTAATCTCTGAAAAATATAAGAACATAACAAGGTACAATCTGACACATAGATTCACATGTGTAGGAAGGAACTGCAGATGCTGGTTTAAACCGAAGATAGATACAAAATGCTAGAGTAACTCAGCGGGACAGGTAGCATCTCTGGAGAGAAGGAATGGGTGGCGTTTTGGATCGAGACCCTTCTTCAGTTTGTGTCTACATAGATTCACATGTTGTGTACTGAAGTAGTTGGCTAGGTCAAAATATGATGAGTCGCCAGATATTACCGTCCTCTAATTAGAAGTGAATTCTTTCACATCTGTCCTTTTAAACTAGGCATCCTGTCCTGCCCTTCAACTCAATTTACCAGAAGGTCCACAGCAGTTATATTTGCCCACTTATATTGTCATTGACTTTCTAAACAACAGAAGTGGGGAATAGACCGGCCTGCTGTGTTTTATTGTACTCAACCTGGGATACCTAACCAATCAATTCACAATACAAGGCATGAACCTGTGGCCATGCTTCAATAACACACAGATTGTTGGTCTGTGGGTGGAGAAAGGTATAAATCCCAAAACTTTTAAACTAAACTTCACTGTTAAGAAATTCACTGGATTTGATGACAAGGAAAACTCTTGAGGAGTTAAACAAATCTTATTGTACTTCCACTGAGCAGTTTTGCCCAATTCGTTACTCAGGCTGTGGGTAACAGCAACGTTAGCATTTGGGACCAATTTGGCCTGTGCTTGTCACTGTGACTGCTCCTGCCTTCCCCATCACAATGTATTATTTGTTCAGCAGCAGAATCGTCCTTTTTGTCATCTGTTCAAACACAAAAACCTAAAATGCAGTAATGGTTTTCACATTAGAGGTGATTTCTCACAAAAAAACAATTAAAGTCAAAGTACTTGTCAAAACAATTAGTCAGGTCAAAACAAACTTTATTCTCCACTGGGGAATGTGTTTAATCGTAGATTCTAACAGATCACACTGTCTGCATTTCTGTCTGCCAGGCTCGCTGGCAGTTAGCAGGTGAAAGTTATTATCCTTTTCTACAGATAATCACTCAGAGAAGATGGATACGGTGGGTGACACTGGACTTGATATCTCAAAGTCTAAAAAAGGCAGGAGAAAAGTAAAGCTGAGGGAGGCAAGCAATTTCCCAAGTTCTATGTCCTGAGAGAGTGAGCTTGATCAAGAATCAGTGCATTGAGCTTTATTTACAACATGGTGAAAATGAGGAAGAGCAGGCAGATTTTTTTATATTTGGAAAAGGAATTACTGGGAAAATTTCAAAAGAGCGATAAATGAACCGGTACTATTGAAATAGAGAGAAACATTTAAAGAAAGAGATAAGAATGAAACGGCATAAAGCTGATATATAAATGAGGAAAATAAACGTGATTAATTATATCAGAGAAATAATTTAATTGAGAGCGGTCAAAAAAGTGAAGTTTAGCTGATAGCCAATTTGTGATTTTGGTCAACTTGGGAACTTGGAAGAGTGTGATTCCACTGGTTTTGTGTCTGGAAGTTCCAGGCAATGAGTATTTAACATTGTGTAATGCTCAGTGTCAGTCAGTGTGTTGCTTCTTTAACAAATAAACCCAAGGCACCCTCAAAGAGCAGCACAGTGGTGCAAAGAGCAACAGAGTGGCACAGTGTTAGAGTTGCTGCCTTACAGCACCAGAGACCGTTTAATCCTGACTACAGGTACTGCCTGTATGGAGTTTGTGCATTTTCCCTGCCGAGTAAGTTTTCTCAGAGTACTCCGGTTTCCTCCACACTCCAAAGACGACTGGTTTGTAGGTTAATTGGCTTCTGTATATTGTAAATTGTAAATTGTCCTTTGTTTATAGGATAGTGCTAATGTGCGGGATGTTGCTGGTCGGTGCGGACTTGTTGGGCATAAGTGCCTGTTTCCACGTTGTATCTCGAAAGTCTAAAGTAAAGTCTAAAGAAAGCGATGAAGGATGCAAATGCCTTCGAGAGATTGCAGCAAAGATTTACAAGAATGGTCGCAGGAATGAAAAGACATCTCAAGAAAAATCTGAAGAGGCTTAGGACACTCTCTTTAGAATAGAGAGTGATGTTCAAAATATTGAGGATCAGACAAAATCAAACTTCCATTTGGTGATATAAGAATAAAAAGTGTAAGTAACACTCATCAGATCAGATAACAATTCAGAGTCATAAACTTATACAACGTGGGAACAAGTGCCCAGACTCACTCTGTTTCTGCCTCCCATCAATCCCAAACCCAATTCCCATCATTTGTCCTACAGTTTCAAGTGCCCATTAAAATGTTCCTTAAAGGTTTCAAAGACAACAAACTCAGCTTATTCAGTCTCTTCTCATGGCTGAAGTGCTCAGTCAAAAGCAGCAGCTTGGCAAATTTCCTTTGCACCTTCCCCTGTGCGGATACTTGTTTTCACAATTTTTAAAAAGCATCTGGATGAGTATTTGAATAGCTAAAGGGCCTGTCCCACTTAGGCAATTTTTTTAGGCGACTGCCGGCAACTGTCATAGTCTTAGCAGGTCGCCGATAAAACGGCGACTGGACCCCCCCCTACGACAATGTCTATGACAAGCTAAAATAACCTACCACCTAGTCGACGTCAAGCTACGGCAAGCTACCAACAACCGGCGACCTAATCATCGCGACTTTGGACGTCCTCCTATGACCGCACCTATGACAACCTACAACCACACAGGCAACAACCTACAACAACTGAAGTCAACCTACGTCTACCCACGACAAGCTACGACAAGCTATGACCCTGTCAGCGACAACTGAACACAGTTCACCTCATTTTGGCCTCCTGGTTTGACGCTGGTACCTGTCGCCGGTTGACATAGGTTGATGTAGGTAGTAGCCAATGGAATTCACCGAAGTCAGCATTGGCGACAAACTACGTCACCTGGCGACAACCTGGCGACAACCTACGACAGCACCTACATCAGGAGACGTCAAGCTACGATCATTGGCGTCAAACCAACAGTCGGCAAAATTTTTTAAACATCTCAAAATCCAGCGGCGACCAGAAAAATGTTACAACTCTTTGGAGACTACTATGACCATACAGGCAACACCTTGGCAACTGTATTGTGACAGCCTAGTCGCCTGTAGTCGCCTAAAAAATCGCCTAAGTGGGACAGGCCCTTAACACACAGTAGGCTATGAATCAAGTTCTGGGAAATGACTTTGGTATAGACAAGTACTTAATGGCCAGCATAGATGTGTTGGGCTGAAGTGCCAGTTTTCTCTGTGTTTTTTTAAATTATAGAATCATTGATTATAGAATCTTTAAATGGAAATGTGACCCTAAAAATATTTAATATCAATAAGTAAACATTTCCTGCAGGGCAGCAGTTGATAGGTTACAGAGAGGAAAATTCATTCTAGCTTTGTATTGCTGATCCTAAGTCATTGAAGTAAACTTTGGGCAGTGACACAAGAAATGGGCGTGGAATATGTTCTGGTGCTGGCCATTCATTGCTAATGAAACTCTAGCAGTCAGGAGAAGGGAGAGTGAGAAAAATGGGCAAACAAAACTTGAATCTTTGATAAAAGGAGCACATTGCCCACTGGTGGTGAATGCTTTTGTTTTTTAAAACTAAAATCCACAATTTCCTGGTTGCAAAAGCTTCCTGGATTTACTGTTCCTGCTAAATCTGCTCTTGTCTGGCACATATCTTCTAACATATCTTCTGAAGAAGGGTCTCAACCCGAAACGTCACCCATTCCTTCTCTCCCGAGATGCTGCCTGACCTGCTGAGTTACTCCAGCATTTTGTGAATAAATCGATTTGTACCAGCATCTGCAGTTATTTTCTTATATATCTTCTAACAGCAACACAGTTCTGGAAACTGACTCTAGTTTGATTATTGAGTCTCCATGCAGCACAGGGCTTTTCAAAGGTAAATCCCTCAGAAATCCACTGACAACTATACACTGATGTTTATATGGAATGAGTTACCAGACAGAGTGGCTGAAGCAATACAATAACAACATTTAAAACACATTGGAACAATTACATGTACAGGAAAGGTTTAGAAGGATATGGGTCAAATGTGGGAAATGGGATTCGCTTGGATGGGCATCATGGTTGGCATGGATAATTTTGATGGAAGAGTCTGTTTTCCTGCTGCTTGACTCAATGACTCCATAACTGTTTAAAGAATATCCCTCGAATGAACCAATTGTTAAAGATACAATTGTTAAAGATACAAAGCAGGTTGAATGTCCGTGAATGTTTCTGGCATTCACAGGTTTTTCAAAACATTTGTGGCAACTTTGGTCACATTTTACCTTGTAGAATTATCACTGACAAGAGATAATATAGCTTAGTTTAGTTTAGTTTACAGTACAGCATGGAAATAGGATCTTCGGCCCACCGGGTCTACGCTCACCATCAATCACCCATTCACAGTAGTTCTATGTTATCTCACAACCTCTGCCACTCCCTCCACAAGAGGGGCGATTTTTATCGAGGTCAATTAACCTGCAAACTGGCATGTCTTTGGAACATGGGAGGAAACCAGGGAGTCTTGAGGAAACTCACGCAGTCAAAGGGAAAACATGGAAACTCCACACTGACAGCACCTGCGGTCAGAATCGAACCTGGATCCCTGGTGCTGTGAGGCAGCAGATCTACTGGCTGTGCCACTGTGTTGCCCACTGAATTAGTTTAGTAATTAAATCAAATACAGTTGTATTATTGATAATATTCAGAGGAATGAGTCAGAATACAATGAAAAATTACAGCCAATACAAAAGCAATACCCTGTGTTACTGCAGTTGAATTAGCTGTCCAGTAAGACATATGAGCAGTTTGCCAAGAAAGGTTCTGCCGTGGAGAAAGATTGTATATGGAATACCAACTCTTCAGCCTTTTCATAAATATTATACTGTAAGCAGTCTGTAAGGTTTCTGAGATCATTTCATCATTTGTACTTTTCATGATTGCGAATGCATAACTTGTAACATGAAAAATAACTTTTGCTTGCAAGGAATCTGTTGAGCACTAGTATTTAATGCAATAACTAATGAAAATACATTAGGGAACACATTTTTTGCATCTATGAAAATGTGTGTTGTACATGGCCCTGTGTGAAGCATTTGTAGTAATTTATTCTGGAAACATTAATGTGTGATTTTTCTGTCTGGCTTTTGCACCGATATGAGTACTAAATATCTCAGTGTTTTTCTTTAAACTGAATATTAAATACAAATAATTTTATCAATTTCACACAAAAGCTGAAAGTCACCTGCATTAACTCTCTGACCCCCTGAATCTCAATCTGAAGAAGGTATCTGAACTAGTGCAACTAGTCTGAAGAAGGGTCTCGACCCGAAACGTGACCCACTCCTTCTATTCAGAGATGCTGCCTGTCCCGCTGAGTTACTCCAGCATTTTGTGACTGTCTTTGATTTTTTTCATTCATGCCTTGTTAGAAATATTTAAGGAGCAGATAGATAAATTATTAGAAAAATCAAGGAATTGACAGCAATGGGGAACTGGCACAGAAGAGGAGTGGAGGCCAACATGGTGGAAATATTGGAAATCTGTGCAAAGCATAAGATCTGTGCGCCTGTATTCAAGTTGTAGTGGATGTGTTGGCAGAGAAGAATTGCGTGTGTTCCCATTGACCTCAACCAGATTTGTAAGGTCACATGACCTTTTTACAGCTCTGTGGCCAACTCCTCTCATTATTTGTAAGAAAATAACTGCAGATGCTGGTACAAATCGAAGGTATTTATTCACAAAAAGCTGGAGTAACTCAGCAGGTCAGGCAGCATCTCGGGAGAGAAGGAATGGGTGATGTTTCGGGTCGAGACCCTTCTTCAGACTTGTTTCAAACCACTGTATCTACCTCGGCCCCCATGCCTGCAGGAATTCTCTCCAACTGCCTTTCTCTGACCAGAATGGGATGGTAGCATCGATGAAATAAGGGAAGCTGCTTCCATATCCAAGTTTTATCAGGGGATGGGATGGTGAGGGGATTCCACCACCAGTTTTTCTCCTTATTGAGGACTGCAAGACGTTACAGACGTACCCCACTTGAGATCTATTTAAGATTGAGGCCCCACCAGATCTTGCAGCCCAACTCCGAGATCTATGAGATCCCAGACAAGAGAATCCAATCATTCCATTTGAGGAGAGCACTGGCATGGGAGTGCATAGAGTGATGGGGATGTTGAGATTGGAAGCATGTCAAATAAGACCATTTTGGCTCATTGTTATTGAATGCAGTCATAAACCCTAGCTGTCTTAAGAGTTGCTTAAGCAGAAGACCTTGACAGAAGAACATCATGAAGCAGATTTTCAATTGCCTCTGATGAAAAACATTCTTCATGCAGTATGCAAGATGTAGTAAATCTTGAGGGGAAGTTAGTATATAGACTGGATAGCACACAACAAAAAGGTTTTTCACTGTAACTTCACACATGACAATAAATTAAACTAAACCAAGCTAAATGAAACGAAACTAAACTCTAAATATTTCACACTCTATTAGTCCATCATCTGCTGCTCTTTTCCCTTCCAAGTCAAATGAAGATATGACCAATGAGAATCCCTGCTTTTATGAACCTTTCATTGTTGTGGAGACAATAATTAACAAGAAACCAAACTCGACAGTCAGGTAAAGACAAAGACAAAACGCTTTCCATGAGCAAAGCAAAATTAAATTCAGAAATCTGTCTCCTTGCACAAATGTGAGGCACTTTGGATTCTGAAGTCCTACATGTACATAGTGAGGCCCACCGGAAATTGGAGGAACAGCACCTCATATTTCGCCTGGGCAGTTTGCAGCCCAGTGGTATGAACGTCGACTTCTCCAACTTTAGATAGTCCCTCTGTCCCTCCCTTCCTCTCCCCCTTCCCAGATCTCCCTCTATCTTCCTGTCTCCACCTATATCCTTCCTTTGTCCCGCCCCCCTGACATCAGTCTGAAGAAGGGTCTCGACCCGAAACGTCACCCATTCCTTCTCTCCCGAGATGCTGCCTGACCTGCTGAGTTACTCCAGCATTTTGTGAATAAATCGATTTGTACCAGCATCTGCAGTTATTTTCTTATCCTACATGTACATGATTGGTCATTGTGTCACATAGATATTATATAACTGATTCCATGTTGCCTCTCATGCTTTGAAACGTGAAAATGCAGCACTTAATTAACTGTATTTAAATAACCTTTCTGGGATTAGTGAGCTGGCAATAAATGTGGGAAGTTAAAAATGCCAAAGCAAACTCATCTAAGACAAGGAAATTGATAATAATAATTTTCTTCCAATTGATCTGATTAAACATGTACTTTGCTACCAATTCATTAAAATCTGACTGTTTTTACTTGGTTACGGATAATGGACAACAGATATTTGACATAAGTAGTAATACTTAATGCAAACATGGCTTTTAGCATTCCAGATAGAGTACAGCAGCCCAACGGTTTGATGTGCGGACAGTATAAAGAACTTGATAGTCAACTTACATTTTAGTTACAGTTGCTGGTTTGTGCTTCATTTAGAGGGTCTTGATTTTTTATATCGATGCTAAAAATAAACCTTCATGTTCACTGGCTTGGTGGAAATTTGAAAGAATGATGAATCTTTCCGAAATCCATCCAACTTTAATCTCATTCATTCTAACTGAATGAAAATCCAATATGTTCCAGCAAGACCAGATGATACCCTGCCAGATTACCACCCAGGTACAAACATGAAAATGTACCTCACATTGTGTTCAAAATAAATTGGTTTCGATCTCCACTGACTTAATGGAGAGAAGAATTTCAAATAAAACATGTTCAGCATTTTTGCATAATTGCCAACAAAATCTCAAGGGCCACGTTTTGCTATCTGAATGGAGGTGTGTGTATGGATACTCTTGAATAAATGTCTAATTATCGAGACTTTTACCTTCTCATTAAAACAATCCCTTAATTAATCAACTTAAAACATTCTGACTGTGCAAGTCTATTCTGGTGCCTATGCATAACTAGAACTGACAAATGTATGCACGTTTACTATATTAAAGTGTGAAAGTATGAAAGAGGTTCAGACAGTTGCTAGATGCCAAATGTGTAAGATACTGCAGGGCTCAGACTGTGCGACGAAAAAGCCAGAGACATTCCTAAACTGAATTCCAGTGAAAGGAGTATAAGAAAATAACTGCAGATGCTGGTACAAATCGATTTATTCACAAAATGCTGGAGTAACTCAGCAGCTCAGGCAGCATTTTGGGAGAGAAGGAATGGGTGACGTTTCGGGTCGAGACCCTTCTTCAAACTGATGTCAGGGGGGCGGGACAAAGGAAGGATATAGGTGGAGACAGGAAGATAGAGGGAGATCTGGGAAGGAGGAGGGGAAGGGAGGGACAGAGGAGCTATCTGAAGTTGGAGAAGTCGACGTTCATACCACCGGGCTGCAAACTGCCCAGGCGAAATATGAGGTGCTGCTCCTCCAATTTCCGGCGGGCCTCACTATGGCACTGGAGGAGGCCCATGACAGAAAGGTCAGACTGGGAATGGGAGGGGGAGTCCAGTGAAAGGAGAAAATTTGCAAGAAAACCTCCTACAGACTTTGCAGATGCACTTAGGTTTGGAAGAACCTTTTACTGGCACTACACCTCCAATACAGCCTTCCTGCCAGTCTGCGCATTCTCCTGCAATGCTTGCTCCTGTATCAGGCAGCTGATTGTTAAGATGGATTGATTGCTTGAATTAGTATCAGTTGGCAATAATCTTTCCAAAGAACAGATATAATAAGTAGAAACAAGAAACTGCAGATGCTATTTTACCATGGAAAGACACAAAATGCTGGAGTAACTCAACTGGTCAGGCCATATCCCTGGAGACCATGGATGGGTGACGTTTCAGGTTGGGACCCTTCTTCAGTTACAAAATGTCTGAGGAAGGATGCTGGCCTAAAACATCACCAATCCATGTTCTCCAGGGATGCTGCCTGACTCAGTCAAGAAATCATACCAATGCCTCTAATTCATTGGAAGGCTTAGGAAATTTGGCATGCGCCAACCTCTACAGTTGTGCAGTAGAAAATGTTTTATTAGGCATGGATTACAGCATGGTTTGGGAATCATTCCATCCAAGGCCGCAATAAATTGCAGGGAATTGTAGATGTAGCCCAGACAATCGCGCAAACCAACCTCCCTTATATTGACTCCCTCAACACTTCACGTTGCCTCAGCAAGGCCACCAGCACATTTAAGGTTGAGTCAAACCATGGACTCTCCCTCTTCTCCCCTCTCCCATCGAGCAAGAGATACAGAAGTGCAAAAAACGCATACCTCCTGATTCAGGGGCAGTTTCTTCCCAGCTGTTACCAGGCAACTGAACCATCCTACCACCAATTAGAGAGCGGTCTTAAGTTACCATGTTCCTCATTGAAGATCCTCGGACTATTTTAAATCTGACTTTTCTGGACTTTATCTTGCACTAAATATTATTCCCTTTATCATGTATCGTACTGTGGGCAGATTGATTGTAATCATGTACACTCTTTCTGCTGACTGGATGGCACACAACCAAAGCTTTTCATTGTTTCATTGATAAACTAAACAAAACTAACTAAACTAACTAATTACTAACTCGCTGAATTGCTTCAGCATTTGGTGTTTTTCCAACAAATATAATAATCTATTCTTTGAAAGCGGAGGACCATCAAAACAGCTCTAAATATGATGCAATAAACATATTGTCTAAAGATTATTAAATATCTTCCAATATTGCAGAATTTTTAATTTAAATATACTTTGAAAAAGTCATTAAAAAGAAGGAAATGCGGTGAGTGATAAGTCAAATAACTAATTTGTCCCAAAATCGGTTGTCGCCCATTGTGATGTTACGCTAATCAATATTTTAAATGTTCCCTTATTTATATACCTTGCTGAAGTAGGTCTGTTTCCACACTCTCTAAATCTGCCAACTCACCTACATTGCTTGACAGCAGTTTTAATTCCTGAGGTTACATTTGAAAAGCTTTAATTTCAAACTGTCCATCCCCCACCTGAAATGTAGCCTGGGGCCTTCTCTCCAGTATTCTTCTCCTTACTGCATAGAATTGACTGTTAACTGCAGCAAGAGCCAAAGAGGGCAACATGATCTGCACAAAAGCGATTATTTGACAGCTTCTGCGGGCAACCATTTTGTTTTGAGTGAATTGAATTCCATCTGAACGTGCTTACTGCATGGTCAAAATTTGCTGCGACTTTATTTCTTTGGTGTCAGAATACCCAGGTTTCTGACGATTCCTTTCTCGCTGCTGGTGCTATGTGCAAAGTAAAGAACCACCATTCAAGTCAAAGATGCCAAATTTCAGAAGCAGAAGCTAACACCCAACATTAAAGAAGGCACGTTGAGCAGTGACTGGGGATGAAAACAGCTTAAAGGGTACTTCTGTAACTCATTAGCTATGAATTTTATACATTTATCAGTTAATGGCCTCACTGTGTAAATGCGTGGGACACTCCTCCCTTGGTGAATTGTAAGAATGCCCAAATGTAACAATGTGACCAAAGCACACAAGCTTGCTGCTAAAATACATAATTATGGTTTCTCAGTGGACAACAGATCTGAATTTTCTCAGGGTGGGTGTTATTATGATGCTATCTGACATTCTCTGACAAAGGTCTGTGGTAATGCACTATAAGAAAAACATTATGGTCCGCCGTCATGGTCTCAACTTCCACTGCTTCGCCGATGATATCCAGCTCCTCATCTCCACCAAGTCAATCTCCCCCACCACACACTCTACACTGACAAACTGCATCACTGAAATAAAATCTTGGCTTCAATCAAATTTCCTCAAACTCAATTGCAACAAATCTGAAATCATCATCATTGGTCCAAAAACGCTCACCAAATCCACCCAAAACTTCATCCTCAATATTGATGGTCTCCCAGTATCCACCTTCCCTCACATCCGGAATCTTGGAATCATCTTTGATCAAACCCTCTCTTTCGACAAACACATCAAACACATCACAAAGACTTCTTCCACCTCAAAAACATTGCCCGTCTCCGTCCATCCCTCTCCTCCACAGCTGCAGAAACCCTCATCCACGCCTTCATCACCTCCCGTCTGGACTACTGCAACAGCCTCCTCTATGGCGCACCCTCAAAAATCATCAGTAAACTTCAATACATTCAAAACTCCGCTGCCCGTCTACTCACCCACACCCCAATCCGTGACCATATCACCCCCGTCCTTTACAAACTCCACTGGCTCCCCATCCCCCAGAGAATCCAGTACAAAATCCTCCTCATAACCTACAAAGCCCTCCATAACCTGGCCCCATCCTACCTGACCGACCTCCTTCACAGGCACACTCCCACCTGCACCCTCCGCTCTGCTGCTGCCAATCTCCTGTCCCCCCACATCCGGACCAAACTCAGATCCTGGGGGGACAGGGCTTTCTCCATCGCTGCTCCCACCCTATGGAACTCACTACCCCAAACCATTAGAGACTCCTCCACACTCACCACATTCAAAACATCACTGAAGTCTCACCTGTTCAGTACTGCCTTCAACCACTGAAGGTCACCACACCTTCTGTCTCCTTTCTCTGTTCGTTTACTTATTTACTTATTTATCTATTTATTCATTTCCCTATGTTCTCTAAATCCCTGTAAAGCGTCTTTGAGTATATGAAAAGCGCTATATAAATGTAATGCATTATTATTATTATTATTAACAGCTTGAATAACTGCAGAGATTCTTCAGTGAAAAAATATTTTTCGAATGGAAATTTGGCAATATGTATGGTCCATATAAATTAATTTCTGTCTGTCACAGTACGGCTTAACTAATGTGCTGCTTAAGATGCATGAAACCTTATGAAGTATTGCAGCATTTGAGAGAAGCACATGAAATGATTTTGATGGATTTATCCATTTTCTCAGTAAAGAACATCAATTGTATCAATGTCTTTCAAAATCTAATCCAATGTCGCACTGGATTGACTTGACTTGACTTGATTCCACTCTGTTTTATGGGGACTGAGGTGGTTGAGGACCCTAATATGGGATCAGTTGGCTTAGCCAATGATGGGGCGAAAGGTGCCTGTTTGGGGCAGATGATTTGGAGCTTGGGAGATGGTGCACGCCTTCCACCTTTTATTCACAACTTCTCTATGCTCCTGATGCACGGTCAAAGAGTTATCCAGGCTCTTTGGCCAACTCGAGCTGTGCCAGTCATCAAACAACCCGTTTATATTGGTCTTACACTGAAATAATTTTATTCCCCCCATAATCTTATCCACTCCTCCCAGAGGTCAATTTACAGCGATCAATTAACCTACCAATCCACTAATCTTTGGGATACTGAAGGAAACCCATGCGGTCAGAGGGAGACCATGCAAACTCCACATAAACAGCACATGCGGTCAGGGTTGCACTCATTTCACTAAAGCTGGGCCAGAGATTCTAGGTGTTAATGGAGATGTTGCATAACTTGAAAGAGACTGACAGTGCATTGATGAATCTTCTACAATGTCTACTTGGACAATTTGTCTGTTGTAGATAGCTGGTGTTGGAAAGGCAAACAATGTGGGTTGTCAAATGTAACCATCTGATGTTGGCTGGGAGAGGAAATTGTTGCTCGTTTGTTGATTCGCTTACTCACTTATGTTGCTGGGTTAATATTGGTGGCATTTTTCAAGTGTTCTGATGTTCCTGTTACAGTTAATCCAGGTCTCAAAGCAAATTGGAGGCAAGGATAACTGCTGCCAAGCAGGCATTGCCTATATTTTCAGGTCTAAGGTTATCATCTTCCAAACCTTTTTCCTCAGTTGATCAAAGAATCTGCTCTAGAGTCCAATGGCTAATTGCACCATGAATGTCTGCTTTTACAGAGAGGTGGGTCCCCAAATATGGGTAACAGGTGAAGGAAGCAATTTGCTAAATGATCTCTCAGGTTTGATATTTATAGGTTTCTGTTGTGAATGCAGAATGAAATTACGTTAACCACAAAAAAAAATTCTTAATTCGGAAAGCCATCTCCCCCCAAATATTACCCAATGTTTGAAAGATGTTGCAACCTCCCATCTTTTCAGGGCAAAACTTTTGTTTCTTACTTGATCTTGCATCCAGATGCCAATGCATCTAGTGGTTAATTTACACTTGGTGCTCAAGATACAAGGCTTTGTCCTATACAATATTCCAAATGTCAAATAATACCAGAGCTGCAATTGTTGGCTTGCTGTATTCCCTGAGGATAATGAATCATTTCTGAAAAGCTAATATTTTTGGAAAGTGAATAGCATGATTACAACTGAAACGATAAATTATTATTTTTATCACTTATCAAAATTGAGCACATTTTCCTAATTTTTATTTAAAATTATGGTCAGAAATGTATCCTCAGTCATTCTGTAAATGTTCTGTCTACTGTCATCGGGTGTCTGTTATCATATTTCTCTGCTAGTGTGAGTTTAAATTTTGCTTTCTCATTCCTACATGGGATGGGTATTGTGCAGACAGGACTGCAAGGAAATTCCCATCCCCAATTACTTTTTGAACTGCCTGGCTCATGGTAGTTAAAGTGTCCTTTAACTACTATAACTCTGCCAGTTAAAGTATTGGAAAGAAGTGCAGATGCTGGTTTAAATTGAAGATAGACACAAAATACTGGAGTAACAGTGGGACAAGCAGCATCTCTGGAGAGAAAGAATGGGTGATGTTTTGGGTCAAGCCCCTTCTTCAGACGGATCTTTTGGGTCGAGACCCTTCTTCAGTCTGACGAAGGGTCTCGACCCAAAACGTCACCTATTCCTTCTCTCCACAGATGCTGCCTGTTCCTCTGAGTTACTCCAGCATTTTGTGTCTATCTTCCAGTTAAAGTATACTGTAGATACTTAACTATATGATACTAAGCTGGGGGGTAGTGTGAATTGTGAGGAAGATGCAATAAGGCTGCAGGGTGACTTGGACAGGTTGTGTGAGTGGGCGGATACATGGCAGATGCAGTTTAATGTAGATAAGTGTGAGGTTATTCACTTTGGAAGTCAGAATAGAAAGGCAGATTATTATCTGAATGGTGTCAAGTTAGGAAGAGGGGATGTTCAACGAGATGTGGGTGTCCTAGTGCATCAGTCACTGAAAGGAAGCATGCAGGTACAGCAGGCAGTGAAGAAAGCCAATGGAATGTT
Source organism: Rhinoraja longicauda (assembly GCF_053455715.1). NCBI lineage: Eukaryota > Metazoa > Chordata > Chondrichthyes > Rajiformes > Arhynchobatidae > Rhinoraja > Rhinoraja longicauda. Next base: position 64,012,569 of record NC_135954.1, on the reverse strand, counting down.
GGCCTTCGTAACAAGAGGAGTTGAGTATAGGAGCAAAGAGGTCCTTCTACAGTTGTACCGGGCCCTGGTGAGACCGCACCTGGAGTACTGTGTGCAGTTTTGGTCTCCAAATTTGAGGAAGGGTATTCTTGCTATTGAGGGCGTGCAGCGTAGGTTCACTAGGTTGATTCCCGGAATGGCGGGACTGTCGTATGTTGAAAGGCTGGAGCAATTAGGCTTGTATACACTGGAATTTAGAAGGATGAGGGGGGATCTTATTGAAACATATAAGATAATTAGGGGATTGGACACATTAGAGGCAGGAAACATGTTCCCAATGTTGGGGGAGTCCAGAACAAGGGGCCACAGTTTAAGAATAAGGGGTAGGCCATTTAGAACGGAGATGAGGAAGAACTTTTTCAGTCAGAGAGTGGTGAAGGTGTGGAATTCTCTGCCTCAGAAGGCAGTGGAGGCCAGTTCGTTGGATGCTTTCAAGAGAGAGCTGGATAGAGCTCTTAAGGATAGCGGAGTGAGGGGGTATGGGGAGAAGGCAGGAACGGGGTACTGATTGAGAGTGATCAGCCATGATCGTATTGAATGGCGGTGATGGCTCGAAGGGCTGAATGGCCTACTCCTGCACCTATTGTCTATTGTCTATTGTCGATAAAGGACAATTAAAAGTCAATCAGATTGCTGAGTAGGTCAGGAGTCACATTATACAATAGACTATGAGAAGATGCCAGAATTCATTCCATAAAGGACATGACTAATCCAATTGTTTTTACTGAGAATTTTTTTTCATATCTTTCTGAATTTATTTGCTTACCTAATTTTAAATGTCTCCATTGCTGCGATAGAATTTGAAGTCTTGTCTCTGGACCATCAACAAGCCTCCGATAGCTGACTGCTTAATTGCAAGATTGCTCTAAAGCAGAAATTGTATACAGGAAAAGTACACCAAGCCTCTGCCACATGAATACTGCTGAATGCAACAAGACTGGATGCTTCCATGCTTTTCCACAGCCAAGTAATTTCCTGAGGGGGGAAAGCAAAGAGAATCAGATAAAGAAAGCCTGTAGATTTTCTCTTTATCTTCGTCAGGAGATCAAACCGGATCAGATTACATCCTCCATGTGCACAATATCTGATAATGTAATCGTTTTCTGTACCTTGTGATTTCTGCCTCAGCCAAGAACCAGTCCAACTTTCTACATGAAAGCCAAAATGCAAATTAACCATATAACCTAAAGAATCCCGGATATGTTTGAGTTTCCTGAGCTGAGACTGAGAAGGGGGTTGTACAATTGATCTAACTTTCTCTCCAGTTCCAGTCTTCCACCGGTGGGAGCGTATTCACATCATGAACTACAGCAGTTCAAGATGAATGCTTCAAATAATTGAGGAAAACCCAATGGCCTTTATCTTTGAATGCAAAGCACACATCTTGAAAATATTTTGCATTAAACATTTCAAATCTTTCAGAGAATAGAACATATTTAGCGTCACGTTTTTCATATATAATTGTTAAAAGCAACTTATTTAATAAAGACAGATACTTGATGACTCTTTTCAGTATATTTTTGTTATAACAAAAAATGCCTGAAAATTTCCAAATATATAAAGATGGGAGAAAAGTATCTCTGAAACAAACTAAAATTTGAATACTGGAAATTTGGCCCATCTATAATTTAATTATTTGTTTACCCAGTACTTTCAAAAATTGAAGCAAAGTAATAAGGCTAAATAATTCTCATTTCGCAAGAGGTGAAATATAAAATATTATCAATTTTAAGGTCATGTTTGAAGTTAACTTTTCTTGCTTTCACAGATTTTTACAATATTATTCTTAGTACAATCCAACCAGTATTGATCTTGCTGTCAATCTTGAACCTTCAACACAGGAAAATCAGACTTTTATTTTAATGCGCAAATTGCACTTTCTGTTTTAATTTCCGATATTATGCCCATTTTTGGAAACATTAGTAGTCATGTACATATTAGTTCCACTACAAGTCAATCATTTTTCATGCTGTATCGGTAAAGCATCTATGTTGCAGCGCATTTTAAATTCCTGGTGAGCAAGGAGTAAGGATGAACTCCACATAAACTTGCAGTATTTCTATTTCAAACAAATCATGGCTCACAGACAAAAATAAGCTTCTTAACTTTTAACATTGAAGTATGGATATTATAGATCCAAGTGATTTATCTATATACTAAAAGTCTCGTTTGTTTGTTTGTTTGTTCCTGAACTACAGCCAAAATGATACACGATAGCATGACAATTTTAGGCCCACCTTACTCACAGTTGTCCCTTTGGTACTAATGGAAGAAGTTTCATTGAAATCGGTGTTATATTTTTAAAGTTATTCACATTTAAAAGTTTAAATCTATCTCCTAGGGAGGGAGGGGGGAGGGAAGGAGGATAAGGGGGTTGAGGGGGATGGAGTGGGGGGGAGAGGAGAGGGGGAGGGTGAGGGGGGTGGAGGGAGGAGGAGAGGAGGGAGGGGGCTGGGAGGGAGGGGAGAGGGGAGGGTGAAGTGGGGGAAGGAGAGGGTGCTGTACCAATGCAGGAGAGATTTGGGCCCAACGGATCCACTTGGTCTAGTTAGACCCTAATACTGTAACATGAGTTACAACATTATAATTTTGAATGTTTGTGATTTTTCCTATTGTCTCTTGGGATGTACGTACGTTTAAATGTGATGATAACAAAATTGGCTACAAGCAGGTATATAATTCCTGTCCATCCTAGTAATTGTTAGTCTCAGAGATATTGTTAATAATGAAGTGACCTGAAGTGATTTGCAACAATTTGACTATGGATAGAGGAATGCTTCTTATTTGTGCATTCTGTATTTCTCTCCAAACATGCTAGAGTAATATAGAAACAACTGAAATATGAAGAGAATCATTATTTGATGAGTGCAATCGATGGACCTTAACTCTGACTATTTTGAAATAACCCTGAGCAATTATTTTATAGACTTTCATAAAAACTTTACTGAGCTGATTTAAAATTGCTTTTATGCACAATGTTCACAGCGTAATGGCATTTGGTGCAATGATTTCTGAAAGATACTGATTGTTTTACTTTATAGCTCACACTTTATTGCAGCTCAGTTATAAGGAGATTTCAATTATATTGCCTTCTTCCATTCATGGTATGCAGAATTGGACTGAGATTTTTGAAGAAGTAACCAAAATGGTTGATGATGGCAGACCCATAGAAAGGCCCTTGATAAGATTACACATGGTGGAATAGTCTGGAATGTTAGATCGTATGGGCTCCAGGGAAACTAGCCAACTGGACACAGAATTGGCACTTGTTCGAATAAAACTGCTTGTAAAATCTATGTTGACTTTTTATGCGTTCAGTGTTTTCAATATCATCCTTTAGCTGCAGCCATCAGATTGCCATCTACCATTCACCACTGACAGCATTTAATGCCTCATGAGTGTTTTTCTCGGAAGGGTTGTTGCCTGCCATCATTTAGTCCAGAATTATCTGCCTTTCTGCATGAACAGTTGTAAAAGATCCAATTCCCCAATTAATCTTAAAATATAAACAAATGGTTCACATATTGTCCAGCCAAAAGCAGCATAGAAAACTGGCAAAATCATTCCCTGCAAGAACATCTTGTACCCATCAACCAGAATATCGACCACCAAAATGTAAAATTTACAGTTTTGAAGCACTTCTTCTGTTCATGTTTATCATTGTGGTGGGTGATGCTCAACATTTTTGAAGTGTTTTTTTTGTAATTGTGAAATACTTGTCAATCTGTACTAATCTAAAGCCAAACTCTTGATTAGTTTGGCATTCTAAGTGCAAGCTTTCAGGCCAAAAATAAATTTAGATACAAAACATTTTTACTTTTCCTTGCGTCCTAATTGAGATGCTCCTTTTCAAAAAAAAGAGTGACAATTGAAAAAGCAAAATAAAAATAATTCAAGCATTTCTCATGAATAGCTTTCCTGGAAAATCAAAAATTGTATATAAAAAAGGATATTTAAATATAATTGAACTGAAAGATACATGAAATCGTAGATTTAAACGATTGCAACTCACTTGTAACTAAAATAACCTAATGTTCAAAATCCATTTTGCATTAGATATTCTGAAGCTGAAATATATAATATATAATATTGATTATTATATATTTGAAGGGGGTATAATGTTCTCAATTTTTACTTGTTTTTTTGGTTAAAATAAAAAACAAAATCACGAATTAGATTATTTGAAGGAGCTGATTTTCCTCTCATTTAATGTATATGTCACTTCCATTACCTGCATTAGTGAATAATTTAAGATGAGTGGGAAGCAAATAACATGCATGTGCCTGACAGTGTCTAACTGTTGTAGTTTGGCAAGCTCACGATCTGGAATCTTGAGGGGCGAAAGTCAGGCAAAAGAAGACTAAGAAATGTAAATTACCTGCTCAATAATCCCAGTATCACAGGAGGAGACTGGCAAGATTGTTTTTTTTAAACTTAATGACCAATATAATTTGCAATGCACGTGGAGATCAGAAACATTCACCTTAACTGAGTATTTTGAAAATAATTGTTGAAATGATGACTAAGCTACTCGTTCCTAATTATTTTCCAAAAAAAATCAAGTAATAATGTTAGTTACATTTATTTTGGGTTAGAATAATGCATTCATAATACTTTAAAAATTATTGCTTTAGATTCCAAATGGAAATTATTAATGAAGAAACACACCAATTATTTTGAGGTTTTAAAAAAAATTAATTCTTAATTTAATTTTGAATGTAATTATGGAGAAAGAAATTAAATAAAATTACAATGAAATTTCAGACCTTGAAGTCTGAAATTTAATAACAATATTAATGCTGTTTTACAATGAAAATTGTACATAAGTAATAAAAATTAATTGGCAATGATAGAAAATTGAAAACAAATATACCTCAAAATTAATTGTCAGTATAGTCAGTGTCAGCTACATTTAGTTTGCATATTTAGGAAGACAAAGCAGATATATAAAGAAAACGACCAGAAAGCTTTTAAATGGAAGACTTAAATTTCAGTAAAAACAACAAAGATTAAAGCTTCTCATCTAACCCTGAGCTAGTGTCCCTTACTTACCTCTACTATGTCCAGTTGCACTTCTAAAGCTATGTCTGACACTTTATTTTAACGGAGGATTAAATTATGTTCTATCCTCTAATCCTCTCAAAGAGCTATGTACCTTTCCAGTGACGGCAGGACTTTGACAACATGAAGGAGATGAGAGAGCTTGAAACCACATCAGACGGACTTGATAAATCTGTTGTGACAACACAGAAAGAATGCTGTGACTCGCTTCATTTAGATCTGAAGGCACTTTTGTTGTATCTCTAACTGGGAGAAAGGGTGGAGAACTGCAACATCAGTGCCATTTTTTTTACCTCCTGACAATTTCTGAGGTATGCTGACAAAGATTATGGACTGATGTTGCAGAAACATGATAAAGTAAAACCCATGGAAACAAAGGTTAAATAATCAATCAAAACACGGTTCTTACATTTACTGTTATATATTTTTTTCTTAGCTGCTGTGAAGTAATTTGCCTCATGTTCCATTGCCTTAAGGTATACTGGCAAATGGAATATAGGTAAAAGGAAACACTTGAAATTAGCTACTTGGCAAACTACAGTAGTTTATAGACATGAGCAAACTTATTTAATAGTTACTTTGCACAAGTAAATCTGGCACATCATAAATTATGTGATGATGTTTAGGCAGGGAAATCCAATTTGAAAACACCCTGTGGCTACATCAGGCTGTTGCTGGCACTTGTAGGAGTTATGTTCTCAGACTGTGCAATACATATCCTGCAATTTACACTCAGTCCGGTTCAGCTGCAGCTTTTTTTTATATAATACGAGCTCATGCAATAGAACCTTTGGAATGTGTATTTTAACTATATTTAAATGAATGCAGAAACAAGCATTATCTTCTTAATGGAACACTAGGCAAACTGCTTTTTCTCCCAAGGTAGGCGCACTACATGTGGTACAATGGTGTGTTTTAACACAATTTATGTTGTTGGATAAGGGAGGGGGTTCTGTAATAATTTGTACTCCCAGGGAGCGGGCTTTAAAGAGAGGCCAGCAACTTTACAGCACATTCCCACTAACATGGTTCACCACTAATGCCTCAAAACCTCACCATTACCTTTGTTTAATTGCAAGGTTTTTCAACCACATCAGCATAGAGAGAGTAACTTAAAAAAAAATGTAATCATTATTTCCCTCAAGGAGCAACGTTGGGAACACAATATTGGGATTCTCTTTCAAGAGAACTACATTCATTGTTGAATGTGGCAATCTTCATTTGTGATGCAGGACTTTGCAAAATGTTATTTTATTGCAGCTCTGTTAGTCAAATATTTCAGTGAAATAAATTGTATTGTGTATGTAAATGTTATTTTCTCAGGAGCTTACTATTTTGCATTCTCCATGTAAGAGCTTGAATATGGATGTTTGTTAACAATTCCTCACTCAGTAACTGGTTTCAATAATGTTCTAAAACATACTTACTTTATCAATTTCACTTGAACACCAGTATGACATTACCCTGAAATATATCTATTAAAATCTGTCATATTAAAATATTTTGTTCCCTCAAACAGTTGGTTTGCTTGTCATTGGCAGTATTGGCTGGGTGATGTGTGCGTGATGAAAAGCTGGCAAGAGTTTTGGGGTTTTGGAGTTGAATTGAACCAAGGGGTTTAATGTCAATGTGAACTGTATGATAGTTGATTAATACACCCATTGATGCCACTCACTGTCAGTAAAATGCCACTTAAAATTGTGCTTTCAGTCCTGAACACCAGATAATAAACAGAGGGGGAACTAGTAGCATCAGATGCAAGGTGACACCCACACTTGGGGATTATTATTAACTTTCTGGTTTGTGTTAATTGGCCCCTGTAAAATTTCCCCCAAATGTGTAGACAGTGGATGAGAAAGTGGGATAACATAGAACTAGTGTGAATGGGTGATCGATGGTCGACGTGGACTCGGTGGGCCGAAGAGCCTGTTTCCATGCTGTATTTTTCGATCAATTCAATCAAATTAATTGTATTTGATTACACTGCACCAATAAGTAATAATATTCTATTCCAAGTTAGGAGGCACCTTGAAGATGGCATAGTCCTGAAGTCTTTAAATTCCTCAGAGCAATTTTGCACTACAGTGTTCAATCAACTCTCTTGTAAATGCATTTGGTGATCCAGGCCTGCTGCCAGAGTATTTCAATGTGAGTATTCAAATGCTCTTCTCCAGATTTCTAGATCTTAAGGTTCAGTATCATGTTTAACTTAAAGTGGAAAAGTTAAAAAGCATTCATGGTAAATTGGAGGGAATGCTGAGATAGAAGCGAGTTAACTACAGTATTTGCAGGACTTAAAAAGAGCGACTTCTAACACTAAACATGGCAGGGTCACGTCAGGTAAGCTATCCTGTCATATTGACCAAAACAACTATAATGTAGTCAGATTCATAGTGCTATACAGCATAGTGACAATGCGTGATATAGAAGATTTTCTACTTTATTCTCTTAAAAGCGGGGCCTCAAAACATTACTGCTCTGTTCCCACCTGCAACTCAACCACACATAATGGACCTATGTGTGCATAGACTACCTTTCAAGTGCTTGCAGGATAACTTAACGCAAATTGAAACAGAAGTATGTCAATTCCCCCACAAGTAATTAATTTAAAGAAAAATTACATTTTAAAATAGTGTGTAGAGCTATATCTTATGCAGCTGTGCTTACAGATAATGAGGGAAAATCCCACAGGATAATGGCTCGCATTTACTGCAAAAAAATTTAATGACCTAAAGTTTCAGAAAGATCAAGCATTGCACACAAAAAAGGAAAACTCATATTCTATGAAAGGGAAAATACATTACCAAACCACAACCTGTTGAAATAAAGCCTGGTGTAAATGAAGCATGGAGTCGAGACCTTAATCCCATCCTGAACAAAATAATCTGGGAATCACAATTGATATCAGCAATTGCAACCCTGCCAGGCAAATGCAAGTCCTTCTCATGACCTGGAAACTCTTGAGCTGCTCTTACCCTGATCTATTTTTGCCCCTTCCCATATCAATGATGGTATTTGGGTAAGGTCAGAATTCCTGACTTTGACTCAAGACTTAGCATATCAGAATCTTGGCTGAAATTCAGGTTGTTTCACTCCTAAAGTCGTGGCGAAAATTTATTAGAGTAGTCTCATTCTATTTTACTCCTTATTGGTCTATAAATTAGCAATTTTCCAACAAGCTGCCTGCCGAAGAATTAAATAGATAGAGTAAATCTAAAAACTGATGATAGAACAATTATTCAAAGTGATTGACGTGCTAATGTAATACCCATTTGCATTGTATACAGAATATTTAATTTAGTTTAGAGATACAACGCAGAAACATACCCTTCGGCCCACCGAGTCCGCGCCGACCAGCGATACCCGCGTACTAACATTATCCCACACATATTAGGGACAATTTACATTTACACCAAGCCAATTAACCTACAAACCTGTACGTTTTTGGAGTGTGGGAGGAAACTGTAGATCTCAGAGAAATCCCACGCGGTCACGAGGAGAACATACAAACTCCATACAGACAGCACCCGTAGTCAAGAAGGAACCCGGGTCTCTGGAGCTGTGTGCGCTGTAAGGCAGCAATTCTACCATTGAGTCACCGTCCACCATTTGTTCCCCATTTTACTGCTCCATGGCCAAATCTCTATGTTATGTCTACTTTGAAGAAGTTCTCAAAGTTCTCCTCCTTTCTCCAAATGGAGTTCTGTGGGATTCTCTCCTCCACTACCATTGGTCTGAAGAAGGGTCCCGAACAGAAACATCACCTATCCATGTTCTCCAGAGATAGTGCCAGAGTTACTCTAGCACTTTGTTTTTTTTAATATATTTAATATGAATGGAGGGATATGGATCATGTGCAGGCAGATAAGATTTGTTTATTTTGACAACATGTTTGGTATAGACCTTGTGGGCCTAAGTCCCTGTTCTTGCGCAGTTTTGTCCTGCATTTTATGTTTTTCCTGTGACCGATGAATGGATAGAAAGTTGACTTTATGCAAGGAATCAGAGCGTGATGGTGGAAGATTGTTTTTCAGACTGGAGGCCTGTGACTAATGGTGTGCCTCAGTGTTCGGTGCTGGACTTATTTTGGTTTGTCATCTATATTAATGATTTGAATGAGATCATACAAGGCATGATTAGCAAGTTTGCAGATGATATTAACGTGGGTGTATTGTGAATAGTGAAGATGGTTGTCAAAAATTGCAGCAGGATCTTGATCGATTGGGCAGGTGTGCTGAGGAATGGTTGACAGAATTTAATTCAGAGACTGATGAGACTGAAGGCTGAAAAATCCCCAGGGCCTGATGGTCTGCATCCCAGGGTACTTAAGGAAGTGGCTCTAGAAATTGTGGACGCATTGGTGATCATTTTCCAATGTTCTATAGATTCAGGATCAGTTCCTGTGGATTGGAGGGTAACTAATATTATCCCACTTTTTAAGAAAGGAGGGAGAGAAAACAGGAAATTATAGTTAGCCTGACATCAGTGGTGGGGAAGATGCTAGAGTCAATTATAAAAGAAGAAATTGTGGAACATTTGGATAGCAGTAACAGGATCGTTCCGAGTCAGCATGGATTTACGAAGGGGAAATCATGCTTGACTGATCTTCTGGAATTTTTTGAGGATGTAACTAGGAAAATGGACAGGGGAGAGCCAGCGGATGTAGTGTACCTTGACTTTCAAAAAGCCTTCGACAAGGTCCCACATAGGAGATTAGTGGGCAAAATTAGAGCACATGGTATTGGGGGTAGGGTACTGACATGGATAGAAAATTGGTTGGCAGACAGAAAGCAAAGAGTGGGGATAAATGGGTTCCTTTCAGAATGGCAGCAGTTACTAGTGGGGTACCTCAAGGCTCGGTGCTGGGACCGCAACTATTTACAATATACATTAATTACTTAGATGAAGGGATTAATAATAAAATTTGCAGATGACAAAGCTGGGTGGCAGTGTGAACTGTGAGGAGGATGCTATGAGGATGCAGGGTGACTCGGACAGGTTGTGTGAGTGGGCAGATGCATGGCAGATGCAGTTTCATGTGGATACATGTGAGGTTATCCACTTTGTAAGAACAGAAAGGCAGATTATTATCTGAATGATGTCAAGTTAGGAAATGGGGAAGTACAAAGAGATCCGGGTGTTCTTGTTCAACAGTCACTTAAAGTTAGCATGCAGGTACAGCAGGCAGTGAAGAAAGCTAATGGCATGTTGGCCTTTATGACAAGAGGAGTTGAGTATAGGAGCAAAGAGGTCCTTCTGCAATTGTACAGGGCCCTAGTGAGACCGCACCTGGAGTACTGTGTGCAGTTTTGGTCTCCAAATTTGAGGAAGGACATTCTTGCTATTGAGGGAGTGCAGCGTAGGTTCATTAGGTTAATTCCTGGAATGGCGGGACTGTCGTATATTGAAAGACTGGAGCGACTAGGCTTGAATGCATTGGAATTTAGAAGGATGAGAGGGGATCTTATTGAAACATAAGATTATGAAGGGATTGGACACGTTAGAGGCAGGAAACATGTTCCCAATGTTGGGGGAGTCCAGACCCAGGGGCCATAGTTTAAGAATAAGGGGTAGACCATTTAGAAAGGAAAACCTTTTTCAGTCAGAGTTGTAAATCTGTGGAATTCTCAGCCTCAGATGCTTTCTGGATGCTTTCAAGGGAGAGCTAGATCTCTTAATGATTGCGGAGTCAGGGGGTCTGGGGAGAAGGCAGGAACGGGGTACATTGTGAATGATCAGCCATGATCACATTGAATGGCGGTGCTGGCTCGAAAGGCCGAATGGCCTACTCCTGCACATATTGTCTATTGTCTATTGAAATGTGAGGTGTTTCATTTTGGGAAGTCAGGACATAATGAGTATTGAATAAAGAAGTTGGGAGGACATGTTACAGTCTTATAACACATCGGTTGAGGCCACATTTAGAGTATTGTGTTTAGTTTTGGTCCCCATGTTATAGTAAGATGCTGTCAAGCTGGAAAGGGTGCAGAGAAGATTTACAAGGATGTGGCCAAGACTAGAGGGCCTGAGCCATAGGGAGATGTTGAGCAGATTAGGACTTTATTGCTTGGAGCCCAGGAGGAGGAAGTGGTCTTATCGAGGTGTACAAAATCTCGAGAGGAATAAATTTGATAAATACACAGTCTTTTGCCCAGAGGAGGGTAATCGAGAAGCAGAGGACATAAATTTAAGATCTGAACCATAGAAAAGCAACACCAGCAACAACAACAAAAATCCACAATGCACTATGGTTAAAGATCAATTTAGCTAATTGGAAGGAATGAGAAACATCTGAATATCAAAAATTGGTTAAGGCAATTTTGAGTCACTGAGGTTTTGAGCAAATAATTTGAATCAAGGTAGTTCTGGAGAAGACTATAACGATATCTTCATGGGGTTAACCAGACCAAATTAATATTATTATATGATGTGGCTAATGATAAATATATAGAAAAACAAGGAACTGCAAATGTTGGTTTACAAAAAAAGACACAAAGTGCTGGAGTAACTCAGCAGATCAGGCAGCATCTGTGGAGAAGGTGGGTAGATGATGTTTTGGGTCATTACTTGCCAGGCTTTGCCGTGCCCCTCCTGTCTTCCAGTTTTCTCCCCTCCCTCACCACAACCAGTCTGAAGGTGCCACCTGAACATCACCTGTTCTCTAGAGATGCTGCCCGGGCTCCTGCGTTACTTCAGCACTTTGTGTCTTTTTCTTAATGATAAAGATATGTCTGGAAATGTCAGTTGCAATCAAGACTTGACAAGACTTGACAGAGTATATAATATTCTGCCTCCAAAAATAACTCACCACAATATAGCACCTTCAGCAATATTGCCCCAGAATCTGCCAAAATCTTTCCTCCAGCAGAATCAGACGTTTGGCACTGGATGAATCAAAGCCTAATACCATAGGCTTCACACACAGTAAGTGGTGATCACATCAGGGAATTGGTCTCCTCAGCTCCAACATATAACTTGAAATGTGCGGATAAGAAATTAATTACATTTTCTGCAATTATATTTCATACTATATAAGCAAATAGGTGCAAATTACTTCAAAGTAATTATATTCATATTAAGTAAAAGATCATTTGTAATAATATAGCACTAATGACTTTGATGTAGTCAAACATTTATCTTTGGAAGTGTAGAATTCTTTTGCACATTATTAAGACTGCTCTATGGAAACAGAATTTGTTAGAGATTTGAGAAGCTAATGTTGAAATATCTAAATATGTTGATAATGTCAGATAATATGGAACAAATCATGGGAGTTGTTTTAGATGCCTGAATAACCAGGCTACATGACTCAGTTCATGCACAAATATTTGTCGCTTGGATGAAGCACTGATGTTTGAACCAATGAATAGTAGCCACCTCATGGCGACACAATGGTGCAGCAGTAGAGTTGCTGCCTTACAGTGCCAGAAACCTGGGTTCGATCCTGAATACGGGTGCTGTCAGTATGGAGTTTGTACGTTCTCCCTATGACTGTATGGGTTTTCTCTGGGTGCTCCATTTAAATCCCACATCTCAAAGACGTACAGGTTTGTAGGTTAATTGGCATCTGTAAAAAATTGTAAATTGTCCCTAATGTTTAGGATAGTGTATGGGGTGATTGATGGTTGGGATGGACTCAGTTGGCTGAAGGGCCTGTTTCCACGCTGCATCCCTAAAATCTCTAAAAAGCTAAAATCTCATCCTGTCTTCACAGCTAGTCAGTTTTGTTTTAGAAAAGCTTTGTGACAAGTTCGCTATTAATCCATGATTAAAGTGTATGCTTGCATTATGAAAACAAAGTCCCACTGCTCTGTGAAAATGATGAAACTCTTTCCATTTCCTCTTTTTCCCACCTAAAGGAGTAACCGGAAATCAGTGCTTCTTCCAAGCGACAAATATTTGTGCATGAATTTGCTTTTTCTTCCACCCTGTATATAACTGAGGGAGAAAGTAAACTCTGACTCTCTACGAGTAATTTCCATCAATCCGGTAGACCTACACCGAGCTCATATGGGTGGAGAACCCAAAGGGATCAAGTCCACAATGTTTACAATGTCATGCAAGGCTATCATTTCTACTTTTTCATCTTGTCCAGAAAAGCATGGAAGTTACAGATTTGGAGGCTGCCATTTACAAATAAAAGGACCATTTGCTGCATTAGTGAATGATAGTGGATGAGACTGATTTTTAATAATTATTATTTAGAGAGCATCGAGCCTTAACATTTTCTTGGTTAATCCCCTTGATGTTGAATACGACCCTTAAATTTTGCATTAGTGAAATATAGTGCTCTCTTTAACAGAGTAAATGGCTTCGAAGCAGGCTCCTAATTCGCAATCTCTAATTTTATGCTGTTAAACACAATCATGATCTATCCTAGTATTTATGTTTTCCTGCCAGTTTTCCTGAGGCTAATTGTAAAATATCTACAATCACTTGAAATGTGGACAGCAGCTACCACAGGAAGGCAGATAGTGGTTGAAGAGGGTTTATGATTCCACATTGCAGGGCAGTCAAAAACAACTAAAATTATTATAAAACAACACTACATATCATTATGTGAAGCTGTGAAGAGCTTCGATGCCAGTAATTCAATTGTTATATCTTTTTCAAAAAGTCTAAATTTTAAAAAACTGTATTAAAAACTTTAAACCGATACCATGGCATATGATATGCTGAGCCACAAAATGCTGGAGTAACTCAGCGGGACAGGCAGCATCTCTGGATGGAAGGAATGGGTGACATTTTGGGTCGAGACCCTTCTTCAGACTTGTTTAAACAAGCATCTGCAGTTCCTTCCTTCAACATATGATGGGCATGATCTTCAAAATTTAACTTAATGATTATTGGTAAAATATATGGATTTTCTGAAGTATTTATTTAAGTAAAGTGATATGCATGCAGGAGCCAAGTCTTTGACTTCTTGTTAAAAAATATCAGACAGCAGCTTGAAAAGTAGGATATTACCATGTGTGGGGAGAAAGCAGGAGGCTGGATTTAGCAAACTGACTGATGAGAAGAGAAATGCTGACACAAATTTCACTGACCACAAGGCCTGTTTCTACACTGTTATGCTCTGTGTCTTTAGCCAGTAATAAGGAAATAAGTATATATCCTATACAGGGGAAGCTGTTTAACCCCCCCCCCCCTCCCATTCCCAATCTGACCTTTCTCTCCTGGGCCTCCTCCATTGTCAGAGTGAGGCCCAGCGCAAATTGGAGGAACAGCACCTCATATTTCGCTTGGGTAGCTTACACCCCAGCAGTATGAACATTGACTTCTCTAACTTCAACTAGCCCTTACTTTCCCTCTCACTCCATCCCCTCCCCCTTCCCAGTTCTCCCAACAGTCTTATTGTCTCCGACTACATTCTATCTCTGTCCCGCACACTCTCCTGACATCAGTCTGAAGAAGGGTCTTGACCTGAAACATCACCTATTCCTTCTTCCCAGAGATGCTGCCCTGATCCGCTGAGTTACTACAGCATTTTGTGTCTACCCTTTCTAGGGGAAGTCTTCCAAACCAATGTTGTAAGCTTGGAAATGTCAAAAGACTATTTCTGTGGCAGTGCACTGAAATCACAGAATGGTCTTTTGAACAAGCATTTCTCAAATTTTTCTGAAGGGAATAATTCTGTCCTTGTTCATCTTGCCCATTCTTCTCTAGGCCTCTGAACCTTGATAAGGAGATAAACCATTACTTTCCACTGGCAATAATTTTCCAGGACCTGATTGAATTAATTCACCATGATTTTAACTCCAAGTTGGAAGTTTTTCTTAAACAAAGAACCAAATTTGCTTAACATTTCCCTGCACATAAATGCCATGTGCGTACAATGATTTATATAAATTATAATGTGATTTTATTGATGGACAGATATATTAAAGTTTATGCATTTTAATTTAAAAGATCAACAAATAAATTTACAATGGAAACAAGTAGGGTATTTTGGGGGAAATTTTAATGAGGTAGTCTAATTAAAACTTGAAGAAATTATCTTGATACTTATTCATCTTTAATAATCATTTTCCTTTTCACTTATTCATACTTATTCTAAAATATTGACTCTTTTTCCTTTTAGTTAACACAATCAATTCAACAAAATTATTAATGACAATGCAAGGATTGTAACTGTCATTGTGATGATGCTGGTGAAACTGTCAGTTTGATGTTGGTCTACTTATACAAAATTACTATGGAAGGAAATGTTTATTGACCCCTAAACACACAAGAATTAGGAAGATGTCAAGAGTGTTTATGAAGGTTAAAATCCCACCTGAATAAGTGATAATATTGAAGAAGGCTTTTACGACTTCAGGAACTTTGTCTGTTTGAGAATACATGGCCCAAGCCCCAGAGGATCAGCATGATTTGTGAGTTAGTAATTATTCAATGATAGCTGCTCCTTATGGACATTCAAAATGCAGCTTCTGTATTTCATTTCTGCCTCCGCAGTGTGTAAGGAAGATTAATACTTTTTGATCTTTGTGTATTGCAGAGATGGCCTGGTCAGCTTTATTGAGTCTAATATTCACTCCCATCTCATCTTTCTCACATCTGAACTATAACATCATGTAATTTATGTTTGGTTTGCCTTCAAGGTTAGAGGTGAGGTTTAATGGGATCAGATGTATGTCTGTCACAGCTTCTGGAGCTTCCTGTTGTGAAACTGACCAACACATTACTCACGAATGAGAATAATAATCAAAACTTTTACAGCACATTAAAACATAAGATATGAGAAATTATATGTTTGCATCCGTAAAAAAATAAATACATTATAATGAATTGGGATACAGTGTAATATAATTCTATCACAGAGTTGAAACTAATAATTTTAGTGATGTAGTTCTATATTTTATTTCTTCAATGAGCAACGTGAAATATTTTTACAGTTTTGACAAGTAGAATGAAATGATACTTGGGTACATGTTGAAACTGTTCTTTCAAAGTCCTCAAAACATTGCAAAAATCTTTAAAGCAAACTAATAATAAAGTATGATTTGAATTACTGACAAAATGTCCTTATAAAATCGCACCTCATTGATGGGAAATTGAGCAACAGATATAACATGATAAACATTGGAGAAAAAGATCAAATTATATGATAAAAAATCCTATTCTACACATTGCATTCCTAACATTAACTTATTTAATTCTTCAATCCATGATGACAATCAGATTTGTAACTGATGCAGGAGTTCATAATTCAATTGTCAACATGGTTGCAATGCATTTATTGCCAAGGATAATAGTGAAGAGAGGTCGATGTGACCATTTGCACTGATATAATGAGAGTGGTTCAGGCTGTCTGGCTAATTCTAGATGAATTCACCCAGCCAGCTTAACTTCATAGTGATTAGTGGGCCTGGGACAGGACTCCCACTTTCCAATGGGGTTCCTGGCAGTACAGGAACATTACTGCTAAAAATTAAAATTTTATAACAGCTTAACATATTAACAAAGTCTTGAAAGTACTTGCTCACTTGCTGAAAAAAAAATCAACCGCAGCGATTTCCTGCTCAGAAATTCCAAATACTTTCTCTAGATGTTGAAGAGCCAAAGTGAATCTTGCCTAAGATCAAAGATCATAAGACCATATGACAAAGGTCTTCTCCACCATTCAATCACGGCCGATCTACCCCATACTCAACCCCATACTCCTGCCTTCTCCATGTTACCTTTGACTCCATTCTAATCAAGAATCGGTCAATCTCAACTGTCTGTGGCAATGAATTCCACAGATTCACCATCTGCTAGCTAAATAAAATCCTCCTAATCTCATTGTAAAGGTATGTCTGAGGATGTGCTCCTAGATATCTGGTCCTAAATATCCTCTGTACATCCACTCTATCTAGGCCTTTCGTAATTCGGTAGGTTTAAATGAAATCACCCCTCATTCTTCTAAATTCCAGCAAGCTCAGGCCCAGAGCCATCAAACATACCTCATATGTTAACCCAATCATCCCGGGGATAATTCTCGTAAACCTCCTCTGGACCCTCTCCCACACCAGCACACCCTTCCTCAGATATGGGGCCCAATGATAAACATACTGATGGAAAAGAATTTGGACACTCTGACAAACCAAAAGATTTGAACAAAGTGTGTTTCGTCCATTGATCCTGTATGAATTGTTCGTAACATATGCTGCATGGAGAACAGACAGGTAAATGCCCAGTGTGAAATGAATGAAGTTGGCAGGAATGCTAGGGCAGCATTAATTTCTGAAGGATACAATTTTAATCCAAGGGGAATAGAAATAATTAAAACAGGAGAAAATACGTACATAACATGTAACATGGAAAAAGAAGGATCCCGTCATTCCCTAGTCCAATTGTATCCTTTTCTTTGATTCCTTTCCATTGTGCATGTTATTTGATCTCCTGAAGTATGCACAAGAGAAACCACTCAGTATATTGCTTCAGATCTTTGTTAGGAATAATACTTCCTATTGTAAAAATAACTTCATACTTCCCCAATATTTGATTAGCGAAGATTTTGCAAACACGTGGAGTAATGTCACTTGCACTTGGCCTTACAGAAAACTCCCCATACTGATTTGATTATTGTTGTCCTCCCTCCTCTCACAAACCTTCAGACAAAATTTTCTGTGAGACATCCGTTCAAATGCATCTAGCAGTTGAGTAAGCAATTAATGTGTTATGGGGTTCTTACAAACATCAAACTAAGAAAAAGAATGTTTTGCAGTTATAAGTTATGTTTAAAACATTTTATGTTTAAAGGAAATAGACTAATGTTTGTAAAGGTGAAAACTGGGCCCATGTCTTCCCTTGTTTGATGTGGTATTTGCAAA
Organism: Rhinoraja longicauda; assembly: GCF_053455715.1. Taxonomy (NCBI): domain Eukaryota; kingdom Metazoa; phylum Chordata; class Chondrichthyes; order Rajiformes; family Arhynchobatidae; genus Rhinoraja; species Rhinoraja longicauda. The sequence goes on along the minus strand of NC_135954.1, from coordinate 63,994,654 downwards.
AAATGAATCTGGGGGGCCAAGTTTTGGGGGCCAGGTTTTTCCTCTCCCTCCCCCATCATCTTGGCAAGGACTGGGACGGGTTAGCACCAAGGCTGTGAACCCTTGCAATGACTAGTTGTGAACTACAGCTGGAGTCCAAACCAGTTTGAGATTCTGAAACTCCTATGTAAACCAACATTAGACAGATATTTAGCTCAGTAACTTTATCAAAGATGCTGTGAAGTGAAGTATCATTATTTTTTTCTTGGATAGGGAGATTTGGGTGTCTCAAGCCTGGTCCAGTTATGTCAGCTGGACTTTCCATTTACCTGCCAATGGGATGTTCCATTGTAGTACAGGTTCCCAACATTGGCCTCTGTAGCTGTAACACTATATTCTACACTGTGTTTATTTTTCCATTTCTACCTAATGTACTCATGATTTGTCTGGAGAAACGGAAAACTTTTTTTTGCCTGTAGCCAGGTACACGTGACAATCATAAACCTATAATCCTAATAATAACAACAACAACAATAATGATAACAATAATAATAATAATAATAATAACAATAATAATAACAATAATCCTAATAATAATAATAATAATAATAATAATAATAATAATAATAATAATAATAATAATAATAATAATAATAATAATAATAATAACAATAATAATAACAATAATACTAATAATAATAATAATAATAATAATAATAATAATAATAACAATAATAATAACAATAATACTAATAATAATAATAATAATAATAATAATAATAATAATAATAATAATAATAATAATAATAATAATAATAATAATAATAATAATAATAATAATAATAATAATAATAATAATAATAATAATAATAATAATAATAACCACCTGATGGCTATACACCAACATTTTAGCTTTCTGCAAATATTTCAAGGCTATGCCAAGGTTCTTTGAGCTCTCTTAAGTAGTCTTGGGAGAATTATTCAACGTGATTAGACATCTGCCGAGACAAGGACAGTGGTTTTCTGCTGTTGTTAAATTTGTTCATTTCAGGGAAGTGAAGAAGTTAAATATTAAATAGGTTTATTTTTTCACAGCTCTTCACTCCTGCTGCATGAAAACAAAATGTTTCAAAAAGATAGCTTTTTATCCACTGACTCACCTGCCCAAAGTAACTTAACTGATAGTATTTCAATGTCAGAGCTTTGCTGAAAAGCACAGATTGAGCGACGTGTGACTTAATTACTTTGGAGAGGGAAAAATCTGTGTTAAATATTTATCCAGAAATTCAATCACAGAGATTTTATTTTAGAAAATCAATTCAATATGGATTAAATAGAGACTGCCATTATTTCCTGGTCATACAGTAGTAACCTGACCATTCCTATTCAGTCATGTGTTATCCTCACATCTCAAATCCACTTTCAACATCAGGGATGGAAATTATGACATCACTCTGGACAAGGCTCCTTTTGGAACATTTCAGAGGAACTTAGACCAAGTTGTCCTGGGGGCAGCTGTCATAGTGCAGTCCCAGGTGACTTAAAGTCCTGCAGTCATTGATAAACAAATCAAAGTTGACTCTCCCACTTGTAGACTGAGTTGTGCTTCTCATCCCCAATAGAACAAAGAACATAGAACATATAACAGAGTGCAGAAACGGCCCTATGGCCCACTGTGTTTCTGCTGAACATGATGTCATGTTAAACTGATTTCATCTGCCTGTACATGATCCATATGTCTCTATTCCCTGCACTTTTATATGCCTATATAAAAGCCTCTTAAACGCCACTATTGTATCTGCCTCCACCACCACCCCTGGCAATGCATACCCGGCCCCCACCACTCTCTATGTACAAAACCTGTCCCGCATACCTCCATTAAATTTTCCCCCTCTCACCTTATAGATATGCCCTCTAGAGTTGGCCATTTCCACGCTGGGGAAAAGGCCCTGACTGTCTATCCTATCTATGCCTCTCATAATTTTATATACTTCTATCAAGTTGCTCCTTAACCTCCATCGTTCCAGAGAAAATGGTTACAATCTTCTGTTTGCCACCCCAACTTACTTCAACTTTGGTCGTTACATTGTGCATATCTCCATTCTTCCATTTCTGGCTCACTCCATTCCCAACCAGATGCTGGTACTACTGCCACTTTCACCAGTGATGGCGGAAAACGCCAGTCCACCATTAGTACTTATTTTTATTGTCAGTACGCATATCAGGTAAAAATATAACTACCTTTATCAACAATTTTTTTTCCATCAGTATACCTCCCTCTTCTAAAATCAACCCTAAATTCTAAAAAAAATATTTTATTAGAGGTGCTAGTATTCTGTACCGGTGCTTACTACCCATGGAGCCTCCCTCTTCTCCCTTCTCTCATCAGGCAAGAGGTACAGAAGTGTGAAAACGCACACCTCCAGTTTCAGGGACAGTTCCTTCCCACCTGTTATTAGGCAACTGAACCATCCTATCACTAACTAGAGAGCAGTCCTGAGCTACCATCATCCTCGTTGGAGACCCTCAGAATATCTTTAATCAGACATTTAAGGCCTTTTACTTGCAAAGGGTATTCATTCATTTTATCCTGTATCTGTAAACTGTGGACGACTTGATTGAAATTGTGTGTAGTCTTTCCGCTGACTGGATAGCACACATTAAAGAATCTTTTCACTGAACCTTGGTACACGTGACAATATACTGAACTGAACTAAACTAAAAGGCACTGGGAGTGATCTTCATTCAAGAAGTATTAAAACAAAAGTAAATAATCCAGGGCTGCTTACACATATTTTAATAAATTGGACTGTCTATAGTGTTAATTTGTGTGCTAAAGAAAGACAAATCATAATTCATATCTAACTAAAGCTTAGATGTTTTGTTTGGATCACAGTTTAGGCATGGGGAAGGCTGTTAAATCCATAATATTACGTTGCAACATTATTTTTAAGAACTCATTGTCATTTTACTGCTGATCAATAATTGTAAGGGCACTCTGACTTTCAGCTTGGAATTGATTCAGGATATGACAGCTACTTCTGCTGAGTAGCTCACCATTCAGAAAGAGTAGGGATTTGATATGTGAAAATCCTGGCACAATTTAAGACATTTCACAACGTATAAACCAAAAGTAGGGTCGACTGTGTTGAATGGTAAAACTGTTTAAAAAAAAACGGAACAAATCTAGGGACTTGCAAAAAGTAAGCCTCAATATACCAGTAAATCACTGTTAACGTGATCGTGTTTTTTGACTTTATCATGGCTATCTAAGTTCATCTGTCTAATACAGGGGGAAGATAAATGCGTCAGATTTGGACTGAAATGGAAACATCTCAATGAAATCTATGTTAAGCTCCAGCTGCCAGTACTGCTGTCGGACTGGACTGCATCTGGCTCCAATAATCTAAGCCCAGTCTCAAGAAAAGAGTACAAGATGGCACAATATTACCTACAAAGTCCCGCAATACAAGGTAATTGATGACTGAGGCATTCGGACAGTGACCAAGCCCCTTGCTGCTCCAGCACTTTAGCATCATTCCAGCACAGCCTTTAAAAGTGCACTGGAGTCCAGACAATGGATTACTTGCTCATTTAGGTCTCATAGTCATCACACTCTTTTGTCAGGAGGCAGTGGGACATTCACACAATTGTGTGGAATAGAATGCAGTTGAGGGATTTAATGTCAAAAAGCATGATAGCATGGGGCTGGAACTATCTTTCTACTTCTCAAAAGAAATGTAATATTTTCCATTCAACACCACTGCTCATGAAATATCAGTATTCATGAGAGGAATAGATTGGCACAGAGTCTCTTGTCCAGAGTAGGAGAATCGAAAACCAGAGGACATAGGTTTAAGGTGAGGGGGGGAAAGATTTAATAGGAACCTGAGGGGTAACTTTTTCACACAATGGCTGGTAGGTGTATGGAACGAGCTGCCGGAGGAGGTAGTTGATGCAGTTACCTTTAAGAAACATTCAGACAGGTACATGGATAGGACAGGTTTAGAGAGCGATGGGCCAAACTCAGGCAGGTGGGACTAGTGTAGATTGGACATGTTGGAACAATCATCCTTAACACAACACAAGTAACCTGAAAGGAAGTGCCGCAAACAAAATAAATCATGATGTCCATTCTATTGCACTTGGAAAAGGGTAATAAATCGTGTAGCTGCTTGTTTCACTCTTCCTTGATGAAGTAGTGATGTAATTTTAAGGATATCATTTGCAATTTATACTTCAAAAAGCGTAAATTGTGAAAGGATGAATATTAAATAAATTGTTCCACGTATAACCCCACATCATCTCCCAGAAACTTATCAAGATGTTTCACACCATGAACATCATTGATGACAGCTATGGCTTAGATATATCGAGTAGTCATTCTGCACCAGGAATATCTCAGCAATGACCCGTACAACCAGTTAATCTCTTCTAGATTTTTCTACTTTTAAGAAGGAATTGAAAAACTCCCTTCTTTAAAAAGCATGTGTGAGTCAACATCCCATCTGAAAAATAACACCTTTGATAATACTGCATTCCCTCAGTACTTCAATAAAGCACCAGTTTTTGTGTACAGATCCTGGCGAAGGGATTTAATGCACCACTTTATAATCCAAGGACAAGCCAAGATGATGAATTGCAAGAGATATGTGATGAGACCCTGCCAATTTCTCCTGCTGCATGATTGGCTTGTCTCTCCTTTTATTTTCCATAAAGCTCAATTCCTATTATCCACCCATTTGTTTAACTACATTACTGTTGACATGGACTTTGTGATCACTGGCAAAACAAAGATATTTGCCATTTACCTCTTCCGGTGGCTGCTCACATAGTTCTAGTGTGCATTTGATTGGACACTTGCTGCCAAAGGATCAATCACAACATCCCATTCAAGGCGTCTGTAACATCAATGAGCAGGTTAAACAACAGCATACTCTTCAACTAATCAGATTTCAGAACCCTAGCTGAGATGTTTGTTCGAGAAATTCAATCATGTAACCTCATGTTTTTAAATACCATGGGATTGACCAGTAGTGTAAAATCAAGCAGGGAACAATTTTGATGAAGGAGAAAGAATGGGTGAAAACAAGATTTACCAAAACAGTTCCAGTGGAATTAGATTTCAGACTTGGAACTAGAATGGAAAATCTTAGGCTGTTCTCCTTGGAGCAATGGAAGTCGAGCGGGGATTGATAGAGGTGTGCAAGGTCATCACTGGTTTATTTAGCGTAAGTAGAGAAAAACTAATCCAGTTAGAGAGTCATAGAGTTACATAACGTAGAAACAGTCCCTTTGGCCCACCTGGCCACACTGACCAACTGCCCCATTTCCACCTGCTCACGCTTGGCCCATAACCCTCTAAACCTCTCTTATCCATTTACTGTTGCTCGATGTTTGAGAACCAAGAGACTATGATTCAAATTTTCAGACAAAAAAAGTCAAGGAGGACATGAGGAAAAAATTCTTAATGAAGAATATAGTTAAGATCTGGACCTCTGCCTAATGAGCTGGTTGAAGCAGAATCAATCAGGATCGGGCCATCTACCTCCTCCCTCAGCTCTGTCCGGCCCTTTCAGGTGAAGCAGAGGTTCACTTACACCTCCTCCAACCTTATATACTGTGTCTGTTAAAGATCTTCGCTCAATCCGCCTTAGCCTATGTGATCTCCCGGTTGCCAAACACTTTAATTCCCCTTCCCATTCCCTTCTGTCTACTCTGTCCTGGGCCTCCTCCACTGTCAGAGTGAGGTCATAAGTAAAATGGAGGAACAACACCTCATATTACACTTGGGCAGCTTACACCCAGCTGTATGAATATTGATTTTTAGTTTAGTTTAGTTTAGTTTAGTTTAGAGATACAGTGCAGAAACAAGCCCTTCGGCCCACCATGTCCACGCCGACCAGCGATCCCCACACCCTAATACTATCTTACACACACTAGGGACAATTTTTACATTTATACCAAGCCGATTTATCTACATACCTGTACATCTTTGGAGTGTGGGAGGAAACCGAAGATCTCGGAGAAAACCCACGTGGTCACGGAGAGAACGTACAAACTCCCTACAGACAGCACCCGTAGTCGAGATCGAACCGGGGTCTTTGGCGCTGCAAGCTCTGTAAGGCAGCAACTCTACACTGCGCCACCGTGCCGCCCTTATTTTCTAACTTTCTAACTTCAATGAACCCTTGCATTCCCTCTCTCACTGTCAGTCCCCCACCCTAGTCATCCTACTAGTTTCACTGTCCTCCTGCTTAGTTTTGCAGTGTCACTCATTAGTTTCACTTGTTATCACCTTCTTCACAGCCAACAATGGACCATTGTGTGCTCCACCTTTTCTTGATCATTGCTGATGGCTTTGATTTGTCCTTTTGCATACCTTTCATTCATTCACAAAATGCTGGAGTAACTCAGCAGGTCTGGCAGCATCTCAGGAGAGAAGGAATGGGCTACGTTTTGGGTCGAGACCCTTCTTGTTCTTTGTATCTCTTCATATCTCTTGTTTCCCTTTCCCCTGACCCTTAGTCTGGAGAAGGGTCTCGACCCGGAACATCACCTATTCCTGACCCGCTGAGTTACTCCAGAATTTAAGTCTATTAAAGGATACAGTGCACAGATAAAGGATAAAGGGAACAGATAAAGGGTAATGGGTACAGATAAAGGATAATGGGTACAGTGGATAAAGTGGAGCCAGGTGGTGAGTCAATTACACGAAGAATACACAGCCTCTGACCAGCCTTTGTGTGGCTGCTCCAGCTGAGTTTCTAGTTAACAGTGACAGTAGGATCTCAGTGATGGTAATGTCATTGAAAGTTAACAACAGGTAGTTTAAGATTGGCAGTGACTGGCATAACGTTGTGTGTGAATGTTACTGGCCACTTATCAGCAAGGAACACAAACAAACCGAGCTGCCATATTTCTCTGAGATGAGGTATTAATTGGAAATTGAGGCTGAGAACTTTGTGATGGATCTTTTAAATGTTACCCTGGCAGTATTTCTTTTTCCCTTCATTCTTATCGATGGTAAAAAAAATGAAAAGAAAAGCCCTCGGGCTTTCTGTGTGTGTCTGCAATTCTACTTCAATATTTGGCATCACGGAAATCTCACAAAATCATTTCTGCAGCTGTTATTACCTAAAAAAGTGCTTATTTTGAAAGCTGCAAATTGCATTAGGACAAAGATGATTAATATGCACCCCAATGTTCCTGAGTTTTGTTTAATTTATGGTTCACAGTAACATTTTCCCACTTATCACTGAATGAGATGGTTTGGGAAAGAAACTTTGTTGTACTTTTGGCTCATAGTTTCAACATCAGACATTCCCTAGTTAATTGGAGCAAGGCACATCAGTTTCCAATAATTTAACATGACTCTCTACTCTAAAGCAGGGCTAGCTGCATTTGTACAATTGTCAGTTTAAAATCAACATGCACATAAAATGCAAAGCTACGTGGCATGGATCCCGAGCTTAGAGAAGCAGGGCTAATCTAATTGCTTAATCACATTTTGCATCAACTGAAAAGAATTGGAAACTTTATGAATCTAGGATGTATCAACTGAGAATCAATAGATTCTCCTTCTAAATATGAGTTTGTTCTGAGAAACTGTCATAAATAGTTTTTCAAACTGTGTTCTTAAACTGTGGAAATGTAACATCTACTTAGTGATGATTCAATATGTGTAAAATATATCTCTTATTGTTTTCTTTTTATTCGATAGATTTATATATAAGACTGAAACTGCTGGCTTTCTTTGCATTATACATTTTATCACTACTTGTAATTTAGCATTGTGCATGGAAGTTCTCTGGCTGCCACTTTAGTCCACTAAGGCTGCCACTATGTTTATTTGAACAGTATCCAAGCATGCTACATGTCAGGGTGGAGGGGCAATGGGTGGGGGAGGGCTAGAATTACTGTTAGCATACCTCTGGCACTTGGTGTTCTCGACAAGAAGCTGGAATTTCACAGGAAATTAATACATACTGGTTTTATGCTGTAAAAACAATGTTTGATCTCTCTCTCTCTCTTTCTCTCTCTCTCTCTCTCTGTCTCTCTCTCTCTCTCTCTCTCTCTCTCTCTCTCTCTCTCTCTCTCTCTCTCTCACACACACATACAAACACGCACTTCTATCCATCAAATAAACCTTTCCCAGTACTTTCACAGCAGATGTAAAGGTTAAGAACAAAAACAAGTTCCATTTATGTGCACTGTACATTTAACAAAGCAAACATATCCCATATTCTTCACAGAAGCATTGTCAAACAAAAACATGACAGCGATCTCCTTGTACCATCCAGGTGGTAGCATGATGGGAGTGCCACCATTTACAGATTGCTCCTGAAGTTGCACATCACCACGGCATGCCAATATAAAACTGATTTTTCATTGTTGTTCGGCCCAAATCCTGCAAATCTGTAACCATCAACACTGTGGGAGAGCTTTCACCAGAAGGTCTTCAGCAGATCAAGTGTCATGCTACCATCTGCTCAAGAACAGTTAAGAATTGGCAATAAATGTTGACCCTACTTACAGCACCCCCCCAAAAAAAAGAATAAATAAAACATAAGGATATATTAGGTCAATTGACCAAGAGCTTCATCAACTAGGTAGCAGCATGAACGAAAGAATGTAAAGCGGCATGATGGTGCAGCTGGTAGAGCCGCTGCCTCACAGCGCCAGAGACCCAGGCTCAATCCTGACCTGGGGTACTGTCTATGTGGAGTTTGCATGTTCTCCCTGTGACTGCGTGGGGTTTCCCCAGGTGCTCGGTTTCCTCCCACATCACACGGACGTACGGGTTTGTAGGTTAATTCGCCCTCTGTAAATTGTTCCTTGTGTGTAGGGAGTGGATGAGAAAGTGGGGTAACATAGAATTATCCCCACTTTCTAAAGTCTAAAGTAAAGTCTAAATTAGTGCGAATGGGTGATTGATGGACGGTGTGGACTCAGTGGCAAGAACCTGATCCCACTCTGTATCTCTAAACTAAACTAAACAAAACTAGAGGAATGGAAAAGTTTTGGAGGGAATTTCAGTGTGCAGGATCATGGCAGCTGAAGGTACATTTACAAGCAGTGCAGGTATTAAATCGTGGGTTAAGAGGCTAGATTTGGGGAAAGTGTAGACATTTCAGAAAGCCTGGGGCTGGAGGTGATGACAGATTATGGTGGGGTGAGATTACAAAGTGATCCAAAAATACATGTGTGAATTTATCATTGTGCAATTCCACAGCTGGGAGTGAGAGTGGATCAGCAAGCACAAATATGATGGCAAAACAGTGTAACAGAATAGGGTAACAGAGTTTTGGGTGACTTAAGTTTAGAGGTAACAGGGAAATAGTTGAAGCCTGCTACAGCAGATAAGCCAAGGAATCATTGTGAACTGTGCTGGAGATATGGTACAAATGATGGTCCATAAGGTCTCAGGAGGGAGTCAGGAAACATGATGAAATACAGTATAATGTCTGTAAAAATAATGCACCCAATTTCATTGGACTAAAACTATGAATGATAAATGATTTCATAGGAAGTAATGGAACAGAATGGAGCATGTACCGAAAACACCAATTCTCTAGATATTACACTGTTTTCAAGGTACAGGATGAAATGAATCATATTTCATATGTATCATTGCTCAGCGTCCTGAGACTTGGTTCTACATTGACTGCAGCATTACAATCCATGAGCAATGGTCTCATACTATTTGATCTGCTATGTATTAGCTTGGCAAGAAAGTGGTTCAATTAACTATGCATTCAATTTGCTAATTCATCATTTGCCAATGCCAAAAAAAATGTTTTGCTACAGAACTACAGCTGGAACTATCCTTTAAAAAAATACTTCTCTGGTTAGAGTATGTACAAAATGCACATGCTGTACTTACTATTGAAAACACCAGCATGATGTCTAAAATGAGCAAAATAATAAATATAATCAATGTTTTTTTGTATCTACAATTTTTACTTGATAACAGTCAATAAAAAATATTCATTGTTTTTTTATTGTTATTCAATATTCAATCGGAAGTTTCCCTCTTCATTTTTGAAGAGATGACATATATAATGGATTTTCTTTGTGTCATGCTAATTTGCAACTTGATTCTTAGATTCAGTTATTCTATCTTTTTTGGGCTCTAAATCATATAATTTTATTTAAATCGTGAGGAGAGGCATTTATATGCATTTCCTTAGGTCATGTGTGTGGTAGCAAATCAGAACCTTTGTGGGGGGAAGTGTCACAAAATACATGATATTAGTTTAGTTTACAATAGACAATAGACAATAGACAATAGGTGCAGGAGTAGGCCATTCAGCCCTTCGAGCCAGCACCGCCATTCAATGCGATCATGGCTGATCACTATCAATCAGTACCCCGTTCCTGCCTTCTCCCCATACCCCCTCACTCCGCTATCCTTAAGATCTCTATCCAGCTCTCTCTTGAAAGCATCCAACGAACTGGCCTCCACTGCCTTCTGAGGCAGAGAATTCCACACCTTCACCACCCTCTGACTGAAAAAGTTCTTCCTCATCTCCGTTCTAAATGGCCTACCCCTTATTCTCAAACTGTGGCCCCTTGTTCTGGACTCCCCCAACATTGGGAACATGTTATCTGCCTCTAATGTGTCCAATCCCCTAATTATCTTATATGTTTCAATAAGATCCCCCCTCATCCTTCTAAATTCCAGTGTATACAAGCCCAATCGCTCCAGCCTTTCAACATACGACAGTCCCGCCATTCCGGGAATTAATCTAGTGAACCTACGCTGCATGCCCTCCATAGCAAGAATATCCTTCCTCAAATTTGGAGACCAAAACTGCACACAGTACTCCAGGTGCGGTCTCACCAGGGCCCGGTACAACTGTAGAAGGACCTCTTTGCTCCTATACTCAACTCCTCTTGTTACGAAGGCCAACATTCCATTGGCTTTCTTCACTGCCTGCTGAACCTGCATGCTTCCTTTCATTGACTGATGCACTAGGACACCCAGATCTCATTGAACTCCCCCTCCTCCTAACTTGACACCATTCAGATAATAATCTGCCTTTCTATTCTTACTTCCAAAGTGAATAACCTCACACTTATCTACATTAAACTGCATCTGCCATGTATCCGCCCACTCACACAACCTGTCCAGGTCACCCTGCAGCCTTATTGCATCTTCCTCACAATTCACACTACCCCCCAACTTAGTATCATCTGCAAATTTGCTAATGGTACTTTTAATCCCACAGACACAGTGTGGAAACAGGTCTTCTGCCCACCAAGTCCGTGCTGACCAGTGATCCCTGTGCACTTACACTATCCTATACACTTGGGACCATGCACGATTTTTACAAAAGCCAATTAATCTACAATCTGTACATTTTTGGTATGTGGGACGAAACCGTGGCACCTGTGAAAAGCCACGCAGCCACGAGGACAATGTACAAATTCCATACAGACAGCACCCGTAGTCAGGATTGAACCTAGGTTTCTGGCGCTGTAAGGCTGCAACTCTACCGCTGCACCACCATTGATTGCTTTTTAATGTGACACTGCTTTATCAAGTTTTATTTGCAGAATATTTTCTAGACCTTAGGAATAATTCAGTTTGTATAACCACTAATAGACAGAAGCAGAGGTGTTTCAAAAATCCCAATGTTTAAACTTTACTTGAACAATTTGCAATTATCAAATGTAATCATGTCTTTGGTTTTCCAAGTATTAATAGTTTTGCCCCAATGTTAGTTCAGAGCTATTCCAATTCTGATGATACAATTCTAACTATTGCTCATGCATAGCTACATACATTAAGGAAATGACTTCCAGTAGAGGTATTCCAGAAAGGCTCTATGCTGCTGTGATGATCATGAGTACATCCTTTGTGGGAAGATTGGCATCAATCTCAGAAGTACTAGAAGTGAGCCTTTAAAACCAAGATTTGTCAACACTTTACAGTGAATCAGTGTTCTTTGCATTTACACATGCCATTTACACTGTGCATGAAATAAGTTGTGCTTCCTCTGTTTTAATTTTATGCTTCATCAAGCTAAAAGATATTAACTTATGAAAGCAGAATGCATTCTGATTTACATTTGCTGGTTCAAGCACACACATCATTAAACACAGGTAAGTAGAATAATTGTCAGGTTCCCAAGTATTTCTGGGACCAAAGCATTAGTTCAATTTTACAACTTAAATAGTCTGAGTTTGTCTTTATCAAGTCTCCAAATTAACATTTTCCATGTTTTCACCTGCATACATTTCTTCAATAGCACACTCAAGAGAGCAGGAGTGGTTTTGGAAGTGATAGTACTTTGGAACAGCTAGTACCAATTTTCCTTGAGTCTTTGAATGAGTGCTTCCTGTTTCCACTCTTAAATAGCTCTAATTTAGAGTTGTGCCTTTTTTAATCTGAATTGCCCATTGAAGAAAATAGTTTATATTTATTTGCTCTGCTGAATTCTTTCAGAACTCTTCTCAGTCTCATTAACAGCCAACCTTCAAAAATGAAGGAACCAGTGACAACCACAAACTTGACTTGTTTGTCTAAAAGATACTGAAGATGATAAAACTTAATGCCATCTAACCATTTTCTGCCCTCTGAAATTTTAACGGAAACATGTTTATTTTACTAAAGAGAAATGTTATACAACTGCATTAAGCAAGAGCAGTAATTACTGGCAAGATGATGTTATACCAAGATCAGTTAGGGGTCCAGGTGTTCTGTGCCTTTGAATCCTTTGATTAGATGTTCATTCTCCCTTGGACGGCTTCCTTTTATTAGTGATTTACGTCTAAAAGGTCTGTTGGCAACATTCCTCGTCTTCATTAATTTACCCAACATAAGTGCGCAATGAAAAGAATTCCTGGGTCATAGTTATCCTGTAAATTCATTGACATGTTTAGGCAGGAGAAGATAATATTTCAGATGTCTTTGTGCTCTTTCGAATAGTGTTAATGACTTTATGTCTACTGGGAACTATTGTTTTGGTGCTGTCTAGAATTTGTGCCTTTAATTAGGGGTGTAATATTTCCCAGAGGTGAGTAGTGTGATGAAAGTATAAGGCAGGTTTCTATCTTAATTTAGTGGATGTTTCACAGAGTTCAAAATTGCAACTGCTTAGTTCAGTTAATAACAAAGCTTTCTGACACCTGTCTTGAAAATCGTCTACACAATGTGGATCAAAGAAAGAGTACAGCTGAAGAATAGGTTTGATTGCTTGTATTATAGTTTTCTTTGCAATAGATGTTATATTTTATTAACTCAACCTTATCACCTCAGTAAAATGCAAAATCTATATGTTTGACTTGCCTAATAATAGTACGAAATGTGAGGATGTAGAAGTTCACACCTCATCTACTGCATCTGGTGTTCTTGATTTGACCTCCTATACATCGGCATAGACTAGGTCACCATTTTGCTGAACGGTTGCGCTCGGTCCACTGGATCTCTCGGTTGCTAACCATTTTAACTCCCTTTCCCATTCCCATACTGACATTTCTGTCCTGGGCCTCCTCCATTGCCATAGTGGGGCCACACGCCTATCCATGTTCTCCAGAGATGCTGCCTGACCCACTGAGTTACTCCAGCACCTTTTGTCTTTAGTTGTAAACAGGTGTGTAAAAATGTGTAAAAATGTACAAGGTTTTATATAATGGATCAGAATTAAAAAAGAGTTTCTTATAATCTGACTGTCAAAAAACTAGATTGATTGATTAAAAAATGTTTCCATCTGTAAAGTTACTCATATTACGAAAGTAAGAGTTACTGTAGTTTCATCAGTTTGTTTCCATTTGATTATGTTCACAAGACACAGTTACTGAATTTTAAGGACTGTTTGACCTTGATTCTACCGTGGCAAGTTGATGCTCAAACCACTCACGAATTTCCAGGTTTAGTCTTAACCCTCCTTTGCCTATTCAGACGAAACCACCTGCAGGAAAGGTTAAAACCACTAGGATCCACTTGCTAAACCAAGAACGCACCATTATCCCCTTTCACTCCCTTCGATCACCAACATAGTTTGTCTGCACCTGTCAAGGTGCTGCCATTGATCACCATCGGCACAGGAAAAACAATTGGAAAATATCTGTAGAATCCAATATTCCTGGGGTGAGTGGCAGCAAAAAGATTCCAAACTGTAACATTTGTCACAAAAGCACCTGGAGCTACAATGTCTTGTAGAGTTATACATGTAAGAGAACTGTAATCCTTCACTGCAGTCTGAGACCAGATATTGTTCTCCTGCAGTGACGCTGCATTGGTGCTCTGTGGGATCGTGCTGTAAAGTGGTACAGAGGAAAACCTTCCTCGTTAACATCTCATGCATGGCAAGGTTGATGGTGGCAGCCTGTAGAGTAGAGGTAGAATGCTGGCCTATAGCTTTTGCATTTTTACTTCTTTTTCCCTCTCCCATGTAATCACAGATGACATTTTTTTTAAATCTCAGGACCTTTTAGCAACCTTTATTCATAGGTTGAGATGTTTTTTTAGTGCTTTCTAAACTGGTCTCATTTAGCGACAAAGCTAAGCAGAGTGGAGATGTTCTCCCTATTGACCTGGCTTTGCAACCAAAGTTACAACACCAACAGGTTGATTTTATGCAGAAAACTATACGTATTATTCGTTACTCACTTTATTGTTTTGGAGCAATTACACTACTATTATTGGAAAGTGTTTCTGTAGTTTCTGTTTCTTCTGCACTTGGTCTGAGTGAGTTGACCATGTTTGTTGTACAATGGACTGTTTATTATGGGTCATCTATCCCACGTAACCTCAACGTGAATGGATGCTGCTGTATTGTAAATCAATTTCCGCTTCAGAACATATTGTTGTTTCCATTGATGAATGGCATTGGCATATGATGGGCATTTTGCACAGTACCCTCGTGGTTTATAGCTGCATCAAATATTTTTCTTGTTGATTGAATCTAAAACAGGAATCCCACTGGAAATCCATCATAATTTCCTGATGGAAATCTTGTTTTCTAACCAACCCTAAAATGTGCAAAATTGTTCCAGGCTTCATGCAATAACCATTGTAAACGATAACGTAAACCACACATTCAGTAGCAAACAAAACAAAACAGGCAGTGTTGGATTGGCACAGAGAAGGGGTATGTCTGCATTTTTTTGACAGTTTCAAAGCCTTTCTATTACTGAAAGGATTTAAATCCAAATGCAAATCCCCTGGGATGTTGATTTGATTTCTAGATGTAAAACAGTTCTATTCTGTTTACAATGCTTTAAGACCTGCCACAGTGCCAAGTACTAATAACATGCATTTTTTTTAAATGTCTAATCTTATTTGCATGATGATTCACAGTTCCAAGTGCAAACTCTGCTGGTATTACATTGTAGCAGAAGAAAATTGAATTTAAGTCAGATTTAAAATGATGGATGCTGAAATTGCCAACACGTTACATTTTACTAATGTGGACTGATGTCTCAAACTTTAAAGAAAGGGAATAGATTCTAAGCAGAAGAGATAAGAAAGTAAAATGGAGAGGAAGTAGGATGGGGTTGGAGATTATTATTTCTGACAATTTGGAGTATCAGCCAGGTGGAGGGAATTGACAAAAAATTGATTAGTGGATGGGTCTCTTGATAAAAGTGCCATGGTGGTGGAGCAAGTGATCTTTAATGGAAGGATAAAATGGGAAAGACACCAGGAGCACAGAGTGTGGAAAATGATTTTGCAGGACTAGATGGATGGAGGAGATCAGTGAGAACCAAAGTAGGCCAAGATAATGTGTTAATTTTCATATTATTATGCTACTGTTAAGTTCCTTGGGATCTTCTCCTAACTTTAAAATGCTTTCTGTACATATCGTTTATCATGTTGCAGAATCAGCTCGACCAGGTGCAACACTGTGCCAACTCAAAACACTCAAATTATTCAGGAGTTTAAGCACTGCAGCAGGTAAAGAGAAAAATAGAGAGAATAAATCAAGCAAGACCAATGGTCAGAGGAAACAGAGAGAGATTAAGGAGCTTGGGAGGCTGGTAGGTTCAACTACACTTACGATAATGTATGGCCCTACACAAGTAAGTCAGATGAGCTCAGAATATGGATCAACACCTGGAATTATAATGCTCTTACAAGCTTGGAAACATGATTGGGGGGAGGACAGGACTGGCAGGACTAATTTTCTAGGGTACAGGAATTTCCGACGTGACAGAGAGAATTGCAAAAAGAGGTGGATCCATAAAGCTGATTAGGGCGAACATATTGGTAGTTTGTCAAGAGGATAACCTGAACTGGGTTGAAAGTTGTGATCATGAAGTGCTTTGAGAGACAGGTCATGGCCACATTAACTCCAGCCTCCCAACCGGCCTTGATCCAGAACAGGTTGCCTTCCATCACACCAGGTTCACAGCACCTCCATCTGCCACTGGATCCTTGATTTTCAGATCCACAGACCATGATCAGTGAGGATGGATGATGCCACCTCCTCCACAATAGTTCTTAACACTGGTGCCTGGCAAGGATGCATTTTCAGTCCCCAACTATACCCCCTACTATGCTCAAAACTGTGTGGACAAATTCAGCATTCGGCTTAAACTCCATCTGCAAGTTTGTAGATAACACCATAGTGGTGGGTCGGATCACGAACAATGATGAGACAGAGTACAGGCAGGAGATTGAGAACTCAGCAACATGGTGTCAAAACAACAATGTTTCTCTCAATATCAGTAAGATGAAGAAGCTAGTTATCATCTTCAGCAAGCTTGGTGTAGTACATGCTCCAATCAGTATAAATGGTGCTGAAGTGGAACTGGCTTAGAGCTTCAGCTTACTTGGCAGCAACATTACCAATGATCTGTCGTGGACCAACCACATTGAGGTAACAGCCAAGAAGCACACCAACACCTCTACTTCCTTAGGAGACTGAGGAAATTTGGCACGTCTCCAATAAATTTAACACATTTCTACCGATGCAACAGAGAAAGCATACTGTTGGGTTGCACGACAGCTCTGCCCATGACTGCTAGAAATTGCAGAGAGTCACAGACATAGCCCAGTCAATCAAATAGATCACGCTCTTCACCATTGACTTCACCTACACGTCATGCTGCCTCAGAAAAGCAATCAACATGTCAAAGATGTCTGGCCCTGATAATTCCTTCTTTCCCCTGCACCTATCAGGCAAAAAGTACACAAGTTTGAAAGCATGCACCACCTCCCATAAGTCAGGGTACAAATCCATTCACGCCTACCCAATTGCAGACATTGGACTTTGTCTGTGTAACTGATGCACAACAATGCTGAGAACTATGTTACTTCCCCTTTATCTAGTGTACTGGAATTTGACTTGATTGTATCTTGATTGATCACCAAGGAGAAAGATGTGGATTACAGTGAGTTCAGGGATGGGTATGTGGATAATTCGGAGCAGGTCAGCATTGAGAAGGAGGAGGTGATAAATACTTTGGGTTAGGATATTATGTTATAACTTACAGAATAATACAAGTTCAACAGTGTTATTTCCAGTCTTCCAGAAACTGAACCAGTAGAGGATACAAGAGCTGGAGTAGATGTAAAGGTGTTACTGCATTTATGAATCGAGAAGGAACAGGTTTTCACGCTGAGCATACATGATGTACAGTGGGCGCCGCAGAGGATCAATCTACGCAAGGCTGCAGGCCCGGACAGAGTCCCAGGACGGGTACTTAAGGACTGTGCTGACCAGCTTGCTGAGGTATTTACAAGGATCTTCAATCTGCCCGAAGTGCCTGAAGTCAGCCACCATAGTGCCGGTTCCGAAAAAATCAAACATCAGCAACCTGAACGACTACCGTCCGGTTGCCCTCACACCGATAGTAATGAAGTGCTTTGAAAGTATCACAAGGTATCACAAAATGCTGTAGTAACTCAGCAGGCCAGGCAGCATCTAGGAGAGAAGGAATGGTTCCTTCTCTCCTTGATGCTGCCTGACCTGCTGTGTTACTCCAGCATTTTGTGATACCTTCGATTTGTACCAGCATCTGCAGTTATTTTCCTACACTAAGTGCTTTGAAAGGTTGGTCCTCTCCCACATCAAAGCCATCATCCCTGCCTCACTGGACTCACATCAGTTTGCTTACAGAGCTAATAGATCCACAGAGGACGCCATCTCTCTGGCTCTTCATACCGTCCTGACTCACCTGGAGAGACAGGGCACATAAGTGAGGATGCTATTTATAGACTATAGCTCTGCCTTCAATACTGTGAACCCCACCAAGCTCACCTCCAAACTCCACCAGCTAGGCCTCAGCTCGTCAATATGCAATTGGATCCTGAATTTCCTGCCGGAGCGCCCTCAGGCAGTGAGACTGGGCCTCCACCTGTCCTCCAATACAATACAATACAATACAATACAATACAATATATCTTTATTGTCATTGTACAGGGGTACAACGAGATTGGGAATGCGCCTCCCATACGATGCAATAAATTCCACTAATTCCACTACCACTCTGAGTACTGGCCACCAACACCATTGTCAAATTTGCGGATGACACAATGGTGCTCGGGCTGATCTCCAACGGCGGTGAATCAGCCTACAGAGCAGAGGTGCAGAACCTGGCGAGCTGGTGCTCAGAGAACAACCTGTCCCTAAACACAACTAAGACCAAGGAGCTAATTATCAACTTTAGAAGGTCACAGAATGCGGAATACGCTCCAGTCTTCATCAACGGGGACAGCGTGGAGAGAGTGTCCAGCATCAGGTTTCTGGGCACACACATTTCAGAGGACCTCACGTGGTCCACTAACACCGCTGAGCTGGTCAAGAAAGCACAGCAATAGCTGTTTTTCCTGAGAATGCTGAAAAAGGCTGGTCTGCCCCAACAGTTGTTGATGACCTTCTACCGCTGCACCACAGAGAGCACACTAACATACGGCATCTAGGTGTGATATCTCAGCTGCACGGCAGCAGATAGGGGAGCTCTTCAGCGGGTCGTCTGCAAAGTGCAGAGGATCATTGGGATACAGCTACCAGCCCTGGAGAACATCTACAACGCACGCTGCCTCAGGAAAGCCACCAGCATATAAAAGGACTCCACACACCTATTCCACCGTCTGTTTGAACTACTTCCATCTGGCAGACGTTACAAGGCCTTCTACACTCGCACCTCCAGACTAAGAAACAGCTTTATTCCTAGAGCTATAGCTGCTCTGAATCGGTCCTGCTGAGAGCCGGCCATGATCTGTCTCTGCCCCTATGGTCATCTGGCACAACTGACCCTGCATGAACCTTTTTGCACTTTACCTTGTTTCTTTTTTTCCCCCTTCTTTTGTTGTTTTTGTTTTCGCCGTGTTTTATTTATTTTATAGCATCGATATGGAAGTGGCATTCTTAATCTCGTTGTACTTGTACAATGACAATAAAGATATTGTATTGTATTGTATGTATTGTATAACAGCAGTTGTCAGCGAGTGGGTGAGGAAACCGCTGTGAGTTTTAACTCCAGAACAACTTTAAAGTTGTTTTTTGCAACTTTCTGCTTGACGGTCAGCCTAATGGAAAATTAGCACAGGGTAAACTGCAGGAGGAACTCAGCAGGAATGGGCAGATGATATTTTGGGTTGGGACACTTCTTCAGACTGAAGGAGTTGGGATAGAAAGTTGGAAAAGAGAGATGGGGCAAGATAAAATCTGCTAACATAGATGGATACAGGTGAGGAAGTGTGATTAGCGGGCGGGTGGCGTAACTGATAAAAAATAGAGGTGAAAAGGAGATAAAAGAATATCAGATAAGGAAAGGAGGGTGAAATGCAAAGTTGGAGGGAGGGATATTGGTGGAAGGAGACAGGGAGATGGGAAGGAGGGAGGGTGAAAGGGAAATGAACAGAGCAAAATGGAACCAAACCCGGAGCTGAGAATCAGGTAGATGTAATAACGAGCCATTGTAGAAACAGAGAAACATATTTGGAAAATGAAATATAGACAGGAAGGTGAAGGAATGTGGTTGTGGATATCAGTGATCAAGTGTGTTGTATGTGTAGAGAGAAAATGAAAGCATCAGTGATCGTGGGGTCTGTCAGTGATTGTGGATAATTGGAAAAGCAGATGGGTGGGATTGGTGATTGGTGGGGCTTGATGTTTGAGTGGACATGTTGTTCAATGGGCTGAAGGTTTGCAAGAGGTTGAGTGTTGACAGGGGTTGCAGAGATTGTGCGGAAATGTGGATGATGAAGGTGATGATTGCAGGGAGCTGGTGGTTGCGGGGAATCAGTCATTTAGATTTTGTAAGTTTGGTTTAGAGATACAGCGTGGAAACAGGCCCTTTGGCCCAATGAGTCCACACCGACCAGCGATCCCCGCACATTAACACTGTCCAACACACACGAGGGATAATTTACATTTATACCAAGCCAATTAACCAACAAACCTGTACGTCTCTGGAGTGTGGGAGGAAATCATGGGAAGATCTCGGAGAAAACCCACATGTTCATGGGGAAAATGTACAGACAGCACCCTTAGTCTGGATCGAACCCAGATCTCTGGCGCTGTAAGTGCCTCAAGACTGCAACTCTACCGCTGCTTCACCGTGCCACCCTGATTGCAAAAATGTCAGAGATGGGAAAGAAATATGGAGTTGATGATTGTTAAAAGTTGGGGACTGTGGAAATTTGATCATTGTGGAGAGTCTGTGAAGATGACAGTTTATGATTGTGGTGATAAGGGGTGGTGATGATTATAGAGAGATAATTAATTATGGATAGTCAATGATTGTGCTTTTCAGTACATTGGCCATCCTTTCCAGCACATTGTTCACCTCAGTTTTGGCACTTTAGCCTTCCTCAGTCAGAGTATTGAGTAGTTGGGAGGTCATGATGCATTTTTCTAAGACATTGGTGAGGCCACAGTATTGTGTTCAGTTTTGGTCATCATGTTATAGAAAAGATATTGTTAAGCTGGAGAAAGAGCAGAGAAGATTTATGAGTATGTTGCCAGGACTCGAGGGACTGAGCTATAGGGAGAGGTTGAATAGGCTAGGACTCTATTCCTTGGAGTTCAGGAGGATGAGGGTATACAAAATCATTTGCGGAATAGATTGGATAAATGCAATGTAAACCCAGGCTAGTGTACCTGGGACAATCGTTGAGTCTGCATAATTAATAATTCACTAGTCATTGACTCCATGTCATTGAGTCATCAAAAGTACCGACTCTACTTTATCAGTAGTTATAGTCATGCGGTGTGGAAACAGGCCCTTCAGCCCAACTTGCCCACACCAGCCAACATGTCCACGCTTCACTAGTCCCACCTGCTCACGTTTGGTCCATATCCCTCCAAACCTGCCCGATCCATGCACCTGTCCAACTGTTTCTTACAGTAAATGTTGGGATAGTCCCTGCGTCAGCTACCTCCTCTGGCAGCTTATTCCATACACCCACTACCCTTTGTGTGAAAAAATTACTCCTCAGATTCCTATTAAATCTTTTCCCCTCCATCTTAAACCTATGTCCTCCGGTCCTCGATTCACCTAAACTGGGCAAGAGATTCTGTGCGTTACCGAAATTCAGTGCTTACAGAAAGCCAATGAATGTGGAAAAAAAGGTGTCTGCAGAAGATTAACTGACTGTGGACTTTTGCAGAGACTTGGAGTGATTGGAGAAGAGTGAATTATTATAGATGAATGGATGATTTCGGAAATTCAGCGTGTAGAGTTTAATGGTTCGAGAAACTTGATAGTTGTGGAGAATTTGGCTGCAGACAGACAGTTCAAGGTTTCAAGGTTTCAAGGTCAGTTTATTGTCACTTGTACCAATTAAGGTACAGTGAAATTTGAGTTACCATACTAAGTGAAAAGCAACAAGACACACAGCCATATAAAATAAAATCTAACATGCACATCCACCACAGCGGCTCCCCGCTTTCCTCACTGTGATGGAAGGTGATAAAGTCCAACCTTCTCCCTCTTTGATCACTGGATTCAGGTACGGGATTGTATTTTCTGTTTAGACACTAAGTGCTGGAGTAGCTCAGCGGGCCAGGCAGCATCTCTGGATAAAAGGGAATATATGTGATGTTTCAGGTCGAGACCTTTCTTCCAGGTCTGAAGAAGTTGTCTCGACCTGAAACATCACCTAGTCCTTTTCTTCAGAGATGCTGCCTGATCTCTTGAGTAACCCTAGCATTTTGTGTCTATCTTCGGTGTAAACCAGCATTTACAGTTCCTTCCAACACACAATGTATTTTCTGGTTGTCAATGCAGAGAGTTTAGTTTACTTTTAGTTTAAAGATACAGTGCAGAAACAGGCCCTTTGCCTCACCGAGTCCACACTGACCAGTGATCCCCGCACTTTAACACTATCCTACACACACTAGGGACAATTTTACATTTATACCAAGCCAATTAACCGACAAGCCTGTATGTCTTTGAAGTGTGGGAGGAAACCGAAGATCTCAGAGAAATCCCACGCAGGTCGCGGGGAGAACGTACAAACTCCATACAGACAAGCACCCATAGTCAGGATCAAACCCGGGTCTCTTGCGCTGTAAGGCAGTAGCTCTGTAGCCACTGTGACGACCAAGTGTCGTAAATGCATAAGGTAAGTGGCTGTTAGATGGATTGCTATTGTTGCCAGTTTCATTGACATTGCTGATTAATTTAACTTGTTAGACACAGGTGCAATGCATCATCAACTGTGCACATGAGAATCTGCAACTCTCCAGATCATTAGGAGTATTTGTCAAACACAATGGATTTCATTCCATCGACATTCATTTTATGTGTGATGACAATTAAAGATTTACATTGGTGAGATTCCTGTGATAGTTCCTTTCTTTGTTAGTGCAAACTCTCACTTCCTTGAAACTAAAACTAAGTCAGAGACAATGGAAACCTATTTCAAAATAATGTAAACTATCGTCAATGCTGTAAATCTAAAAAGTAAACATGTGAAAATACACATTTCCGCTCAAAGAGAAACGTTTAATGGATTGCACTCTGAAGAAGGGTCTCGACCTGAAACGTCACCCATTCCTTCTCTCCAGAGATGCTGCCTGTCCCGTTGAGTTACTCCAGCATCTTGTGTCTATCTTCGGTTTAAACCAGCATCTGCAGTTCCTTCCTTTTTTTAACCAAAAAAAAAATTAGCAATTATTACAAGAACACTAGAAAAATACAAAACAATACCAACAAACCCACCACCATAGTACAAAGTAAAACAAATATTCTTTAATGACAAATACACTGATTATTAAACAATTGTGTTACAATCTTTGTCAAGGATATATTCCACCCACGCGGTGCCCATGGTCCCAGAAATCACTCAAGGTGCCCATTGACAGCGCCTAGTCCCTCTCTAATACCACCAGGTGTGGACGTAACCCCGGAAAAGGGGCAGACAGCCGGCTCGGCGGAGCACTCTTCTGCCTGGTGCGTTCCTTCCTGCACAATGTATTGTACTGATTGTTGATTAGCATGTTTCAAGTCCCATTGTGTTGCTGGACTTAGCAATGAACCCCGGAGCAGTGTTCAAAGGCCAGAAAGCCAGTTGCTTAGCTTTACACTAGCCATACATATCTTTAGTGGTGCTGTTCATTGGATGGCATTGTCAATTTTCATTAAAAAAAATTTAAGTGAAGCAAGGTTTTTTTTTTAGTTTTCCTTTTTAAATCAGTGTTAATGCTTGAATTAATTTGCACAAGGTACAAGTATTTAAAAAATAACTTTATTTTTCTAAAAATAACCTGTAGTAATTAGAAGATATTTAAGTGTATTTCACCTTCTTCCTAATTTCTCTGATCATCCAAGACATTTAATAACAGGGAAGAAGTCTTTCACAGCACCATAGAAAGTGTGCTGTCGGGTTGCATCTCAGCTTGGTTTAAGAACTGCTCTGCCCAACACCACATTTAATTGCAGATGCAGCCCAGTTCATCACCAGACTCCCCATCATTCACTTCACCTACATTTCACGCTGCCTCAGAAGAGCTGTGAACATACTCAAAGACTTGTCATTCTTTCTCCCTGGTGCTGTTGGGCAAAAGGTACAGAAGCTTGAAAGTGCACATTATACTCAAGACAGCTAATCACTTTATCAGGCATTGAATGGTCCTTCCATTAGCTGGGGTACTGTCCGATTCACCTCCACCCCATTGTGGACATTGAATTTTGTCCATGGAACTGTTGAGGTACAAATGCTGAGAATTATACTCTGCACTCTATACTTTCCCCTTTGCTCTATCTATTGTACTTGAGTTTGAAATGATTGTATTTAGGTATAGTATTATCTGATCTGAGTGGATAACATGCAAAACAAAACTTTTCACTGTACCTAAATAAACATGACAACCATAAAGCTAAATCTAATCCTGTTTCACATTATATTCCATGTCCTTGTCCATTCTCTATATCTCACTGCATTCTCTCTATCTCATAGTCCAGAATGTCATCTTCTGTTTACCATCATCTCATCTTCAGTCTGGATAGCTTACAACCCAATAGTATGAATTCTCCCACCATCTACATCACCCCGTTCCTTTTCCCTCCTTTATACTGTTATCTTCCACCCCTCCTTTCTACGAATCACCTGTTTACCTTTTATCTCCCTACTTTCCTATCCCCTCTGTCCCATTCCACTTATATAATTTTTCTCTGGCTTTACATGTCACTCCTCTTTGTTTCCTTCTTTGACACCTTTTTGACTACTTTTCAAGTCTACCTTTTGTCACTATCTGCAATCATCCACAAGGGTGGCACGTGGAGCAGCAGTAGAGTTGTTGCCTTACAATGCTTGCAGTGCCGGAGACATGGGTTTGATCCTGACTACAGGTGCTGTCTGTACGGAGTTTATATGTTCTTCCCATGACTACGTGGATTTCCTCCAAGATTTTCAGTTTCCTCCCACACTCCAAGGACGAACAGATATGTAGGTAAATAGGCTTGGTATAAGTGTAAATTCTCTCTAGTGTGTGTAGGATAGTGTTAATATACATGGATCGCTGGTCAGTGCGGACTCGGTGGGCCAAAGAGCATGCTTCCTCGCTGTATATCTAAACTAAACTAATCTGCCAATTAACCCCCCCTGTATCCATTGATCATTTACCAAGCTTTGTCCCACCTCTCCCCCTCTCTGCCAGCTTTCTTCCTCCTACATCAGTCTGAGGAAGGGTTCTAACCTGGAGGATCGTCTGTCCATTTCCCTCCACAGATGCTGGATGGCCTATTGAGTTCCTCAAGTATTTTCTTTTTCACTTGAGGAGCACCATTGCAAAGCAGAAAACAAGGTAACACTCTTCCATGTGCAATAAACGATGATTAGCAGAAATTCTTCTTCCAGTGAGGGTACTGAGGTATAACTGTAGGCTGGGGAACTGAAAATAACTTACCTACCCTTTAACTAGCTCCACCGTCCTTTACATCTACCCAAGGCAGCCGACAGGGCCTTGGTTTCATGTTTAATCTAAAGGAGAGCAGCTCTGAGAAGACTGCCCTCCCCTGGCATTGCACTGGAATGCCTGCCTACATTGCTGTGTTCAAGTCCCCGGGGGTGTAATTTGAATCTGGAACTCAGAGGTGCACTGCGAGGGGGCTACCAACTGCTTAAGGCATGAGAACTGAACGCAATCAGTAGAAGACTGGGAAATGTAGAACATGGGTGCTGCCGCATTCCAGTAATAAAGCTTCCCATTGGTGATGTAGGCTCGAGACCTTTCAAGGAAAGCTGCCTCACAATCCATGGACAATTTAAAGGATACAATAATATAAATGAGGGCAGACCTGATGCAACAAGTGTATACCCTTTCCTTTCCTCTCTCTTCAGAGAATTGCTAATACAGGAGGGTCAGAACCGAGTGAAATCTCCTCTCTGCTGTTTCCTGATCCAGAAAATTAATGTGTTTGGTTCTTGCTTGTTTTGGCCAGGTGACTACTTTATTGGATAGTGACTCTCTGTTACATTTTCTTTGCCCAGAAATATTTTGGTGTCTGCTGCTTTTCTTTCTTGCACATGTTTCAAGTCATTAATATTCCTCCACATCTTCTGTTTTTCCAATCATTTTAGAAATATTGTTAATGCTCCATTCAAGATTAACTCTGAGAGCTTTATTGCCAAAAGCACCAGACAAGAACATCCCACAAAGAGTAATGAAATAAAAGTCCAGTTAAAATGTCTTCCTTCTGGTTAAGTAAGAAACATTGGCAAGGACAATGGGAAAACTCTCTGTTCATTTTTAGCATCTACCACATGAAATATGGATGTTGATCTTGGTGCAATGCAGTAACGTTTTAAAGGGATAAAAATTCTATAACATGAATGAGGATACAAGAATGAGGGCTACTGTAATCTACTGTAACTGTTCCAAAATGTTCTGTAGCTTTTTCTATGCTGGAATTTGGCCTAAAGATGCCCCTATCCAATGATTTTTTTTAAATAGTGTTAGGCAGAAGATCTTGTTAACACAAAGTTAACAAATTTACTTCCTTTAGAAATTAATTCAAACCGTGATTTTCTGCATGATTTGAATGTTAGTACCCATTGTTAATGTGGCAAGGACTCTTAAGTGGGATAATTTTGTGTATCCTCACTCTGTTATTCTATTATCCAGCCCTCCTAAATGATCTCAGAGACTGTGCAGCAACTAACCTTTGTTTCTGATGAGACTTGCGCCCACATTGATCTGGATCATGAATGATGTTATTCATCAGCAGAAGAAATGGGCTTTAATTATGTTGAAGGATCAAAATGAATGGGGCCAGACACATAAGTCTTGCTCCCAGAGCTAGAATGCCTCCACAATGCTCCACCAAACAAACCTGAATTAGTCTGGTGAAAATTGGAATCCTAGTCGTCAAACCCAATGGGTTTTAGCAGGATGACTTGGATTATATATTTTTTCAAAAATGGAAGGGTGCTAATTTTCTCACCAGGGATGGCCAAAATAGATCTTGAGGCCAGGTTTCTTGGAGTGAGACTGACCCTGATTTTGACTTTGAGAGCAGTGTGGGAACTTGGATTTGGAAGTAAAGGAAATATTTCCTTTGCAAATATTTGAAATTTGAATTGAAAGTGGAAAATGGTGGAAACTCTCAGAAGGTCAAACGGCATCGATAGAAAGTCAAACAGTGTTAATACTTCAAGTCGATGGCCTTTTGTCAAAACTGTGGAAGAGAGAAAGGTAACTTGTTTCCTCTATTTTTCTTTCCACAACGCTACCTCAGTCGCTGACTGTTTCCAACATTTTTTGTTCTTGTTTTAGACATTAATGTTTGTAGACAAATCTCAAAGTTAAAAAATTGCCTTGGGATTGTTGCATCCTGTCTTTGCTTTAATAGCCCACATCTAATACTTTACTTCTCACTGCTGCATTGTAAAAGCAAAGCTTTACCAGCAAAGTGGCAAACATTCCATTTGTAGTAACTTGACCATGGTAACGTATGGTAACAAGCAATCAAACTGGGAAGAGGCATTTGATTGCAGTGCAGCGACACTATAAATTTAGCCATTCTTGGTGGGCATTGAGAGCAATATATGCACTTCAATGAGAACTTGCTCTTAAGGGTGTCTATGGCACAAAGAAAAAGGCTCCTCGGTGCAACTATTTCTCAGTGGTTGTGCAAACTAATCTGCTTCCAATCTGGGTGGATTTTGATACTCCTCCAAACTTTGGAGCTTGTACTAATTCCTTACCTCCCATGTTCTACCTCCCATAAAGAGTTGAAAAGTCTTTGTAATTGTATTGTGATAGGATCCAGTTAGAGGTAGCTGTGTGAAGGTGCTATTATTAATTTCACGGCCTGCCATGTTGCAGAAATATTTTACACAAACAAGCCCACTAGGACTCTTTTAGAACTGGAAATAACAAATTTGTACTTCTTGAAAAGTTTCCGACACAACAATAGAATGATAGTTTATGCCATTTTCACACTGGAAAATGACACACACGAATATTCCTAAACTTTATAAAATGAATCAGCTCAGATCTCCTGAGGATCTCACTGAACCCTTTGGTTCAAATGTTATTCTATGTGTAATACTAATAGTCCAAATTCAATATCTTTAGAGCATTTTATGGCTGCAAAATAACGTCAAAAGTAACATATGTAATTAATTTGCAATCTGGCACCATTACTAAATCGTTCAAAGCTTCTGTGAAGCTACTCCTTGTCCTGATATAGAAACATAGATGCAGGAGTAGGCCATTCGGCCCTTCGAGCCTGCACCGCCATTTAATATGATCATGGCTGATCATCCAACTCAGTATCCCGTACCTGCCTTCTCTCCATACCCCCTGATCCCTTTAGCCACAAGGGCCACATCTAACTCCCTCTTAAATATAGCCAATGAACTGGCCTCAACTACCTTCTGTGGCAGAGAATTCCACAGATTCACCACTCTCTGTGTGAAAAAAAACGTTCTCATCTCGGTCCTAAAAGACTTCCCCCTTATCCTTAAACTGTGACCCCTTGTTCCGGACTTCCCCAACATCGGGAACAATCTTCCTGCATCTAGCCTGTCCAACCCCTTAAGAATTTTGTAAGTTTCTATAAGATCCCCCATCAATCTTCTAAATTCCAGCGAGTACAAGCCGAGTCTATCCAGTCTTTCTTCATATGAAAGTCCTGCCATCCCAGGTATCAATCTGGTGAACCTTCTCTGTACTCCCTCTATGGCAAGAATGTCTTTCCTCAGATTAGGAGACCAAAACTGTACGCAATACTCCAGGTGTGGTCTCACCAATGCCCTGTACAACTGCAGCAGAACCTCCCTGCTCCTATACTCAAATCCCCTCGCTATGAATGCCAACATACCATTCGCTTTCTTCACTGCCTGCTGCACCTGCATGCCTACTTTCAATGACTGGTGTACCAGGACACCCAGGTCTCGTTGCATCTCCCCTTCTCCTAATCGACCACCATTCAGGTAATAGTCTGCTTTCCTGTTCTTGCCACCAAAGTGGATAACCTCACATTTATCCACATTATACTGCATCTGCCATGCATTTGCCCACTCACTTAACCTATCCAAGTCACTCTTTGCTTCCTGTCTGCCAGCCACTAAGATAGTGGCAAATTTTTAAGGTTGAAATGAGATTTCTGTTTAAATCCAGTTTCCTAAATTTATTTAGATGAGGAAACTTTTGAAAATTAGCTGTTTTATTTGTTGTGGAACATGAAGGACTCTTCATAGCTCTAAAAAATACAGCATCCTGCTGCTCTCAGCTATAAATTTCACTCATCTATTGTGCTTCCTATTGTCCATCCCCAAACCACTTTCCACCCTTTGTACCCAACATAGAAACATAGAAACTAGGTGCAGGAGTAGGCCATTCGGCCCTTCGAGCCTGCATCAACAGGCTTGATATGAGCTGAATTGTGACCAAAGGTTGCTGGAGGAGCTCAGCAGTTCAGGCAGCATCTGTGGATGGAAATCGACAATGTTTCGGGTCGGGACCTTTCTTATTCTCAGAAGGCAGTGGAGGCCAGTTCGTTGGATGCTTTCAAGAGAGAGCTGGATAGAGCTCTTAAGGATAGCGGAGTGAGGGGGTATGGGGAGAAGGCAGGAACGGGGTACTGATTGAGAGTGATCAGCCATGATCGCATTGAATGGCAGTGCTGGCTCGAAGGGCTGAATGGCCTACTCCTGCACCTATTGTCTATTGTCTATTGTCTATTTCAGAAGGGAATTTCAGGGACTGATAATAAGAGTATTCTGTAGCATTACACAATGGTTAAGCATTCCTGAAACTGCAGTTTTAAGAATAAGAGGTAGATCATTTAGGACTGAGATGAGGAAAAAAAATCACCCAGAGAGTTGTGAATCTGTGGGATTCTCTGCCTCAGAAGGCAGTGGAGGCCAATTCACTGGATGTTTTCAAGAAAGAGTGAGATTTAGCTCTTAGGGCTAAAGGAATCAAGGGATATGGGGAAAAAGCAGGAATGGAGTACTGATTTTAGGTGATCAGCCATGATCATATTGAATGGCAGTACTGGCTCGAAGAATATCCTACTCCTGCACCTATTTTTCTATGTTTTTATGAAAGCTGAATTTTTCAAGTATTGTCATATTTTCTTAAACTTACTGAAAGTCTCAAAGACTGGCTTCTCAATGGAAATAAAATGCTGGAAGCCTTATCAGCATATGCACAACAATATCTTCTATTAAAATGTGGCTATTGAAAGCCTGCTGAACTAGATTCATAAATAATTGTTCAATGTAACTGCGCCAGAGGAAATGTAAAATCAATTGTCCTCATTTTTTTACCTCTGAAAAATTGAATTATTCAAATTGATGTCGGCTGATGCTAAATCATTAAATAAGTTCCCTTTCAGTTTTATACTTTTTAAAATGTGATGGGCTGTGATTTACTGTAACTCATGAAAGATATCCTGCTACTCTTTCATTTTCTGTAGACTCTGAAACTTAAACACATTTGCAAAGTCTTATTCTGAACTATTCTTCCTGTAGAGGTGAGGAGACATGACAGATTCAGTTCGTTGATGAATTTAGAGCATTTGTAAAACCACAATGGCATTTGACTGCCCTGAACCTTCACTAACTAAATCTTAGCATTAAAAGAGCAGTTCACATTGCAAAAACATTAACATAAATGATTCTAAACTGTGATTACCAAGGAGAGTGGCCAATCTCAAACCTCTCTGGTGTGGTGCCACCACTTGTATCCAAAGGTCAACAGTCACAATTGATAACGTCAAATGCACATTTTCAGTTTTCCCGATATGAATCGTGGATGTGCTTCAGTTATGGTTAAGTTACAGTTAGTTATAAAATTAATTAGTAAAACTCTGTAACCAAGTAATACAAATATATTGTTAACAGTTTTCCTGGTCAATATATTATCTCAAAATTTGCAGATGAGTTTTACAGTTCAGGATTTGTTTGTTTAATGAGGATTTAGCAGGAATTAACATTATTTTTGAGCACACTGTTTTCTTTATTGACATGGGTAAGTAGGATCGTGGTTAAATGTGATGCAGCTAGGAAGCATATAATACAGTTCCGAACCAAAGAGCAAAACAATGTGTTAACTAAATAAAAAGGGAACCAAGTGGCAACAGCCCAGTGACCTTAAAAACTACAAATTTAAATTTAACATTAACATAAACCTGGAATAATCCACATATTCATGAAATTTCCTGACTCAAACAATTGCCTGTTCCAGAGAGTGCTTACAAAGTAATCTTGTGATCATATGTACACAGCACCAGTGATTTACACTGCAAACAATTTTAATACTTCTCAGTTTCTCATTTAAGACTAACTATTTAATGCACCTTAAAATAGTTGGGGGGTTTTTGCTTTCTGGTGAATACTGACAAATCTGAGTGTGCTGATTCCTGCCAATGTCCTAATATACGTGGAACATATTTTAATAACTGGCTACTGTTTCTAAAAAAGCCTGCTTAAAATTCAAGCTAACCCTAGGCAGGCTTCCAATGCAACATTTCACTATTGGTCACAGGGGCTGATTTAATATGTCTAACACAGATCTAAAAATAACCATATTGGAAGCTACAAAATGGCTCAGCTGCAAAATAATTATAGTCAAGCAGTGCTGGCAAGCACTTGTGGTAGGGAGAGCTAACCATTACTGATGGAATCAGAAACATTTCCTTTACTTTTCGAATGATCGAGTGAGCTGCACTCTGGAACGTTCACCTGGAATTGTTTCCCCTGGCCAAATTACTTCCACCAACTTCTTTTGGATAGATTGACTGATTTCCTTTGAAATCGAGTCAATTATACCCAGCTTTTTAGTCATGCCTATTTTTCAAGCACTAAAACATTTCGCTGAAATGTTAAAACAAAAATTGGTTGATCCCTGTGGTAGGTAGTTATGAAATATTTTATGAATATAAATAATAAACTTCTCCTATTTCTCGTGCGGATAATTGAGGACTTATGGTCCTGAGCTTGGTGCTGTCATCATCTCCTTCTCAATCGTGTGTTTCAACACAACAGCCTATCTGTCCAATATACTTTCTTCAGCCTGTCTCACAAATTAAAGGCTTTATATATCATCATCTCAAGAGCTGGTGGGTGCTTGGCATCATGCCCAGATATATAGATATTGATTTTGAGATGACTGATTTCAGTTTTGAATATCATGAAGAAATAAATCAGCACTTTTATTTTGTTATTAATAGAGATAAGTTTATTTTCCAATCATACCCTTGCAAAGATTAGCAGTGAAATAGATATTGACAGGTTTCCTTCATAAACTAAAACCTAAGGCACAAATCTGTAAAAAAATATTAGTTATATTACAGCTTTGGTGAAGCATCATTGAAATATCAACAAATTGTTCTGAAATTTATATGGGCCAGCATGTAGTACCGTCATTTGTTTTAACATTAGAGTTTTGATATGCAGTTAATGCAGAGAAATTAGACATCAACATCAGCTGCTTATCAACGTTATCTACATTGTCTATCCATCTCATTCCCCAGAAAGTTTTTTTTTCCCAGTAGAACTCTGCTAATGTAGATAGCATTTTTTCATGTCACCAAGTTTCCCTGGTATCACATTTCCTTAAAAGCAATTGATGCACAGCTTTGATATTTTATATTTTAATTGCCAAGGTCAGTCACCAAAGTGTCTTGTGAAGAGAGCCAAGCACGGTTCCATGTGCTGTGAGCCTTTGCATTCCTCATTGTGTAGAACGTGTCGACAGGGGGCAGTAGTGTCTTAGTTGCTGCTTAAAGCTGTGAGGGAGTTCAGCACATCAACCGTTGCCACACAATGTTTTCCTTATGGAAAGGACTTTATCCTTTATATATTCATCACCCTCTACAGGTGACATTAAATGTAAATGAACATGTCCTTTATACCATTTTTCCCTGTGATTGGGTGTAATAATTAGCTGGCTCTGAAACCCTGCTTTAATCACCCACAATCGGGTTTTCCTCAGTGTTTTCACTACGTGACACTGCTCAAATTCTTGAGTTAACATTAACAGGACGATACTGTGTCTATACATCAGGTTGCAGTTAATTGTCAAATGTAAAAGCGATGCTGCTAATTCAAAAACAACAGTAATATGGGAATATTTTCCATGAATGGTTGGGTGTGCATGTTTTTTATAAAACAATGTATATTCAGTGGTAGAAAGTGTCAACATTTCATTACTTTAACCATGCAGGAGCCTTCAGGCTTTATGACTGTTTATTTTAAACTGGAACCAATTAGCTTCTGGTTCTGCCTGCCTCCGTCTCTCCTTGTGACAATTTATTTCCAGCCCATGTTTGCCTTTTCCCAGCTTCACTGCTGATGTGGAGAAGGGAAGGTTGATATCTCTTCATTAATTACAGTTTCAGCCCATTTCTTTTCCTCTCCCTGCATAGATGATTGCTTTTGAAAAGCTTCTCGCAAGTTGATCTTTGTCACTATAATTATTCTTTAAAGAAAGGCAAATAATCTAATAATATATCACACACATTTTTATCCTCCATTCTCTATCTAATTTGAATTCCTGACATTATTTATTTTGCCAAGTCCATAGCACCACATATCACTTCTCTTTTTATATCCAGACCATTATTCAGGACTGTTAACAAACTCCTTCGCCTTTCTCTTTTCCCTTTCTGTTGTTTTTATATCCTTCTTATTCCCCTCTCTTTATTTGGCTGTTTCCATCTTTCACAAAGATGGAGAGAGGCAGATCCCTTTTCATTATGTTTAATGGCTGTCCATTGATTTCTTACATTAGGAAGATTTAGATCACAAAGCACAAAGGGAAATTCCAGGCCATCATCTCGCTGAACTGGGCCAGGTGTATATGTCCACCAGCACGTTTTCAAATGCTGTGCAGCATTATGCTGAGCTGCCACCATAGGCAGATGACATTCACAGACTGGAGGATTCCATAAACATATATAGCCATAATGAGAAGAAAAAAATAAACTGAGGGAGAATAGGGAATGAGCATCACAACATCAATTAAAATAACAATGAGAACATCTCAAGGAAGGGATTGTCTTGGAGCAGACTATAAATTATCTGATAGCTATCAAGCAATTTATATCAACACACTGAGCCTCTTTGTTTGCTGTAGTCTCCTCTATTTGTAAAATTGTAAGAATCATTGCCATGTGAGTAGAATCTCTCCCTTTTTAAACATTCATCCTTAGAAATCACAGTGCGGATATTGTGCCAGTGCATCTAAAAAAATAAATTAAATGTAAAATATTATTCAGAGAGTATTAACTGCATTTTTCTCCAAAAATTATTATCTCAATGTTGAAAATTGCTGCATGTGTGCCATATTTGACTTGAGAATCTTTGATTTAATTTTAAAACATGCTGCTGATGGTCATTGCAGTTAGTAAATTAAAACCTACCTTTATTTCCCAAAGTTCAAATAGAATAAATGAAATTCCAGCGTGTAATACGGATGTACTAAATGTTAATGTGTAGTATTTAACACAGCCATTTATTTTAAATGAGTTAACTGCACAAATAAATCTATTAATCTGCATAACAAAAATAACAGATTTTCTGCCTTGCGAAGAATAAGATCCATTATAAGAGAAGAAATAAAACCTCTGGATCATTTAAAATTGTAAAAATAGACATCATATACTAATGCCATTAATTTATTTTGTTTTGGCCTATTCCTTCTTCCTCATTTCTTGCTACCTACCCAGATTTTGTTCTGCCTTTGTAAATGATCCTCTATTATCCACTTTCTTCTTGAAATCCTTGACTCTCTGACACTTTCTGTCTCAGACAGTGACCTTTGAAATAACTCCTTGTCCTATAGACTGACAATATCTTCCTGCAGGCACTGGGTATAGCTCAGAGGACTGTTCCTAGACAAGCCCTTCTTCTTCAGTCTGCAGATTGTCTGGATTAACCAGACAACCTTGCAGTGTCTGCCTGTCAAAACTTGACTATTACAGCTATAGGTCAATCAGAAAGCATTCAATGATAATAAGAAAGTAGTTGTAACAGTGAACTCTCGACATGCAGTACTGGAAAGCAAGGGAGAGAGAGGGGAAAGTGAATTTCTGCCAATGAAATTACTGCTCATTATTTTTAAAGAGCCAATATTTGACATCTTGGGGATTTCTAAATAAATTCTAATTTCTTGGATTCAACATTACAGTGAGGTAGAAAAAAATACTATATATCTCTTTTAGTACATTAGAACAGCTGCATTCTGCTGAAGAATTTTGGCTATAAATCTGAATGTACTCTCGACTCAGCCTCTGGTTGAAATTGGTTTGATTCTCATTGCACTCATATTCCGCTAACACTCGTGGACAGGATTGCTAATAGCTTTGTGTGGAGTAAACCTTTGGAACAACAATATCAGTTTTAAAGGTGTATTTGCGGATTGGTGGCTGAGCGTCTCACTATCAACCGGGAAGACAAGCAGAAAACAAGGGAAAAGACCACAAACAAATTTTAGCTATTTCTTTGCTATCTTCATGGCTAATTTGCAAAGAATGGCAAATCCTCACATCAGACAGTCTAAATTTTGATTTCCACTGAGTAATGTGATTTAGATGATCGCCCATTGAAAGCTTTCATTTGCACTTGGATATAGTAACACATTTGACTATTTTATGGCCACATGTTCTGCAGAAGGAACACTGTTTTTCTGGTTGTTTGCTCCGTAGCAATCATTTACAGAGAATTTATGGGGTGTCTAATCCTTACTATGGTATTAAACCAGATCCATGCAAAATGCTTTTTATCATATATCAACTGAAATATGAATCAATATGAAATAATGCTTACACTTCTTTTCAGTTTTTTCTTTAATTTAAAAGATTCAGAACTCTCTGTCAGGCTTTTAAAATGGGTTGAAAATTGAATCTTTATGCTGTTTTGCTTTTCTTAAAAGGAACTGTGCATATTTGAATACAAATCAGGGCAATTAGTTTTTAACATGCATTTTAAAGTGCTCTGCACCAGCCTAGCTACCAGTCACTTCACCCCAGTTAAGTGGATGTCAAGGTGCCAGTATGACTGTAGCAATTGACAGTTTGACAGCATGATGTAACCATCCTGGAAAAGAGTCAACCACACTTGAATCACTATGAAATATTCAAAATGAAATCCAACACAAACTAGGGAATGAAAAAGGACCTTTCTCTTTAAACTCTGGGTCATCTCGTGGGGTTAGGTACTAAATTATAATAACATTTAAATTAAATCAAAGCAGCTGTTAAAAAGGATCACTACATGCCAGCATGGCAATGGAACTATTTATAAAGTGACATTTTGTTGAGATCACTTTTCATTTATTTCCATATTTTGCAGTGATAAGCTCCAATAAAAAAAAATCAATTAAAGAAATGTGAAGAAAAAAAAAAATTGGTGGGAAAACTAACAAAAGGCACAGACTCCAGATTAAAATCTTAATCATCAAAAAAAAAAAAAGTGATGGCTTAAAAAGAATAAAGTCTTGGCAGTAATGTTGTTTTACTGTGACTAAAATGTAATGTTATGTTTTAGGGACAGCTCTGTCCACAGTCTGACCTTAAGATTCATAAGGCCCCAATATAGTGCAGGGAAAATTTCCATTTATTTCCATTCAGAAATTTGCTACTGGTCATATTAAGTTAAAAAAAGTAATTTCCTCCTTTATCTTTGCTGGAACAGGCTTAGATTCTTTGAATTTGCGTGTTTGAAACTCCCACCATCTCTTCTCTCACTCCCACCCTTCTAAGATTGCCTTAACCTGACCCAGCCAGCAACAATTCTGGAAGCATTCAAGAAAGACAGGGTTGACTATTGTCTTCGCAAACATCAATCTGGAACAGCTTAACTTTCCCCCATTGTCACTTTTTTTCCTGTTCTCACATCCATTGCTCCCACTCTTAGTTTCAAATCCTAAACCCTCTCCCCTCAAACTCTCATTGATCCTTGACCGTATTTTCTACCCAATCTGTCCGTTAGATCTGACTCCTAGTTTGGGCATGATCCCTGTCTGAAATCCTTGGCTAAACTGTAAACCAAAACCCACTCCCATCCCAGCACTGATACTGGCCTCAGGGTTGATGAGCCACATAGAACAGATCCAAATGTATATTGCAGATGTATCTCCATTACGTCCTCTCTTTAAGCATGCCAGTCTTTGCAGAAGTTTTCCTCCCCATCTGGCAGTTTGCTTGTGCCAAACATGTACTCTTCTTCATTTTTGAGCTCTGATTGTACATTGGCTCCATGATAATGAATTTTTGAGGTGCTGGTCCTCAACAGATAGCCTGTTGAATGAGCTAAACATGCCCTTTAACTAATTTGAGGCCACACTGTTGAATTTCACTTATTTTAAGTAAATTGTGTGCCAATTGTGTGCTTGACATTGAACATCATTCATGTGGCATAAAAACAGGGCCTTCAGCCCACCATGCCCATGCCGACTGCAAAAGGAGAACCCTGGTGTGAGTTCCATAGGTCTCAGTTGATGACTAATTTCCCATGCAACCTTTGCTTTCATTAACTCTTCTTAGATGTTATATCAAATCGCTTTTCATGCATAAGTTTGTGTAGAAGGCAGATAGAAACTGTTCATAGTGACCAGGGATTTAAATGGTTTCACCCTCACACTGAACTACCCATAAGGATTTCTTGCTTGTCAAAAATTGTCTATTATACGCAATACTTTGATTTTAACCATAAACAATTATGATCCTGACTACGAGTGCTGTTTGTACAAATTTTGTACGTTCTCCCCGTGACCTGTATGGGGTTTCTCCGAGATCTAAGGTTTCCTCCCACACTCGAAAGACGTACAAGTTTGTAGGTTAATTGGCTTAGGTCTGTATACTTTGTATAAGTGTAAATTGTCCCTAGTGTGTGTAGGGGATCGATAGGTCGGAGCAGACTCGGTGGGCTGAAGGGCCTATTTCCGTGATATATCTCTAAACTAAACTAAACAAAACGGTAACATTAGGTTTTCAGAAGTGATTGCCATTTAACAAAGTTGACTCACTGCATTTCCATGATTTTGTTACCTGAAAGATGGTTCATAATTTGGGTTGTTTGTTTCACTCTATTTTACTTCATCAATTTTAATTATTTCTTCCTGTTTTCATGTTTAAAATGATTGCAATTTTATTTTTTTCTTAGAGGTGGTTATCTGAGACTTTGGCCCCATAGCAGAAGCATCCATGCGCGGGGCTGGAAACTCGAAGTGTCCTGAGCTAATTCTGCTACCACCATCATCTATTGTATAAGTGATGGCTCCCAAAGATGGATCACTGATTGTCGCCAGAAGCTTACACCCTTTTCAGGATGGACGATGACAGTGATGTAACATTTGAAACAAGGACGATGGACACAAAAGACCAAGAAGAAGAATCTGAGACTTTGAAGTGCAGCCTTGCGAGGAAGTAAAGCTCCAAGCCCAGCCTTCCTTGCTGTCAAAGTTATATACAATACAATACAATACAATATATCTTTATTGTCATTGTACCCAGGGGTACAACGAGATTGGGAATGCGCCTCCCATACGATGCACTAATTTAGGTAATTTAGACAGCAGCAACCCAACGAAACGAACAGTTGTAACAGTTTTGGACAGGGTAAAGTGCAAGTTGATCTATGCGTTGTGGCCATCCGGCTCAGCAGGACCGGTTCATAGCAGCTATGGCCCTGGGGATGAAGCTGTTCCTGAGTCTGGAGGTGCGGGCATAGAAGGCCTTGTATCGTCTGCCCGATGGAAGGAGTTCGAACAGACTGTTGCAGGGGTGTGAAGAGTCTTTGTGGATGCTGGTGGCTTTTCTGAGGCATCGTGTGTTGTAGATGCCCTCCAAGTCTGGTAGCTGTGTTCCGATGGCCCTCTGAGCTCTATGGACTACCCGCTGTAGAGCTTTCCTTTCTGCCTCCGTGCAGCTGAGGTACCACACAGGGATTCCATGCGTTAGGATGCTCTCTATGGTGCAGCGGTAGAAGGTCTTCAGCAGCTGTTGGGATAGACCAGACTTTTTCAGTGTTCTTAAGTAGAACAGTCTTTGTTGTGCCTTCTTGACCAGCGCAGCAGTGTTATTGGACCATGTTAGGTCCTCCGAAATGTGAGTGCCCAGAAACTTGAAGCTGGACACTCTCTCCACACTGACCCCATTGATAGAGATCGGGGCATATTCCCCGTTATGTGACCTACGGAAGTTGATGATCAGCTCCTTGGTCTTGGTGGTATTTAGGGAATATAGGTTCTTTCTGAGGTTTCAGGGAGACCGGTGCTAAAGCCTACTCGGCCAGTTCTGAGCTCGTTGAGCTTATCTTGTAGAGATAACTCTGGAATATGGAGAGAGCCAGCCAGGTTCTTTTTGCTGCTTCACCAGACTGGTTTCCAGTCCCCTTGCTTCTCCTCACCAATTCATAAAGACCTTGCTCTGTACAGCTTGTGTACTAGCTAATGTGCAATGGCTACCCCACATTAAAAGAAACCATGCACAGGCAGCATCCAGTTCACCACATGAAGTTCAGGGCATGGAATGTCAAGGCCCTTATGGACAGTCCCATCAGCAGCTGATCCAGACACTGCTTTGTTGTCCCAGCTCAGGAACCCAGACAATTCTACATTGAAATTGCCCCACTGAGCGAGAAACATTGACTTGGAGATGACCAGCTTAAAGAATAAGTGGTTGAAATACTTCCTTTTCGGAGGGACAAACTGGAAGTGGAATACCAATTTCACCAATAAGAAAAAGCATGTCTGGTATCTCAGCAACTGCTCTGTGGAATTACAGAATGGCCTATGACCCATTGGCACCTTCTAACATAGAACCAACATGTTATGGTCATTTGTGCATATATAACAATTCTAGAAACTTTGCACCAAGCCAAGGAGGGCTTCCATTCAATGTTGAAAAAGGCGTATTCTACACACCAAATGGAGTCAAATGTCTCCTCCTGGGCATCTTCAGCCAGGGTGGGAAGGGGTGCAAAAGGCTCTGGCTATCCATAATCAGTAAGGATGAAGCAACAAAAAATATCTCCA
Source organism: Rhinoraja longicauda (assembly GCF_053455715.1). Lineage (NCBI taxonomy): Eukaryota > Metazoa > Chordata > Chondrichthyes > Rajiformes > Arhynchobatidae > Rhinoraja > Rhinoraja longicauda. Next base: position 63,954,776 of record NC_135954.1, on the reverse strand, counting down.
GTGGGGTCCTTGACAAAATGCTTGGAGCATGGCCTCAGTGTAACAAAAAACAATCTGTTTCAGCAGAGGCCCTAGTCCAACCAGAAGCCCTGTTCCAAGGCCTTAATCCAAGCATTGCATCCTGGTGGATTATATCATCTTCTGAATGAGAAACCATCACCATGACCAACCCCAGTAACAGCTGGGCTGACCATTGTTTCATCCACTCTATTATCTTCATCAACCTTGTCCCAAAATAGAAGCACCAGTAGAGCCGTACAAGGAAAAGGCAGCACTGGTCAGAGAACATCCCACAAATAATATGTCAACGCCCAATCTACTGGAGCTCCAAAATACCCACAGTCAATGGGCTACCCTGAGATCTGCCCTAAGTGGCAACTTAAAGTACTGGAGAACTCTCACCAGTATCTCTGCAAAATCCTTCACATTCCATGCAGGATAAGGAATAATTTATTTGATGTGCTCAAATGAATAATGTGTTTACAAAGCTGTTGTGCTGCTGTAAGAATGTAATTGTTCTGTTTCGGTACATATGACAATATGTCACTCTTGACTCTCTCTTGAACCTTGACACTCTTGAAACCTCTTTGATAAAACACAACATCCCCTTTGACTCTTGGCAGCCTCTGGTCCATCAAGAAGGATGATAGTGAGGACCACAAGGCCATGCATCAGGAGTGCACAGAAGCCATGTGCAAGTGGTGGAAACATGCAATTAAGGTTGGGAAATTGGGAAAAATGTTTTTTGCGCAAACTGGTCCCCTGCAATCACATGTGCACTGAAGTGTTGAAGTCTTTCCGGTATTTATTTCCAGATGCTTTGACTGTTCTTATCCTTAATGCTCATCCCATTCCTGGATCTCCGTTGGATGGGCTCTGGTTTCAATGCCATAAATGGTTTTAACATCAGGCGAAGTACATCACCTTACAAAGTATCTACCTGATCGCTCCATTAGCCATTATCTTGACTGCACCCTAAAGTGGCAATATTCTGTAAAATCTTGTATAGGGAGGTGCAGACTCAATAGGTTAATGCACTATATTTTCCTGGGACTCTATGACTCTGTGAGTCTGTGAGGATGGGCTGGAGTATTTTTGTTGAGAACCTAACTGCATACAATTCAATGTAGATGCAAATTGACTGTTGTTTGGCTTTTCCCATTCATCTTTACCTGGTCATAAGTGTGCACAGTGTGATTTTTGTGATCCCACCAGCTGCAAATAGAAATTCTGGGAAGTTGAAGAATGTAATTCATCATGTACTGTCTAAGTTAATGTTAACTTGTAGTCAGCTCATAATCTTAATTTTTTTCAATACAATTGTGAATGAAGTGGTCTAATTTGACCCCCCAATTTTTTTTTCTCCAATTTCTCAACCTCCTCTTGACTTGGTTCTTTGAGCAACACGGAACTGACATAAAGTTCCAGACATCCCGATGCATGTCGCAACCTAAAACATCAACTTTCCCTTTGCTTTCACAGATGCTCCCTCATCTGCTGAATTCCACCAACAGTTCTTCTTTGCTTAATGTTTAGTAGATTCGTTTGACATCTGTTTTAGCTGCATATGTATCTTGTATCAGGTGATTATTGTGGGAAAACAGTGTTGCAAAACATGAATTTGGCATGCCCATGCAAACACTGAACGCATCTTTTAACTGAGTTTCAATTTTGCATGACAATTATTTCCCAGCGTGAAACTTCTCAGCTATAATTGGGCAATAAAACGATCTTCTCATCATCAAGAGTGCAGCCCTGACCTTCCATCTACCTCATTGGAGACCTTTGAACTATCTTTAATCGGATTTTAATGGACTTTATCTTGCACTAAATACTGTACCTTTTATCATTTATCTGTACACTGTGGACAGCTTGACTGTAATCATGTACAGTCTTCATCCCCAGGGCCATAGCTGCTATGAACCGGTCCTGCTGAGCCGGATGGTCACAACGCATAGATCAACTTGCACTTTACCCTGTCTAAAACTGTTACAATGGTTTCGTTGGGTTGCTGTTGTCTAAATTACTTAAATTATTGCATCGTATGGGAGGCGCATTCCCAATCTCTTTGTACCCCTGGGTACAATGACAATAAAGATATATTGTATTGTATTGTATTGTAGTCTTTTCTTTGACTGAATAGCACGCAAACAAAAGTTTATCACTGTACCTTGGTATAAGTGACAATAATAAACAAAATTAAACTAAACTAAACTAAATTTGGTGTAGTCTGACACAAGAATGGGTGACTTACTGTTGCATGCTGTGCCTTACACCTGTCCCAAGCCTTTCAAAACTTGTCTTAAATAACTCTTAAGGCTGATCTTGTTCTTCATTGAGCATAGGTAACTGAACTGCTTTCCCATAATGGAACAGTCTGGCGCCATATCAATTTGCATCTCTATTGGATTTCTGTCAATCTAGTCAAACTGAAAGTCTTGCTGTCTTGCATGACTGTGCTTGCAGCATCCTTGCTCTACTGAGTAACTATCTGCAGTGATTGTAATAATGTGCAGTTTTTTCTTTCTGTGATATCTTACGAGAAAATCACACTTCCTATATTGATTTTGCATTCACGATCACACTCCTGTCCATTGTGGTGTGTTTTGTTCTACACCGCTGCTCTATATCCTTTCTTCTGACAGGATTAACATTTTGACTCTTTAAAAGAACAGTTGTATGTGAAATGCCTACCTATTCAACCGCATCAATAGGTGGTTTCATTTGTGGTCCCTCTTTCTAGATCAAAGCTTCATCCTTTGTCTTTATCATTACATTTGTGGCTGGCCTAGAAGAAAATTCCACGGTGGTTTTGATGGCCATCTCCAGGAAAGTTTCAATTCTACGCATCAAACCAAAGGTAAGACACTTTGCACCTCACAGCTTGGACGGGATCCCTTTGTCTCTTGGACCACACACAAACCTGTCCATGAGTGCATGATTTAATAACTCATCAAGATTACAATACACTGACAGGGTTTGAATTGTGTGATGAAATTATTTAGGTTTCTATCAGCTTTTAAACACATATGCTGAAGGTATAACTCTCTGCTGTCTCAGACAGCTCTGAGTGATGTCAGCTAACTCTGAACTACCACTGCAAAATACAAAGTCGGTGGCTTCCTGTCTTAGCATGGAAATTGACCGTTTTGCACACACAGTCCATGCTGATCACCAATCACCAGTTCACACTAGTTCACTTTCCTCTCACTTTCCCACTCCTTACACACTAAGGACAATTTACAGAGGCCAATTAACCTACACAATTTGCTCAGTCCGCCTGGTTGTACCTGATCTCCTGGTTGCCAAACACTTTAATTCTCCTTTCCATTCCCTCACTGACCTTTCTGATCTAGGCCTCCTTCATTGTTAGCGTGAGGCCAAAGAGAAATTGGAGGAACCGCATCTCATATTTTGCTTAGGCAGCTTACAACCCAGTGGTATGAATATTGATTTCTCTAACTTCAAGTAATCCTTGCATCCCCTCTCTCTCCTTTCCTCCCCACCCAAGTCGTACCAGCTTCAAAGTTGTCTTGTTAAGTCTCATTGTCTGTACTAGTTTTCACCTAGCACACAGCTAAAAATGGCCTGTTTCCTTTATCATCGTAACGTTTTTGCATATCTTTCATTCATTTGTTCTATGTCTCTCCACATAACCATCTATATCTCTTGTTTCCATTTCCCCTGACTCTCAGTCTGAAGAAGGGCCACTTCCTGAAACATCATCTATTATTTTTCTCCAGAGATGCTGTTTGACCCGCTGAGTTATGACAGCTTTTGCTGTCTATCTTTGGTTTAAACCAGCTTCTGCAGTTCCTTCCTACACATAGGCTCTCTGTACTGCCCCAAATGCAACACATCTTTCTTATATATTTTTTTAGGATTTTCTACTTTGAGAGCTTTTATAACATAACATTTATAATTGCCGCCATTACTTCCCACTATTAATTCCCTGGCTTTGTCCTGCTATTCTTCAACTTTTCCGGGGGGATCCTTTACTTTGCAATCATTAAGGGTCTCCAATCTGACATGTTAACTGTTTGTCTTGTAGAGAATGCTCTCGGGGATAGCATAGAATGTACGTCAATGAATGGCTGCTACAGATATACAGAGGCGTAAGGCCAAAAAGATGCTTAAACATGAGAAATCAGAATTTATAGCAGTGCTAACAATATTTGTGCAGTTTATTTTTCCACTTGAACTATGTGCCAGCTAAAATTCAGATTCATATTCAATCTGAGAAAATGAATGTGAGAAAATCTTTCTTCCAGGTTCCACCACCTTAATGCATGTGGACAGGCATTTATCTACCATAGCAGAATGCCATTTTCTGGGAATTGCATCATCTACCATGTAAAAAGCTAATTTGCGCTCATTTCAGTACAGAAACCATAAAAGCCCTAAAAATTTCAGCGTCGGTAAAAAGGATATTTAAATTGATTAGCTCCCAAAAGCAGGCATGAGGCGTTTGATGCTGGGCTAACCAGCACCCATTCCTTTCAATGTAGCGAGCACAATAACCTTGTTCTAATTGATCATTTATATGATCATCATAGGCAGCCAGAACTAACTGGACTGATGATTGCTGCACAATCTTTCAAATGGCCAATAACATGAGCATGCAGCATCTCTTGAAGTTCCCTTCGCAAATTAAAATATGCCTGATCCTTTCTAATGCTGTACTGTGGCCTTGGTGAAAACGAGAAGAGGCAATCTTAGAACCTGCAGAAGATGGACAATTCTTCCATGCCGAAAGAATGGCACCTTGTGATTTTGAGTCATTTAACATGGAACCTGGTTCCTTGGCTCACTATGTCCATGCTGACGAGAAAGTATCCATCTGTGCTAATTGAAATCGTACAGTTTGTACTGTAGCCTGTTGCCCTCTATGCCTCCATGATTCAAGTTTTCTTCTAGCTCCTTCTTAAATGTGAGAGTTACTGCCTCCACCATAAACCATTTTCTTCTCACATTAGGGACAAGGGCTGCTGCAGAGCATGAAATTGGGAACTTCAGTGGGAGTCTACAGAAGATGTCTACAGTCCTGCTCAGTAAATGCTGAGCCGGGGCTGCCAGAAATTCAGAGGTAATGTTGAGGAGCATTCACGGGTCGAGCACCAACATTACACAATGCTTTGCCTAGAGGTTACACTATAATTTCCTATAATACTGGAGCAGAGCTAGTAAAAACACAAGACCATAAGACAGGACTAAAATTAGGTCATTGAGTCTACTCTGTCATTCAATCATGACTGAATTATTTTTCCCTCTCAACTCCATTCTGCCTTCTCCCCAAAACATTGTATGCCCTTCCTACTCAAGAACCTATCAACCTTCACATTAAGAATTCCGAATGTCTTGACCTCCATTACCATCTGTGGCAAAGAATTCCACAGATTGACCACTCTCTGGCTAAAGAAATTCTCTCTCATCTCCATTTTGAAAGTACATCCTTTAATTCTAGACCCTTCCATTATTGGATTCATCCTTTCACATCTACTCTATCTAGACATTTCAGTATTCGGTTGGTTTCAATAAGATACCCCATCATTCTTCTAAACTCCAGCGAGTAGAGGCCTAGAGCCTTCAAATGCTCCTCATACATTAACCAAATCGTTCTCATAAACTTCCCTTGGACCCGCTCCAAAGTCGGCACATCTTCCGCCTTCTGGAGGTGCCGCTGCGGCAGACAACTTCCGGAGGGGCCACTGAGAAGCCGAGGCCAGAGCGGGTTGGAGCCTTGTGGGTCGGGGCCTCGCATGTCGGAGCCTCGCAGGTTGGAGCCTTGCGGCTCAGAGCCCAGGCCTCGCGGGTCAGAGGTGGAGAATCGCAAGTTAACGAAGCCCACGGCCAAGGGCCCCTGTGTCTGCCGAGCCTACGGTTGGGACCTGCATCGGTGCCATGGAGGTGCCCAGAGAGGACCCATCAGCTTTAGTGGAGAGATCAGTATGGTGGTCGATGATGGCACCGACCGAAGGATGAGAATGGACATGTGGAAGTTAGGACGTCGCTGCTGGGGGAAGGAACAAAGGAGGACCCGGCATGGGGGGACTGCCATGAGGGAGGGGGAAGAACAATGGACAATGGACCACCCAGCGTGGGGTGGCTGCCGTGAGGAGGGGGAGGAGAACAAAAGGGGACCTGCCACGGGGGGCACTTTGTAACTTTGTTAGCTGCCTTTATGGGCGACTATTTGCATACCTTGGGTATGCAAGCAAAGAATTTCACTGTGACAATAAAGTATTCATTTCAGTACAATACATCCTTAGTCAAATATAGGGCCCAAAACTGCTCACAATATTCCAAACGTGGCTTCACAAGCATCTGATAAAGCAACATTATCTTTGTTTTTATGTTCTCGTCCCCTCAAAATGAATGCTAGCCCTATATCTGCCTTCCTTAACACTGATTCAACCGGCAAATTAATCTGTTGGGAATCCTGCACCAACTGCCCCAAGTCTCCTTGCACCTCTGATTTCTGAATCCTCTCCTCATTTAGAAAGTAACCTACACCCTTATTCCTTCTACCAAAGTGCATGACGGTACATTTTGCCACGCTGTATTCTAATTGGTACTTATTTGCCCACTCTCCCAACCTGTCCAGGTCCTTCTGCAGACTACCTGCTTCCGCAACATCATCTGCCCCTCTGCCCATCTTTGTATCGTCAGCAAATTCTGAAATTAAATTGCTGCTGTTATGTTTACTCTATGTATCATGCCCTGAAGTTCTGGGAACAGATTTGTAAGGAGAAGGGACAAAGCTCAATGATATCGTCAATGTGAGCATCCAGCAGCATCATGTAGCAGAAAAATGTTCAGAGTGTGTATGCAATTGAGCACCATTTGGCACGTTTAACACAGACCCAGACCAAGCCCATTTGCAGTACTGAACTTCTCCCCCCCCCCCTCTAGCTAATCCTGTAAACACAGACTCCATCTGGGTCATCTTGAAAGTGGAATTAAAACAGTCAACAACCATGGCATGCTGAGTTTCAAAGAAGTTCACATGGAAAGTAATTGCAACTAAGCCCAGTTCTGTTATATTTGACCAATTAGCAACACATTAATGGATTAGACACTGTGTTAATCCTCCTTCAAATTATATTGGAAGTTTACATGCTTTCAGTAAAAGATGGGAAAAAACACGTAAATGAAGCCCCCAAAAATGGCTCAGAAATAAAAAGCTTTCATCTTTGAATGCTTATAAATATGCATTGATATTACATTAAAAGAATAAACTTTAGCTCCTGATCGTGCTGCTGTTAAAGGCCTTATGACTATTTTAAAATATCTCTGAGAATCTGAGACACTTAACAGCAGTTCATAGCCTTAATTGTGTTTATTATTGGACAATACCATTCATGATGGGAGGACAAAACCAAAATGGAGAAAGAGTGTATGTAACAAAAAAAATCACCACGTGAGTTTTCCTAAGAAAAAGAGGCTTTAACTTAATTTAACACAACAAGATTATTGATGTTCCTCCACTATGCGGAATCATCTTTGCCTCTTACTCATCCAACAACCCAGTATTGTCGGCAAACTTAAAGATGCCACATTTGGTTATGCAGTCATAGATATAGAGAGGGTAGAGCAGTGGACTGTGCACACAACCTTGGGATGCCCTGTGCTGATGGTCATTAAAGAGGAAGTGCTATTGCCAAATCACATTGATTAAGGTCTTTGGAGTGTGAAGAGTCAGTGAGATCTAATCCACTGTCAACCTGTTGTGACTGAAGGTGAATCTGGGTAGATCCTTACTAAGGAAGGAGTTGATATGCATCACAACCAACTTGAACAATGAACATAGTCAAGGAAGTGTATCTCATAGTGTGGATGGGTTCAGGGATGAAAGATAGGAGAGATAATATAGAAGTTTGACTTTGAGTCTAGAATAGTGGAAAACCTTTCAGGAAGTTGCATTAGGTGGACGGTGAAGAGATGGAACTGACAGAGGCAGATGATTAGATGGTCTCAACCTTAATCTCACAGAAGTCCAAGAGTTCCTTGCTCTTGTTGGAGATGAATGTGGAGAGAACAAGCAAGAGGGGTTTAAGAAGATGATTTTCAGAGCAGAAAATACCATTATTTTTTTTGACAGGATCAGAGTTTAATAGACTGGATCATCCAGCTCACTTCCCTATCTCTGCACCTGCAGTGTGCACCCACACTAATCTAATTGGATTGTCAGATCCCCGCTGTCAAAGTCTAATTCCAAAAGTATTTCCAAAAGTTTTTGATAGTCAGAGATGTTTCAAAAATATTTAAATAAAAAAAATTAAAGAAATTAATTGAAAACATGAAGGCAGAAAAAAACAAAAAATAAACTCTCCGTTCGAGGACCGCAACCTCATTCTAGTGGCTCAGGGAAAGCCATGGCTGGATGCAAAAAGTATCTGATCCTTCAGTTCAATTCATCAGCAACCCGCCACTGGACCCAGAGGTGTGTTTAGTGGCACCTGCCACTGGACCCAGAGGTGTGTTCAGTGGCACCTGCCACTGGACCCAGAGGTGTGTATAGTGGCACCTGCCACTGGACCCAGAGGTGTGTTTAGTGGCACCTGCCACTGGACCCGGAGGTGTGTTCAGTATTCGGTGGTATCTCAGCCCCAGCTGGAGCAGAGCCTGAAGTCAGAGATGATTTGGTGCGGAATGAGGATGCAGCCAGTGGGTCTCTACAGAACAACTGACAACGATTATGAACTGCAACTTACATGATTTATATATTGTTGCATGATTACCCCTTTAAGGGTTGCGATATGTGGCCAACTGATCAGTGCTTCAAATCATTGAGGCAATGAGCAGAATAGGCTTGTTCTGTTAGGCAGTAAAATAGACACAAAGTGCTGAATAGGTTTGTAATCAGACAATAGATACATTATTTGTTTCTCTATGTTTTTCAGTCAGAGAGTTGTGAATCTGTGGAATTCTCTGCCTCAGAAGGCAGTGGAGGCCAATTCTCTGAATGCATTCAAGAGAGAGCTGGATAGAGCTCTTAAGGATAGCGGAGTCAGGGGGAATGGGGAGAAGGCAGGAACGGGGTACTGATTGAGAATGATCAGCCATGATCACATTGAATGGCGGTGCTGGCTCGAAGGGCCGAATGGCCTCTTCCTGCAACTATTGTCTATTGTCTATGTGTTCATTTCTTTAATAAAGCACTTAAGACATTTAAATGACCAGCTGTCATTGAGTATCTAAATGGGTGAATGAGGGTGAGATACAACCCAGCCTATAGCGTTCGATGGCCAATCTTTTGGATTTAGCAGGATAGACAGTGAATCTTAGAAGCTCAGGGTGACTGTGCCATTGACCTCCCTGAGAATATCAACCTAGTCACACATGTGAAGCTTTGTTTAAGGTCCCTGGAGGTTATGGATCAAATAAAAACAAAATACATGTTGAATTTTGGCCTTTGAAAAACTGCACAGTTTTGGGGGGGGTCCCGTTGTTCTCTGAGTAAATGTGGAATTTTTTAAATCTTGTATTTCATTTATAAATGCACCCTACATTCCTCCCAATGTGGTCACTCTGGAAGAGACCTGCTTTCTTTCCTTAGTGCTTAGTTATATATACCTTAGAGCCATACTTTCATACAAAATCAGGTTGCCTCAGCCAAAATCCCAACCGGTGTCAAAGCTGATAATACAGTGAAATCACTCGGGAAGTTCTGTGCTCTCGCACTTAGCCTTGTGGCAGGTATTAATTTAGACAGAATAAGACTGTGACTTTTCAATTCCAAGTACAATTTGTTTCTATAATGCATCTGCGAGTGCAATGTGTGATGGAATTTTTCCTATTTGAGGTTAGGAAGTTCTGCACGATGATATGTTATAATAGGTTTACTGCAGGCCATATCCTTGCAATAAACAACACAACACATGTACATCTGTGGCCAAGTGTCAATCTTTTAAATGTACATCAAAAATGCATTAAACCGTCTGATTGGTATTCGGGTTGAACCGCTATTTCTCCTGTTGCAGGATTCAGGATAAAGGCTTGTCAACCACAAATTTCTTTTGTGATGCGTTGTGTTGATTACTTTGAATTATTGTTTGCTTGATCTATGTTTGCCATCCCATCATGGTCTGAAGTGGATTGAGTGCAAATACGTCCACCAAAACACAATGTATTCCCAGATATGCCTGCTCAATCCTACTCAAAGCGATAGGCACAGCAACACATTCAATGTGGCATGGTTCCATCTCTCAAAAGTTACATCTGTAGCTTAAACAGAGCTATTGAGTCTTTCAACAGGATGGTATGGAACTGAAACAAAATGAAAACCATATTCAGTTTGCATTTAATTTAAGGGTTACAATGAACTGTATTTTGTCTGCTTTTTGATTGCTATTGTGCTATGCTGCATTCTTTGAAATGTTCTAATTATTGATTTTACTGAAGCCTTTTAGTAAATGTGCGATTCAGCTCTGGAAGCTATAATAAAATCCAACTATAAACATTTTAACTTTCAAGATGACTACAAGGCTCACAATTACTATCGTGGTGCTGCACTAGACCACATTTTTGAATGAACTCTCCATTTTTGTGAAAAGACAAATAACTAATTCAATACCTGCAGGTCCAAAAGTTATCTCCTTTTAACTTTTTACTGAAGTTACCAGAACAGGTATAACCAAAAGTTTTAAAAAGCAATTTGTGGCGGCACAGTGGCACAGCGGTAGAGTTGCTGTCTTACAGTGCTTGCAGCGCCAGAGACCCGGGTTCGATCCTGATCACGGGTGCTGACTGTATGGAGTTTGTACATTCTCCGTGTGGGTTTTTTCCAAGATCTCCGGTTTCCTCCCACACTCCAAAGACATATAGGTTTGTAGGTTAATTGGCTTATAGGTGTAAATTGTCCCTAGTGTGTGTGTAGGAGAGCGTTAATGTGGGGGTATCACTGGTTGGTGCGGACTCGGTGGGCTGAAGGGCCTGTTCCCGCGCTGTATCTCTAAACTAAACTAAACTAAGCACAAAATGAATTAATGGGTCAAATAACTGCAAGATACCATTTAAAGCATTTACAGTTCTTTTAACTTAATATTTAATAGAACATTTGTATTTGTTTACATAAAAATATTATGATGGAATTTTCACATTTTATGATTTCTGATCTCTTTCAATCACAACGTATTGCTTGAAGGGAAGAAATAAAAATGCAAATGTTCCTTTGCCATTGGATTCATTAGTTTATAAAACATATTTAGTCCCCTTAAGTATTTTTTTTCAAAAAGCATTAGATTTTACTCCCAGATTCCTGCTCACAGTTCACACTCTTCTTAGGTAGAGTGCTTCAAGTGCGAATGACAAAAGGTTTTTAACTACAAATGCATTCATCTTTCTTTAAGGTACTGAGCTCCAGGTGCCTATATTATTTATATGATATACAATACAATACAATACATCTTTATTGTCATTGTACAGGGGTACAACGAGATTGGGAATGCGCCTCCCATACGATGCGATAAATTAATTAGCTAGTCAGTATTAATTTAAACAACCCAATGAAACAAATTGGAACAGTTTAAAAACAGAATAAAGTGCAAGTAGATCTGTGCCGGATCACTGTGCGATGTGACCATCCGGCTCAGCAGGACCGGTTCATAGCAGCTATGGCCCTGGGGATGAAGCTGTTCCTGAGTCTGGAGGTGCGGGCGTAGAAGGCCTTGTATCGTCTGCCCGAAGGTAGAAGTTCGAACAGACTGTTGCAGGGGTGTGAAGCGCCTTTGTGGATGCTGGTGGCTTTTCTGAGGCATCGTGTGTTGTAGATGCCCTCCAAGGCTGGTAGCTGTGTTCCGATGGTCCTCTGACCCGGCCCACCTCAAACATTAGGGGCGGTACAGTGGCACAGGGGCACAGTAGCATGGCGGTACAGTGACACAGTGACACAGTAACACAGGGGCACAGTGGCACAGCAGCACAGTGGCACAGTGACACAGTGACACAGGGGCACAGGGGCACGGCAGCACAGTGGCACAGTGACACAGGGGCACAGTGACACAGTGGCACAGTGACACAGGGGCACAGGGGCACAGGGGCATAGTGGCACAGTGACACAGTGACACAGGGGCACAGGGGCACGGCAGCACAGTGGCACAGTGACACAGTGGCACAGTGACACAGTGACACAGGGGCACAGTGGCACAGTGACACAGTGACACAGGGGCACAGGGGCACGACAGCACAGTGGCACAGTGACACAGGGGCACAGGGGCACAGGGGCACAGTGACACAGGGGCACAGGGGCACAGGGGCACAGGGGCACAGGGGCACAGTGGCACAGTGACACAGGGGCACGGGGCACAGTGACACAGTGACACAGTGACACAGGGGCACGGCAGTACAGGGGCACGGTTACACAGGGGCACAGTGACACAGTGACACAGGGGCACAGTGACACAGTGACACAGGGGCACAGGGGCACAGGGGCACAGGGGCACAGTGGCACAGTGACACAGTGGTACAGTGGTACAGTGGCATAGCAGCATGGCAGCACAGTGACACAGGGGCACGGCGGTACAGGGGCACAGTGACACAGGGGCACAGTGACTCAGGGGCACAGGGGCACAGGGGCACAGTGACACAGTGGCACAGGGGCACAGTGACACAGGGGCACAGGGGCACAGGAGCACAGTGACACAGTGACACAGTGACACAGTGACACAGTGACACAGTGACACAGGGGCACAGGGGCACAGTGGCACAGGGGCACAGTGACACAGGGGCACAGTGACACAGGGGCACAGTGACACAGGGGCACAGGGGCACAGGGGCACAGTGACACAGGGGCACAGTGACACAGTGACACAGTGACACAGGGGCACAGGGGCACAGTGACACAGGGGCACAGTGACACAGGGGCACAGTGACACAGGGACACAGGGGCACAGTGACACAGGGGCACAGTGACACAGGGGTACAGTGACACAGGGGCACAGGGGCACAGTGACACAGGGGCACAGTGACACAGGGGCACAGTGACACAGGGGCACAGTGACACAGGGGCACAGGGGCACAGTGACACAGTGACACAGTGACACAGTGACACAGTGACACAGTGACACAGGGGCACAGGGGCACAGTGACACAGGGGCACAGTGACACAGGGGCACAGTGACACAGGGGCACAGTGACACAGTGACACAGTGACACAGTGACACAGTGACACAGGGGCACAGGGGCACAGGGGCACAGTGACACAGGGGCACAGTGACACAGTGACACAGTGACACAGTGACACAGTGACACAGTGACACAGGGGCACAGGGGCACAGTGGCACAGGGGCACAGTGACACAGGGGCACAGGGGCACAGTGACACAGGGGCACAGTGACACAGGGGCACAGGGGCACAGTGACACAGGGGCACAGTGACACAGGGGCACAGGGGCACAGGGGCACAGTGACACAGGGGCACAGTGACACAGTGACACAGTGACACAGTGACACAGTGACACAGGGGCAAAGGGGCACAGGGGCACAGGGGCACAGTGACACAGGGGCACAGAGACACAGGGGCACAGGGGCACAGGGGCACAGTGACACAGGGGCACTGGGGCACAGGGGCACAGGGGCACAGGGGCACAGGGGCACAGGGGCACAGTGACACAGGGGCACAGTGACACAGGGGCACAGTGACACAGGGGCACAGGGGCACAGTGACACAGGGGCACAGTGACACAGGGGCACAGGGGCACAGGGGCACAGGGGCACAGTAGCACAGGGGCACAGTGACACAGGGGCACAGTGACACAGTGACACAGTGACACAGTGACACAGTGACACAGGGGCACAGGGGCACAGGGGCACAGGGGCACAGGGGCACAGTGACACAGGGGCACAGTGACACAGTGACACAGTGACACAGTGACACAGTGACACAGTGACACAGGGGCACAGGGGCACAGGGGCACAGTGACACAGGGGCACAGTGACACAGGGGCACAGGGGCACAGGGGCACAGTGACACAGGGGCACAGTGACACAGGGGCACAGGGGCACAGGGGCACAGTGACACAGGGGCACAGGGGCACAGGGGCACAGGGGCACAGGGGCACAGGGGCACAGGGGCACAGTAGCACAGGGGCACAGTGACACAGGGGCACAGTAGCATGGCGGCACAGTAGAATGGCGGTACAGTGGCACAGTGTTACAGTGGCATAGCAGCATGGCCAGCACAGTGACACAGGGGCACGGCGGTACAGTGGCACAGTGGTACGTACAGTGGCACAGCGGCAAGGCGGTACAGTAGCATGGTGGTACAGTGGTACAGTGGCATGGCGGTACAGTGGCACGGTGGCACAGGGGCATGGCGGTACAGTGGCACAGTAGCACAGTGGCATAGCAGCACAGTAGCACGGCGGTACAGTGGCACAGCGGCACAGTGGTATAGTGGCACAGGGGTAGAATTGCTGCCTTTTCGCATCAGAGATGTGGGTTCGATCCTGACTACAGGTGCTATCTGTACAGAGTTTACAAGTTCTCCCTGTGACCACGTGGGCTTTCTCCCTGTGCTCCAGTTTCCTCCCACGTCTCAATTACATGCAGGTTTGTAGGTTAATTGGCTTCTGTAAATTGTCTCTAATGTGCAGGATAGAACTTGTGTACGGTGATTGCTGGTTGCTGTGGACTCGGTAAGCCGAAGGGCCTGTTTTCAAGCTGTATCTAAACTAAACTAAACTGAATTAGGAATAGATCTAAGGCAATTGGTAAAAATGGCTGCAGGCAAGTTGAGGTGGGGGGGGGGGGGGGGGGGGGGGGGGGGGGGGGGTATATCATATAAATAATATAGGCACCTGGAGCTCAGTACCTTAAAGAAAGATGAATGCATTAGCCCCATTGTAGTTAAAAACCTTTTGTCATTCGCACTTGAAGCACTCTACCTAAGAAGAGTGTGAACTGTGAGCAGGAATCTGGGAGTAACCCAACCAGTTATTTATCCATTCCATGAGTTGCAAGGATTCCGGCTGTACCAATAACGTCTATGATTCTTTGATTCATTTACTAAATTCTAAGCATGTTCAGGTTCACATAAGTGCCTGCATTTCAATTCCGTCCCTTTCAGTATTAATTGCAGTTCTTTTTTCACCTGTGTTTTGTTTTAACAAGCTGCACCACTATTGTGGTTGTATTTATATGTATTCCAAATCTCTTCGGTCTTCCATCACATATTTCACAAGGAAGGTATGGTTTCCTTTTATTATTTACCAAAATATACAAGTTTAAATTTTCCAGTGCTGGGGTTTACTTGGTAATTATCAAATGAACCCCAGCACAGGAAATTTTAAATTTGTATATTTTGGTAGATAATTAAAGGAAACCACAGTCATTAGGTTATACAGAGTGGAAACATGCCCTTCAGTGCAACTCGTCCATGCCAACCAAGATGCCACATCTAAGCTAATCCCATTTTACCACATTTGGTCCATATCACTCTAAATCTTTCCTATCCAGGTGTCTGTCCATGTGTCTTTTAAATTTTGTTGTACCTCCCTCAATCAGCTCTTCTGGCTGCCTGTTCTATATACCCACCACAACAGTGATAAAAGTGCCCCTCAGGTTCCTCTTAAATCTTTCTCCTCTCACCTTAAGCCTTTGTTCTCTGGTTCTTGGCAATGGTAAAAGACTGTGCATTCACCCTATCAATTCCACATTATTTTATACAACTCTTTAAGATCATCCCTTAGTCTTCTGCACACCAGGGAATAAAGTCCGAGCTTGCCCAATCTTTCCCTATAGCTCAGGTCCTCGAGCCTTGGCAACATTCTTGTAAATCTTCTCCATGCTTTTTCCAGCTTAATGACATCCTTACTATGGCAGGGTGACCGAAACTGAACATAATATTCCAAATGCGGCCTCACAAACGTAGTGTACGACTGTAACCTAACATCTCAACTATATTCAATACCCTGACTGATGAAGGCCAACGTACCAAAAGTCTTCTATCATACCCTATCTACCTGTGATGCCAATTTCAGGGAACTGTGTTCCTGTACTCCTAGATCCCTCTGCTCTACAACACTCCCCAGGGCCCACTGTGAAGGTCCTGCCCTGGTTTCTAAAATGCAGCATTCCTAAAATGAAGCACCTCACACTTACCTGCATTAAACTCCATTGGTCATTCTTCAGCCTTCTTGCCCAGCTGATCAAGATCCTGCGGTAACTATCTTCACTGTCTACCATATCACTAATTTGAGTGTCATCTGCTAATCCATTAACCATTCCTTGCAGATTCTCATCCAAATTGTTGATATAAACCACAAAGAGTAATGGGCGCGCCACCAATCTCTGAGGCACACCACACCACGAGTTGCAGGCCTCCAGTCCGAAAAACAACCTTCCACCACCACCCTCTGCTTTCTTCCATGAACCAAATTCTGTATCTAGGTAGCTAGCTATCTCATGCAATCCAACCTGCTAGAGCAGCCGAATGCGAAAAATTATCAAAGACCAAGCTGAGGTCTATATAGACAATGCCTCCATCCTTGCCCTCTTCAAACTTCTTGGTTACATCTTCAAAAAGCTCAATCAAATTCATGAGATGATATTCCATGTATGAAACCATGTTCACCACCCTTATTATCCCTCAGAATCCTCTTCAGTAACTTACCTACCACACATGTTAGTCTCACTGGTCAAAGGTTCCCAGACTTTTCCTTTCAGGCCTTCTTAAATAGAAGCACAAGTTGTGTAAGTATGTACAATTATACCAAACACCATTTTTTCCATTTCTACCTTGACAGACAAAGTTTTTTAAATTATTCAGCTGTGATGTTTTAATTGTTGATGTAAGCTAATAATTTATTTGGTACCATTATCTAAGTCAATTTTAATCCAAATGTAAAATATAATTAAATGGTGAAAATTCTGAAATAAAACAGAAAATCAAACAACTTCTCTGCTGGTCAGGGGACATTTGTGGAGAAACATGGTTAATTTTTCAGGTTGATCCATCAGACATGAGAAAAGTTAGAGAACTTGAATCCACTGCACAGTTCAGAGAACTTTGCATCTTATATCAAGGAAATATAAATAAATATAAATATTGCTCTGACCAACACCAACCATTATGAAAAATTGGGATGGAACTGCTTATTTGGCAGTTCCGTAGGAAACCACCAGTTGGTTGCAGAGCGAGTGCCAATGTGTTGTGGACTTCCTTGTCTGTGCATTGCAACATAGAATTATCAGCATGTGCTGGTCAAATGGCAGTGCATTTGACGTCCCTAACTGATCTGAGGAACCAGATAAACTTTGTATCTAACCGTCATGGTGACGCAGCAGTGAAGTTGCTGCCTTACAGTGCTTGCAGCGCCAGAGACCTGAGTTCGATCCCGTCTACGGGTGGTGTTTGTACAGAGTTTGTACTTTTTCCCGGTGACCGCGTGGTTTTTTCTGAGATCTTCGGTTTCCTCCCACACTCCAAAGACTTACAGGTTTGCAGGTTAATTGGCTTGGGTTAGTACACTTGGTATAAGTGTAAATTGTCCCTAGTGTGTGTAGGCTTGTGTTAATGTGCGGGGATCGCTGGTCGGTGCAGACTCGGTGGGCCGAAGGGGCCTGTTTCTGTGCTGATTCTCTAAACCAAACTAAACTAAATTAAAACTCACCTGTATTTCAGCCGTTGGGGTTTTTTATAGCCCCATTTAGAAAAGTCTCTCGTGCTATAGGGCAGCAAGGCTACGGCTGTGCCATTATGCCACTCTGCATCTCCTGCAGAGGCTCCTGCAAACCTCTCAGCACCCTCTTCTCCCCCACTCCCCCCTCCCCTCTCCCCCCCTCTCCCCCCTATCCCTCCCTCCCTCCCTCCCTCCCTCCCTCCCTCCCTCCCTCCCTCCCTCCCTCCCTCCCTCCCTCCCTCCCTCCCTCCCTCCCTCCCTCCCTCCCTCCCTCCCTCCCTCCCTCCCTCCCTCCCTCCCTCCCTCCCTCCCTCCCTCCCTCCCTCCCTCCCTCCCTCCCTCCCTCCCTCCCTCCCTCCCTCCCTCCCTCCCTCCCTCCCCCATCCCCTCTCTCCACTCCCCCTTCCCCTTCCCCCTCCCACTCCCCCCTTCCCCTCCCCCCACTGCACCCCTCAACCACCCTTATCCCCTCCCTCCTCCCCCTCCTTCCCTCCCCCTCTCTCCCCCCTCCCTCCCTCCCCTAGGAGATAGATTTAATCTTTAAAATAACTAAAAATATAATACCAATTTCAATGAAACTTCTTCCATTAGCACCAAAGGGACGACGGTGAGTAAGGTGGGCCTAAAATTGGCATGCTATCATGTACCGTTTTGGCTGTAGTTCAGGAACAAACAAACAAACAAACGAGAGTTTTAGTATAGAGATGGCTTATCAGCCTATCAAGTCTATGCCAGCTCTCCCATTCCCTCATATTTCTCTAATGTGACCATTATTAACTCCCTCTTCCTCTGATTCTTCTTCAAACTACCCACCTACATTAGTGACAATTTACAGTACCCATTTAACCTTCGGGCATGTCCTTTGGATGTGGGAGGAAACCAGTTCACCAATGTCACTGGGCGATGACGCAAACTCCTCACATACAGCACTGATTGAACCTGGGTCTCAGAAGCTGTGGCACCCCTGAACCACCTCAGGTGCTCAACAGGCTAATGGGCATCGCAGATGGACACAAAATACTGGAGTAACTCAGTGGGACTGAGCATCTCAGCATCTGCTGGAGAGAAGAAATGGGTGACGTTTTGGGTCAAGACCCTTCTTTACAGAAACAACACCTATTCCTTCTTTCCAGAGATGCTGCCTGTCCCACTGAATTACTCCAGCATTGTGTGTCTATCTTTGGTGTAAACCAGCATCTGCAGTTCCTTCCTACACATAATGGGCATTGAAAACTGATTCCAGTCGGGTGATGCTTCTGTTGCCGTTCTTACGTCTTCCCTGCAGCATGTGCAAATGTTTACGCAATCGCATGCTGTCAAAAATGTAACTCAGATCTGCTGTCCAAAGGATTATGTGCCTTCTTGCATGTCCCTTGACATATGGCCACTGAGATGAGAGGTGCGCAACTTTATGTCTTCTCGTGAGTTCAGAAACACACTGAACCTGCTACTCCAACGCTCAAATTATTTACAAACCATGTAATTACCTGCATGTACATCTAGACTATCTTTAATGAGTGGCATAGTGCCACAGCCATAGCCTTGCTGCCCTATAGCGCCAGAGACCCCAGTTCAATCCTGACTAAGGGGCAGTCTGTACGGAGTTTGCACTTTCTCCCTGTGACAGCATGGATTTCCTCCGGGTCCTACGGATTCTGCCTATATTCAAAAGACGTAGTAATCAATGGTCAGCGTGGACTTGGTGGGCCGAAGGGCCTGTTTCCACACTGTATCACTAAAACTAAAACTAAACTAAACTAAGTCTGTGTGAAATTTGTGCATTCTTCCTGTGACCAGAAACCCTTCCGGTTTCCTCCCACATCCAAAAATTTGGGCAGGTAGATTTATTATCTCAGTTTCTTCCGACATCCACAGATCAGTGGTAGATTAATTATCTACTATAAATTGCCAGTAATGTAGATGGGTTGCAGAAGATCTGGGAAGTAGTGAGAAATCTCAGGGTGAATAGGTGTGAGAATGGTACTCAAAGAAATATGGTTTGATGGGCTGTGTTGTAAGGGTATATTATCACATTGGTGATTGTAGGAGATTAATATGTGCAAATTGCTTGCTGCTAGATTAAAAAAAATAATTGCTTTAAAGCACAGTTTTGCATAGAGTCATAGAGTCATAGATTGATACAGTGTGGAAACAGGTCCTTTGGCCCAAACTCACCCACACCCGGCCAACAATGTCCCAGCTACTCTCGTCCCACTTTGCCTGCGCTTCGTCCATAACCCTCCAAACCTGTCCTATCCATGTACTTATCCAACTGTTTCTTAAACGACGGGATAGTCCCACCCTCAACTACTTCCTCTGGCAACTAGTTCCATACACCCACCACCCTCTGTGTGGAAAAAGTTACCCCTCGGATTCCTATTAAATCTGTTCCCCTTCACCTTGAACCTGTGTCCTCTGGTCCTCGATTTCCCTACTCTGTGTAAAAGACTCTGTGCATCTACCCGATCTATTCCTCTCATGATTTTGTATACCTCTATAAGATCTCCCCTCATCCTCCTATGCTCCATGGAATAGAGACCCAGCCTACTTAACCTCTCCCTATAGCTCACACCCTCTAGTCCTGGCAACATCCTCGTAAATCTTTTCTGAACCCTTTCAAGCTTGACAATATCTTTCCTATAACATGGTGCCCAGAACTGAACACAATATTCTAAATGCAGTCTTACCGACGTCTTATACAACTGCAACATGCCCTCCCAACTTCTATACTCAATTCTCTGACTGATGAAGGCCAAAGTGCCAAAAGCCTTTTTGACCACCGTATATACCTGCGACTCCACCTTCAAGGATCCATTCACGTACTCCAAGATCCCTCTGCTCTACAACACTACCCAGAGGCCTACAAACTGTGTAGATTCTACCTTTGTTCAACGTCCCAAAATGCAACACCTCACACTTCTCTGTATTAAATTCCATCAACCATTCCTCCGCCCACCTGGCCAATCGATCCAGATCCTGCTGCAATTGTTCACAACCATCTTCACTATCTGCAAAACCACTAACTTTTGTATCATCAGCAAACTTGCTAATCTTGCCCTGTATGTTCTCATCCAAATCATTGATGTAGATGGCAAACAGTAACGGGCCCAGTTACTGTTCTTAAATATCTTTGGGTTCTAGAGGGCAGGGTTGTGGGCTCAGAAGATACTGCCCAAGGTCTGTGGGCTGTCCCCAGCTCAATCTGGACACAACTGAATGAGTGGCATAACCTGCCCAGTCCTCAGCCTCAGCAAAAGTAAGTCAAGGTGGATGAGTCTCCAGAATAGTGAGTCTGGGTGCAGGATGACATAATGGGTTAGGAAAACATAATGCTTCTACTGACACATGTGGCATTATCTTGAAGAAACTCCAACCTACTAACATGGTCAATAATATTTACAGAGCATTGAATCTCTTGAACCTATAGACAATAGTCAAACTAATAACAATATATGTCGGTATAGAGTTTATTTGTAAGAACATAGCAAAATGTTTTTGCAGTCAATTCAGAAATGTGTAGTTTAATCAACCACCAAGAGATATTTGGTATATAAAAGCTCACTATTAAAATATTAGTGCCCAGCCATCTCTATATAATTAAAACTACATAATTACTAAATTACTCTCTTCTTTGAGCCATGTAAATGTAGGCCAGAATATTTAATTATCTGGTTTCATTAACTAAATACCCAAGTGTGCAGTTTAAAAAAATACTCAGATGGGATGAGGTTAAGAGGACAGATTCGCAAAACTCTAATCAAAATACAATACAATACAATACAATACAATACAATACAATACAATACAATACAATACAATACAATACAATACAATACAATACAATACAATATATCTTTATTGTCATTGTACAGGGGTACAACGAGATTGGGAATGTGTCTCCCATACGATGCAATAATTTAATTAGCTAGTCAGTATTAATTTAAACAACCCAATGAAACAAATTGTAACAGTTTTAAAACAGAATAAAGTGCAAGTAGATCTGTGCTGGTTCACTGTGCGATGTGACCATCCGGCTCAGCAGGACCGGTTCATAGCAGCTATGGCCCTGGGGATGAAGCTGTTCCTGAGTCTGGAGGTGCAAGCGTAGAAGGCCTTGTATCGTCTGCCATATTGCTGTTCACTAAATCCAGATGCAAATGTTCTGTTTTATTAACTACTAACATGAAGAATCAACTTTATCATATTTGTCAGATTAATTTCTAATACAAATGATCAAGTATGCCAGACCTTTGACTGTGCAGCATGGTGTTAATTAACATACATCCTATTTCATTATATGCATATTTGCACAATTAATTAAAGAATATAAGAGTTGGCTCAGGGGAACCTGGAACTCATCAGTTCAACTTGCTGCCTGTGGTAACACATTACATGAGTCATTTCTGCTGCCAGGGCAAAAGATATCTCCATACTGTCATTATCTGTGTTATTTTTCTGGCAAGTTACAGTAACAAGTTAAATATTCATTAACAGTACTGCGTGTGTTATCTTCATTGCAATGTTTTGTTCACTGAGAGAAAACTGATCTATTCTAAAAAAAGGAAAATGCTGCTTGTGACAGGCATTCAAAGTGAAGTGAGGACAAAATCCCTGGCCATCTCAAATTAGACCAGTCTTCTTGCTGGTGGTGGCCAGTTGTATGACTTTATTGCTCCTTTTGCAACTACTCCACAACTAGATACTGCATCTTTGGTTTACCATCTAACCCTGTCCATGCAAATTACTTGCAGTCACTCAACTTGGTATTTTAATGAAAACAACTTTAATAACTATTTGCATAAGCAAGAAGGCAATCATTATGTGCAGTCCTTTGCATTATTATATGAACAATGATTACTGCAACAAGTGAAGGTTCAAGCATGTGAAATAAAAGTAGAAGTCTGCTCAGACCCTTAAGCCTGATTTCAATTAACTGAGACTGATTGGTCTAATTTTAACCGTGGTGCCACATTTCTGTCCACTCACAGTAACCTTTCAGTCCCTTGCTTATCGTAACCATCTATCTTTGGCTTAAAAGGGTCAAAACTCTGTTCCTTGAGAAACAGAGTTTCCAAAGACTCATGACTCTCTGTGAGAGAATACAAATATCACTCATCCCTGTTTTAAATGAGTGAGCCCTGATATTAAAGAAAAATATTCCTTCATTCTAGATTCTTCCCCAAGAGAGAACATCCTTTCTGCATCCACCTAGATAAGACCACTCAGGGTCATATATGTTTCAAGTCTGTTCTTGCTCTTGCAAACTCTCGTGGATACAAGAGTAAACTGCCAAACCTTTTATCAGTTGTAGACCTGCTTATTCCATGTATTAATCCCGTCATACTTCTCTCATTTGCTTTCAAGTATATTAGCATTTTTCCTTAATTAAGATCAATACTGTACATTCTAGAAATGGTCTCACTTGTGACCTGTGCCCCATATTATTCAACATAATTTCATCACTTTGTATTTAAATCTCTAAGCAATAAACAATAACATTCTGTTGTTAACTTTCTTCATTATTTTGCAAAGTGCATATTAACCTTTTAGTTCAAAGAGTTAACAGACGCAGATAACAAGGTAATGTTTACTGCAGATACTTTGTTTACAAAAAAAAAGCCACAAAGTGCTGGGGTAACTTATTGGGTGAGGCAGCATCTCTGGAGAACATGAAATTCTCCAGAGTCTGAAGAAGAGTCCCAACCCAAGACGTCACCTATCTATGCTTCCTGGCCTATTGAGTTACTCCAGTACTTTGTATGATTTAATGTTTATTGAGAGTAGCAAACGGGAATATCCTGCAAATTAAGGATCTCCCATTGATTTGTTATTAAACTAATTAATTAAACTAAATTTTGCTGGAACCCTATTTGAAGTGAACTATTAAATCTTCTGCCAATCTACCAGTTGAGTGGCCTCTCATCTAAATTCCAATATATCTTTGAGCTAGACACCAATCTTGCCATTTACAGAATTGAGCAAAGCCACTGTAAAAGCATTTAAAATCATACCAGCCAGTCTGGAAACCATCAACCAATACCTGTTAGCGCTGCTGCCTTGCAATTCCAAGGGCCATGTTTCATCCTGACCTCAGGTACTGTCTGTGTGAAGCTTGAACAGTCTCCATTTGGAACATCGGGATGTCTAGCAGGTTGTCCAGCTGCCTTCCATATCCCAATGACATGTTGGAAATTAATATGGTAAGTTACCCCTTAGTATAAGCAAGTGGCAAAAAAATAAGCAAAGGTAGTTTGAGAATAGTGTGAGATTTAGACCGATAAGGATGGGGAAATGGGACAGATTGGATTGCTCTGTTGAGGTTGGCCATGCAACCATTCACTAACTGGTTCTACTACTTCTTTGCATTAAAAAAAGGTGACAGACCATTGTCTAGATGAAAGGAACTGCAAGATATATCAAATTCTAAGTACAAATACTCCATCAATGACCTTATAACAATGGTCCATAGTTTCATTCTCCCTCAAAAAATCAGATGTCCCTGAGCCATATCTGCACATGTCAGCTGCTTCAATCAGGGAACATACGATATGAATGAAAGTGGAATTGTAGCCAAGACCCCCAAACCGTGAAACATACCACTTCAGTAGGTTGATGCAAATCTGTTGTGGGAAACTCATCCCTGTGCATTTCGGGAGAACATTGAGTGAATTGGAGGCCTGGATATTCAGTGTTTGGCTTTTCAGGTTACAAAAAATAACGTGGTTGAATGGTGCTTATTCACAAGTGTAAGTAAGCTGTGTCTTTTTTGCAGAACAACTGGCTTTGTGTTAGGAATCTGTAGGCTCAGGTTCCACTCATGGGGATTCAGTACTAAAACCCCACCTGACTTTTCAGTACAAAATTGAGGGGTAGCTGCAAGAGTGTGGGTGCCACCCTTGGGAAGAGAGTACGGTGAGATTCTATGTCCTCTCTCAAGTAGAAGGCATTTCATGCATTAATTCAA
Organism: Rhinoraja longicauda; assembly: GCF_053455715.1. Classification (NCBI taxonomy): domain Eukaryota; kingdom Metazoa; phylum Chordata; class Chondrichthyes; order Rajiformes; family Arhynchobatidae; genus Rhinoraja; species Rhinoraja longicauda. The sequence goes on along the minus strand of NC_135954.1, from coordinate 63,930,192 downwards.
TGGAGAGTGGAATAGTAGCATTGGCCTGGCAAACATGTATTCCTCAACCAATACTAAAAGCCACTTATCTGGAGTTTATCATACTGTTATGCACAAATTAGCAGCTGTATTCCCTACAATATCTACACATCAAAGGCACATCATTGACTGCAAAGTGCTGGAAAGGATGTGAAACAATAATAGAAATGCAGGTCTTTCTCTTGTTTTAATGCCAGGATATCTCAATTAGCTCAATAATTTCTATTTTTGATAAGCTAATTCAGCTAAAGCCAGGAATTAACTTGCAGCTAACCAGATCTACATGGCTTGCTATTATAGTACTAGCAAGGCATTTGACAAGGACCCCTTTGTGAGGAGGGGGGATGGAGCAGGATGGGAATGGAATGGGTGAGGTGGGTATAGGGGAGGAAGAAGGGGGTATGGGGGGGGAGGGGGGGTCGAGTAGGCAAGGAGGGGTGGGGGAGGAGGAGGGGGATTGAGTGGGTGAGGGGAGATGGGGGTGGGAGGAGGGGGGGTCAAGTGGGTGGAGGGGAGGGTGGGGGTAGGAGGGGAGTGGGGGTGGGGGGAAAGGAGAGAGTGGTGGAGGTGGGGGATGGGTGGGGGAGGAGGGGGAGGGTTGGGGGAGGAGAGAGTGGGGGAGAGTGGGGTTGGGGGGAGGGGGTCGAGGGAGAGTGGGAATGGGGGAGGAGGGGTGGGGGGGAAGGGGACAGTGGGGGGGCAGGGGAGGATGGGGATGAGGGGGTTGGGGGTTGGGGTAAGAGAGGGTGGGGGAGAAGGGGACAGTGCGGGGCAGGGAGAGTGGGGGTGGGGAAGAAGGGAGAGTGGGGGGAAGGGGTGGGGGGAGAATGGAGTGGGGGTGGGGGGGGAATGGGGGGCTGGGGGAGGAGAGCGTGGGGGAGAGGATGGGGGAGGAGGGGGCGGGGGAGGAGAGAGTGGGGGTGGGGGTGGGGGAGAGAGTGGGGCTGGGGAGGAGGGCAGGGTGGGGTGGGGAGGTGGGAAGAGTGGGGGTGGGGGAGTGGGGGTGAGGAGGAGAGTGGGGTGCGGGCAGAGAGAGTGAGGATAAAAGGAGAGGAGGGAGGTGGAGGTAAGGGGAGGGGATGGGGAGAGGGAAATGGGAGTGGAGGTAGGGCTGGGTGGAGTGGGGGTAGGGGAGGGGCAAGTGGGGGAGGGGCAAGTGGAGGTGGGGGCAGGGGAGGGGCAAGTGGGGGTGGGTAGTGGGGATGGAGTGGGTCAGTAGGGGGAGGAGAGGGATATGGGGGATTGAGTGGGGAGGTTGAGGGTGTTACACCAATATAGGAGAGGCTTTGGGTCTAGGGCTCACTCACTCACACCCTCTCCCCTCTCTCTACGAGGAATGGGCCCAACGGGTCCACTTTGTCTAGTTTATCATTGCATTGATAGGGAACGAACAAAGGAGGACCTGGCATGGGGGGACCACCATGAGGGAGGGGGAAGAGCAACGGAGACCAGGCATGGGAGGAATCGCTGTGAGAGGGGGTAGAATAATGGACAATGCAGGACCCAGTGTGGGGGGACTGCCAAGAGGGAGGGGGGAGGGAGGAAGAACAAAGGGGAACTGGCACGGGGGGAGGGGAGGCATTTGTAACTTTCCAAGTGCCGTTTAAGGGCGATTATTTGCTTACCTTGGCAAGGTAAGCAAGCAAAGAATGTCACTGTGACCTGTCACATGTGACAATAAAGTATTCAATCAACCATTCAAAAATGTGGAAGGTAAGTTCAAGTTCATCTTGAAAAAACATTTTCTATGTTTTTATGTTTCTATGTTTCTATAAATATAAAATGTTTATTTGAAAGAGCTCAGCTCTACATGGTAGGAAGGTCAACAACCTGTTGTCCAAAACAGTGATAATTACTGGTGGGCTGGTTATATATAAAGACTTACTAATGACTGGGATTCTCAATCTGCAGGTAACGTCCCAATTTCCCACCATAAACAATTGGCCAGGATTTTGTTGGTAAATGCTTACATTAATGTTCTATGAATCTGGTCTCAGATCAGGAACCTGGTTAGGCTTACCTTAGGATTTGTAAACCATTGATTTTGATGGCGAGGCTTTGACAAAAAAAACAACCCAATGGACATTGCATCATTTAATTTTATGTTTATTTAATTTCATGTTCTTAACTGTTGAAAAGCATATTTAGCTGATAGTGGCATTCATTTTTTAAATGTAATAATTATTTAATCGGCAATTGTCATTGGAGGTCAGTGATATTCTGACATCTTTGACAAGCAGCAGAGCTGAGGGTGTGACTTTGTAGTCCTAAGGGTCTATTCTTATCCATCTCCCCCACCTTTAAATGATGTCTTCGGGTCTCTTTCAATGACAAAACAATAGCTTCCAAATGCTATTTTAAAAGTAATCTAAAAAATTGGAAACCTGAATATTGTTTCATTCTTTTAGAATATTTCTATCCCAGAAACACAAAAACCCTGAATTTGTTGTATCTTTGCTCAATGATATATCAGCAATATTGACAGACAGGCCATTACCATCTGCTCGAAAGCTTGCATGAATTGCTTTCGAGGCTCTGCTTGTGCCTACTCTACTAATAGGGGTGTCACCCAAAGTTACAGTCTAAAGCAACTCAACCATAACTGAAATGTTACAAGGCATGAAATTCACAAGCAGGTCTGAGATATTTCTCCATTACTGCCCTGCTGAAATTCATATCATAAGAATGGGATCTTAACAGTGTCATGAGTCTACGAGATGTGTAGTTAATTGTGCAGCTGTAGGAACAACCTAAGAAATAAAAACAAATGTATGTGCAAAATCTGCAGAAGGTATTGGGATAAATCAGGGAGCTAGATTATATTGCATTTTTTTTTACTGAAGTCTCTAAGTCTTTCAGTTGCCACTCACATCTTTATGAAAAACAATTCTACAATTAGATTGGATTTGGAGGTTTTGTGTTCATTCTTCTGATTCTGAGAACAAATTATACGTATATCCATACTTCAGAATGATGCATGTTTGTTTGGTGATTGAGCAGCCATCAAAACCTTGGTTCGATTTTGCAGTACTAACCAGAAACTCATAGCTACTTGAGTCATTCGCCAACAATGCAATATCAGCTAGAAATATCAGGTACTATATCTGAGGTGAGTACTGATTTCCAAAACCCTTCGACTTCAAATAAATTGGCATAAGCTGATTGTGGGAGAAGAAAAGAGAGCTTGAATGCATGGTATGGGACAACCTCCAAAGAAATATTAACTCTTGAGTGGTGCAAGGTTTTTTTCAACCACTAAATTCTTAGACATGTTTATTTTCCCTGCGAGCCTTTATTGTATAGTAATACGTAGAAGTTGAAAACTTGCTGAGCTATAAAACATCTTCTAATTACTGTCCTTTCAGTGAATGTATAAAGGAAGTTATATTTCTGTTACTCATGCAAAAATACTGCTGCAACTCTGAATCGCAGTATAATTTACATTACAAATTACCAATTTAAAAATGGTTGATGCAAGACAGTAATACTTAGTTAAATACCACTAAGGATACCATTTGAATAACTGCATGAAATGTATACATAGCTCTCTTCACATTTATTTGGGGAATATTTTCTGTCCTACATTCTAATGTTGTGACATCCTTTACCCTGGCCAAAAGCAGGAAGCGTTTTAATTTTATACTTCTTTCATCATTTCTATGCTTAATTATGAAATTATTATCTGGTGTCAAGGAGCAGTATTGGCTGAGTGAAACAATGCATTTGTAATACCCATGTTATTACCCTTATCTAAAACTTGCTTTTTCCATGTAACTATTCCAATAGTGTGTGCACCATCAAGCAAAATGTACAAGTGGGCCTTGTTCATTGAAAGTTAATAGAATATAGATTGTAGTGATATCAAAAGTGTTATGACTTTCTGAACACTGGGCACTTTAAATTGCAAGAATTTTCCAAGGTTAAAATATGTATTCAAACTGCAGGGAACATTTTCTTCATAGCTATTCTTCAACATTAACAAAGAAAATCATACAAGGGGAGCAAGACTGCAATTTTAAAATAGTAGCATTTCTTGTATTTGAATACTTATGCATCCATTTTGTATTGAAACGCTTTTGTCCACAGCCACGTGTGAATTTGTGAAGCGGAAAATAGAAAAGGAAATAGTGAAAATCTTAACCGCGGATTAGTTAGTTCTGTCAGTGAGATTACCATTTGACCAGGCCGTTCACAGTAGAGTTAATAAGAAGGCTGAGGCAGACATTGAAACATTAGATTCTGAAAAATGGACAGAGTTATGAAGACCCAAAGTAATAAATTGAAAATTCAGAAAATACAATTATTGCTTACCTACAAATTCTTTCGCTTTGGAAGTAATGTGTATATCAAAAAAGTTGTTTTTCCTCAGGCCTATTCAATAAATGAACGTTCCACCAGGACTCTTACATTGAGTATCTTTGAAATGGGTTTTGTATTGATTTTTGTAACTACCCTGTTAGATGACGTTATCCCTAAGCGTGTCATTTTCAGATGGGTCCGCCCGGAGCAGGTCATTGAGGTGATAACTGTCATTCAGTGCGACAGAAAAGCAATCATAGGTTTTTCATTACTTACTGTTTTCCCTGCAAGTGGGATCACTTGACATATTATGGCTTCTGTGATTTAGTTCCACACTGAAATTAAGTGCTGGAATATCAAACTGTAGGTTTAGAAAATAAACCTGATGTCAAGAAATCAAATGCCTCATAGGCCAGAACAGTGAGTCTGTGGCAGTGAAGCCAACAGAGCAAACTTATAATGGTGTAACATTAAGGCTAAGCCAGCTTTCTCACCTGCTGCCATGAAGAAACCCTTTCATCAGTTTCAGGGATGAATAGATTATTTTTAGTTTGCCAAAGCAAGAGGCGCTATCTATTTTCTACGATCCAAATCGGCTTTAAAATTGATCAAATACACTTGACGGCCGTCATGTCCGCCATGCTCTTCGAGTCCCTCTTCAGGTTTTATAAAATATTTTATAGCTAAGGAAAATGGATGAACAATAATTACTCAGAAACATCATTGCTTGCATATTGATTTCATGTAAAACAATATCCAAATATCCAGTATCAAAGTTGGATTTTTTTTCATTCAGTAACAACTTGCAATAATATAGTACTTGTAATAAAACATCCCAATGCTTTTCACAGGAGCTTTATCACACAACATTTTACACTGAGATAAAAGTTTATATATTCTTTCAGTATATTATGAGGTTTTTTTGTTTGGCTGCACATAATTGATTAAATACAAATATACATTAAACATAAAATATTGCTAAAACAAAATGATTTCAGAAATGATTCCTGATTGTTAAGCCTTCAAGATGCGTTAAAAAAAAGCATTGGAAACATTTATGTGGAGCTTTCTTGTTGCCAGCAGTGATGATACTGGTCATCATTGACTAGATTTTCAGACTGCTCTTGGAGTTTTTGAGGGAATTACTTAGCTCACATCCTCATACTCCTACATCATAGATCATTCAGACAATTAAATCTGCACAATGTGGCTTTAATTATCATAAATTTATATTAACATCAGTATAACAACTCTGCCAAAAATATATGTTGTCTCTGTTTAATAAAACAATAGGTCTAAAAACTGAGCTGTTCAGGAGTGTTTAATAGGATTAGCACTGTATTTCTTCTGAATATATCTAGACTTTTTTACATGACATTAAAATGGTTTTTGTGTAATTTAGATGCTCAGAGGATTAAGTTAATAAATGTTTTAGACCATTAAAATACCGAGTCTACCAGCCTGGTGTGCTGCAATCGACCTGTTTGCATTAGTTAGATTCAATCCAAGTTGTTTTTATTTCGCAGTAGCAACAGCTACAATTCAATTGTAGTTGGGAGCTAAATCATTCAATTTCATGAATATGTTCTTATCCTGTGGTGAATGCAATTTTTATTTACATGCAAACCCCCTAAAATTCCAGTTTATCTACTGACAGTATCATTTCATCTGGCTTGTGATTTTGTGGCACAGCTCACTGTGTGCTCCTGGGAGTGGCTAAGATGCTTGATTGCACCCTAAGGTAGTCTATTTCCAAGCCGTTTCCCAGTGGGCTCGTAAGGTTTACTACCAAAGCAAAGAGTTGCTCTGTGAACCAATCCGTCAACATAACACACAGATGGCTTCAAATATTAGTTCTATTAATTTGGAACCTATAAAATCTAAATGGGCGTTGAATTTGCTCCTGGAGAAAGTCCAAAAATTACGTCGGTATCAATGTTTAATACTCCCTTGTAGCACAGCCATTTTGTTGCTTTTGGTTTGGACAGATTCTGCTGAATATAAAGGCTGATTGAATGAGATTACAAGAAACTATTTGTTGAAAAGTGTACATTGGAATCATTTTGTTGAATGTGTCTTTGGCCTATTGAAAAACAGAAGATAAAGGATGACTGCACCTTTTAGTGTGATCCTCTGGTTTAGCGCCTCATTTCAAACAGTCAGGTTTTGGGATCAGTCAGGCAAGACCTCTAATATGGTTTGACAGATTAAGGCCTGTGAATTTAGTTTAGTTTAGAGATACAGTACGGAAACAGGCCCTTCGGCCCACCAAGTCTGTGACGACCAGCAATCCCCGTACATTAACACTGTCCTACACAGACTAGGGCTAATTTACAATTATATCATGCCAATTTACCAACAAACCTGTACATCTTTGGATTGTGGCAGGAAACTGAAGATATCGGAGAACACTCACACGGTCAAGGGAAGAATTAATAATCAATATGATGGCTCCCACAGTTTTTGAACGCTAATTCAATCTTTCTTAATCATATATTTTTATCACATTATAAATGACATTTTCAGATTTACCCAAAGTCCTTCAGATTCAGGTCATTATGCAAAAACTGTAGAAGGGATTAATGGGTTGTGAACACTTACCTTTTGTCAGCCCCATCTACTCAGTCTAGCTCAAAGCCTTCTACTGCAGTCATGCAATAAGACCCAGTCATTGAAAGCAGCAACTAGGGTTCAAGCACTGGATCCTAAGGCTCCACCCCTCGACTGACTTGGTGGCCTTTGTGTAATAAACAAGAGACATTGAAAAAAAGTCCAAAATAACATAGATTTTTAAAAAATACTTCAAAATAAATTAACTTGAAAGCACATATAAGTATTGGAAATTGATTAAGTCATTAATGAGAAATGAAAATCAAATTTAAAAAGCTCTTTCTTATCCAGGAGGACACAAAATGCTGGAGGAACTCAGCAGTTCAGGCAACATCTCTGGAGAACATGGATAGGTGATGTTTTGGGTCAGGACGCTTCTCACGAAAGGACACAAAAGGACACAAACACTGCCAAACTGCATATGATGGTGTAGAAACAAGGAACTGTAGATGCAATAAAAGGACACAAAGTATTGGCATAACTCAGCAGGTCAGGCAGAATCTCTGGACCCAAACCGTCACCTATCCATACTCTCCAGAGATGCTGCCTGAACCATTGAAATACAATACTACTTTGTGTCCTTTTGTGTAAACTGGCATTTGCAGTTCCTTGTTTCTACATCTTCTTATCTGGTTTGGCAATGTGTTTCAAATGAATGCATCAATGATGCCGTCCACCCAATACATGCAGCTCTGATTTCTGTCCCTGGACCTAATGCTTCCATCTCACCACTGACTTGTTATTGGTGTCCGCAATGGAATATACAAGGAAAGGAGTCATAGAAAAAGGGGCTTGCACACTGCAGTGGTGTTCTAAGGAGCCATTGACTGAAGAGCAGCTCATTGAATCTAATCAGTACAAACAAATTGAATGCATTAACAAAAACGGTAGACTTGGCACTTTGACATTGGTGTACTAAGTTGCGGTGTGGTTTAGTTGAGGACTGCCATCTGGGTCACAGAGTACAGGATTATTTTTGCGGCTCTGGTGAGGAGTGCATCTCTGGAGCATGGCAGCATGATTTGTCATTTACTTTGAGCAGCCTCATAATTGTCCATCACTCACATTTATACCTCCAAAATCTTCCAACCTAAGATGGCATTTGTGATCTATTCATGTTACAGAATTGCGGCACAGTGGTGCAGCGGTAGAGTTGCTACATTATAGTACCAGAGACCCACATTTTTTCCTGACTATAGGTGCTGTCTGTCATTCTCACTGTGACCGCATGGGTTTCCTCTGAGTGTTCGAGTCTCTTCCCACATTCCAAAGACATGCAGGTTTGTTGATTAATTGGCTTCTGTAAATTGTTCCTAGTGCGTAGGATAGAAATAGTGTATAGGAAAATAACTGCAGATGCTGGTACAAATCGAAGGTATCACAAATTGCTGGAGTAACTCAGCAGGTCGGGCAGCATCTAGGAGAAAAGGAATGGGTGACGTTTCAGGTCAAGACCCTTCTTCAGACTGAAGAAGGGTCTCAATCCGAAACGTCACCCATTCCTTCTCTCCTAGATGCTGCCTGACCTGCTGAGTTACTCCAGCATTTTGTGATACCATAGAACTAGTTTATGGTGATCGTTGGTCAGCGTGAGCTTGGTGGAACGAAGGGCCTGTTTCCACACTGTATCTCTAAACTAAACTAAATTAAATGATATTGCTGAGAACTGTTGCTATAAGGAATCAACAGCTCTGGACACCAAGCAAGGCATTTTGAAATGGGCAGGTCACATTTCCAGTGATAATGAGGCTGTAAGATCACCAACCGTATTTCGAGTCTTTTAATCTCAGGAAAAAAAATTATCAATGAAAATTGAAGACATTGTTGAAGCACTCAAACCAATATCTAGTGTCCAGAATACCTATATGTTTCAGGCAATGTTCCTTGTGTGATCTAATCCTATGTCATGAATACAGTAGCAATTGCTTTTTTAGGAAGAAGCTGATGAGAACCAAGTCAACACTCACCTGTTTTCTCAGATGGTAGAACAAAATATGTCACTCAAGTTGGCACGGATAATAGAATAAAAAATGCTTGTTAGGTAAGCTCTCTAGTGTTTATAGGGCAGTGCCTCAACAAGGGGAAAATGTCTGGAGTGGTTAAAATTGGTGAGAAAAACAAATCTGAATAAATAATGCCACAAGATACTGCAGATGCAGGAATCCTGAGCAAAATACAAAGTGATGGAGAAACTCAATGGGACAGGCTGCATTTAAGAAGGAATGGACAGATGGCATTTTGGGTCAGGACCCTTCTTCAGCCTATATCTGATGTGGTCTAGAGCAGGTTTTAGTAGATGGGGATTGGCTGGTTCTACGGTCGAGGAAGAAACGGAGGGCTTCAAGATTTTAGTAGATGGGGATAAGGTCTATATCAGAGGAAATAATGTGTTCACATTATTGTGAGAAAGCTCATAAAGAAGTGAAGAGATCCAATATAGAAATTCATGCAAACAGAAAAAATCGTGGAAAACCAGAATACTGTTGTGAATAGGTGGTTGTTTTATTTAAGTCTACTTCAAAGCCCATCTAACTGTTTCAAATCCCTTGTTTTGCTAACAGAACATATTTTACTTCCATTTTTTAAAATTATATCAGTAACCTTCCACTTGAGAAACAATATCTTGGTTTTATAGACAAATCTCTCAAGAAGGCATCAGCAACAATTCTTGGGATAAATTAGCATAAGCAAATACATTTAAGTAAATCTGGAATGGTGGAAGATGAAATACGGCTCATAAGGATATGTTGAAAGTTAGAAAAGATGGAGCTCATGTGGCATATGAGCATGATTAACCCAAACAGCTTATTATTCTATTTTTAATTTGAGTCTAGTTTATTGCCATGTGTATCAAGGTACAGTGGGAAGCTTTTGTTGTGTGCTAACCAGATAGTGGAAAGACAATACATGATTACAAATTAACCATCCACAGTGTACAAATACATGATAAATGGAATAATGCGAATAAAGTTTAGTGCAAGATAAAGTCAGTAAAAATCTGTACAGATTTACAAAGCTATGCTCATAACGTTTGTGCATGTGAATGGGATGAGAAGAGGTTAGAAGACAAGGTGAGGGAATTATATTTGAACACAAATTCATCTAGAAAATTAGCTTCTTACTAGATTGAAACAAGACTGCTACTTTATTAATCTGACCAATTATCTTCTGACACTTTATGTTCATTTTGAATCTATATACTAAAACTCTTGTTTGTTTGTTCCTGAACTACAGCTGAAACAGTAGACGATAGCGCAACAATTTTAGGCCCACCTTACTCACTAATGGAAGACGTTTCTTTGAAATTGGTGTTATATTTTTAAAGTTATTCACATTTTAAAGTTTAAATCTATTTCCTAGGGAGGGAAGCGGGAGGAGAGAGGATAAGGGGGGTGGAGGGGGGGAGGATGGGGGGAGGGGGGAAGATGGCGGGGACGGGGGAAGATGGCGGGGACGGGGGAGGGGGAGATGGCGGGGGCGGGGGAGGGGGGAGGGGGAGAGGGGGGAGGGTAGGGGGAGAGGGTAGGGGAGACGGAGGGAGAGGGGAGGGGGTAGAGGGGAAGGGGAAGGGGGGAGGAGAGGGTGCTGCACCAATGCAGGAGAGGTTTGGGCCCAATGGGTCCACTTGGTCTAGTAGCTCACTAAAATCGTGATCGACCAGCTATGACCTATTGTGTTTAAAGCTTTTTTTCCCCTAATTCTGACTAAATTCAGCTTTGTGCAAATGTTTTCTTGTAGTTAGAAACGCTGGTCAGGAACAGGCATTTATCCCCTCTAATGATTGGAAATTGTGCATATAATGTGAAACTTTGACTATGTACATGCATATTATGCCAGTACCATAAACAAATTGCATGAAGTTCCTGCCAAAGACCATCAAAGTTAAACACCTGTGAATGGGCTGGAGGTAGAAAGCTTGTGGGAGCATGCCCAGAATCTTCTAAATAAATGACAATTGCTTGGATGATCAAAATCGGGGGGAAAATCTATCTAAATAATATTAGCAAATCCTAAAGCCAGTTGACCTCATATGTGCTGCACAGCTTTGTCACCTTTTAAAAAATATATTGCATTTTTAGGAATCAACAATAACCTTAAAAATTGTTGGGCTTCCTCCAACCTCCATCATCTCTCTCTCCCTCACTCCCTCCCTCCATCCTCATATTCCGAGCATAATTCCAGTGACATGATGTACTTTGTCCTCAAGCCATATCAGAATGAAGCAAGTATGTGATGAACACCTGTGACCTATGTGAGCACAGTTCAATCATGTGAATTTCAGCCCTTGCATAGCCCAGGGATGTACCCATGGGGAAGAGATGGAGTGGTGACTGGGTGCAGCAAGAGTGGACATGTGGCAGTTGCTTTTGCACACTGAAGAGCTCTCTGCCTTTTTACAACAAAGCAGGATTTTATAGCAATGTCAAATTTTATGACTTTTTAGATCATTGGAAAATATTAGAAATTCTACGTCCTACCCAGATGTGTATGTTGATTATCAACTCTGAGGCAATGAACACATGCATCTGGACACTGTGTAGAATCCAACTAAATGATTTTAAATTATTTTAAAGAAAATATTTAAATTATTTTATACCGAATAAAAAAGTCGTAAACATGTGGTATTGTTAAACCTTTCATTATATTGTTCATTACTAAGGATTGAGATGCAAAAATACTTTCTGAATGAATATGACTGGAAACTTTGCTGGATGGCAAACAATCTAAAAGTGAAAATGACAATATCATAGTTTTTTCCTTTTCCGATTGATTTTATACTGAGATTGATAACTGGCCATTAACTAGAAGTTCCTGTACAATTTTAATATTTTTTATAAATACAAAATTTCATGCAAGAGTTATTTATAAAAAATAAAAAATAAAAAAATAAAAAATAAAAAAAAGTAATTACTGGAATTTGACATGAATTGTATGAATGTTTTAATCAATTAACATTATCCGGAATTAATAAACATACCACCTACTCAGTTTCCTTAATTCTGGAGCAGACAGTAGAGATATCTGGATTTACTCAGAGTTTAACATGTAGCCATCCAAGTAAAATTAGAATGAACAAAAATGGAAAACCTGTGAATATTATATAAGGGTTTAAAAACAAAGTTTAAATCCCGGATCAGCAAAATATATGAAGGTTTAATTTCTTTTTCCATTTAAGAAAATATTCCACACATCATTGCCAGTTAAGCAATATCATGATTCATTCCTAAAGAATGCCTAAAACTCATAATTAGTAAGATAGAATGGAATGTTAAATAAATAATAAAAGAACGCATTTTCAGAACTTTCACCAAATATTTAGATAATGTCAATGGGGTTACCGATTAATTGCCCTCTTGAAACACCCTAGCAAACCGCGCCTCAAGTACAACGTATCTGGGTCACTGGGGATGGGCAATAAATCCTGGCCTTTGAGGACACCGACAACTCAGAAATAGCAAGAAAGTAAAACTGTGTAGATTAATTATCATTAAGTCTGTTCATTACCAAAATATTGGGTGCTACAGTGGCACTGCAGGTAATATAACAGTCTCACACATCCAGTGGGTTTGATCTTGTCATCTGCCGTTGTCTATGTAGAATTTGCATGTCTTCGGTGTAGCTCCATGGGTTTCCTCCAATCTGAGTCTGTTCCCTTCCCCATCCCAACTATGTGCAAGGTTAATTGGCTCTGTAAATTTCCCCTGATTTAGTGTCTGGTGGGAATATCAGGGGGTGTTAACCAGCATATTTGAGGGAATAGAACACATGGAAATAAGAGAGGATGGCATTGCTCTGAAAGCCTGTGATAATTCAATGGGCCGAGTGGTCTATTTTCTGTACCATAAACAAATAACAGGTATAACAGGTATAACAGGTATAACAGAGCTTTATTTGTCGTTCGGCACCGAAGCACCGAACGAAACTACATAGCAGCCACAGAAAAAAAAAAAAGAACACAAGACACATAACCCCAACACAAACGTCCATCACAGTGACTCCAAACACCCCCTCACTGTGATGGAGGCAACAAAACTTCCCCTCTCTTCCCCACGCCCACGGACAGACAGCTCGTCCCCGACCGACCCGCACAGTCCCCGCACCGGGCGCTGAAACGTCTCACGGCCGAACCAGGCGATGAAAGGCCCGCGACCAAGCCTTGCGCAGCCAAGTCCCGCAGCCGAGCCGCACCAGCGGTGAAAAGTCCCGCAGCCGAGCCGCACCGGGCGGTGTTAAGTCCCGCAGCCGAGTTGCACCGGGCGGTGTTAAGCCCCGCAGCCGAGTTGCACCGGGCGGTGTTAAGCCCCGCAGCCGAGCTGCACCGGGCGATGTAAGTCCAGCAAATGAAAATTTCCTTGCTTAACTGATCCTTTCCAATCTTCTGTATTGCAATCAACTCAACAGATTGAACATTTCATATTGTGTAATTATATTTGAAACACAAGAGGGAGCCCAAGACAGTGAAGAAAATGTCCACTAAGACAATGAAAGACCACTGTCACTTGAAAAAAATCCCAGCAGAGTTTCCCATTCCAAGAAGAATGATCCTCAGTGAACTGAAAGTTTTATAATGGATTTTATCCTGTTTTGAACTTGCTGTGAACATTAGGGTTCTGGGGCATCTCTTAAATCTAGAGTCTTCAGTGATAAACTACTGTATTTGAAGGCACTGAACAGTTTTGACCAAAACAAGCTCCATCTCATCTCAGGCAGCCTCAGGAGAGAAGGAATGGGTGACGTTTCGGGACGAGACCTATCTTCAGACTGATGTACCCTTCAGTCTGAAGAAGGGTCTCAACCCGAAACGTCGCCCATTCCTTCTCTGGAGTGATACCTTCTTATTTTGTGATTCCTTATTATTTGTAATAATGAATTAATCCAGTCATTAAAAATACCAAAGAAAGGAATTTCATGTGACTAGGTTTATATGTTTGTACATACAAATCATCCAGACAAATTTGCCTTAGATTTCTTTGGTGAATGTATCTGTGTAGAATATTCTTGCCTACTCTTCTACCAGTCTCCCGAATGCATTAAATTGAAACATAAGGCAATTGTATGCATATCTATATCCTAGCAGGGAAATTGAAACCCACTTCACTGACGATGTAGATATTGTTCACTGGCAGCAATATGGCTTCTGAACTGAATGTGCATGACTGCAAGAAATATTATACATCCTGATAAACTCCTCCATTCATGAGTTTATTCAACTCCTTGCTTTCGAGACTGATCTCTGAACCTTAGACCATCCAGCACTGATTCAGTGATAAGAATTTAGACAGATGACGTCAGTCCTCAGTGATAATCCAAACCAGGGACAAGGAAGTTAGAAACTCATCTTACATACTTTCTCTTTTATTGAAGTCAGCAAAAAGCCAATTAATCATGGTACTCAATGCAGTGACGATTTATTTTCATATGTTTGTGCAGCAGCAAAAAACAATTTTATAGCCATTAGTTTAAAGTAACTCCCTCATGATTTCTCAAGATCCATGTGATCTTCTCATTATTTACATAGCCACAGAATGTAACAAGGCAAGAAGCTGTATGTATATTATCCAGATAAATATAGATATATATTTGTCTTAACATATAACCTTTGGATGAACTTAAACTTTTCATTAATCAGATGTTGGAATGTGACTACCTTCCATCCAGCACAGGATAAAGATAGCATGGTCATTTAGGATAATTTCAAAATAAACACATCTGCACTTACTCCTTAAAAGAAATGTCAATTTTCTTCGAGGAGTTGACATGCAGCAGGTTAAATACCTGTGTTGTTGTTTCTGGAAAAGAAGGAATCTTGTAAAGTTCATCAGAATGATAAATCTCTCCCCAACAAATAGTCAACTAATTTCAGAAGCTGTAAATCACCACTGCCTGCCAGCTCACTCTGATTCCTATCTCCCATAAAATATTACAGTCAATTTTTCATTATGGCAGTATTTCTGTACTACTGTCTTCAGGGACATTTTTCAGTAATAAATACACTTTGCATTGTAATCGGTTTAAAATGGGAAAATTAAAACATTTTGCTACAGTATACACACATGTGCACACACAAAGGTTTTCAAATCTACATCTAAAGATACACACACACATACACACACACACACACACACACACACACACACACACACACACACACACACACACACACACACAAACACACACAAATCTTGTGTGGGGAACTGGAGAGGCAACTGGATGACCTCAGGATCATCTGAGAAAATGAGACGTTCCTGGACAAGTCCTACAGTGAGATTGTTACACCAAAGTTACTGGAAGAGAAAGATGGGTGACGGTGAGAAAGGGAAGGAAACTTGGAGTGCAAGGTGTTGTACCTTTTGAGAACAGGTTCACCCACTTGGAAGCTGTCGGGACAGAAGACATTGCCACACTGAGTGGCAGTCAGGTTTGCAAACCAAACCGTGCTGTTGAGCCAAAACCAAAGAGGCTGACGTTAGGCAGAGCCGTGGTAGTGAGAGAGCTCCCTGTGAGGTTTTAGTTTTTAGTTTTAGAGGTAGAGCGTGGAAACAGGCCCTTCGGCCACCAAGTCCGCGCCGACCAGCGATCCCCGCACACTAATTCTATCCTACACTGGGGACAATTTTTACATTTATACCTGTACGTCTATACAAACCTGTACGTCTTTGGAGTGTGTGAGGAAACCGAAGTTCTCGGAGAAAACCCACGCAGGTCACGGGAAGAACATACAAACTCCATCCAGACAGCACCCATAGCCAGGATCGAACCCTGGTCGCTGACGCTGTAAGCACTGTAAGGCAGCAATTCTACCGCTGCACCACCGTGCTGATATATCATACAGATCCCACTGATAAAAAGTGATATATATAAAGATCTGGAGAGAGGTTTTCTGCAGCAACAGGCGGGTTTCAAGGATGGTATGCTGCCTCCCTGGTGCCAGGATCCAGGATGTCACAGATATGTTCAGAGAAAAAGATTAGCAAAGACAAATGTGGGTCCCTTGAAGGCACACACGGGTGAAATTATTATGGGTAACAAGGAAATGGCAGAAGAGTTGAACAGGTACTTCAGATCTGTCTTCACTAAGGAAGACGCAAACAATCTCCCAGATGTACCAGAGGATCTAGGGGGAGAGAGGAACTGAAAGAAATTTGCATTAGGCGAGAAATAGTATTGGGTAGACTGATGGGACTGAAGGTTGATAAATCCCCAGGGCCTGATGGTCTGCATCCCAGGGTACTCAGGGAGGTGACTATAGAAATAGTGGATGCATTGGTGATCATTTTCCAATGTTCAATAGATTAAGGATCAGTTCCTGTGGATACCTAATATTATCCCACTTTTCAAGAAAGGAGCGAGAGATAAAATGGGGAATTACAGACCAGGTAGCCTGACATCGGTGTTGGGGAAGATGCTGGAGTCAATTATTATAGAGGTAATAACAGTGTATTTGGATAGCAGTTAAAGGATGTCCAAGTCAGCATGGATTTATGAAAGGGAAATCATGCTTGACTAATCTTCTGGAATTTTTTGAGGATGTGACGTAAAATGGATGAAGGGGAGCCAGTGGATATAGTGTATCTAGACTTTCAGAAAACCTTTGATAAAGTCCCAAACGGTAGATTGGTGAGCAAAATTAGAGCACATGGTATTGGGGGTAGGGTGTTGACATGGATAGAGAATTGGTTGGCAGACGGGAAGCAAAGAAGAGGAGTAAACTGGTCCTTTTCAGAATGGCAGGCAGTCGCGAATGGAGTGCCGCAAGGCTCGTGTTGGGGCCGCAACTATTTACCATATATATTAATGATTTGGATGAAGGAATTAGAAGTAACACTAGCAAGTTTGCAGATGACACAAAGCTGAGTGGTAGTGTGAACTGCGAAAAGGATGTTAGGAGGTTGCAGGGTGACCTGGACAGGTTGAGCGAGTGGGCAGATGCATGGCAGATGCAGTATAATGTAGATAAATGTGAGTTTATCCACTTTGGCGGCAAAAACAAGGAGGCAGATTATCTCAATGGTGTCAGGTTAGGTAAGGGGGAAGTGCAGCGAGACCTGGGTGTCCTTGTACACCAGTCACTGATAGTTGGCGTGCAGGTTCAGCAGGCAGTGAAGAAAGCCTTCATAACGAGAGGATTTCAGTATAGGAGTAGAGAGGTTCTTCTGCAGAGACCACATCTGGAGTATTGTGTACAGTTTTGGTCTCCTAATTTGAGGAAGGACATCCTTGTAATTGAGGCAGTGCAGCGTAGTTTCAGGAGATTGATCACTGGAATGGCAGGACTGTCATATGAGGAAAGATTGAAAAGACTAGGCTTGTATTCACTGGAGTTTAGAAGGATGAGAGGGGATCTTATAGAGACATATAAAATTATGAAACGACTGGACAAGCTAGTTTCAGGGAAAATGTTCCCAATGTTGGGGGAGTCCAGAACCAGGGGCCACAGTCTAGGAATAAAGGGGAAGCCATTTAAAACTGAGGTGAGAAGGAACTTTTTCACCCAGAGAGTTGTGAATTTGTGGAATTCTCTGCCATAGAGTGCAGTGGAGGCCAAATCACTGGATGAATTTAAGAGAGAGTTAGATAGAGCTCTGGGGGCCAGTGGAATCAAGGTATATGGGGAGAAATTGAGCACAGGTTACTGATTGTGGATGATCAGCCATGATCACAATGAATAGCGGTGCTGGCTCAAAGGGCCGAATGGCCTCCTCCTGCACCTATTTTCTATGTTTCTATGTTTCTAAGTCTTTTTAGATGGCAACTAGGAAGCTTGATGAAGGCAAGGCTGTGAATGTTATTTATCTATGTGAACTTTAGTAAGACCTTTGATAAGATCCGTCATGATGGGCTGATCCAGAATGTTAAGGCACATGGGATTCAAGATGAGCCAACTAATTGGGCACAACTGACGTAGTGATAGGAGACAGTGGGTCGTGGTGGAAAATTGCTTTTCCGATTGGAAGTCTGAGTCCAGAGGTGAACAGTAAGGATTGATGCCGCAATCCTTTTTGTTGGTGATATAGATGAATGAGTTGGATGTGAATGGAGGGAGTAATTTCAGTAAGTTTGCAGATGACGTGCAAGTTGATGGTGTTATGGATAGCGAGGACGGTTGTCTAACACTACAGCAGGATTGGATCAGATGGAAAGTTGGGCAGAGCATTGGCTGATAGAATTTAATCCCAGCAACTGTGAGGTTATGAAATTCGGGATGCCAAATAGGGATGCAACATGGTAAGGTGAGAAGGAATGTAAAACAGAGGAACATTGGGGTTCAAGTCTGAACGTGAACATGAACGTTCCCTGAACGTGGCAGCACAGGTAGATAGGTTGGTGAAGAGGACATATGGCTTGTTTGACTGCATCGATCAGGGCACATTATATTAAAATTGAGATGCTCTTTTGCAATTTTACAAAGCACTGCTGTCCACACTTGAAATATTGTATATATTTCTAGTTTACCACAGTATGGAAAAGTATGCGGTTGCGCAAGAGAGAATGATGAGATGATTCACCGGGATATTGCCTGGATCAGTGGACCTTATAATAGTAACATTAGTAATAGGGGAGATTGGATCGGGTGGAGCAAAGAAAGGAGAGCTACTGGAGGAATTCAATGAAATAGACATCATTTGTGGAGGGAAATGGACAGTTGACGTTTTGGGGTTGAGATCTTTCCTGTGGACTGATGATTCAGTCCAATTCAAATGAAAGGTCTCAACCCAAAAAGTTGACTGCTCATCTCCCTCTAGAGATGCTGCTTGACCTGCCGAGTTCCTCCAGCAGCTCTCCTTGGATGGGCTTGTTTTTAATGGAGTGAAAGAGGTTGACATGAACAGTGTAGATAGGCAGAATCTTTTTCCCATGGGAGGACTATCAAAAGCAAGAGGGAAGAATTTCAGGTAAGAGGAAGGAGTTTTGAGGGGAAAGCTTTTATAGATATACAGTTGATATCTGCCAGAGGAAGTGGTGGAATTAGATACTGTCACTATCTTTAAGAAACATTTAAGCAGCCACCTGAAGTGGTGAGACATAGAAGGATGCAGACCTAAAGCAGGCAAATTTGTTTAATGTTAATGGATAAAAAGATCAGTTTAGACATGTGGGCCATAGCATCTGTTTTTGTGCTGTGCAACTCTATGAATTGTGTCTTTTTATTACATTAAAAGAAGGAGTGTATATTGTACTTTTGTATTGGTGAACATATATAAACACATCAATGCTACTCTGAGAAAAGTTCTCACAAGCTTGCTAAATTGCTCAACATGAAGCTTATAAAGAGTGTGGGAGGGAACTGAAGATCTCGGAGAAAACCCACGCGGTCACGGGGAGAACGTACAAACTCCATAACTCCATACAGACAGCACCCGCAGTCGGGATCGAACCCGGGTCTCCAGCAAATACTGTAAGGCAGCAACTCCACTGCTGTGCACCGTGCCAGGGTGATGTTCAACACGTTTTAGCGATTTAGATAAACAGGCAGAATCAAGCTTGTTACTTGTAGATATGGTTTGCTTCAAAGCCTTAGTTTCAAAATTATATCAAGGTGCTTTAAAAAAGATCCAAGATTTGTTGAAGAGGAATTCACAAATTTCTGGGTCAAAATCCATGCTTCCTTCACAAGCATCAGCTAGCAGAGGGAAAAATATTTTGTTTTACCAACTGCATCTAATTGTATAAATCACATTTTTGCCAAATTTTTCATCATAGCTTTTTCCTTTGTGATTTTCTTTTAAAGGGTAAGTAAATTCAAATAAAGAACTTTCTGTTCCTTTGTCTCATGTGACCTGATTGCATGAACTGTACAATGCTGATTGCCTAACCAGATTGGCTGTAGGAGTGAGTCACCAGGAGTGCGCGGTAGCGCAGCGGTAGAGTTGCTGCTTTACAGCGAATGCAGCGCCGGAGACTCAGGTTCGATCCTGACTACGGGTGCTGCACTGTAAGGAGTTTGTACGTTCTCCCCGTGACCTGCGTGGGTTTTCTCCGAGATCTTCGGTTTCCTCCCACACTCCAAAGACCTACAGGTATGTAGGCTAATTGGCTGGGTAAAAATGTTATTAAAAAAAAAAAATTGTCCCTAGTGGGTGTAGGATAGTGTTAATGTACGGGGATCGCTGGGCGGCACGGACTTGGTGGGCCGAAAAGGCCTGTTTCCGGCTGTATATATATGATATGATATGATATAATAATAATAATAATAATATATTTATTTTATATAGCGCCTTAACACATGCACAAAGCGCTTTACAAATACAATTAACATAGAAACAAACAGACAAACAGACAAACTATCCTGACGGAAAAGCGGCGAATAATCAACGCCAGCGTCCTCTCACGTCAGGGTCCGGCAGTAGACATTAAAGAACACAAGACACACAGATACAATTTTTTACACAAAACAGCCATCACAGTGATTGCTCTAGGCATACCCTCACTGTGATGGAAGGCAAAGTCTTATCTCCTCCTCGTTCTTCTCCCGTGGCGCCACGAGGCGATCGAGGCTCCCAACCCCTTGAAGCCCCCACCGGGCGATGGAAAGTCCCAGGGTCGAGCCGAGCAGGCCGATGAAAGTCCTGAGCCCCCACCGGGCGATGGAAAATGCCGCGGCCGAGCCACGCAGGGCGATGAGAGTCCTGAGCCCCCACCGGGCGATGTAAAGTGCTGCGGCCGAGCCACGCAGGGTGATGAAGGGCCTGCGGGCGGGTTGATCGTGCCTCGTGCTTCGGGGCGGTCGAAGCTGCTACGGCTGGAGCTCCCAAAAGCCGGTCGCCAGCCAGGGACCTGCGAGCTCCCGATGTTGCGGTCTGCAGGGCCCACGGCCGAAGCCTCCGAGATGGTAAGTCCAGGCCCTGCGACCGGAGTCTTCGAGGTCGATCCCAGCTGGAGGCCGCCGACTCCACGATGTTAGGCCGTTGCGCGAACGGAGATACGACACGGTAAAGGTCGCATCTCCGTTGAGGAGGAGATTTAAAAAAAAGGTTTCCCCCAACCCCCCCACCACCCCCCTACATACACAGAATTAAAAATAAAACAAAACGTACATTTAACATCAACAATGACAAAAAAACACAACAAAAAAAAATGGAGAGACTGCCGGTGAGCCGCAGCTGCAGAACACAGCCACGCCCCTTATGATATGATATGAATCACTCTGAATCTTTGTCCATTAGATTTCAAATGGTGGGAGGAGGTTGGACAATGCAGGTGGAAACATTAACATTTTATCATTATAGATTAAACAACCTGGAGGAAGCACCTAGAGCCACAACAGAGGAAGTTGCCATGTTTAATGCATAGAAACAAGGAACTACAAATGCTGGTTTGCACAAAGTGATACTAAGTTATGGAGTAACTCAGTGGGTCAAGCAGCACCTCTGGAGAAAATGCATAGGTGACGTTTTGGGTCAGGGCCCTTCTTCAGACCTTCTGAAAGTCTAGATTTTCTGACGAAAGGTCCTAACCCTAAACGTCACCTATCCATGATCTCCAGAGATGCTCTGCGACCCGCTGAATTACTCCAGTACTTTGTGTGCGGTTTATAA
Source organism: Rhinoraja longicauda (assembly GCF_053455715.1). Taxonomy (NCBI): domain Eukaryota; kingdom Metazoa; phylum Chordata; class Chondrichthyes; order Rajiformes; family Arhynchobatidae; genus Rhinoraja; species Rhinoraja longicauda. Next base: position 63,908,728 of record NC_135954.1, on the reverse strand, counting down.
TATGTGTTGGTTATGATCTTGATGGGTGTTTGAGAATGGTGCTGCTGGCAGCTATTTAATTGCCTGTGTGCGACCTGGTATCAAAGCATGAAATAGAAAACAAAGGCCTGAGGAAGAATGGCATGTCTTTTTAAGATGGTCTTCCTTTATTTTCTTTCTTAGAATGCCTTCATTAAGTCTGTGATTTTTCTTCCCTTTTGTTTTCTGGGTGGGCATCATTTTCATTTTATGCCATTCGTCTCGAGTTTATGTATACACACAAAATACTCTTCGGGTGCCAACTGCAAGAAAACATGGAAGTACATCAGCCAGATGTGACAGAGTCAGATGTTGTTGTAAATACTAATACACTTACAAAGTTAAAGTGTCACGATTATTCACTTTCTACAAGCGTCAAAGAAATTGCTGAAAAAATGCCTAGATTTTTATGATATTTGGCAAATGCGCTGACGCACTGTGTTTACATTAGGGATGGCAAATATGTTGAAGTTTCACTGACAAAAGCTTCGTTGTGGTACGAATGCAGCTTGGAAAGGTTTGCCAGGGAATTTACGGCTTTACAAGTTAAAACAGCAGCACCACTGAGACATGTCATCGGACCCAAGCACCATATAAACCAAACAATATATCCCTTCTATCAAAGTGTGTGTTGAAGTATTAGTGGAATACATTAAATTTTCTTAATTCAATTCATCTGTTGGTTTCCTGATAATTTAGCTTAATCATTATTCATTCTTTTTTTTTCACTTGTGTTAAACATTCCCTTTTCTTTTCCACTGTAATGTTCCCCATTTGCCATCATATCTGATATGTTCGACTGCTAGGAATTCTGAAAATATTATTCCAAAACTGAGAGCAATATCTTTGCCTATGTTTGTTTTTTTTTTAATTCTGAGAAGAGGTGGGTAAACTTTATTTTGAGGATCTTTTGAAGTTTTTGAGTATGAATGTGGGATCTGATGAATCCATGTGGCCCTGCTCATGTGGCAGTCTGAAGAAGTGTGGCAGTCTCGACCTGAAACTTCACTCATTGCTTTTCTCTTGAGATGCTGCCTGACCCGCTGAGTCACCCCAGCATTTTGTGTCTATCTTTGGCCCTGCTCAGTGGTGCCACTGCAGGTATCTGGCTCCACATAATACAACAATAATGTTCTATGCAAACCCATTAATCTACACAATTATACTTGGGGAAAAAAAGGCATTAAATAAGCCTGACATAACAAGAAGGCTAATTCAAGCAAAGTACTCAAATATAAACAAATACCAGATAAATGTTGAAGCACAGAGATAGTTTGGATTCAGTTCAATTATTCTCTTACACCTTTATTTTAAATTTAGCTGAATTATACCTAATTAGATAGGAATAATTTCTTAATTGAAAACATCTGATCAATATGAGCTTTTAAGATCAAAGTAAAAGTTAAGAACATGAGCTCACAAGACGATCAATGTAAGATTTTAGTCAAAGCAATACTGATTTGGCATATAACTAGTCAATGGATATGAAGAAACAACATACAACCATAGAGCTTTTGAGCACAGAAACAGTCTTTCAGCCCAACCCATATCCTCCAAACCTTTCATTTGCATGTAGCTGTCCAAATGCCTTTTAAATGTAATTTTACCTTCTTCTACCTAATAAGCTCATTCCATATATGCACCACCCTCTGTTTGTGAAAGTTGCCCCTGGGAAGCCACATAAACCTTTCCCCCTTCAATTTAAACCAATGAGACAAACTCAGTTTGTGAATGGGAATTGGAGTTAAAATGGTTATCAACTGAAAGATCCAGTAGGCCTTGGTGGATCGAGCGCAATTGTTCAGATGACCGTTTATCTCCCACACATTCCCCCCCCCCCCCTTTCAACCCCTCTCCCTCCCCTGTACATTGTCTTCCACCTATTCTCCCCTCTCTCTGAAGAACATCAGAACAACATGCAGATGCCCCACCCAAACCTTCAAGATCCCAATATTCCCCTGACCAATGACTTGCTTTTCCCCACCCCGGTCCTGTTTCTGCCATCATTACACACCCACTTCCCCACACTCGGAACCAGGTTTTATATGCTTTTATTAGGTCTCCCCTCAACCTCTGGCATGGAGGTCCTTGCTAGGTGGACTATTTTCTTTTATTGTTATTCTTCCTAATTTTGTTAAATATTCCAGTGGTTAGAAATGCTGTCATGGTTCATTTTTAACTTTTTACTTATGCATGTAAAGATCTTTATTAGTCATCTTATCACTAACACAATTTTACTTTAAGACATCAGAAGTGGTAACCAACTTTTGTTGTTTGTGGTTTTGGTATGAGGCTTCATAACTTCTTGCCCATAAACAGACATTTATTCCACAATATTATCGCTGCACAATGCTCTTGTAAACTTTAATCTCAATAATTATATAATTAGTAATAATTATATTAATTTCTCACAATATCGATGGATGTATCCAGCTGTCTATTGTTTCATGATAAGGAGTAACCTCATCAGAGGGGGAATAAAGGATAAGCTAAGGATTATGTCAATGGAGCAATATTCTAGAATGGAGCAATATTCTAGAATATTCTAGAATGGATCCCCATGCTAATATTTTCTATTCTGAAATCTAAAGAGCACTGATATTCCAAGGTGCCTAATCATGCATTTAATCTTTACAAATGATAAATTGTTGCAGTTCTACTTTAAACTACCACAAAACCACCTTAGCCAAGAGAATAAGTTGAGCAGATAGCACAAGAGTAATGTCAATATTTGACTTGTGATGTAATTGGTGATAAAGTTCATTGGAAACAAGCGTTGAACAAACTATTTTTAACAATGGAATTATTGATTGCTCACCTTTAAAGTGTTCCCGATTTACAGGATGGCTGCTCTTACTGTAAGGTGACAACCTATCTTAACTGCTGCTGATTTCTACAATTTCTTGGGTACAATAAGAGTGCTGAGTTCTTACATATTTGATTAGTTGTAAATCAGTTGGAAAGCCAGATCACTTCACTACACATATGCGCCTTTGTTAATAATTCCCGTATATGTACTTATAACTGGAATTATTTGTATCCTCTACTGATAATGAATTCATGAGATGAACTTGGAGCATATCATCAGAAGTCAATAAAGTGGACAGGGTAAATTGGTTGAAGAATAGTGAACAATGAAAATTATGGAGTCCATAGTCAAAGGGCCAGAGAGGTTTACGACAGAGAATTGTGCCCTTCTGCCCAACACATTGTGACAAGGTTAGAAACAAAATGCTGGAGTAACTGAGCGGGTTAGGACAGGTGACATCTCGGGTTGGGACCTTTTTTCAGAATCATTGTTGGGTGGAGGAATTACAAGCAAGAAAAGTCCAGGAGAAATCAGGGCTGGCAACAGATGACATTAGGATGGGTGGTTCCGATATGCTGACTGTTGGTCTGGGACAGTGTGATCCCAAGGGGGTTATGAACTGTGGAATTGGTTAATCAACTTTTAATGGAGGAAGGAGGGAGGGGGAGGGGAGTTTTTGGATGTTACCTAAAATTAGAGAATTCAAAGTTCATACCGTTGGTTTGTATGCTACCCAAGCAAAATATGAAGTGCTGTTCTTCCAATTTGCATGTGACCTCACTCTAGCAGTGGAGGAGTCCTAGGACAGTATCTTTGGTATAAACCAGCATCTGCAGTTCATTTTCATTACATCCCACAAGGTGCCTTCCTGAACTACTTAGGAATTACATGAATTTGGTCCAGATCCCTTTAATCCTTTCCAATCCTAGAACCTGGCCAATTGTCTTCTGAACAGTGTAATCACATTTGTCTCTATATCTTCCTTTGGCAGCTCGTCCATTATACCCACCATCTTCTGTGTGAAAAACATGCCTCATAGATCCCCTTTAAATCTTATGCCCTCTAGTTTGAGACTCCTCTACCCTTGGAAAAGGATTGCGATCATAAAGGTTTATAAGGTCATCTCTCAGCCTCCTTCACTCCAAGGAAAATAGTTCTAGCCTATCCAATCTTTCCCTATAACTCATGCCCTCCAGTCAGTAACTGCTGGGAGTGAACGACATGAGTATTTGTTTTCTATTTTCACTAATATCATCAAAAAACTGAGATTGACCCTTACACCAATATACTGAAAATATACTGACTGAATTCCAGCTTTGATCAATCATTAAAGGATTGAAATGTCAAGCTTTGTAGGTCTTTCCATGCTCCTGCAAGTCATGTACTTCAGTTACTAATGTAACTGGTGCTCAGTTTGCTGGCTGGACCCAAATTGAGCTTAATGTCATGTAACTTGATTTGTGTAAAAATGTTCTTTCAAAATATACATAACAATGTTTTAAAGAAAACTAAAACAAAACAAAGAAAATAGTAAGATTTTTCCGTTTTTTATCATCATTTATGTCAGAGTTTGATAGCTATGATAACAGGAACAATAGCAGTTGAAGCTCATTTGAAGTTATTACAGTCACCATCTACATCATTGTCACAAATACCAGATATGGTCTTAATGTATAAGTTTCACTTTTGGTATTTTACATTGAAATAAAATGGAATCAGGTCAGAATTAATTTTAGCAATCACTTTTAGTTTTATTGTTAAGCTTTGTTTAATAACGAGTACTCATTATATCACTAATAAATATTCATTGATCTCACCAAGTGTAACAATAAAATTAATGTGAATTTATGCTTTTAATGCAACAAAGTCAATAATTTTGGAGTGTTTCAATGATCTTGGTATTTCAACCATGCGCATTAATTTGATTCTGTCATATTGCCAGACTCACATAGGGAGTTGGTTTACTCACAGTGATGTTATCAGTACTCCTATTTAGATATAATATTCAAAACAAAAATGAAATCACCAAGTTAGCAGTAAGAAAGACAAGCTTAATCATAATTATTTTCCAGAGCTTGCTGTCTAAAGCATCTGGCACACTCATTCCAGCAATAATAGTTAGAAAGGTCGATTATTTAATATTTATTTTCAGTGCAGTCAATTTGTTAAGAATGTTTAACTGGATTCTGGCAAAATGAAATCCCTTTGCCTGTATGTCATCAATTACAAATAAGTTTACTTTTGAATACATTTAGTTTTTATGCTCCGCCTGTTAATCCCAAAAATAAAAGCAGAACCACAAGTGACAACTTTAATCATTAATTATTATAGTGCCTGAAAGGAATTTGACAATATCTATGTAAATAGTGTCAAGGAAAGCAAAACACATTCATGTCCTTTACATGTGCATCACTGTCATTTGATGTAGGCTCTTGGTAGAAGTAAAACAAAAACTGCATACCTTTGTTCTCTTGACGAATTCTATGTGTTATAAAATGAACTAAGGACCATTGAGGAAAAATTATTCAATGTGCGCCATGAGGTGAAATTTTCTGTTTGTTATAAACAGATTTTAGCCTGTGTTACTCCAATTATTGTGGAAATATTTCTCCTGGATTTTTTTGAGTAACAACAAGAATATGTGTGCAATTTTACCTTTGGAGAGGATGGATATTTTTCACTATTTAATTTGGTGATGCATAAAATCACATTAGATAACAGAAAAGTAGCATGGGGATCTTTAATAAAAAATTCAATTGTTGATAAATCTTTAGCAAATATTTTGCTGTTCCACCTGCTGCCATCCCGATGATCATTCATCAATGTGATTCCGGATGGTGACCTATTTATTTGTCTTTGCTGGACATTTGCATATATTCACATGTTGCAGCAAACATAAGTGGGCAGTTGTCAGAAATACAAATTTATCTGACTTAAGACAGATTGTAGCACTGCGCAATGTAGTCACCCAACTAAGATCCACCACCAAAACACAGATAGGTTTTAAATTAGATCAATATGAAGTAACAAAATAAGTGGCAAAATAGATTGCCAAACAGAATCTCATATACTTGCCAGCCTCTGTCCTCCTGAGGAATTCTCTCTTTGTTTCCATTCAAGTGTTTATGAACACTTTCAATCCACTGCTGATAATAGAGAACATAGTTGAACACTACATCAAACAGTGCATCTCTACCACCTGTTTATGCGAGAGAAATATCGGGAAAAGGGTAATATTAGAGATGAAAAAGATAATTCTAGGTATTCACTGCTTCCTTTCTAGTGGTCAAATAAAAGTTTCATCCCAAATAAGCAGCTGGAGCATGTGCATGCCATTATGTTGCTCCTGCACCGAATGAAGAAATAAGATTCTGCAAAAACTCAATGCACTAATGGTTCTCTCACAGTTACTATTATTCTAAGTGCACAGCTGGAGTAGAGCAAGGATAAAATGATAGATTTCCTTATTGTAGAACATGCTGTTCCTGTTCAAGCGGAGCTGCAGCTGAAATAAATAGTAGTTTTTATTAATTAAATGCAACATGCAACAGATAAATGAGAGGCTAATTGTGCTTAAAGGTAACTCTGCCCTGATCTAAATCACTGAGACATAGAACGTCTGCAGTCTGCTGCTGTGTGATTTAGTGCTCATGCTTCTGTGTTATGATAAATTACATCAAAAGTAATTCAAGTCTCTTCCAAAAATAAATTGTAAAATATTAGAAGCAATAAATGACACAATCTGGGAGAACTTTGCAAGCATATAAAGTACTCTCATACTGTTTATGAAAGAATCATGTTTAATTTGATATCCGTTACTCATGCAAAGAATGTGTTTATGTAGTTTTCGTTGCCCTCTTGGCAAAAGTTGTGGAAACTCTAGTATTCTAAATGAAAAAAATAATTTATTTTGAAGAAAGGTGAATTCAAAGACTAAGCATAATAATGGAGATCTATTTTCCGTCAAAAATGGTTTGCTTGTTTAATTCAGCAATCTTTCAGTGCAGTTTCAGAGTGAACAGCAATAGCCGATTTATTACCCTGGATGCTAAAAGCACCCCATTACCCTTTCTTTGTAGTGGGTGACAGGCGGGCCAATTGGCAAGTCCAGATTTTCGAAATTAAAAGGTCAAATGTTCCAAGTACTAGATCACTACAGTGGTTTGATGTTGTGCAGGGAGCACGCCAAGTGCAAGCCATTATTTGTCCAGCTATAGAGTAAAGAAAGGAGTTCGGCATGAATTGATGCCACGTGAAATTAAGACGAATATCGTTATGTAGAGATAACTGTAAGGTAATGAAGAATTTACCCTTATTTAAGTTATATTTTTAGATTGATGTCACAAGAGCATCCCACGATCTTTTCTGCCTTTAAGCTGTTTCACATGTCAATCCTTACAAGAAAATAAAACCTTTTTTAGTAGTTAAGGATATATAGTTTATTATATTAACATATTAATTTAATCATGTTAATTTATTTCTTCACCTTGCATGCAACAAAATCAAAGATGAGAGAATCAGTTTTGCGTTCATTTCAACTTTTAAAACTCATGGGATAAATTAGTAGTTTAGACATCAGCGCGTGATCATAGGAAGTAGGAATAATCATACATCATTCCTTAAGTTCACTCTTCTGCCCTTTCTACATAACCCTGATTGCTTTGCTGATTAGAAATCTATTTCAGTCTTAAAAATCCCATTGGATCCTGTCCTTATTCTAGCTAATAGATTTGAAGACCAAAACCTTCTGACTGAAGAGATTCTTCCTCATCTCAGTCTGAAATGGAAGTCCTCATTCCAAGATCTTTCTTTCAGGTTCTGGACTATCCCATGCCAGGAATCATCCTTTCAGAATTAATGCTCAATGAAATCATATATTCCTCTAAATTAAAATGTATTGATACACAGCCTATTTAAAATTTAGATCAAAGCTACCATTTCCAAGATCATCCCAGAGATTCTTCACTGAATCATTAACAATGAATGATATATTTTCTTAATTGGGTGAACCAAACTTATTCATAATGCACAGGTCTCACTGGTGTTGTGTATAACTGTAGTAAGACTTTCCCACTTTTATACAGCGGCACGGTAGCGCAGCGGTAGAGTTGCTGCTTTACAGCGAATGCAGCGCCGGAGACTCAGGTTCGATCCTGACTACGGGTGCTGCACTGTAAGGAGTTTGTACGTTCTCCCCGTGACCTGCGTGGGTTTTCTCCGAGATCTTCGGTTTCCTCCCACACTCCAAAGACGTACAGGTATGTAGGTTAATTGGCTGGGTAAATGTAAAAATTGTCCCTAGTGAGTGTAGGATAGTGTTAATGTACGGGGATCACTGGGCGGCATGGACTTGGTGGGCCGAAAAGGCCTGTTTCCGGCTGTATATATATGATATCATTCCCCCTTGAAATAAGCACCGGCACTCCATTACCCTCCCCTATTAGCAGCTGCACTTGAGTTTAAGCTTTCTGTGTTTCATGTACAAGGATCCCCAAATCTTTGTGAACTGCACTGCTGTTCATTTTTTCTCTATTTAAGTACGATTCTGTTCTTGTGCTGTTCCTTCCAAGAATTTCCTACACAATGATCCATTTGCCATTTTTTGTTCCTTTTGCTTATCTTGTCTGACACTGCAAGGTCACATCAGTGCCACATCACCAAAAGCGGTTGGTTGGTTTTCTTCACATTTCGGAGATTTGCGGTATGCTCGACCAAATGAACTAATGGGCATGGAGGACAATATACTCTTCGGCAAGAGCTCCAATGATTATTGGTAGGTCTTCGGTAACATGCATTAAATGCTACAGATAGAATCTCCAGTCATAAAAAACCTTCGACTGAGTAACAAAGTAACATTAGATCAGTCTGAAGAGTGTCCCCACCCGATACAAAGATAGGTGGAGGTGGGGGTAGTATTGAGGAGGCAAAGAGTCTGCAGAAGGACTTGGACGGGCTGGGAGAGTGGGCAAAGAAGTGGCATTTGAAATACAGAGTAGCAAAGCGTGCAGTCATGCACTTTGATAGTCGGAATAAAGACGTAGACTATTTTCTAAATGGGGAGATGATTCAGAAATCAGAAGTGCAAAGGGTCTAGTGAGTGCTGGTGCAGGATTCCCAAAAGGTTAATTTGCATGTTGAGTTGGTTGTAAGGAATGTAAATGCAATACTAGCATTAATTTTGAGAGGACTAAAATATAAAAGCAAGGATGTAATACTGAGGCTTTATACCGCACTGGTCAGATTAAATTTGGAATATTGTGAGTAGTTTTGGGCCCCATATCCGAGGAAGGATGTGCTGGCATTGGAGAGGGTCCAGAAGAGGTTTATGAGAATGATTCCAGGGATGGTTGGGTTGACGTACGAGGGGTATTTGATGGCTCGGGGCCTCTAGTTTAGAAGGATGAGCGGGGACCTCATTGAAACGTACCAAATAATGAAAGGCAGAGAAAAAGTGGATGTATGTATGAGATGCACAATGATCCTGGTCTAAATTTAGTTCCCGGACCCAACCTAATTGGGCCACAGCCAAGAAGTCCAAAATATGCAATAACCCTCTCACTTACCTCCAAAATTTCACACTACTCACCTGAAGCGGAAGTGGCGGCGCCTAACGGCTGCGGCTCGCTAGCAGTCTGTTCGTCTTTTTTCCTTTTTTTTTTGTTGTGTGTCGGTGTTGGGATGGTTTTTGTATTTTTTTGGTTGTGTATGTGTGGGGGGTGGTGGTGTGGGTGGGGGGGGGTGGGGGAAACTTTTCTCTTCCTCACGGCGCGGGGTGCGGCTTGGCCGCGGGGCCTAACATCGCCCGGTGCGGCTCGGCCGCTGGACTTTACATCGCCCGGTGCGGCTTGGCCGCTGGACTTAACAGTGCCCGGTGCGGCTTGGCCGCGGGACTTTTCGTCGCCCGGTGCGGCTTGGCCGCAGGACTTTGCATCGCTGGTGCGGCTCGGCCGCTGGACTTAACAGTGCCCGGTGCAGCTCGGCTGCAGGGCCTGGCATCGCCCGGTGCGGCTCGGCCGCGGGACTTAATATCGCCCGGTGCGGCTCGGCCGCGGGACTTTACATCGCCCGGTGCAGCTCGGCCGCGGGACTTTTTATCGCTGGTGCGGCTCGGCCGCAGGACTTAACATCGCCCGGTGCGGCTCGGCCACGGGACTTAGCTGCGCAAGGCTTGGTCGCGGGGCCTTCCATCGCCCGGCTCGGCCGCGAGACGTTTCAGCGCCCGGTGCGACTCGGCCGCGGGGACTTCCATCCCCTTGCGGAGACTGTGCGGGTCGGTCAGGGACGAGCTGTCTGTCCGTGGGCGTGGGGAAGAGAGTGGAAGTTTTGTTGCCTCCATCACAGTGAGGGGGTGTTTGGAGTCACTGTGATGGATGTTTGTGTTGGGGTTATGTGTCTTGTGTTCTTTTTTGTATGACTGCTATGTAGTTTCGTTCGGTACCTTGGTACCGAATGACAAATAAAGCTCTGTTATGTTATGTTATGTTATGAATAGAGGTAATGTACGGTAGACAATTAACCTACCAACACATGCTTGTGATGTGGGTAGTTTTCCTATAGATTGGATTCTCCTGGGCTGCAATATCTGCATCTTGCTGAGCGGGGCTTGCAACTTGTGAGTTAACTTGTCCACTGCATTCTTTTGATCATTTGCAGGGCTCTGAGGTGCAGTTCACCAGCTCTCATTCTCACCTGAACCACTGCAAAGCAATCACCTGATTGAGTACAGAGTCCATCGGAGGGCTGTGTGGATTCAGCTTCAGGGGGAGTGACTTACCTGAGGAGACATCACTGGCCCCTTCCACAAGCTTCTTAAAGTCCCTGTTGGGAATGTAAGCTATGAATGAGAACAGTTAAGCTAAGTCTTTTCTCAGCCTTAATTTTTTTCAAATGAACAAATTCCATTCACTCCTGAAAAAATGTTGAAATAAAGTGATGCCTGCCTTGTCGAGGGATATGACTTAATTAGGGTGTAATTTCTGTGGACCAAAGGTGCAAACATTTCCCTGACCTCCAGCTCCTTCTCCTTTGCAAATGTCTGGGTGGATGTCCACAAATATTTCTCCCTGGTGTTCTGTGTTATTTCTGCAGCAAGTAGCAAAGGGGTAATGCACCTGTGTGAAATGCATGTGATATATTGAATGCATAGTTGTAGAAGGTCTTAATAGTGACTGTGAGGGAGAGGGATAACGCTGCATATAGGTTAAATGAGTGCAATGTATTTTCGACAGATAAGAATATGACGATGCACATTGACAGAGAGGTAGATTGATGTGAGGAGCAATGTGTTGGGCAATGATTGAGAGGCAGAATAAAAGATTTGGCATATGCATTAATACTTTGGTAGCATTGATACCAAACTAGCCAGGGAGTGCTCTAACTTAGCTTATGTTTGCCTTATTCAAAAAAGATTTGAATTTGATGTATCAGGGCTAAGTTTCTAGAGTATGTTGAGTGCTGTTGGGTGAATCATACCATATGGGGAATTTGGCAGTTCAACACATTTTCTGTTAACCCAGCTATTGGATTAACATTATTGTTGAGCTTCCCAGCCAAATAGACAGAGAAAGCTTATTGATGACACACTCTTGATTTGATTTCTCTATTTAAAGGGCCCATTGCAAAAAAATACATGGATTCCAGAAAAGGGAGGCGAAAGCTAAGATGATATTATTCTCCTCAACTGCCCCCTTGCCAGCTACACCTTGCATGACATTCCAGTTACCTTTTTACACCTTTTAAATAGAGCAACCAAAGATCAGTTTGGACACTATTCTGCACTTTGCACTGATGCTCACTATTCCTATTTAAATATTGTACAAACTTATATGTAAACATTTTATCAATATGAAAATTACCATATATTACACAAAATAAATTACATAAAATTGTTTTTGTGTTATTTACGGGTCCAGAAAGACAAATACAGGAACATAAGGGTTTGAGGTGGGTAATGTGGTAAATGGCAGAAAATGGATTTTCAGAAGGTATCAATAAACAATAGACAATAGACAATAGGTGCAGGAGTAGGCCATTCAGCCCTTCGAGCCAGCACCGCCATTCAATGCGATCATGGCTGATCACTCTCAATCAGCACCCCGTTCCTGCCTTCTCCCCATACCCTCTCACTCCGCTATCCTTAAGAGCTCTATCCAGCTCTCTCTTGAAAGCATCCAACGAACTGGCCTCCACTGCCTTCTGAGGCAGAGAATTCCACACCTTCACCACTCTCTGACTGAAAAAGTTCTTCCTCATCTCCGTTCTAAATGGCCTACCCCTTATTCTTAAACTGTGGCCCCTTGTTCTGGACTCCCCCAACATTGGGAACATGTTTCCTGCCTCTAATGTGTCCAATCCCCTAATTATCTTATATGTTTCAATAAGATCCCCCCTCATCCTTCTAAATTCCAGTGTATACAAGCCTAATTGCTCCAGCCTTTCAACATACGACAGTCCCGCCATTCCGGGAATCAACCTAGTGAACCTACGCTGCACGCCCTCAATAGCAAGAATATCCTTCCTCAAATTTGGAGACCAAAACTGCACACAGTACTCCAGGTGCGGTCTCACCAGGGCCCGGTACAACTGTAGAAGGACCTCTTTGCTCCTATACACAACTCCTCTTGTTATGAGTATCAAGTTAAACATAAAAGGCTTTGTAAGCAAAACTGAAACCTATGGAATCAAAAGGTATTGAGTTAGCATGGTTAAGAAATTGGCTGTGGGACAGTGAATCACGGTTAATGCTGGAAGTAGGTCAGGCAGCATGTGTGGAAAAAAGATGACTTATTGTGATGATATGTTTATGTGTCGAGAGCTGCTTCACAAATGCTACCTAACCTACAGAACATCTTTAATTGTTTTTCCACATTTACGGTGTCTCCACAGTTTTAATTTTGCCTTTTAAGTCATAATAATTGAATGGTTTTCAGACAAAAAAGGTTGTGTTATTTTAGTAAACATGGACTCATAGAAACATAGAGACATAGAAAATAGGTGCAGGATGAGGCCATTTGGCCCTTCAAGCCAGTACCGCCATTCATTGTGATCATGGCTGATCATCTATAATCAGTAACCTGTGCCTGCCTTCTCCCCATATCCCTTGATTCCGCTAGCCCCGAGAGCTCTATCTAACTCTTTTAAATTCATCCAGTGAATTGGCTTCCACTGCCTTCTGTGGCAGAGAATTCCACAAATTCACAACTCTCTGAATGAAAAAGTTTCTTCTCACCTCAGTTTTACACAGGCAGAATCACATAGCTAAATTTGTAAATGACACAAACTTTAGAAGTAGGGTCATCAGTTGAGAGGACAGTTATAGTCCTCTCAAGAACACATAGGTAGGTTGCAGGAATCAGAGATGTGTGAAGTGGTACATTTAGGTAGGAAGTTTAAGGTAAGGCAAGAAATGTGAAAGGTTGTGCAGGAGCAAAGACATTGAGTATCTTGAATATATATATTCATAAATCTTCAAAACTAGCAAGGCAAATTAAGAAAGAATAAATAAAGGAAACATTGATGTCATAAATAGGTTTAAAGTGTACAAATGCAGGAAAGTTATGTTGAATCATTCCAAGATACTGTCAAGGCCATAACTGGAGTATTGCATGTAATTCTGATCTTAGCATTTAGGAAAATTGTATGCAAAGAAGATTTATTTGATGATTCCTGTGACAAAGGATGCCTGTTATTCAGATGGTGGGTGATTCTTGGATTGTTCTTTGAGATTAAAAGGAGATTTGATGGATGATTCAAAATCATGATGAGTTTATGTAGGATAAACCAAGATAAGTTGTTCCTATCAGTGGAGGGGCCAAGCAACAAAACATGAATTAACCGAAGATCGAGATAGGACACAAGGAAAAATGTTGCTACATAGCAAATACAGAATAATCCTGAATACACAGCCTGAAAGTATTTTCTCTACAAATTCACTCGTGAGCTTTGAAAGATAATTTGATGAATATTTGAGGGGAAAAAAATGCAGGATCATGAGAAAAGAGTAGAACTGACTGGATTATTCAACAAAAGGCAGCCGCATCATAGTTGGATGGGCCACCTAGGCTTTCATGTGTTGTAACAAATAAACCAACGGGTGAATGAATGAAATGGCAAAAAATATATTTAAATCAACATGTGAAAGTGTGAAATGGTAAAAGATAAGTCAAGAATAAGCTTTGTTGAATCTCATTTACAAATTTTTTGCAAAGTGACAATTGGTAGGAAAGATATAATTAATAAGTATATCATGCATGACAAAGACTTCAGTCTATTTTGTGTAACTTGACCTACAAGTTATGGTTTAAATGAAAGCAGGCCCATCTCACATCAAGATGTGACGTGAGAATTTGCCCTTCTTCACTCCCATCATCTAACATCCAGGGTGTTTTTACCATTCAGTGGAAGGTAATCCAGCCTCAGGATCGATGCTGATCCATCAAGAGGCCATGGGTGACGAAGAAGAGAACCGTCTCACTGACTTTTCCTTCTTCCTGTCATATGGCCACTGAAAATATTTACTCTTCAGAAGAAAGGTCAAATGAAAATGTTTTATTTTCGTCTGGGTTTAAATGTGTCAGAAGTCCAGCTCACTACATTAAAGCTATTAGATTGCCTCAGGGTAATCTCTAACTGGGCCATTTTAAATTAAATTTAGCTTGACTTCAATTTCTCTCACTTATTCCAGTAAATGAGTAGAGCTTTTGGACAGCTGCCAGTTTCAACTGTTATTCTTTTCCTTTTTTATTTCGATCCCAACTTTTAATTGTTTATTTTTCAGGTTCAACAGTAGGTATAAGCATTAAGCAGAGCTGTGCCAGCTCTCACAATGTACTTGCTAATTGAGTTGTCACAGAACCAATAGAGAGTTGGCTAGCCCCACCTATTCCTTTTTTTTCCAGATGCCATTATGAACATTGTAATGCTCAATTGGTCACAGAAAATGAACACGAGCAAGATCTTGTTAAGCAGTTTAGCCAAGTAAAGCATATAATTTATCAGATTATGTTATGTTCCTATAACTCAAATTTGTATTAACACGTCTCCTGTAACATTATATGCCAGATACACAGTCCCTCTACATGCACTTCAGTATTGCTAAGGCACTATAAACGAGACATATCGTTTACTCCCACCTTTCATGAAGGTGCTGACTCACAGTGGTATTTTCCTCACAAAAGTCAGAATCTTTTTCCAAGGATGGAAAAATCAAATACTAGATTTACTGTAGCTTTACGGTTAGAGGGGCAAATTATAAAGGAGATGCCTGGGACGTTATTTTACAAAGAGGATGGTGAGTGCCTAGTGCACACTGCTGGGGTTAGTAGTTGAGGCATATATGATGATGGGATTGAAGAGACTTTTGGATCGGCATATGTATATACAGGGAATGGAGGGAAATAGATTGTATGCAGGTGGGTAAGAGTTGGTCTTGGCAAAATGTTCAGCACAGACATTGTGGGCTGCAGGGCCTGTTCTTGTGCTGTGCTGTTCTATGTTCTATGTCCTATGAAAGATGAGTATTGCTGGCAAGACCAGCAGTTATTTCCCATGCTAATTACCCCAACAGAATATAGTAACAAATAGTTTCCCCAAACACGAGCATTTCTTATGATGGAAGTAATCCCTTTGTTCTCTTGTGCAGGAAATCGATCCATGATTTTAGCCCAAAAGTGAAGGAACCATAAAATATTTCCACATCAGGATTAACCATCTGGTCAGAAGGGCTGACATTTGCTGATGAGTGTGCATCGTTCAGTTCCACTCACCGTACTTTAGATAATTCATCTGTTCCCTCCTGTAAGCACCAAGATTTGAACAATATTCGAGCATGGGTTAGTATTTCTATCTTTCCTCACAACATCGGATGGGACAATTTCAGCCCATCAAGTTTATGCTGATACACAAAAAAAATCCCATTTTTCCATTAATTTTCCCAAACAAACTATTCTTCACGCATTCTCAACAACTTCCACTTACCTATAAATAAGAAATAAATTACAATGGTCAATTAACATATCAACCTGCATGTCTTTGGAACATGGGATAAAATTGGAGAATTCAGAGGGAAACCCAGAAAGTCTCAGGAAAAAAAAAGTAATATCCACACAGACTGTATCATAGGTAGGGCTGAGCCTGGTTCATTGGAGCCACGAGGCAATAGCTCTACAACTGTACCACCCCAAATTATATTGTTTCTGATGTGACATTTGCTATCCCAGAAGCTACTGAGACCAACTTTGGTGCTCCAAAGGCTAAAGTCACCCTCAACTGCTAATTCAACAAACGGCAAAACTTGAACCTCGAAATCTTACTGAGTCGCATTTTTCAGTCCTAGTGATTTGTTTTTGAATCTTGAATTTTGTATAACCTACAGCTGTTTGCAAGCATCATCTTCCAGGCATAATACCTAAGCTAAAAAAGATCTATGCTGTTTCTC
This sequence comes from Rhinoraja longicauda, assembly GCF_053455715.1. NCBI lineage: Eukaryota > Metazoa > Chordata > Chondrichthyes > Rajiformes > Arhynchobatidae > Rhinoraja > Rhinoraja longicauda. Next base: position 63,892,466 of record NC_135954.1, on the reverse strand, counting down.
AATGAAACCTTTCATGTTGAACATTTTTCTTGTGACCTTTAAAGATGGGTACAGATATTTTGGCAATCCAGCCGATGAATTGAAAAGAAGATCTGCACACATGCGTTTGGAGTAGAAATGCTGATCACAGGAAATATTTTTCACATATTTCTTATACATTAATAGGATAATCAGCCCATTAGGGAGTTTACAACACAAATATACACAGTCTGTACTCTAATAGGCAGAGCAGCAATTAACAGATTAGCTTTTAGCAAGTGGACCTGTGTGCCCAAACCTCTCCTGCATTGGTGCAGCACCCTCTCCTCCCCCACTCCCCCTCCCCTCTCCCCCCCTCTTCCCCCTCCCCCTCCCCCTCCCCCTCCCCCTACCCCCTCCCTCCACCCCCTCCTCCTCAGCCCCCCTTATCTTCCCTCAACCTCCCCTTATCCTCCATCCTCCCCCCCTCCCTCCACCCCCATCCCACCATCCCTAGTAGATAGATTTAAACTTTAAAATGTGAATAACTTAAAAAATATAACACCGATTTCAATGAAACTTCTTCCATTAGCACCAAAGGGACGACGGTGAGTAAGGTGGGCATAAAATTGTCGCGCTATCGTGTACCGTTTTGGCTGTAGTTCAGGAACAAACAAACGAGAGTTTGAGTATATGGACTAGCCCAAGTGGACCCATTGGGCCCAAATCTCTCCTGCATTGGTGCAGCACCCTCTCCTCCCCTCCCTCTCACCTCTTCCCCCTCCCCTTCCCCCTCCCCTTCCCCCTCCCCTCCCCCCATTCCCCCCCCCCATTCCCCTCCATCCCCTCAAACCCCTTATCCCTCAACCCCCCTTATCCTCCCTCCTCCCCCCCTCCCCTCGACAAGGTCCCACATAGGAGATTAGTGGGCAAAATTAGGGCACATGGTATTGGGGGTAGGGTACTGACATGGATAGAAAATTGGTTGACAGACAGAAAGCAAAGAGTGGGGATAAATGGGGCCCTTTCGGAATGGCAGGCAGTGACCAGTGGGGTACCGCAAGGTTCGGTGCTGGGACCCCAGCTATTTACAATATACATTAATGACTTAGACGAAGGGATTAAAAGTACCATTAGCAAATTTGCAGATGATACTAAGCTGGGGGGTAGTGTGAATTGTGAGGAAGATGCAATAAGGCTGCAGGGTGACTTGGACAGGTTGTGTGAGTGGGCGGATACATGGCAGATGCAGTTTAATGTAGATAAGTGTGAGGTTATTCACTTTGGAAGTAAGAATAGAAAGGCAGATTATTATCTGAATGGTGTCAAGTTAGGAGGAGGGGGAGTTCAACGAGATCTGGGTGTCCTAGTGCATCAGTCAATGAAAGGAAGCATGCAGGTACAGCAGGCAGTGAAGAAAGCCAATGGAATGTTGGCCTTCGTAACGAGGAGTTGAGTATAGGAGCAAAGAGGTCCTTCTACAGTTGTACCGGGCCCTGGTGAGACTGCACCTGGAGTACTGTGTGCAGTTTTGGTCTCCAAATTTGAGGAAGGATATTCTTGCTATGGAGGGCGTGCAGCGTAGGTTCACTAGGTTAATTCCCGGAATGGCGGGACTGTCGTATGTTGAAAGGCTAGAGCGATTGGGCTTGTATACATTGGAATTTAGAAGGATGAGGGGGGATCTTATTGAAACATATAAGATAATTAGGGGATTGGACACATTAGAGGCAGGAAACATGTTCCCAATGTTGAGGGAGTCCAGAACAAGGGGCCACAGTTTAAGAATAAGGGGTAGGCCATTTAGAACGGAGATGAGGAAGAACTTTTTCAGTCAGAGAGTGGTGAAGGTGTGGAATTCTCTGCCTCAGAAGGCAGTGGAGGCCAATTCGTTGGATGCTTTCAAGAGAGAGCTGGATAGAGCTCTTAATGATAGCAGAGTGAGGGGGTATGGGGAGAAGGCAGGAACGGGGTACTGATTGAGAGTGATCAGCCATGATCGCATTGAATGGCGGTGCTGGCTCGAAGGGCTGAATGGCCTACTCCTGCACCTATTGTCTATTGTCTATTGTCTATTGTCTATTGTCTATTGTCCCTCCACCCCCTCCTTCCCTCCCTAGGAGATAGATTTAAACTTTTAAATGTGAATAACTTTAAAAATATAACACCGATTTCAATGAAACTTCTTCCATTAACACCAAAGGGTGAGTAAGGTGGGCCTAAATTTGTCACGCTGTCGTTCAGGAACAAACAAATAAACAAACGAGAGTTTTAGTATATAGATAGATGATAGGAGTGGAGATGTAACTGCAAAATTTTATCTTTCGAGAAAATTAGCCATGTTATGCACTAACCGATTGAAACATCAGTGGAAATGAATGAAGGGGGCATTTTTTACATTCATAACAACATTTGCTTAATATAATTGTATGCTTAAAATAAATGTAAAAGCTAACATTATACTTTCAAATCTTTAACAGGTCATGATTCTGTCGATAGAGGACATTCTTTTGCAGAAAAAAAAATTTCTTTATGTGGGCCCAGGTAGAAATTCCAGTCGCCACATGGGATTACTTGTTTATTTAGCTGTTAATTGCTGTGTGAATAATTGCCTTGTTATATTTACACTTGACCCAATGGAGTAAATTGTAATTCCCCTCTATGCTGAGACTGGGAATTTGAGGCACGTCTACTGGCTTTTCAACGCAGCTAATGCATTACATTATCACTTCCAGATTACCAGCTTTTGGCAAATGTGGGCATGAAGACAATATGTATGAGTCAGCCACAGCTCCAAAAGTGAAAAGGATATTTTGAAAAATTAGCCTCGTAAATTCTGGATTTGGAAGCAAAATGGAGGGAATTTGCAAAAAGAAGAATCAATATTCACAGACTTTTTTTATGTTAAAGAGGAAGAAAAACATCCTCTAATTGGGCATTTGCTTTTCATGGATCATTGATAGCATAGGAGATATTTTATCATCAATAGTATCTCTTCTGATAAAACTTGGTAAAAATTAGAGTAAAAATGTAAAGAAGTGGGAATAGATTCTGATTTTATTCTAGGCGCAGATTGATAGATTTTTGATCAGTACCGGTGTCAGGGGTTATGGGGAGAAGGCAAGAGAATGGGGTTGAGAGAGAAAGATAGATCAGACTTGATGAGCCGAATGGCCAAATTCTGCTCCTATATCTTATGAACTTCTGAACATGGTGATCCGCATGCTTCTTTTAAATACTTTATACTTCTTTGAAATGGTATATGTAATTTACAGGTAATGGCACAGGTAATTTACAGAAAATCAAAGAAACCATCCAAGAAAACAATGGACACAAAATGATAACAAAGATAATCAGGGAGATATTAATATCCATATGTCAAGGTCATAATATAGAAAAGATCAAGAAATCAGGGAACAACAAAAGCAAATAATTTATAGAAATTGTTGTAATGTAAAAACAGAAAATAGTTGCAGGAGGAGGCCATTTGGCCCTTCGAGCCAGCACCGCCATTCATTGTGATCATGGCTGATCATCCTCAATCAGTAACCTGTGCCTGCCTTCTCTCCATATCCCTTGACTAGCCCCTAGAACTATCCGCTAGCCCCTAGAACTCCATCTAACTCCCTTTTAAATTCATCCAGTGAATTGGCCTCCACTACTTTTTGTGGCAGAGAATTCCACAAATTCACAACTCTCTGGGTGAAAAAGTTTTTTCTCACCTCAGTTTTAAATGGCCACCCCTTTATTCTTAGACTGTGGCCCCTGGTTTTGAATTCCGTCAACATTGGGAAACATTTTCCTGCATCTAGCTTGTCCAGTCCTTTTATAATTTTATACGTTTCTAAAAGATCCCACGTCATCCTTCTAAATTCCAGTGAATACAAGCCCGGCCTTTCCAATCTTTCCTCATGTGACAGTCCCGCCTTCCCAGGGATTAACCTCGTGAACCTATGCTGCACTGCCTCAATAGCAAGGATGTCCTTCCACAAATTGGGAGACCAAAACTGCACACAATACTCCAGACGTGGTCTCATCAGAGCCCAACACAACTGCAGAAGGACCTCTTTACTCCTATACTCAAATCCTCTCATTATGAAAGCCAACGTGTCATTAGCTTTCTTCACTGCCTTTTGTACCTGCATGTTTACTTTCAGTGACTGGTGTACAAGGACATCCAGGTCTCGTTGGACTTCCTTTTTACCTACCTGACACCATTGAGATAATAATCTGCCTCCTTGTTTTTGCCGCCAGTGGACAACTTCACATTTGTCTACATTATTCCGCATCTGCCACGCATCTGCCCACTCACTCAACCTGCCCAAGTCACCCTGCAACCTCCTAACATACTCATCACAGTTCACACTGCCACCCAGCTTTGTGTCATCTGCAAACTTGCTAGTGTTACTTTTAATTCCATCATCCAAATCAATAATATATATTGTAAATAGTTGCGGCCCCAGCACCGAGCCTTGCGGCACTCCACTCGCCACTGCCTGCCATTCTGAAAAGGACCCATTTATTCCTACTCTTTGCTTCCTGTCTGCCAACAAATTCTCTATCCTTGTCAATACCCTACTCCTAATATTGGCCAGAATTTTACATGTGTGGGACCTTATCAAAGGCTTTCTGAAAGTCCAGATACAGTACATCCACTGGCTCTCCTTCATCCATTTTACTTGTCACATCCTCAAATAAATCCAGAAGATTAGTCAAGCAGGATTTCCCCTTCATAAATCCATGCTGACTTGGACTAATTCTTCTACTGCTGTCAAAATGCACTGTTATTACTTCTTTAATAATTGACTCCAGCATCTTCCCCACCACCGATGTCAGGTTAACTGGTCTATAATTCCCCCTTTTCTCTCTCGCTCCTTTCTTGAAAAGTGGGATAACATTAACTACCTTCCAATCCACAGGAACTGATCCAGAACCTATAGAACATTGGAAAATGATCACCGATGCATCCACGATTTCTAGAGCCACCTCCTTGAGTACCCTGGGATGCAGACCATCAGGCCCTGCGGATTTATCAGCCTTCAGTCCCATCAGTCTACCCAATACTATTTCTTGCCTAATGCAAGTTTCTTTCAGATCCTTTATCTCCCTAGATCCTCCGTCCTCTAGTACATCAGGGAGATTGTTTGTGTCTTCCCTGATATACTTCACTGATGATAAGTTAAATAAAGAGAGTTGAGCCGACAGTTTAAATAAATGCCAATAATCAACATCCACTGAACAGTTATGCTGAATTGATTAACAAATGTTGTTAATTTACAAAATTAAGGAGATAAAAAAAGAAAACAAATCATTGCTGCAGGACGAAGCAAACATAGGAGTTACATTGGCTCGCAAAAACTAAAAAGACATTAAAAAATCTCAATAAAAGTTAAACCAAAGAGTTTTTTTAAAAAAAGGCTGTATCGTGTTGATGTAATTGTGTGACAGTGGTCAGAGAAAAGCTAAAAAAACACAAAAAGTAGCATAAGGAATTAAAAGTCAAGATGTTATTGTTCCAAAATGATTGCCTCCAAAAGGTTTTGTGGGAGAAGACATGCACTGGAAGCCATTTCATATAGAAGCAATTTTCACTGATTCTGGCCAATATCCTAGAAACCTAGACCCAACATCATTAGAAGGGAAACATCACTGAAATGACTGCAGCAGTTCATAAACACATGGAAGCAGGAGTGACCTATAGATCCTGTGAAGCTCATTCCACCATACTGTTAGCTCACGACTTATCTGTTCCATTTAAGCAGATTTGTTCCAAATCCTTTGACATCTGCACCAGAACAACTTTCAGTTGGGCTCTAAATGTATCTTTGGCAGGTCACCGTATCCTATGACTTATTTTTCCAAATTTTAGATTTTTCCAAGTTACTCTACAGATAAAAAGGACCAGAACAAATAAATCACCAGCTATATTTTTTTTGCACAAAATACTGAAAATGATAAGAGAGGCAATTTGGAAAGCAGTTACATCTATTAAGAAAGACTCATCAGACACTGGAATGTGAAAAAACTTGATTGGAAATAAGTCAGAATCAAAACATTGGGGCAGGGAACAGTAACATCGCTTTTTTCCCCCCATTTCATGTAAAAGAATGATATTAGTGAACAAGAACAAACGAGGGAAATTTAGGAAGTATTAATACTACAGCTAATCTGAACAGACAAGGAAAAGAACACATCTGACTGGTCTTCACAATCCTTATGAAAAATTGTAATTGTAAATTGTGCCAAGTCCTCTGAGAAGTACACTAGACTAACAGCAATTTGTTGACAGAGCATTAAAAGAATGATTGTTACCCATGTTTTGCTGAACTAAGAGCTAGCTGTCAGGGAAGCTATCATTTAGATTTTAGAGATACAACATGGAAAGAACCCCTTTGGCCCACCTGGTTCATGCCCAACAGCAATGACCCTGAACACGAACACTATCCCGCACACTAGGGTCAATTTACAAATTTTCACAGAAGCCGATTAACATATAAAACTCTACGTCTTTGGAGTGTGGGAGGAAACCAGGCCATCCACGTGGTCACAGGGAGAATACCCAAACTCTGTACATACAGCACCCGTAGTCAGGATCGAACCCTGGTCTCTGGTGCTGCAAGGCAGCAACTCTACTGGTGCGCCACTGTGCCACCCCTTTCTTATTTCTTATTAAAATAATCGGATTCAGAAATTTACTGCAAAAGTTTGCTGATGAGAAAAGGTTGGGAGAGAAAATGGATCAACATCAGACAAAGAGATAGACAGTTAAAATAACAACAGAGCTGATTACTGGCAAATCTGCATCATTATAAGTGTACAATAAAATGACATAAGATTAAAGTAAATGCAGCAAAGGACAAGATAATGTACAGAAGACAGCAATGTAAACTTAATTAATGAATGGACTTAAAATGGTCATAGCTAGAGTAATAGAGTCATACAGTGTGGAAACAGGCCCTTCGGCCCAACTTGGCCACAGCAGCCAACATGTCCCAGCTAAACTAGTCTCACCTGCCCGCATTTGGTCCATATCCCTCCAAACCTGTCCTATCCATGTACCTGTCTAACTGTTACTTAAATGTTGGGATATCCCTGCCTCAACGACCTCCTCTGGCAGCTTTGGTCCATACACCCACCGCCCTTTGTTTGAAAAAGTTACCCATTAGATTCCTATTAAATCTTTTCCCCTTCACCTAAAACCTATGTCCTCTGGGCCTCGATTCACCCACTCTGGGCAAGAGACTCTGTGCATCTACCCGATTTATTCCTCTCATGATTTTGTACACCTCAATAAGATCACCCCTCATCCTCCTGCGCTCCATGGAATAGAGTCCCAGCCTACTCAACCTCTCCCTATAGCTCAGACCCTCTAGCCCTGGCAACATCCTTGCAAATCTTCTTTGTACTCTTTCCAGCTTGACAACATATTTGCTATAACATGGTGCTCAGAACAGAACACGATACTCTAAGTGCGACCTCACCAACGTCTTATACAACTGCAACATGACCTCCCAACTTCTATACTCAAAACCCTGACTGATGAAGGCCAATGTGCCAAACGCCTTTTTAACCACTCTATCTACCTGCAACTCCAACTTCAAGAAACCATGCACCTGCACTCCTAGATCCCTCTGGTCTACAACACTATCCAGAGACACTGTGTAGGTCCTGCCCATGTTAAACTTCCCAAAATACAACACCTCACATTTCTCTATATTAAATTCCATCAATCATTCCTCAGCCCACGGCCAATCAAACAGGATCGTGTCATAAGGAATAGGGGTAGAATTAGGCCATTCAGCCCATCAGGTCTACTCCGCCATTCAATCATGGCTGATCTATCTCTCCCTCCTAACCCTATTCTCCTGCCTTCTCCCCTTAACCTCTGACACCCGTATTAATCAAGAAGGATCCCGCTGCAATGTTTTCACAACCATCTTCACTATCTGCAAAACCATCCACTTTTATATCATCTGCAAACTTGCTAATCTTGCTGTGCATTTTCTCATCCAAATCATTGATATAGATGCCAAACAGTAATGGGCCCAGCACCAAACCCTGAGGCACAACACAAGTCACAGGCCTCCAGTCTGACAAACAACTTTCCACCATCACCCTCTGCTTCCTTCCTGAAGCCAATTTTCTATCCATTCAGCTGTCTCTCCTTGGATCCCATGCGACCTAACCTTCCAGAGCAGCCTACCATGCAGAACCTTGTTGAACGCCTTTGCGGAACCTTGTCGAATGCTTAAACCTGAACTTAAAGCCACTGTTAAAAGACACTCAAGCACCAGAATCTTCTTGCTCACAACTTGAACTTAACTCATGGATATTTATGTGAATCTTTTCCACTTGCATATTAGCAGAATTATTTCATCTGTAGCTTATTTGCATGCTCTCACTTTCAGAAGCTCATCAAGATTTTTCATTCTCTAGGAAAAAAAGCCATATCTGCTGAGGTTTTCCATTATTTTCCACGCACCTAATGAACTTGAATTGGTATTATAAATATGTGTTTCTTAATACAAATTTTATACAAATATGAATTGTCGCGCATTGTAAGATGGTAGCTGGTTCAGTTGTTTTTTTTCTCATCATAGCAACATTTATTTTGCTACCATCTGTCACATATATGTAATAAATGTGCATCGTCTATTTAGTTGCAGACTCCCAGGGTCCTACCCACATCTGCCAGTCATGAGCTGTGACAGTAGAGAATAGCCAATTGTCAAACCTTCCTCAGTCTTTTGTTTGTTACTGCAGTTCAAATGCACAATAGGTGTTGTAACAAAGTACTTAAGTACCTGCTAAAATACAACGCATCATTTTATTGAAGCACTTACAGCATAGGACCTGTAGTGCATTACAGCTCAGAGCTGCTCCATCTACTGCCTGACGTAGGCGAGTTCTTAATATTATAAAGCACGTACTAGGCGGGACTACTACTAACAAACACTACGATTGGCTAGCATGCAATAGCCCTTCTACAGGTGTCCAACAAATGAAGGAGTACTGGCAGCTGTCAGGGTCTCAGCTGTATCAGGGTCTCAGCCTGTGTGGTAAACAATGTATGGCTGTAAATAATGTATGACTGTAAACTGGATGGTGTGAGTGTAGAATCCCTTTTGGTTGCAGTTTATCTTTGAGCTGACACAAGATGTCTGGAAAGCAAGACTGCATTCTTCAAAAAGCTGGATACTTAGAGGGTGGCACAAGAGGGCGGCACAGTGGTATAGTTGGTGCCTTACAACGCTTGCAGCGCCAGAGACCCAGGTTCGATCTCGGGTGCTGCCCGTGCGGAGTCCGTACATTCTCCTCGTGACCGCGTGGGTTTTCTCTGAGATCTTCGGTTTTCTCCCACACTCCAAAGACGTACAGGTTTGTAGGTTAATTGGCTTGGTATAAGTGTAAATTGTCCCTGGTGTGCATCGGATAGTCTTAATGTGCGGGGATTGCTGGTCGGTATGTACCCGGTGGGCTGAAGGGTCTGTTTCTGCGCTGTATCTCTAACCTAAACTTACTACCAGAAGGTATGGACAGAAAATCATTGCATGTTGTAGGTATCTCGAGCTCCATCATGGCGAAACCAGATGCTTAAAAATGGCCGTGATTATTTTGCAGACTGACGATGCATCCTTGCTGCTCAGAGGGTGCAGCTGAGCATGGGAATGTTGTCAGAATTCAGTGAGCATGTCCTTACTGGATGCTTGTATGCCTTGGGGCAATTGGTTTGTGTAGAAGGTTGGAGGTCACGACCAATGTCCTTACCTGCCACACAACTCACAAAACACATAATAGCACAGCACAGGAACATGCCCTTTGGCCGACGATATCCATGCGGCACTTGATGCCAAGATAAAATAATCTTCGCTGCCTGCATGTGATCCATATCCCTCCATTCCGTGCAACTCCTTGCAAATTTTAACAAGTTAAAAAAAACTATTTTCGTTATGAGACACTTGAAGTATTGTAGCAACAACAAGCTAAAATCAACTCAATTCTCTCACTAATGACATCTTTAAAGAGAGCTGGTGAGAGGCCCTCTTTGCCATTGAATATATCTTCTGTTGCGCAAGGACAAAGGATGATGCGACTTGAGGTGCTGTATACCCAAAAGACCACAATAATGTCGATTTAGCATTGCGCGCTAATCACTTCATGATCTCTCTGGTCTAAATACTTAGAGCAGACAATATTGTAGAGCAGACAAAATGTGTAAGAAAGAACTGCAGATGCTGGTTTAAATCAAAGGTAGACACAAAACGCTGGAGTAACTCAACGGGACAGGCAATAGACAATAGACAATAGGTGCAGGAGTATGCCATTCGGCCCTTCATAACTCAATTAAAAAATTATCATTTGGATCTGAAAATGAAAGCACTATATTAACTGTCACTCAACAATATTGAAGGTAGACACAGAATGCTGGAGTAACTCAGCGGGACAGGCAGCATCTCTGGAGAGAAGGAATGGGTGACATTTCGGGTCAAGACCCTACTTTAGACCCGAAACGTAACCTATTCCTTCTATTCAGAGATGCTGCCCGTCCCGCTGAGTTACTCCAGCATTCTGTGTCTACCTTCAATATTGTTGAGTGACAGTTAATATAGTTTGCAGTGCTTTCATTTTCAGATCAAAATGATAATTTTTGAATTGAGTTATGAACATTTTCTTCAAAATAATTCAAATTCCAACTGTTTTTTTAAAACTTTGCTTATTAGTCTAGTGATGCACAATGACTTGGAACTTAATGAATTTAATTAGCTTAGGCTCAACAACAAAGTCTCCATTTACACTGCGCAAATAATTTGCAATTGGTTGATAGAATAGAAATATAAACCATTTTCAATTGTACTCTGCTGTCTACGAATGAGGAAAGAGGAATGAGTCCCGGATAAACTCCAAAATAATGTTGGATCATAGGTTTTTGTGCTGCCAGCTGTGTAAGGAGTAGACTGATTACGATGTTGCTCAGTACCATACGATTTTGATATAATTTGTTGCTGTATGCTGATCAACATTCCGTCATAACCTTGTACAGCTTAGTCGCATAATGGACTCCACCCTTCCTGAGGTCATTTGTCGCCAGCCATGTTTTGCTCTGGCCTTTTCTCATCTTGGCATGATAGAAAATTGGTTGACAGACAGAAAGCAAAGAGTGGGGATAAATGGGTCCCTTTCAGAATGGCAGGCAGTGACTAGTGGGGTACCGCAAGGCTCGGTGCTGGGACCGCAGCTACTTACAATATACATTAATGACTTGGATGAAGGGATTAAAAGTACCATTAGCAAATTTGCAGATGATACAAAGCTGGGTGGTAGTGTGAACTGTGAAGAAGATGCTATGAGGTTGCAGGGTGATTTGGACAGGTTGTGTGAGTGGGTGGATGCATGGCAGATGCAGTTTAATGTGGATAAGTGTGAGGTTATCCACTTTGGTGGTAAGAATAGGAAGGCAGAGTATTATCTGAATGGTGTCAAGTTAGGAACAGGGGACGTACAACGAGATCTGGGTGTCCTAGTGCATCAGTCACTGAAAGGAAGCATGCAGGTACAGCAGGCAGTGAAGAAAGCCAATGGAATGTTGGCCTTCATAACAAGAGGAGTTGAGTATAGGAGCAAAGAGGTCCTTCTGCAGTTGTACAGGGCCCTAGTGAGACCGCACCTAGAGTACTGTGTGCAGTTTTGGTCTCCAAATTTGAGGAAGGATATTCTTGCTATTGAGGGCGTGCAGCGTAGGTTTACTAGGTTAATTCCCGGAATGGCGGGACTATCATATGTTGAAAGACTGGAGCGACTAGGCTTGTATACACTGGAATTTAGAAGGATGAGAGGAGATCTTATCGAAACGTATAAGATTATTAAGGGGTTGGACACGTTAGAGGCAGGAAACATGTTCCCAATGTTGGGGGAGTCCAGAACAAGGGGCCACAGTTTAAGAATAAGGGGTAGGCCATTTAGAACTGAGATGAGGAAAAACTTTTTCAGTCAGAGAGTTGTGAATCTGTGGAATTCTCTGCCTCAGAAGGCAGTGGAGGCCAATTCTCTGAATGCATTCAAGAGAGAGCTGGAAGAGCTCTTAAGGATAGTGGAGTCAGGGGGTATGGGGAGAAGGCAGGAACGGGGTACTGATTGAGAATGATCAGCCATGATCACATTGAATGACGTTGCTGGCTCGAAGGGCTGAATGGCCTCCTCCTGCACCTATTGTCTATTGTCTATTGTTCCGTTCCCCCTCTCCCCCCAAGCTTCCCCTCCACCCCCCCTCCCCTCCCCTGCCCCCTCTATCTTTCAGTCTGGAGATGGGTTCTGACCCGAAACGTCACCTATTCCTTTTCTCAAGAGGTGCTGCCTGGCCCATTGAGTTACTCCAGCATTTTGTGCATATCTTAATCAAATGTTAGATTGGGCAATCACATGTTAAATGGAATGAAAAACCCCACCTCCCCTCCCTTCCCACCCAACCAGCGCTACTTAAAATAATTATAAAGTAATTGCAGTTTTGTTACTGGATTATTTTTCCAAGCTGTTCAAGCAGTTGTACACGTTTTTGTAGCTTTCCGATAATGACCAGGAGATTGTAAAATATACAGGAGAATGATCTGGCTGGTGCGAAAGTACATTTCTGCTCTTCTAAAAGCTTGCACTGCAGCTAAGCACTTTTGTGCATGGATGAACTGGCTGGGCTCCATTCATGGACTGACTGGGAACATCAGTGGAGAACACACAATTCAACGAAACCTACTGGAAGATGGTGAGGAAGAGGCAGCAGGAGGCTTTGCTCAACGTCCGACAGATCTAATGCTTCATATTTAAGCAAGTGGTATAAGATACAGTGACAATGTTCCTTTAAGATTACAGTATTTTCTTCTTCCTGCATGAAGAGGGTTCCAGAGTAGAGTTTCTGAAAAGAGAAAAGGACATAAAATCGGTTTGCTTTCAGAGCAGAGGAAAAACTAAGAAGTGAATGCATACCACTATCGGCAGATCTTGATTCAGGCCAATTGTAAGATGAGGAGTACAAGAAAAGAATGAAGATAAGGAAAGTTTTGTCATTGTATTTTGTCAATACTGCCATGACCATCATGTCAGTAATGACTCTTCCTATGATGAACGGCGATAGCTACCTCACCGTGGGAAGTCAAATACACAGGTCCATTTGCCCTTCTCCAGTTCTTTGATATAAAATACAGCAACATGTCACCTTCACCTGCAGAGGGAACTGTGAGGGAACATAGTGGGAATGGTGTTAGTTAGTGCCTGTAATGTATTTGGGATATATTGCTGTTTTGCCTGTAAAGCTGCCAGTACATGTAAACTGCGAATAGTGGATGCAATGTGTAAAAGGGTATGATTAAGCACAAATTGAGTAGTTCACAATCTGAATGGTATTAAGGCTATTGGGTGGGAAATGGTGCAGTTGATAAAGCAGTAGATAAGATGTGCTATCTAAAGGTATTTCACTCACCTACACTGCTCATGTAAGGTTATTTATGGATCTTCAAGCACAGCCTCCATTGCAGGGACTAACATTTCTCTTTCAATACGCATCCATTCATCTCTTTCAATACTCATTCATTCAGCACAGTAGCTCAAAATTGTCTAAAAACATTGGAGCTTATATTCTTGCATATTCAATCTTTCCTCACAGAACCACTGAATGGATTCAGTTTCAAATCACAGTCAGCACTTATTACAATTTCCATTTATAAAGTGCAGGTAGCATTGAATTAGTAATAGCCAGTTTTTAAACTCAGATTCCTTCTTGTTTCAAATCATCACTGAACTGTGTGGGATCTGATCACTGGATGCAACACATAAAAATATTGCCGAGATTGCACTGAATTGGCATGGGTTAATCATGTACAGTGAGCTATTTCTAGGGCTCAGCTAATTTCACTCCAATGTCATAAATTCACTATTTATTTTCCATCTGCAAGACTTAACAAATGTCTGACGTTTTTTTTTTGCAAAGATGTGTCCACCAACTGCACAAAATGTGTGGGTTAATAAATGGAATCCCACACCTTTAAATGTCTGCCACCACAATGTAAAATGAATTCAGCTAAAAAAAAGTTGCTGACAATCTAAGGAAAGTCATCATTAAAAGGATCCTGGGGGACATGTTTGCACTTTTATATGGTGTACCTCATCCATCACTAATAGCAGCAGGATCCATGAGGCGATGTTTTCAGAATGGTTTGATGTTAGAAAACCCCACGGAGGACTACAAAAGTTATTTTCACACTAGAAGTGGTTGTAGTAACTCTCTGAACCATTGATCAGGAATCTGGTCTGCTTTAACAGGATTTCTGGACTAAATTTGACACAGTCCCCCCAGAACTGAAAATGCTGTGTGGTTTATACTGACTGATTTTCCTTGGGGCCAGAGAATAGGAAGTTTCCTACATGACTGATGATAAACTGGACATGTTTTGCAGCAGCAAAATTACCCAATAAAAACATAATGTGATTAAACATACAATAGCCTACTAAGCCCACTGAGGCTACCACTCAGGGCTTTGAAAATTAGATTTGCTTCTTGGCTTACCATGTTACCATCTCCCAGACTTCACCAATACGTTCAGGTCATTCTATATTTAAAAAACCATTTTGAATGCTGCTGTGAATTTTCACAGAGTTGTGTAAAAGACAGTCACAGCTGCACTTGAGTGCCAGTAGAACTGTCATGACTGGGAAATACTGTCAGTTAAAATGCCTCATTCTTAATATAATACTAATTCAACATTCATCAGAATAACAAGGCAATCATATAACCAAAGCGATTCATATCTTGTGTGATTTATGCTTGTTTTCTGATTCTTGACTCTGTTACCTGTTTTGACTTTTCCATTCACCCTTTCTTTGTCATTTACCTCGGGTCTATTTGCACCTGAAAATATCTGGTCTATAATCACTAATGGCAAATTACAAATGTCAGTTACATATAACAAATAGCAAAGGATAAAATTGATTTGACGAAGGCATGTGTTTTATCTTCCAAATATAATTTGTTCCAATACTTAAAATATAACAAAGGTTCCTATAAACAACTTCTGAATTCAAACATAATTGAGCTATACTAATTTATTTATTCAAATCACATTCATCTACATATACAACGATCAGCCAAAACATTATGACCTGATGAGCCAAAACATTATGACCACCTGCCTAATATGCTGTTGGTCCTCCATGTGCAGCCCCATACGCAGCAGGGTGCGATGCACTGTGTATTGTGACACATTCCTCCCGTGACCACCCTTAAAATGTTCTGTGACTTGTGCCACTGTAGACCTTCTGTCGTTTCGGACCAGACGGGATGCCTTCGTTGCCCGCACGCATCAATGAGCCTTAGGCGCCCAACGCCCTGTTGCCGGTTTGTGGTTTTTCCCTCCTCGGACCACTGTCGGTAGGTACTCACCGCTGCTGACTGGGAGCACTCCACAAGTGAATGATCAGCCATGATCACATTGAATGGCGGTGCTGGCTCGAAGAGCCGAATGGCCTACTCCTGCACCTATTGTCTATTGTCTAAGCCTTGCCGTTTCAGAGATGCTCTGACCCAGTCGTCTTGCCATAACAATTTGACCCTTGTCAAAGTCGTTCAGGTCTTTACTCCTGCCCATTTCTCCTGCATCCAACACATCAACTTCAAGAACTGACTGTTCACTTGCTGCCTAATGTATCCCACCCCTTGACAGGTGCCATTGTTCCAAGATAATCGATGTTATTCACTTCACCTGTCAGTGCTCATAATGTTTTGGCTGATCAGTGTATTTGGATCTGAGTAACATTGGCATTTAGTTTGGTAATTTGTGATGTGGCTATATCTCCAAAGCAAAGAACAACATTATCACTTCTAATGATAAACCAAATAAAACAAGGGTTCATCATATTTAAATGAGGATAAAATCACTGCCGTGAAGTCAGGAACCACATTTTTCAGGGAAATTTGGAACTTGCTTGCTCTGGTCGACTGCATCAATTTTAACCTTTAAGTGTGGGTATGCCAAATGCTGTTAGTTTTGGATATCACGGTCATGGTTCTATTTTGGGTTCAGAGCTGGAGAGTCACCTGTCTGGTGAGATCCAATACACTTCTGATATTGGATCTTTTAAATCTAAAGTGAATGCCTAATAATTCCAAACGTGTCTTGCCAGTCGCAAGGTTTGCTATTTTGTACTTCCAAATCCCCTTTTTAAAATTCATTATGAACAGTTTCACTCACTTTGATTTCCATTTCCAGCTCTCTCAAAACTTTCAAATTCAATATGTCGTTAGGCTACTTACTGCTCCCTTTTTCACTGAATTCATTAACAGCATTATTTCTTGCAAGGAATGTTTCCACAGAAGCTGAGCAATGGGGAGTGAAGCAGTCTGCTCCAAGATAACAGCCTATTAACCCCGAATCCACTCATGTCCATTAAATATTACTGACTCCCAGCTGTCAATACCACTTCAAAGCAAATTTAATTTGTGAGTCAATACTAAATGCAACTGCATTATGGAGGGTAATTCTGGCAAATTATTAATTTAAATGTTCAACCTTGCTACTGTCTAGACAGCAGATGACTATTATTTTTTTTATGCATAGTCACATTGTAACATGCAGTATATTAGCTTTGTAAAACAATACAGTACAACTGTTGAATGTGATTACACAATACAATTGTCAAACTTAATGATAAAAAAGGACTTTATTACAGATTGTTATCTTGTGGACATCGAGAAATCTGGTATCATCTGAATTCTAAAGACAACTTTCCTCATTTTAGCAAACCATAAAATATCTTTAAAGTTCGATAACATTCAATGCCTGATAAATAACATTAGTTACAAATTACCCTAAATGTCATAATGACTTAAGACTTCTGAAATATGATAGAAATGCATTAGTGCCTGTTGTTAGAGAGAAGTACTTTTGGTGAAAAATGTGGTCATTCCCTTCTAATGCGTGGGCTTGTAGCTTTCAGCATTTGAAGAAATGTATTACATAAAGAGCGGGCAAATGATTTTCCAATCATTTATAACAACCCGCGACAGTTCACATCCATCTTATAATGTATGTCTAATGGAACATTGTGTAATTACAGTTTATGCTATTTCTTACAGTTGGTTTGCTATTTTTCTGTGTTTTGCTTTCCTGAATTGTTCACTCAAAGACTTCCCAATGCGCTGAGCTCATATTACATGTTGCATAGAAAGAACATTTTTATTATCATCTGGCTCAGTCTGAATTAAATACAGTGCCCTAAAATCAGTACCAAATTAACCGTTTCAATGTAAACAAAGGATTTGTCTTGTCTTCTATATGATATATTGGATATATTATCTTACATATTATTACTTTACATATTAAAATATGATTACTTTAATGTGCTATAAAATTTTTCTTTTTCAGCAATACATAATATATATTTATAAATAGAAAAAGTCTTTTATTGAAAGACTTTCTATAAAAATATATTACATTAAAGTAATCATATTTTAATTATTTGTCCTCAATGTGAAACCCAGCAGATTCAATGATAAAAGAATTATGCCCAATGGAAATTCACCATTCAGATCATTTATTTATCTACTATGCTTATAATCAGGCCCAAGTGCTGATATCAACAGGACAAGTTTTATTCTATTAGTTATAATTTATATTTCCAATAGACATTTTAAAAGCAAAATGATTTTACAACCATGTCCTTGATTTAATTTTGAAATATTACATGAAAAATAATGTGATTACAATGAATTGATCAAAATATTACTTAAAATAATTAGAAATGATTTTCTTAGTCTATGCAATTCAATTAAGGCAGTATTTGATTACACTCTAAATACTAAATGGATTCTCTCTTGCAAACATTCCTTTTTTATTAACCCTCAAAATCCTGCAGCCATTTTAGGTACCATCCATAAATTTACATCAAATGCTACTTGTATTAGTCAACTGCTTATGAAAACAGTTATCTATTACACATTACACCAGAATTTTCAATTGAAAAAGATAACTCTACATTTAGTCATAGCCATTCATGATTCCATCATGCTATACTTCACAACTTGAATATTGTTGTTCTAAATCAGTTATTCTCTCTCAATGCATTTATTCTATTATTTTATCATTTAACTCAGAGCTGTTGAACATGAACAATTGAAAAGAGAAGCAAGGACTGTATTATATCGCCATCCTGGGAACCTGATTGTTTCTGCTGTGTTAATTTACACTAAAATCTATGACCCTGTGAGGCTGATTGATTGCTAAGGGCAGAAATCCAGCCCCTGCTCTAGTTTATTTTGTGAACTGTAGCCTTAGATATGGCTGCAAGCCATGATGATATTGATTTGATATACACTAGATGCCTTCTTGTGCACTTTGGGAAATTTATTGTATGGAGTCAAAATACAGTCAAACGGGAAAAGGCAGCTCTTTAAATTGAAGAGGGTTATCATGGTTTGACTCCTGGGTCACTCAGGTTACTGAATGGCCTCAGTGCGACCAGGATAGGACTTGCCTCGGGGAATAGTGCTCATCAGTTTTGAATGTCATCTCCCTTCAATGGTTCTGTTATTGCTAATGGGTACATTGTGGAGTGGGTGACATTTGATTACATTTTGAGCTAAACAGCTTGTTTTAAGCCTCTTTTATGCTGTATGGCCAAAGGTGTTTTGTTTTACTCAAAATAACTACACCAAGTAATGAAATTGCTATTTGTTTACACTTTTCCATCTATCTACTGGTTGTTTAGATTTTAAAACATATCCTCCTCTTGACATGCAAATATATTTTGTGTGTCATTTTCCTCTCTTCTCAGGTACTCACGACAGAGCATAATATTTCCTGCCTGAGGTGTCTGGCAAATAAGCCATTCAGAGACATTACCACCGGTGCTACTCCGGTACTGGTTGCTGGCAGATGTTATACACCATGTACTTGATTTGCCTTTATTTGGAAAAGCTTGTCTTCACTTGCTCAATCCTACAAATAGGTGAAAATGAAAAAAAACACAGACTTTGGGCGGCACAGTGGCACAGTGATAGAGTTGCTGCCTTACAGTAGTAGAGAACCAGGTGCTTGTCCATATGGAGTTTGTACGTTCTTCCTGTGACCTGAGTAGGTTTTCTCTGGGATCTCCGGTTTACTCACACACTCTAAAGACATGCAGGTTTGTAGGCTAATTGGCTTGGTACAATTATAAATTGTCCCTGCTGTGTGTAGGATAGTGCAAGTCTGTGGGGATCACTAGTCGGTGCAGACTCAGTGGGCCAAAGGGTTGTTTCCCCGCTGTGTCTCTAAATTAAACTAAACTAAACTGAAGATGTTGCAAATCTGAAATTAAAACAGAAAATTCTTAAAACACTCGGCCGCTTGGACAGCTGCAGTGGAAAGAGAAGCACGGTTAATGTTTTGGATTCAAAGCCCTACATCAGAACCGACAGAGAAAAGTTAAAAAGAGGATATATGTCACAGTTTAATTCCGTTCCCACTCCCACTCCGATCATCTGTCAGTGGCCTCCTACACTGATACAACAAGCTCGAGAAATAGACTTCAATGTCGATTGGGGCAGATTTCTGGACTTCCTGGACTTAATATTGAGTTTTCCATCATTAGGTAATTCACTCTTCCTGTCCTTATCTGAACTGCCCATTTCTGCCAGCCAGCCAGCCATCTGTGAATTTGACTCAGTTTTCATCTATCATCTGTAGAGCTTGATCTACTGCGCATTCCCATAGGCCTGCTGTTAGCAAGATATAAAACAGATGAAGAAGCATAATCAGCTTCCATCTGCCCCATTAACCCATTTGACTTCATCTCAACCACTCATAGATATTCCCTTTGTCCTATCCATTCCTCCCAGCACCTTCTCCGCAAATTAAACCTTAAATTTTTACCACTATTTCCCAGTTCTGATGCAAGGTCTCAGATCTTGATAGAGCTAGAGCTAGATAGAGCTCTTAAGGATAGCGGAGTCAGGGGGTACGGGGAGAAGGCAGGAACGGTGTACTGATTGAGAATGATCAGCCATGATCACATTGAATGGCGGTGCTGGCTCGAAGGGTCGAATGGCCTACTCCTGCACCTATTGTCTATTGTCTATTGTCTACTGTCTATCTGAAAAGTTAATGCTGTGGTAAGAGTATAAAATATCAGAGTTCAGTGTGTACTTTTGTGTCCAAACTGTTAATAGTTTTTGAAAAATTGATTTTTGGGGCAGATATTTTTGGGGCATGATGTTTTTAAAAACATCATGATCCATTAATGCTAAGCTCCACAAGACAACGGTGAAGTGGTATAAATTCAACGAGTGTAGGTTAAATTCCACACCTACTGAGTTGCCAGCTGCAGTCATCTGTCAATAAACTGAGGAAAAGAGCAGGAAACAATAAGCAATAAAATCTTCACTTCGGGAGATAAAAAGAGAGAACTTTAATTGATAGACCAGGATTACATCATGCTGTGTGTCAGCTTAGTATAAAGATCATTGACCTGCGGCATTAACCCTGTTTCCTACTTCACAGATGCTGCCTGAGCTGCTGAATATTTGCAACGTTTTCTGCATTTGGATTAACTGATATTAGAGAATCCTGACTCTTTAGGCTGCCTCACTGATGTTGTTGTGTTGGGATGTTAAAATGAACATAGTAAAAATAATGCACAGTACTCATTTTAACAGTACTATAACATTAAGCAACATTTCGGCAACTGTTTCTGATGCCCTGCTGCAACTTCATTACAAAACCTTTCTAATTAGGGAGAAAACAGTTCCAGAGAAGTTGTTGCAGTGGTGTAGGATCAGAGGTGACTGAATAAATCCCCATCTACATATTTCACTTCAGTACATCTTTATGTGCTTCTAATTTCAATAATGCTTCACATGAACTTTCCGTGAACGTGTCAAATACTTAATGTTTCATTAGATCCCATTATTCATTTTATAGATCAGAGACACGTCCAAAAACATTAGTATTTGATTAGATAAAAAACAGGTATTTTTTTCACAATTGCACTGAAGAACAACTTCAGCATTTAAAACAAAAATCTGTGTCTGAAACAATCTGATATGAAATGAAGTTTCGGTCACTGGGAAAAATATTGCATTTGCAGAATTGATATCCTAATTACTACCAGCTAACTTATTGGTGTTATGGTAAATTTGAATTTGCCTGATTGCAGGATGTTTCTCTTGATCCACCACTTGACTTCAAAGAAACAGCAGCATAGTAATCTAATCAAGGCAATAATGAAGAGTTGAAGATGGATGTTGGCAACATGTGGTAAGTATTAACTGAGGAAGCCACGAGTACAACCTTACTCTACACGAGTGCAAAGATAAAACTAAAACTATTGTGAGACATGTAATGGCTATGAAGGGTGTTGAGAGAGCATTGCCACGGAGGCAAAGTGCAGTAAAGGCAAGTGGAAGATCATTGACCTAGTTTAGACCCATGCAGAGGTAGTGGAGAGTGAAAAAGGTTATATTAACTTGGAATTTAAAGATTATTTGTGTGTTTGCTTTTGAATAGTTGTTTCGGTGATAATAATTGAAGACTGAAATGTATGTCTGCCACTGCAATGCACTCAATTCTTGTCCAATTCCCTGCTGGGTTATATAGTTAAATGGATTTTATAGTTCAGAAGCAAAACATTTGGCAAATGAAGTCCACACTGATGCTCATATGCCTCACACATTTATCCCTATTGCTTCTTTGCTCAACACCATCAACATCCTTCTAGCAGTGCTGCAGTGCAGCCTCACAGTGCCAGCGACCCAGGTTCAATCCAGACCTTGGGTGCTGACTGTGTGGAGTTTTCATGTTCTCCCTGTGACCATGTGTGTTTCCTTCAAGGGCTGTGGTTTTCTCCCACATCCCAGTTTAATTGGCCTCTGTAAATTGCCCCTAGTGTGTAGGGAGTGGATGAGAAAGTGGGATAACATGGAACTACTGTGAACAGGTAATCAATGGTTGGAATAGACACACAGGCTCGAAGGGTCTGTTTCCATGCTGTATCTCTCAACTAAGCTAAAACTTCATTTCTCTTTCCTGTGCTTCTCCAGTTTCCTTTAAAGCACTATTCATCCCAGCTGTTCATAGTCCTGTGAGCTAATATTCTGGGTACTTTCCAAATAAAGAAGATTTTCCTGAAATTTCTTGGGGATTTATTGGTGACTACCTAATGCCAATGGTAGGTCTTGCATCTTGTAATAATGTCACCTGTGTGGACATACAGAGCAAAGCTTCGACTGCTATCAAACCTGTCATGAACTTTGAATCTGTAAGAAGGAACTGCAGCTGCTGGTTTACATTGCAGATAGTCGCAAAATGCTGGAGAAACTCAGCCGGTCAGGCAGCATCCATGGAGAAAAGGAATAGGTGATGTTTCAAGTCGAGACCCTTCATCAGCCGGGTCTTTGAACTTTGAATGCCTTTCAGTATGCTTGTTCAAAGTCAATTAAAAATTCCTGTATCATTTTCAATTTTTAAAAATGTTTAAAAAAAAAGAAAACTTGCAAACGCAGTGCCTTGCAGTGATTCCACTCCATCGAAATGAATGGATCCCCTGTTCTTGCACAAGGTCTAACCTGGTATAGGTTTAATGAGAACGTTTTCTCAAGTAACTGCTAAGAAATTGCTGTTTGTGCTTCTCTGCTGGCCTCTTTGAGTTGAGGCAAAATCTTCAACACCCCAGCCTGAAACAACCAGCATATTTAAATTTGAAGAAGGGTCTGAAGAAGGGTCCCAACCTGCAATGTCACCTATCCTTTTTCTCCAGAGATACTGCCTGACGCGCTGAGTTACTTCAGCATTTTGTCTCTATTTTATAATAACATTCTGCTTTGTATGGTCTTTTACTGTTAATTTAACTACTTGTCTAATATTTTGTTACAGGCAGAGGTATACAACTTTCCAAATGTTTTGAGGTAACCATGCGAGTGGATGATGATTTGTAAAGAAAGAGTGTATCATTTCAATTTTACATAGAACAGTACAGCAGAGGAACAGGTCTTTCAGCCCATGATGACCATGTTGAACATGATGCCAAATTAAACTATTCCCTTCAGCCTGCACGTAATACAATATTATCACGATTTAAATGTCTGACTGACTGAAATATTTTTAAAACAAATCGAGGTCCCCCTGGTTCGGAATAGGGTTTTGTTGGTTGACAAAGTGTTCGGATCAGTTTTTGGAGGTGGGGGATTTGTTCCCTGTAACCCCACAGGCCCTGCCACTGCTCAGAAAACAGCTTTGGAGTATGGGATGCTTAGCAGCAGCAGATTGTCCTGTTGCATCTGGACCAGGTAAGTATGGGCATCGATTCCAAGTGCAGTGATTGAACCAGGAAGGTCATCCCCTCCTTCCTCCACCCGACTCCATCTACCATCTCTTGCCCAGAATAGATGAATCGAAGACCAGAGGACATAGGTTTAAGGAGAAGGGGGAAAGATTTAATAGGAATCTAAGGGGTAACTTTTTCGTACAAAGGGTACTGGATGTATGGAACAAGCTGTCAGAGGAGGTAGTTGAGGCAGGGACTATTCCATCATTTAAGAAGCAATTAGACAGGTACATGGATAGGACAGATTTGGAGGGATATGGACCAAATGCTGGTAGGTGGGACTAGTGTAGCTGGAACATCTTGGCCGGTGTAGGCAAATTTCCACACTGTATCACTTTATGACTCTATGACCAATCCACTCCTCCTCACCTGGATCCACCTATCCTTGCCAGTTTTAGCCCCACCCCCTCTTTACACAGGCTATCTCTCCTCCACTCTTCCAGTCCAGATGAAGGGTCTCGACCCAAATTATCGCCTGTCCATTTTTGTCCACAGATGCTGCCTGACCCGTGGAGTTCTTCCAGCAGTTTGTTTTTTGTTCCAGGACAATCAGCCAGTTGGGTTGGCTATCACTGTGCCAGGGAGCATATAAATGTCCCTCTCTTCATTCCTAAAGCCATTATTAATAACTTATAATTCTAATGATTCAGTGATTTCAAATTTTACTTTCAACTAGAGAGCTTAGCATTGTGTGTGAACCTCACATAAATGAATCAAGGATAGCAAAGAATGATTTGATAAATAGTGGAGAGGTTATTTTTAACATTTGATTGGGAAGAATTTGCCCAGCAATTCAGTATTAATTTCACACAGTGATCATTAGTACAGATACAAAGAGAAGTAGCACATCCATACAGCAAGTAGTGATATTCTGAAAGTATAGTCAAGGCACTTCGATGAAAACTGTTTTTTATTCAATTTTTGGTTGTAGAAGTGGCTTGTGTTTCTTTTCATTTGCCCTGAAATATTATGTAAATAAATTGCTTCTAAAAGCCTACAGAACACTACATCAAGAGCACAACAGCTGATTTGCAAATAAATCATAGCATATCTGAATGTCAAATCCTTTTGATTGCTCATTTCTGTTCTGTTTCATTTTACTTAATTGTTTATTTTGTGATTATATTGTATTCTTGTTTCATGAACAAGTTAGTAGGACAGAAAGATCAGTATGGGAATGGGAAGGGGAATTAAAGTGTTTAGCAACCGGGAGATCAGGTAGGTCCAGGTGGACTGAGCAAAGTTGTTCAGAAACTGGAGCGACTAGGCTTGTATACACTGGAATTTAGAAGGATGAGAGGAGATCTTATCGAAACGTATAAGATTATTAAGGGGTTGGACACGTTAGAGGCAGGAAACATGTTCCCAATGTTGGGGGAGTCCAGAACAAGGGGCCACAGTTTAAGAATAAGGGGTAGGCCATTTAGAACTGAGATGAGGAAAAACTTTTTCAGTCAGAGAGTTGTGAATCTGTGGAATTCTCTGCCTCAGAAGGCAGTGGAGGCCAATTCTCTGAATGCATTCAAGAGAGAGCTGGATGGAGCTCTTAAGGATAGCAGAGTCAGGGGGTATGGGGAGAAGGCAGGAACGGGGTACTGATTGAGAATGATCAGCCATGATCACATTGAATGGTGGTGCTGGCTCGAAGGGCCGAATGGCCTCCTCCTGCACCTATTGTCTATTGTCTATTGTCTATTGAAACGATCACCCAGTCTACCTTTGGTCTCGCCGATGTATAAGAGTCTACATCCTGAACAACGGATACAGTAGATGAGGTTGGAGGAGGTTCAAGTGAACCTCAGGTTAATTCCCCTTCCCATTCCCACACTGACCTTTCTGATCTAGGCCTCCCCCATTGTCAGAGTGAGGTCAATCGCAAATTGGAGGAACAGCATTTCATATTTCGCTTGGGCAGCTAACAACCCAGGGGTATGAATATTGATTTCTATCACTTCAAGCAACCCCTGCATTCCCTCTCTCTCCATCCTCCCCATCCAAGTCACACCAGCTTTTCGTTCTCACCTAGCAAACAGCTAACAATCGAAGGTATCACAAAATGCTGGAGTAACTCAGCAGGTCAGGCAGCATCTCAGGAGAGAAGGAATGGGTGACGTTTCGGGTCGAGACCCTTCTTCAGACTGATGTCAGGGGGGCAGGACAAAGAAAGGATATAGGTGGAGACAGGAAGACAGAGGGAGAACTGGGAAGGGGGAGTGGAAGAGAGGGACAGAGGAACTATCTAAAGTTGGAGAAGTCAATGTTCATACCGCTGGGCTGCAAGCTGTCCAAGCGAAATATGAGGTGCTGTTCCTCCAATTTCTGGTGGGCCTCACTATGGCAATGGAGGTGGCCCATGACAGAAAGGTCAGACTGGGATTGAGAGGGGGAGTTGAAGTGCTCAGCCATTATATTATATCTTCCTTTATATTATTGGCTAGCTTACCCTCGTACCTCATCTTTTTTCCCCGTATTGCCTTTTTAGTTATTTTCTGTTGCTCTTTAAAAGAGTTCCAATCCTCTGGCTTCCCACTCTTCTTTGCTATGTTATACTTCTTCTCTTTTATTTTTATGCTGTCCTTGACTTCCCTTGTCAGCCACGGGTGCCTCTTACTACCCTTAGAATCTTTCCTTCTCTTTGGGGTAAATTGATCCTGCAACTTCTGCATTATTCCCAGGAATACCTGCCATTACTGTTCCACCGTCTTCCCTGCTAGGGCCTCCTTCCAGTCAAATCTGGCCAGCTCCTGCCTCGTGCCTCTGTAATTCCCTTTGCTATACTGTAATACTGACGCTTCCGATTTTCCCTTCTCCCTCTCAATTTGTAGAGTAAAACTTATCATATTGTGATCACTGCCTCCTAATGGCTCATTTACCTTGAGCTACCTTATCAGATCAGATC
The DNA here is from genome assembly GCF_053455715.1 of Rhinoraja longicauda. NCBI lineage: Eukaryota > Metazoa > Chordata > Chondrichthyes > Rajiformes > Arhynchobatidae > Rhinoraja > Rhinoraja longicauda. Next base: position 63,866,269 of record NC_135954.1, on the reverse strand, counting down.
AAAATGTCACCCATTCCTTTTCTCCAGAGATGCTGCCTGTCCCACTGAATTACTCCAGCATTTTGTGTCTATAATGGGAAGGATCTAATTTTCTTAGAGCCAAGATTGTGAAAGCATAGGAGAAGGATTGAAAGGGGTATTAGAAAAAATAATTGTTATACCCAGATACTGGTTGGGGTCTGGTCTTGGTACCTAAAATGGTGGGAAAAGCAAAATCCCTTTTCATATTTAAATAGCAATCAAAACCACAATATTGCAGATACTAGAAATCTGAATTTAAAAATAAGTAAATTCTAGTTAGTTGTGATCCATGGTCATTAACCGATAAAAAGAATTCTATTTTATAGATGTTTTCTGGCCTAATCCGTGCGGCACGGTGGCGCAGCAGTAGAGTTGCTGCCTTACAGTGAATGCAGATCCAGAGACTCAGGTTCGATCCTGACTGTGGGCACCGTCTGTACGGAGTTTGTACGTTCTCCCCGTGACCTGCGTGGGTTTTCTCCGAGATCTTCGGTTTCCTCCCACACTCCAAAGACGTACAGGCATGTAGGTTAATTGGCTGGGCAAATGTAAAAATTGTCCCTAGTGGGTGTAGGATAGTGTTAGTGTGCGGGGATCGCTGGGCGGTGCGGACCCGGTGGGCAGAAGGGCCTGTTTCTGCACTGTATCTCTAAATCTAAAAAATCTAATCGTTATTTCTATCATTCTCTGCTTTCCAGGATTTCGCAGCACGGAATATCTTTGATTTCACATTTGCAGCACTTTTGCTTTTCTTCCTCCTCTGTTTTAATTTAGCTCTTAATAACACCTCCTTCTGACTGATCAAACCTTCACCAGCCTATACAGCCGCTACCACCACTACCACACTATCACTATCACTATCACTGGCACTTGGATCTGCCAGACTCCCTTAACTGCCCTTTCCACCAACCTTCCCACTGTTCTCTCCAACCCTACGCCTTCATTGCAACTTAAAACATTTCTAACCATTCCTAATTCTGTCATTATGAAGCATTAATATCATTCCTTACTCCATTATTTAAACAGTAAGTGGATGTGCACTTCAAAAGCTGCGACTTTCAGGACTGTGAACCCAATTCTGGAAGGTGAGATTAAAATGGATTTCATTTGGCATGGGTACAAAAGGCCAAATAGCTCCTTATGAGTTTTAAATATTCTATGATCTTTCAATATTTATCTTTTAATTTTAGACTTGGAAATCTGATTCGGTCCAATGGCTGATGTTTAACAGTTTTATGTGGGAATGTAATGGAGATTTTTCTTCAGGTTCAGTAGAACCAATTATGGTTTCAGTTTTAAAATCTCTTTTGGTAAACTTAAAATTCCATCATGAATGAATATAATTTCAGTAATCATTTATGACTACTACTTCCTGCAGCAATGATGGAATTCTGAAGTTGCTGACAAAATTTTGCACTTGTAGGAACTAATTTCAGCTATTAGTTTTCCGAAAATAGCCATGAATTCTTAATTATAATTTCAGAACCTTTCTGCACAAGTATTTTCATGTATTTCAATAAAAAATGTGCTGCATAATCAGAATACAGACCTGTTTTAAAGATGCAGTGGTGCAGCTTGTAAAGCTGCTGCCTAGCAGCTCCAGCAACCAATGTTCAGTCCCGACCTCCAGTGCTGCCTGCGGGGAGTTTGCATGTTCTCCAGTTACTGTGTGGGTCTCCTCTGGGGGTTTCAATTTTCTTCAATATCCCAAAGACATGGGAAGTTGACTGGACACCGTAAATTTCCCCTAATGTACAGTTGAATTGTCAAATATCAGGGGAATTGATAGGAATGTGGAGAGAATAAAGTGGTATTAGTGCTTAATGGCCTGTTGAGTCCTTTCCTTGAAAGATATTTGTCCTCACAGCCACTTACACTATGCTACCTTTTCAATCTGTGAAGATGCACTTCATGGATGACCTTCAGAGAGCAACTTTTAAAATGTTCATTAAAAATTGAAGGAATTTTTGATTATTTCATTTTAACAAAATAATTTATTCCAATGTTAATTCCAAAAGATTATATGGAGGAAGCTTCATTTCGAGGCAATATAAAAAACCTTGATCTATTCTTCCTTTCAGAAAATTATGGGGATAACTTTGGCAGGGAATTCTCCCACTGATCCAAGTCAATGGGTGGAATCACTGAGGATACTCCAGACAAATTCCATTCATGCAACTTTGCTGGGTCTATGTGTTTCTTACATTGATATCATGGTGGATGGATTAAATACATCCCCAAAAAATTAATACATCTACTGTTTCACCTATGTATTCATTCAGCTTCCTTTTGTGAATCATAGATTTATGTGAAAAGGTATTCCATACACTCATTTTTTGTTTACCTTGAAATACTGCCATAGGAATTATCATTCTATATATAAAATTCATTTTCACTTTTCCACTACAGTTCCATCATAAGGTCATCAAGTCATAAGTGATAGGAGCACAATTAGGCCATTCAGCCCATCAAGTCTACTCTGCCATTCAATCATGGCTGATCTATCTCGCCCTCCTAACCCCATTCTCCTGCCTTCTCCCCATAACCTTGACACTCATACTGATCAAGAATCTATCTATCTCTGCCTTGAAAATATCCATTGACTTGGCTTCCACAGCCTTCTATGACAAAGAATTCCACAGATTCACCACCTTCTGACTAAAGAAATTCCTCCTCATCGCCTTCTTAAAGGAACGTCCTTTAATTCTGAGGCTATGACCTCTAGTCTTAGACTAGCCCACTAGCAAAGCCTTTCACTATTCTGTACGTTTCAATGAGGTCTCCCCTCATTCTTCTAAACTCCAACAATTACAGGCTCAGTGCTGTCAAACGCTCATCATATGTTAACCTACTCATTCCTGGGATCATTCTTGTAAAACTCCTTTGAACACTCTCCAGAGCCAGCATATCCTTCCTCAGATATGGTGCCCAAAATTGCTCACAATACTCCAAATGCGTCCTGAACAGCTCCTTGTAGAGCATCATCATCAATATAATTAAATTTTAGAAATGGACCCCAATGCAGACTTAAGTTTACAGCCTTTGATTGCGTGAAACCGCTTCAATAATTGTTCAGGTGGAGGCCATGCAAAGCTTTAAGAAATGGGAGGAATGTAGTAAAGAGAGAATGTGTTGAGTGCAAAAATGTGTGGAAAACTTGTTTAGGGAAAAATTGTGTGCCAAATTGATCTCTTGATTTCTTTTTCTTTTCCGGTATTTTTCTCATCTTACTTTCATGTTCCCTTCCAATGGGAGGAAAGCTATTTAAGATGACATCTTCTGCTATTTAGCATTTGTATCAAACATTAGATGTTTTGGAGCAGAAATACTCTGGGAACTTCACTAAACTTAGATGAGAGGGTTTTTGTAGCGGCAGAAGAAGCACAGTGCGTTTCACTTCATCTCACCAATTTCCCAGCCAAAATATTGACAATAAGAAAGAAGTGATAACATGATCTCACTCCAATATGATCTAACGGTAACTTCCAAGATAATTAATTTTGAAATAAAATCACTATAAAATGTTTCCATCACTGTCCAGAAGCAACTATCACAGGCTTTTTGTGGGGATTTTGATTGCAGCATCTATTCAGAGCAACTTTGAGCAATTCTATTTGATGAGCATGTCAAGGAAATAAGACAAATGTGAATTGAGTTTTATGCAGCAAATAAGTTGTGCTGACAGTAAAAATGCCTATAGAAAGAAAAATGACACAGGAATCAAAATGTTTTCATTATTAAAATAAACAACATATCTCAGGAAGTGACAATAAACTACAAATAAGAGATATAGGTTCAGATCAGTTACTAATATTCACATAGAATAATCACTGCCATTCGGAAGATTATATTTCACAATACTTTGACTTTGGATCTCATAAAAAATAACACCATAAGCCCCTAGAATTCATGCAATTTGAAATACCACAGTATACATCACATACATTTAAAAATATATATCTTATTGAAGCTAGAATTGAAAAATAGTAGTGCAGTTGCATGACAGTGCAGCAAAATCATTAGCATTAGACTCATCAACCATTTGCAATCATAACAAACCAAACATTTAATCAAAAGCGCATAAATGTTCATTTCTCAAGAGAAAGCTAAACAGCTTGGTCCTCATGTACTTTGCAAAGTAACTTAATTTAGGTAGGTAATAGATTCATACAATAACCATGCAAAGCACAAATCAATGAAAGGTATCCATTATTGCTGAATAATATGCTTTGGATTTAGTTTGACCTCAGGGTGCATTGGCTATGGTGAATTAATCATTATTAGTTTAGCTATTTAGCTAATTCTGATTGTTGATATTTCTATGCTCCCTCTTTGACATTCTTTTGACAGTACTAGCATCTACCTTTAACCCGCAGAGACTTCCAATATTTGTTGCGATTCAATATATACTGTAAAATACAGCAAGATGGCATTTTTCAAATATATTGAGATGTTGAGCTCTATGGTGATTACAGAGCCAAAAATATGCATCTGTTTCATTCAGTGAATTTATTTTAATATAAAATATTATATTGAGATAGTTGCAAAAGTGAATCTGAGGTGGAGCAGGGATCACTGTCAGTGCTCGAATAAAGGGAAAAAAGGATATGATGAAAAGGGCAATCACTGGGATGATTTAAAGTAAAAGTCAGGGGCATTTGAATGATACGTTAAATTGTGCCTGAAAATGGACCGGGTGATAGTGGTGTATAATTAACCTGTTCAAACTCACATAGGCAGCACATGAAATGTTTGGTGCTTGCTAATTCTCATTATTGGAACATATTTGCCAGTGCTAAACATATTGTTTGTGGCTTACCTCATCAGTAGGCATCATGGTTTTTTGAACAACTAGCATCTTTAAAGCAATCTGCATTACTTAAAGCCAGCCTAGCCCCTTAAATGCAAAGGTGCATTGTGGATGCAGCAAGTGGTAGAAGTGATTGTGTAACTCAGGAGGGAATTTACCTTTAAGTTCAGATCAAAGACAGACGCAAAATGCTGGAGTAACTCAGCAGGACAGGCAGCATCTCCGGAGAGAAGGAATGGGTGATGATTTGGGTCGAGACCCTTCTTCAGACGCTATACAGGAGGCTATGGTTGATAATTTAGGGAGGAAGAGAGATGCCCTTTCTTTATTGGAGAAAAGGGGGCCCTCCACACTGATGAAAAGACAGGGGAAGGGGTATGTATGGAGCCTAATGTCAGGAGTCAAACCTCGAGAATGTTCATGCTATTCTATAATGCAATCAATGTTCTCAAATTAGTTTTCAAGGGGATCTTTAGCTGCCATATCCCATGAGTCACCTCAGAATGCTAGCCATAACATTATACAAAGCACTGGATGGAGAACAATAATCTTCACCAATCTGAAATGTACATCTTAGTGCTATACCCCTGCACAAAACCATTAGTCCAATCTTAACTTATAATTTACAACTGCAGTTGATGGAAAAATGCACTTCTCCTCTCTCCTTTTACATCAACCAGTTTTCAGATCGCCGAAAGCTGCAATTGGCTGAGAGGTGGTTGGAGTGAACAGAGTGGGTGGTACACCAATGTAATTAGCAGTCACTGCCTCACAGTCCCCGAGACCTGGGTTCAATCCTGACTTCAGGTGCGGTCTGTGCGGAAGTTCCACCCGGTGTCACAGAGTCACAGAGTCACAGAATCATTCAGCATGGAACTAAACTATTTGGCTCACCAAGTCCATGCTAAGCAGTTGGGATTTGTCCATAATTCATCCCATGTTCCAGCACTTGGTCCACAGCCTTTGCCTAGGCAAGAGCATGTCTTGACTCTTCTTCAAAGTTGTCAGTGACTCTGCTTCCACCATTCTCTCAGACAGAGTATTCCAGTTACTCACCATGATCTGAGTGAACAAGGGTCTGCTGTCGATCTCCATTTTCCTCTCACATCCCAAAGACATGCAGGTTGGCAGGTTAACTGGCCACTGTAAATTGCCTCTGTTGTGAATATGAGCGATAGACACTGAGGGAAGTTGATGGAGAATATGGGGAAAATAACAAAATATGACTAGGGTAAATGCATGGTTGTTGGTTGGTATGGATTCAGTGGGCTTTAGGAGCTGTTTCTATTCTGTGTTTCTCTTTATCTTATAAGATTGTATAGAGAAGACATATACAACCATCAGCTCAGTTGCATATTATAAAAGTGGGATTGACACATGAACAACGGAGTAGGTATTTGCGGATGATCTTGATTGAGAAGCTTTGCTCATGAAATGTATAGCAAAATAAAAACAATTTGGCACCACACAATCGAAGCAACACGCTCTCCAAAGCTAAATTTTGAACCTTTAAAGTTGATTTGTTGGGAGGCATGGAGACAAAGCAGATCACACGAAGGAAGGGCAGAAAGTCATCGGGAGTTATTGCAGAGCAGATTGCTATGTATTAGTCAACTAAATCTGGATTTTAAAGCTCATTTTGACTATTTCATGGGAACAGTGCTCATGATAAGCATTGCATAAGCAAATTGCTAAAGGCAGGGGAATAATGTCAGAATTATTGTGAGAACTGAGTCTGCTTGATGTTCTTCATTAAGTGTTTTAACAGATTCAGAGAAATCAGTTGCTATCAACAGCAGTCTAGGCTCAAACAGTTGTGCCTCGGCATTGTTACGATAATATAAACACTCAATAGGTCAGGCAGCATCTGTATAAATGTTTCAGGTCTAGGGTCTTTTATCAGAACGAGGAAAGAGCGAAACTGCCCTTATTTACTTGCCAACCAGAACATAGAAACATAGAAACATAGAAAATAGGTGCATGAGTAGGCCATTCGGCCCTTCGAGCCTGCACCACCATTCAATATGATCATGGCTGATCATCCAGCTCAGTAGCCTGTACCTGCCTTCTCTCCATACTCAGAACAGTTCTGAGACTGGTCAATTACGGTGATAGTTGGAGGTTGGGGTAATGGGTAGGAGGAAGTTTTAATTTAGCATATGAGTCCAATACTTACTGATGGTAAATGGAGAAAAGTATAAAGCAATTCACTGGATAACTTTTATTTTTCTGCATTGCTCAGTCAAAGCTCTGTGCGAGTGTGCTCTGAAAGCTGGACAAGCTAACCACACGTTGTAAATGTAGTCACTTCAGTCATGTAGAAGATGACGAGACAATGAATTTACTTTCTTCTTTCTCGCATATTAGCTTTAATTTTGAAACAAATAGAGCTCAAAAGAGAGTATGTTATGAGCAACCAACAATAAAGCTTATATTTCATTTTCCAAATTTGCTTATTTTGGAATATCAACAGAGATAGGAAAATCAGTGGGGCTGGTGTAAAATCTCTAAGGCACGCTTTGTTGTCTACAAAAACATTATTTTTCGCATTATACAAAAACTATAAATTTCTAGGCTGAAAATGCAAAGCATAGCTAAAAGGCATTGCTGAATTCCCAGATCTAAAGCTGTAAATCGTCAAGCTACCATCACCAAGAATGCTATCGGTACATTATAATTCAGTCGTGCAGAATGATCTCCTGAAAAATACACCAGAGAGTAGAAGGCACCTGGACATCAAATCAATGCAGGTAATAACACATTTTGGAGAGAATGAAGGAGAAACTGGGAGGAAACTTGAAGAAAGAACGTAATTCATGGTTGATAATAATAATAATAATAATATTCCTTTATTTGTCCCACACCGGGGAAATTTACAGTGTTACAGCAGCAAAGTGAATAGCAAGAGATCATTCATTATAAATAAAAGTAAAGACAAGGATAAATTGTCATTCGTTTACTATATTAGACAATAGACAATAGGTGCGAATTATTGAGGGAGTAGAGTAATTCATATTGGTATAGCAGCCTAACATTGTTTGACAGGGAAGAAAAAATCATTTGTGGGAAGAATACCTTGGGGAAAACATCAGCTCACAAAGTTATATTCCTTAACTGTTACTGTTGACTCGTCTGCTGGGAGCAGTGCTGGTTGTGCAGTCTCACAGCAGCGGGAAGGAAGGACCTCCTATATCTCTCCTTCACGCACTTGAGGTGAAGGAGTCTGTCACTGAAGGAGCTACTCGGTGCAGTGAGAGTGTCCTGCATGGGGTGGGAGTCATTGTCCAGCAGCGATGTTAACTTTGCCATCATCCTCCTCTCTCCCACCGCCTGTACTGAGTCGAGGGGGCAACCCAGGACAGAGCTGGCCTTCCTGACCAGCTTGTCAAGTCTCTTCCCCTCTGCTGCTGAGATGCTGCTGCTCCAGCAGACCACTCCATAGAAAATGGCTGATGCAACCACCGTGTTGTAGAAGGTCCTTAGGAGTGCCCCCTACACTCCAAAGGACCCGAGTCTCCTCAGAAGATAAAGTCTGCTCTGGCCCTTTTTGTATAGCGCGTCAAACACAACTTGGCTTCTTCATATGTTGGTTTTTAGTTATAGTTTTAGAGATACAGTGCAGAAACAGGTCCTTCAGCCCACTGTGTCCATGCTGTGCTGACCAGCGATCCCGTAGATTAGCACTATCCCGCACACTCAGGACATTTTACAATTTTTCCGAGGCCAATTGAGCTACAAACCTGTAGTTCTTTGGAGTGTGGGAGGAAACCGGAGCACCCGGGGAAAAGCCATGCAGTCACGGAAGAATGTACAAATTCCATACAGACATCACCCATAGTCAGGATCAAACCCAGGTCTCCGGCGCTGTAAGGCAGCAACTCTACCACTGCGCCACTTGCCTCCTTCCCATGTAATATCCAGTAAGTGTGGATTGTTTCAATCAGGTCAAACTCAGATTATTCGAAAATTCTGGCACAGTCACATCTTTTGAAAATAAATATTTTGGGTAAACAGTGTTGTCTTTGCTGGTGTATTGAGTATCTGCACACTTTCCTGCTGATTTAATGTCATTAAATTCAACTTCTTAGGTTGAGACACAGAATTGTATGTGTCTCTTGGGGAAACTGGGGCACTAACTTTTATGAGTGCACAGCACAAGCTGTATGGGTCAGTGAGAGGGTGGTCGCCTTTCATTTTCAAATTGCACAAAAAGGATTTATCAAATTGTATTATGGATGAAAATGGGAGTAAATGGCACTTGAGGGAGTAGAGTAATTCATATTGGTATAGCAGCCTAACATTGTTTGACAGGGAAGAAAAAATCATTTGTGGGAAGAATACCTTGGGGAAAATATCAGCTCACAAAGTCTAAACAAGGTTCGGCTCTAATGTTACATTAAGTACTTGTTAAAGCAAATGCAGTTTCTTTATTTTGAAACAGAACAAAGTATTCGAGGAATTTGGTGTTTCTTCTCAGAATACGTTTTGCTCAAATCTCAAATGTGAAGCAAAAGATACTAATCAAATGCGAAGCAAAAGATACTAATTTTTGCCCATCTGCCCATCCAGGTTTCATACAGCCGGGGAGATAGACTTATCAATACTCTTTACATCTATACTGGATAGACAATGTTGTTTCTGTTGCACATTTGTAAGAGCAGAAACAAAATCAAGTGTTAACCCTTTTACAAATGTACCATATTTAAAAAAGCTGTGATGCATCTTTAATTGCAACATGCATTTTATTAACTTTGATTTGTCTTATTACAATATTAAATAGGCAAGATGAAAAACCAAGGAGCTCATCCAGCTTGAATCAATGATCTTTTCCCTATTTTTCGTGAAGCTAATTGATCGTAACTGGATCTCCATCATTTAACATCATATTTGAGGCCTCAGATAGCTATTTGGTTTACTCTGCCCTGTCTCAGCTTTAAGCTGATATTCCACAGTCCTGATTGTACCATGAATCTTAACTGTAAATGAAAATTAAAACCTGCAGATGCTGGGAATTTGAAATAAGGGAAGAAAATAAGAAATAAGAGAGAGATGCAGCAGCTCAGACTACGTTCATCCAGGAAGGACCAGGGTTAACTTTTAGGTCAATGAATTTCATCAAATTAGAAAAATAAGAAAACATTTAATTTTAAGTCGTAAAGAGCAGAAAGGGCAAAGAGACATTCTGTGGGAAGGTGGAGACCAAGGTTAATTAGGTTTAAAAATATTGTTAATTCAGTCTGAAGATTGGTGAATGAGTGATAGTGTCATTGAGTCATACAGCGCAGAAACAGGCCTTAGGGCCACCAAGTTTAAGGTCATTATTAAGTACCTATCTATACTAATCTCATTTACTACATTTGGTCTGCAGCTGTCCTGAGAATCAAAGAACTAAAGTTGGTGAAAATCTGTTCATCCAGATGCTTTTTAGATGTCAGGCAGTGTGTGTTCCAGATTGCAACAACGATCTGGGTTAAAAAAAATCCTCAGATCCCCTCACCTAAAACCTATGTCTCTGCTCTTAGACAGGTTTGCCTTAAGGAAGAGGTTTGTATTATCCATCCTTTCCATGGTTCTTTTAGTTTAATTTAGAGATGCAGCACGGAAACAGGCTCTTCGACCCAGTGTCCCCGCCATTCCTGCACGCTAATGCTATCCTATACACACCAAGGGCAATTTACAAATTTTACCAAGCCAATTAGTTTACAAACCCTTGGTGGTCACAGAGAGAACAGACAAACTCCATTCAGACAAGCACCGGTAGTCAGGATCAAACCCTCTGGCACTGTTAGACAGCAACACGACCGCTGCTCCTCATAATTATGAAAACTTTTATCAGCACCCCTTCTCCCATCCCCTAAGCTGCCTCTGCCACAAGGGAAGAAAAAGCCAGTCCATCCAGTCTTTCCTATCAATGAAATGTTTCAGATCAGATGGCATCCCAGTGAGTCTCGTCTTGACCCTCTCCAGGGCAATCACGCCATGCACACAATAATCCAGCTGCAGCCCTAAATAAACTTGTGCTAAGACCTGCCAGTTCTTGTATTCTGTACTCTGGCTGATGAAAGTAAGTAACCCCTATGTCTTCTTCATCACCTATCTCCCTAAATTCCACCCTCAGAGATCTTTGGACATAGACACCAAGGTCTCTTTGTTCTTTAATGCTATTCATTGTGAATGTTCCAAATTTTACTAAAATAACCCGCCCCCTGCCAACTTTCTACCAAAAAATATATCACATACCCATTAGGATTAACTTTTAGTTGCCATTGTTCAGTCCAACTGAACCACCGGGTGGTGCCAGCAATGGCTACCTCGCCAACAGTCTGTCAGTCCTTACCTTCCCTGTGTTTAAATAGTATGTGTTAAATGTATGTTTTCAGTGTTCTTTAACTTGTTGAATGTGGGGGGTGTGGGTTGGTGGAGACTTTTTCAAATCTCTTACCTCGACGGAGATGCGATTATTTTCCATATCGTATCTCCGTCCTCCTCCGCCTAACATCGAGGAGTTGGCGGCCTTTGCTGGAGATCGACTTTTGAGAGCTCCACGGTGGGGAGCATGTGGGATTTTAACACCGCGGAGCCCACGATCCTTTTGCCAGGGATCTATCTCGAAGCTCCAACCATGGGTGCTTGCAGACTTAACATCACAGAGCCTGCAGTCTCTGGTCAGAGACCGACATCGGGTACTCCAAGTCGCGGGAGTTTTGACCGCCCCAACGCGGGAGATTCGATCGCCCTGACGTGGGAGCTTTGACTGCCGGCTGTGGGAGCTTTGATCGCCAGATGGTTCGACTGCTCCGACCATGGGAGAAATAAAGAGGAAGAGGGTTGGACTTTTTTGCCTTCCATCACAGTGAGGAATGTGGGGAATCCGCTTTGGTGGATGTTTATGTTAACTTTTATGTATTTGTTTGTCTTGTTGCTTTTTTTCGTATGGCTGTATGGTAATTCGCATATCACTATACCTTAATTGGTACATGTGACAATAAAAGACCATTGAAACCTTTGAATTTACAAGCTGACCAATATCATTCCAAGCCAAATCGCTTCAGTACCATTTAATCGTCAAACCTCCTATATGAATGTAGGAGGTTTGACGATTAAATTCAAAGGTTTCAAAGGTCATTCATATCTAAGTCATTACTGCAGAGAAACAAAAGCAAAGATCCCATGCTGTGGTACACCGCCGGTCACAGGCTTCTTACAGGCTTCCATTCACAGTGCAAGCCCCCACCATCAACTTCAATGAATCCTCTCCCTTTCCTTTCTGACCACAGTTGCTAGGTCTACTGGCCTATCTTTCCCAAGTTTTTCTTTACAGCCCTTCATAAATAGAGGCACAACATTTGCCACCCTCCAGTCTTCCAGCAACTCACACTATCTAACGATGGTTCATATATCTCAGTCAGGGCTCCTGCAATTTCTTCTCTAGTTTCCTCCAGTTTCCTTGAATATACCTGACCAGACACCCAGAGATGTATCTACTTACATTGTATAACATCCAACACCTCCTCAACTGTAATACAGACTATCCTTCTATCCCATGCCCCCTTTTGCCCTCTTCATTTCCGTCTTAAGTATACGCCTTAATCCCCAATACTTATCCAGAGATATATTTGATTCCTGATGCCCAGACCTGACCCACTCATTGAAATTACCCTTCACCTACATGAAAGCATATTGGCCCTAAACTCTCACTATTGCATTGTTAAATGACTCCCACTTGTCAGATATAGGTGACCTGCAAGTACTTGCTCTCAGTCTATATTGCCAGGTTCTGGTTGATATTGTGATTGACCTTCCCCAGTTCATGCACTTAATTCCCAGACTATGCTTATCCCTTTCCACCTACTTTGAGACTTACTGAGGCATGGTTAGTAGTCCCAAAATAATCATCCACTGACACTTTATCTACTTGCTTGATTTCATTCCCCAGGATTGGGTTTAGAACTGCCCCATCCTGAGTAAGAGTTTCTTGATACTGACATGAAAATCTCTCTTGGATGCGCTAAAAATTCCAGCCCATCTAATCCTTTCACACAAGAAGATCCCAATTATTATTGAAGGTATTGAAAACCCCTCCTGTTATAACCTATGGATCTTACATCTCGCAGTGATGCAGGGATAGAGTTGCTGCCTTACAGTGCCAGAGACCCGGGGTCGATCCTGACTACAGTCGCTGTTTATATGGAGTTTGTACGTTCTCCCTGTGAACACGTGGGTTTTCTCTGGGTGCTCCGGTTTCCTCCCACATTCCAAAGACTTACAGATCTGTTGGTTAATTGGCTTGGTATAAGTGTAAATTGTCCCTAGTGCGATTAATTGGCTTTTGTAAGTTGTAAAATTGTCCCTGGTATGTAGGATAATGTTAGTGTATGGGGTGATCGCTAGTTGTCGTGGACTCGGTGAGTCGTAGGCCCAGTTTCCACACTGTACCCCTAAGGTTTAAAGTCTAATCTCCAAAGATATTCCTACCATTGGTTACTTGTTACTATTTGGAGGCCAGTGGTATAATTCCAAAGTGATTGGATCTTTTTTTTAAAAAATCTCAGCTTATTTGGCCTCATTTGAAAAGTCTTTGAAGACAACTTCCCTCATTACTGCAGGATATCTTCTTTTTTACATTGTCTTCTTATTCCTGCTGAGGAGAATGAGATACATTTCTTTCTCTGCACATAGAAAGTCACATTGATATTACTTTAGCATCACTGTATTACAAACTGCACATTGTTTTAAATATCTCCAACATCTTGGAAGAGATGGCCATAGCTGCGTAAAAGTTACAAGTCATGGCTGCACTGTCAGATACAGGCAGTGCAGTCCTTTCTTTGCTCTGAACTTACAATTGTCACTACAGCCACCAGATTTTACTCATGAGACTTATAGGCCTGGATAGAGTGGATGTGGAAAAGATGTTTCCATTAGTGTGAGAGTCTAGGACCAGAGGCTATGGCCTCAGAATAAAATAACATACTTTAGGAAAGCGATGAGGAGGAATTTCATTTAGGCAGAGGGTGGTGAATCTGTGGAATTCATTGCCACAGTTGCCTGTGGAGGCCAAGTCAATGGATATTTTAAAGGCAGAAATTGATAGATTCTTGATTAGTATGGGTGTCAGGGGTTATGGGGAAAAGGCAGGAGAATGGGGTTAAGAGGGAGAGATAGATCAGCCATGAATGAATAGCTGAGTAGACTTGATGGGGAATGGCCTAATTCTGCTCCTGTAACCTAAAACTTATCAAATTTTGTGAAGCAAAGGCATCTCATAAATTGTTTCTCCGTGAAGTTAAGATTTTTTTAAATATTCTCTAAAAGCTTTAAGTTGATATTGTTTCCAAATGAGTGCCTTCTTCCCAACTGCCATCCCTCACATCCTCCCTCTTATAACTCTTATATCTGCATTCTTCCAGTCCTGTTCAGTTCCCTGAAAGAACCAGAACACTCATGTCTGGAAGTAACTTATTTCAAAGCCAGAGTTTAAATGAACAAAATGTGTACTCCAGCACCAGCCAGATCATTCCCCTAAAATAGATCCATAGATACCCAAATGTTAAAAACCTCAAAAAATGTGTACAGTTGTGTATGAAGCCATGAGAGGTAATGGAGCAACATTTCAGTTTTTAATTATCATTTCAAATAGCACTGGGCAGTGGAGAGGGGGTGTCTTTCATTCTTTTTAACCTTTCATGCTCAACCATCTGAGATTAATAAAGATTATCAAATGGGTTCTATCTTTTTAAAATATGAGCATCAAATTATTCGGGTACATTGATTTTCATCATAATATGCATGTTCTATATAGTCGGCAGTCTTGAGTGAGGCCCGCCGGAAATTGGAGGAGCAGCACCTCATATTTCGCCTGGGCAGTTTGCGGCCCGGTGGTATGAACGTCGACTTCTCCAACTTCAGATAGCTCCTCTGTCCCTCCCTTCCCCTCCTCCTTCCCAGATCTCCCTCTATCTTCCTGTCTCCACCTATATCCTTCCTTTGTCCCACCCCCGACATCAGTCTGAAGAAGGGTCTCGACCCGAAATGTCACCCATTCCTTCTCTCCCGAGATGCTGCCTGACCTGCTGAGTTACTTCAGCATTTTGTGAATAAATCAATTTGTACCAGCATCTGCAGTTATTTTCTTATACTTGAGATACACAAATCTCTTTACTGTGATAACATTCTGCACAATTTCTTTCAGAATAGTACATATGCCTCTTGGACACCATCTTCAAGCTATATGCTCTGCAACATTGCACAGCCCTATTTACTCTTATTTAAACAGGTAAAGGTTATGTTTATTTCCACACACGAAAGCTGTGAAAGATATATCAGCAGCTCATTTGGATAAGGAATTTGAAAACATTGACCTTGTCATAGTTATGTGAAACACATATGTAAAGTTACCTTTTTAATGAGACCAATCTTTCAATCTCAGCTCAAAGCTACCTGAATTTAGCCCCTAAATATTCCAACATTAAACGATTGAGTGAAATTCATGAGCTCCACAGATCTTTCTCTTTAAATTCTCAAAGTCTCTCGCAACTTCTATGATAGTTGTACTCAACCTAACAAAGTAGCTACCAAGTACTTTACTGCATCTTGTTTAAAAGTTTAAAACTTCAAAAATGATTGAGGAAAACAAAAGCTGTAAATCAGATAATGTTAGAAAATCTGTGCCAGTTCTATGACGTGAAAATAACTTGCACCGTTAAAAGATGCACACAACAAAAAAATTATACCCTCACTCATTATTATGCTTTCAGAGTCCAGGCACTGCTAATGGGTAGAGTTTAATACCTTAGTGCATATCCGCAGGGACCAATTATTTGAGTGACTAACAGCAGTTGAAGCTGGCTGGTGTTGATTGAATCCATGCCAACAACTCTTAAAGGAAAGGTGGATTCCCAGCAATCTTTGGTGGAAGTCATTCCACAAATTAGGAAGTTTGCTGGAATCCATGGCATTTCTCCTGTGGGAGAAACTGGTACATAAGCAGTGATAAAATAACTGATCAGAGGAAGATAAGTTCAGTCTAATATCTCACCAACATGGAGGAGACCACACTGGCTGTTATGAATGCAGCTGTCACTTTGGCACAGATAGTAAGTCACAAGTCATGAGTGGCTGCAACCTAAAGCATAATCGTACAATGACCAACTCGCTGGAATGCTATGCAATCCACAAGACTCGGATGAAGACATTGCTGCAGCAACCTATAAAAGAAAACTGATGGGCATACAAAACAAAATGCTTATGGCAAAGGAAACCTAGATGAAATAACCCAAATCTGTAAGTTTGGGTGCAGCTTTGCACAAGGTCCTGCATCCTTCTGTTTTGAAAATGGGAGTGATAACCATCTCTGATCGAACACTTGCAAAAACCAATCATTCAGTATTTATTGCAATATATCTCCAAGTCCTTCAGTAGAAGCTCAGTTAACTGGCATGCAAACAGAAACAGCTTCCCACTGTAGCTCTGAGTACTTCTGTTACAGAGGGCTTTGAGAGAGCCAGAGAAGACTGTGGAGGCAGAGATAGATTGTTGATTGGTGCGGGTGTCAGGGGTTATGGGGAGAAGGCAGGAGAATGGGGTTGAGAGGAGAAGATAGATCAGCCATGATTGAATGGCGGAGTAGACTTAATGGACTGAATGGCCTATTTCTGCTCCCATTACATGAATTTATGAACATGAGAGTGAAATAGTATCCCAGAAAGAGGTTACCTACGGGTTACTAGGATTACTGGTGAACAGCCTAAGGGGAGTGACTGTAGATCCATGGTACTACCATTGCCTGGGACCAATGTGACTGCACAGAGGTCCCGATTGATGTCCTTGTTTTGCTTGTTAAGCAACTAAACCAAGCCACTGTAATTCATTGAAAATTAACACAGTTTAGTCCATTGCTCTAGGAAAGGTGCAGCCTCCTTCACTATGAGTGAGAGCGTGTCACCAGCCGAGCTGCATCATTGCATCAAGAAACATGTGGAAAAGTGCTGGGTAAAGTATTGGTATTGGTTTCTTATTGTCAGATAAGCCAAGCTGCAGTGAGAAACTTTGTTTGCATGGTATCCAAGTAAATGATCCATACGTGAATACAATCACACCTTGCAAAGTATAGTGTTACAGCTACAGAGAAAGTGCAGATATAAGAAAGAGTGCCAGGACCACAACAGGTAGATTGGACGATACTAGGTCTCACCTTCAACTTGCTGCAAGAATCAATATCACCTGAACCTCAGTCATCATGCCGCAGTGTGCAGGCAACACCTGTACTTGTGCACACTCAGAGCCAAATCAGATATCAAGGCTGAAATTCACCACTGGCTTCAATGTACCAGCACACCCACTGGGTAAATGAAGCAAAGTGGACTTGGTGATCAACACTTTAGAATTGATACCAAATTCCTGGTCTGAGAGGCAGTCTCACCCCAGTCTCACCCCAGTCTCACCCCAGTCTCACCCCAGTCTCACCCCAGTCTCGCTCCTGCTTCTTCGCTCTTCCATCAGCAAAAGGTACAAAGTTTTGTCTAATTTTCATTAACTATAATCAAATAGGTGCTGAAGTGATTAGCAGCAGAGGACAATTCAGTGAAATTCTCTTTCTTTATTTTTATTGACCATGTGGGTGAGCATTGGTATTTGGTCATTCATTAATTGTCACCCCTAAATGTCCTTGGATATGGCTAGTTCCTTCTCATGACCCATGTTGCTCCCTGCATTGGAATCAATCAATTTTCCATCAAAATCCTCATCAACGTTATTGACACCTTCAAACTCAATGGGATTAAATTTAAATCTGATTGTGGTTGAAGCGTGGGGGGATAGTGAATTGGCAGCCCATTTTACATCTTGCCCAATTTTCTGCACTTTGATCGAAGTTAATCATGAGAAGCTGAAGCACTTTACAGTGAAACGTTTTTGAGGTATAAAGTAAGGGCCACAGCCACATCTTTGCACATAGCTACCCCATAAATGGCAGACACAAAATGCTGAAGTAACTCAGCGGGACAGGCAACATCTCTAGAGAGAAGGAATGGGTGGCGTTTCAGGTCGAGACCCTTCTTCAGACCCAAAACGTCACCCATTCCTTTTCTCCTTAGATGCTGCCTGATCCACTGAGTTATTCCAGCAGTTTGTGTCTATCTTCAATTTAAACAAGCATCTGCAGTTCTTTCCTACACCCCATAAATGATGATTGATGACCTGATAATTAAGTGCATGTTACCCAGGACACTGGGTATTTAAAATAAATAATATCTCTCTTGTCCATTTAAGAACTTGGTTTAACATTTGACCTGTTGGATGACACCTTTGATAGTTCAGTGAGTTTTAGCACAATGTACAATGCTTACTGAATGTGTTGTCTATGGGATTGAGAGGGTAAAGGGGTGGTTTATTTTTAATATTTAATTGAGTTTAACTGTTAGATTATTTTAACCTTTTTGATATTTATTTGCAATAGTAATCAGTATAAATGGGAACCAATTAGGCTGATAGGGAATTGGATAATCAGCTAGAATTAGCTAACTGAAATCAGCTGTTTGAGGATCAGTGGAGCGTGTGAATATAAAGCTGTTAGTTTTGCAGAAGCATATGTTTGCAACACACAATAGGCATAGAATTGATGGAGGCATATAGATAAAGACATAAAGATATACAGATATATACAGATAAAGATATACAGATAAAGATATACAGATAAAGACATACAGTAAAGATATACAGTAAAGATAAAGAAATAAAGTTCATTCAGTTAATGTATAGCATGAAAAATTTTGTGTCTGCCATTCAATTGTAGCTTAAAAATATTCATTGGCCTGCCCTCCACAGCCTTCTGTGGCAATGAATTCCAGAGTCACCATCCTTTGACTAAAGAAATTCCTCCTTATCTCCTTCCAAAAGGTATGTCCATTTATTGATTCATATTTATCACATGCTGGAGGAAATTATTGACCAAGGCTGGAAATCCAAATATGAGGGATCAGACTATTTTAGAATGTAATGTTGTGTAATGTGAAAACATTAAACAGTTTAAATGTTCATGGTCTTGTGGAAAAAGTGAAGATAATATGGTTTAATTTAATATTAAGATTTAAAACTGACTTTTTTTTAGTTCAGTTAAATCTAAGCCAAGTTACAAAACTCTGGCAAAATTTGGCTACAGTATATTAGGAAACAGCATTAAAAAAATAATTGTTAAACATCAATGGCTGTTGATTTTTAAAAGTTAATATGTCGTTACGATACTTTTGATATATAGTTTCCGACACTTTTTGAAGGCATGAAAGCTGAACAGAAAATGTAGACCACCTATGGCTAATGAAAAGTTAAAGTTAGTATTAAATAAAAGGAAAAGGCACATGTTGCTGAGAAAGTAGTAAGCTTGATATTGGGAACATTTCAGAATTCAGCAATGCAGACCAATAAATTGATGGGGAAATAGAAATCCGATTTTTTTTAAAAAGCAACTGAAATCCACTACAGTTCATAAAAAGGAAAAAGATAAAAAATGTCAATTTGGGTTTTTTCTTTTACTGGAGCAAGTGATTATATTGCTGAATAAAGAAATTACAAGGGAATTAAATACGTTTTTGATATTTTGAGGAAAAATATTGAAGGAACTCTTCTCCATTTCAAGGACCATCCTGGTCAACGAATGCAAGGAAATTGATGATCACTCCTGAACAAACTCCATGGTTTCCTTGAAGTGATTGATAAGGTGATTGATAAACTGTATAATGTTTAGTGTTTGGGCTTTCAAATGTGTTGTAAACTTCTAAATCAAAACATTAATTATTATATTCAAAGATGTATGGAGTCAGACATTAATTGTAAATGAATTTAAAATAGTTTAAAGGGAGAAATATACTCTAGACAGGTAACCCTACCATCTCTGAACCCTGGCCAAGAGGAATGCTCAGCTTTGTGTGCTCCCCTTGAACCACAGGAACCCACTAAGCTCCTCAAACTCTCTATATTATTATTATTATATAAAAAAGATACACAAAATGCTGGAGTAACTCTACGGGACAGGCAGCATCTCTGGAGAGAAGGAATGGGTGATGATTCGGGTCGAGACCCTTCTTCTCTCACTGCTCCACTCTTCAAACTCTCTTCTTGTTTAATAATACTGCTCCTCATGTCAGAAAGCTGGGAATTTTTAGCACTGACTCGCGAGTATTGACTACCCCATGTCCTAACTGTTTGGCCAGCACAAGGGATGCTCATTGAGATTATGTGCACGGGTTTTCCCGCAAGCACCCGTCCCTCTCCTTTCACTCTTAAGCATCTTATGACTGTTCCATCTCGTTTTCAAAATCAAAAAGCATTTTCTGAAACAATGCCACAGAAAATATGATCTATGCAATTAAATGCAGCTACTCAGATGAATTTGGATTGATCAGTCAAAATTCATTAACTTTGAATTCATACACAATGGAACAAAAGGCTGCATTCCAAAGATAAATTTACATTTTTTCGTTGTCAGGAGAAAGCAGATAAAAACCTTTCCAAAAACATACTGAAGATTCTGGATTTTCAAAACCAAATGCGTTACTAGCACTGCATCATGTACCAGGGCAATGACATGCAATTCAACTGGTCGCAAATCAAAGTAAAAGGGCTTAAAGATAATTAAAATGTGAATGTCCTCATTTCATGCTTTAATTCTCTATTACTGGTTCCAGGATATGTCTTGGTGCATTCTTTGCTAACCTTGTTAGTTAACCACCTTGCCGCTAGATTTAATTTGTCAGAAGCTAAGTGTAATTACTTCACTCGTCATCTACAAGATGACAATTTTCGAACATGGTTTCTGAAGATTGTTTTACCCTTTCAAAAGAGAATGTATCTCTGCATATCTATCTTTATCCGGTGGGTTTCTCCGTTGGCTCAAATATTGCAGGCTAACTTTAAACCAACCTCCCAACCACTATTATAAACTTGAATTTTAAAATCCAAACTGATCTTATTTCACTTGATTGGAGGCCTTTGACAAACTTCATTTTCAATCTGGCAAAGACCAGAATTACCATTAATTCGGTTCACAATGACTGGGTAATGTATTTTTGGCATTGATCATGCATATGAATGTATGTACCCATTCTTATATGGGGGAGAAATGGATAACTCTTCATACATAAGGACTTGTAATGCATAAATGCATTCTGTCTTGGGTCTGCTGGAACATGGAATCATTGTCCTACAGCATGAAAATAAGCCCTTTGGCCCGACCTGTCCATGCTGGCCAACATTCCTCATACAATTGATCCCATTTGGCCCATATCTCTCTAAACCTTTCCTATCCATGTACCTGTCCCAATGTAGTTTACAAATGCTGTCATTGTACCTGTTTTAACTACTTCGTCTGGCACCTCCTCTTATGTAGAAAGTTTCCCCTAAAGTTCTCATTGTATCTTACTCTCTCACAATCCTATGTCTTCTCATTCTTGATTCCTCCATCCTGGGTAACAGACTGTGTGCATTCATCCTATCTATGCCCCTCATGATTTTATGTACCACTGAGATCACGCCTCAATCTCCTGCACTCTAAGGAATAAGTCCTAGCCTGCCCAACCCCTTCTGAAAGCTCAGATCCTGAGTCCTGCCAACATCGTCATAAATCTTTACTGCACTCTTTCCAGCTTCATGGCATTTTCCCTAGTGAACACTAAAAGTGAACACTATATTCTAAGTATCCCTGACCAACATCTTGTACAACTGTAACATAATGTCCCAACTTCTTTACTAAATGCCCTCCTTGCTGAGGCCTGTGTGCCACTCTAACTACCTGTGACACCACTTTCAGGAAATTACATATTTGTATGTCTAGATACCTCTGTTTTACAACACTCCCCCGGGTCCTATACTTCACTGTGAAGGTGCACTGGTTTGACTTCTCAAAATGTAACAGTTTGCACTTAGCTGAATTAAACTCCATTTCAAATTCCTCAGGTCATTTGCCCAGCTGATTAAAGACCCCTCTGTAATTCTTGATAACAGTCTTCATTGTCTATGATACCACCTACTTTAGTGTCATCTGCAAACTTGCTAATCATGCCTTTTACATTCTCATCCAAATCATTGATGTAGAAGACAAACAGTAATGGATCCCGGCTCCAACTCATGAGGCACACCATTTGTCACAGTCCTCCAGTCCGAAGAACAACTTTCCACATCAACCTCTGTTGAGGCTCAATAAGGTGCTGGTCATATATATTCCTTTATTTGTCCCACACCGGGGAAATTTACAGTGTTACAGCAGCAAAGTGAATAGCAAGAGATCATTCATTATAAATAAAAGTAAGGACAAGGATAAATTGTCGTCAGTTTACTGTGTATTCCTTAACTGTTACTGTTGACTCGTCTACTGGGAGCAGTGCTGGTTGTGCAGTCTCACAGCAGCGGGAAGGAAGGACCTCCTATATCTCTCCTTCACGCACTTGGGGTGAAGGAGTCTGTCACTGAAGGAGCTACTCAGCTACTCAGTCAGGCTACATTTGGAGTATTGTGAGCAATTCTGGGCACCATATCTGAGGAAGGATTTGCTGGCTCTGGAGAGGGTCCAGAGGCGGTTTACAAGAATGATTCCAGAAATGAGTGGGTTAACATATAATGAGCATTTGACAGCACTGGTTTTGTACTCGCTGGAGTTTAGAAGGATGAGGAGGGACTTCATGGAAACTTACCGAATAATGAAAGGCTTGGATAGCGTGGATGTGATGTTTTCAACAGTGGGAGAGTCTCGGACTTGAGGTCATAAGCCTCAGAATTAAAGGATGTTCCTTTAGAATGGAGATGAGGAGGAATTAGTTTAGTCAGAGGGTGGTGAATCTGTGGAATTCTTTGTCACAGAGGTTGTGGAGGCCACGTCAATGGATATTCTTAAGGCAGAGAAAGATAGATAAATTCTTGATTGGTACGAGTGTCAAGGATTATGGGGAAAAGGCAGGAGAATGGGGTAAGGAGGGAAAGATAGGTCAGCCATGATTGAATGGCAGGGTAGACTTGATCGACCGAATTGCCTAATTCTGCTTGTATCTCTTATGACCTTATGACCAAGCCTGGGGGCACAGTGGTGCATTAGAAGAGAAGCTGCTTTACAACACCAGTGAATCGGGTTGAATCCTGACTACGGGTGCTGTCTATATGGAGTTTGTATGTTCTCCCTGTGATGGCATGGGTTTTCTCTGGGTGCTTCGATTTCCTCCCACACTCCAAAGATGAACAGTTTGTAGGTTAATTGGTTTCGGTAGAAATTTGTAAATTGTCATGTAGTGTGTAGGATAGTGTTGGTGAAACAGGATGATCACTGCCCTCCATAGGTTTAGTGAGCTGAAGGGCTTGTTTCCACACAGTTTGGCTGAAGTCAATTCTGTATCCAGTTATCTAGCTTTTCCTGGATCCCATGTGACCCCACATTCCAGAACAGCCTATCATGCAAAACCTCACCTACATCTATGACCCTGCCCTCATCAGCCCCTCTTGGTCACTTGTCCAAAAAGCTCAGTCAAATTTGTGGGATATAATATCCCATGTACAAAACCATGCTGACTATCCTTAAACAACTTCTGTCTTTCCAAATCACATGTATATGTTATCCCTCGGACTCCTCTCCAGTAACCTTCCTACCACGTATGATGGACTTACTGGTCTGTTGTTCCCAGGTTTATTTTGTAGCCCTTCTTAAATAAAGCGCAACATTAACCAACCTCTGGTCTTCCGGCTCACATATCTCAATCGCGGTTCTTACAATTTTTTCACGAGAATCCCACAGTGGATATATTTGATCCGGTCTGGGAGATATCTACCTTCATGTATTTTACGTCATCTAAAACCTCCTCAACAGTGTAAACAGATTATGCTCAAGACATCAGCATTAACTTTCCCATTTTCATAGTCTCCTTTAGTTTAGTTTAGAGACTGGCTCTTCGGCCGACTGAGTGCGTGCTGACCAGCGACCCCCCCATGCGCTAGCACTATCTGACATAGTAGTCACAATTTACAATTTTTACCAAAGCCAATTGACTTACAAACCTGTACGTATTTGGAGGAAACATGAGCACCCGGGGAATACCCACACGGTCACAGGGAGAACATACAAACTCCGCACAGACTGCATCCGTAGACAAGATCGAACCCGGGTCTCTGGCACAATAACATAGAAACAGAAACATAGAAAATAGGTGCAGGAGTAGGCCATTCGGCCCTTCGAGCCTGCACCGCCATTCAATGTGATCATGGCTGATCATCCAACTCAGTATCCTGTACCTACCTTCTCTCCATACCCCCTGATCCCTTTAGCCACAAGGGCCACATCTAACTCCCTCTTAAATATAGCCAATGAACTGGCCTCAACTACCTTCTGTGGCAGAGAATTCCACAGATTCACCACTCTCTGTGTGAAAAAAAACGTTCTCATCTCGGTCCTAAAGGACTTCCCCTTAGGAACTCTAGTGCTGTGCCACTGTGCTGCCCCTAATTGGTAAAATCAGAGAAGAGATACTCGTTGGAGCTCTTGTTCATTTGCTACGGTTCCTCATATAGATGACCACTTTGGTTTCAGAGTGCCCCTATTCTCTCCATAGTTATCCTTTGTCTCATTATATTTACAAAATCTCTTTAGGATTATCCTTAATCTTATCAGTCAGGGCTATCTCATGCCCGCTTTTTGCCTGTCTAATTTGCTTCTTAATTATGCTCCTCCAGCGAGACACATTCCCACTTGCCAATATCTAACCAATGCCACCTTTTTCTTGACCACGGCCTCAATTTCTCTCATCATCCAGGGTTCCTTATTCCTGCCTACCTTGTCCTTCACTCTAACAGGAACATGAAAACTTTGTACTCTCATTATCTCACTTTGTCTGACACAAAACTACTCCAATGAACATTTTCTAGTTCCTATCTAAAATGAAAGTTCCTGTCTAATACATTTGCCTTCTCTGCATCAGTTCTGCTATATCAGAGCTGTCTGATTTGAAAGTTGTATTCTATTGAGCACTGTATCCTTGCAAGACTTCTTTTGTTTTAATATTCTATATTATCAGATCTATAATAGATATCAAATAAAGTTAGTCCCCACTTTAAGGGCCTGTCCCACTTAGGCGATTTTAAGGCGACTGCCGGTGACTAGGCTGTCGCCGACAGTTCGCCAGGGTGTCGCGGGCATGATCGTGAGGAGTCTTCAAAGAATCGTAATGGATCTCAGCGCGTTGCTGAGAAATCAACCGGTATGAAATTTCTCGGCGACAGATGGCTTGTCGCCAGGTATCGTTGCTTATTGCGGGCGCTGTCGCATGCTGTCCCCAGGTTTGCTAGGTTCTCTTAGATGCATTTAGAAGCACCCTTAACAACTTCTCCTTTGACTCCTCCCACTTCCTCCAAACCAGAGGCGTAGCTATGGGCACTCGCATGGGCCCTAGCTATGCCTGCCTCTTTGTCGGGTACGTCGAACAATCCCTGTTCCGGACGTACACTGGCCCCATCCCCGAACTCTACCTCCGCTACATCGACGACTGCATTGGTGCTACCTCTTGTACCCATGCAGAATTCACTGACTTCGTACACTTCACTTCCAATTTCCATCCTGCCCTTAAATATACCTGGACTATCTCTGACATCTCTCTCCCGTTTCTGGACCTCACCATCTCCATCACAGGAGACAGACTAGTGACTGACATCTACTATAAACCCACTGACTCGCACAGCTATCTGGACTACACTTCTTCCCACCCTGTCTCCTGCAAAAAGTCTATACTCTACTCCCAATTCCTCCGTCTACGCCGCATCTGCGCCCGGGATGAGGTGTTTCACACTAGGGCATCAGAGATGTCCTCATTCTTCAGGAAACGGGGCTTCCCCTCCTCCATTATAGATGAGGTTCTCACTAGGGTCTCTTCTACATCCCGCAGCTCCGCTCTTGCTCCCCCTCTCCCCATTCGTAACAGGGACAGAATCCCCCTCATTCTCACCTTCCACCCCACCAGCCAGCGTATTCAACAAATCATCCGCCAACATTTCCGTCACCTTCAACGGGACCCCCACCACTGGCCACATCTTCCCATCCCCTCTCCTTTCTGCGTTCCGCAGAAACCGTTCCCTCCGTAACTCCCTGGTCCACTTGTCCCTTCATACCCAAACCACCCCATCCCCGGGCACTTTCCCCTGCAACCGCACGAGATGCAACACCTGTCCCTTTCCCTCCCCCCTCAACTCCATCCAAGGACCCAAACAGTCTTTCCAGGTGAGACAGAGTTTCACCTGCACCTCCTCCAACCTCATCTATCGCATCCGCTGCTCTAGATGTCAACTTCTTTACATCGGCGAAACCAAACGCAGGCTTGGCGATTGCTTCACTCAACCATATAACCATATAACCATATAACAATTACAGCACGGAAACAGGCCCATTCGGCCCTACCAGTCCACGCCGACCACTTTCTCTGACCTAGTCTCATCTACCTGCTCTCAGACCATAACCCTCCAATCCCCAACACCTTCGCTCAGTCCGCCTTAACCAACCTGATCTCCCGGTGACTGAGCACTTCAACTCCCCCTCCCACTCCCAGTCTGACCTTTCTGTCATGGGCCTCCTCCAGTACCATAGTGAGGCCCAACGGAAATTGGAGGAACAGCACCTCATATTGCGACTGGGCAGCTTGCAGCCCAGCGGTATGAACATTGACTTCTCCAACTTTAGATAGTTCCTCTGTCCCTCTTTTTCCCTCCCCCTTCCCAGATCTCTCTGTCTTCCTGTCTCCACCTATATTCTTCCTTTGTCCCGCCCCCTGACATCAGTCTGAAGAAGGGTCTCGACCCGAAACATCACCCATTCCTTCTCTCCTGAGATGCTGCCTGACCTGCTGAGTTACTCCAGAATAAATACCTTCGACTTGTACCAGCATCTGCAGTTATTTTCTTACATTAAATTAAGTCATTTGAAGATACAATAAAATATTTGTGTTTAACCAATTTATTTACCGTCAGGACATTTGACAGGTAGATTGAAGGCGACAGTTTGATGGTCAGGTAAGCGTGGGAATTTTCGTGATGTTTATAGCCATCAGCGAATACATTTAAAGTAGGCTCCCAACCCAGATATGCAATCCAGAAATCAGATATGCATCTCCCGTACATTTTCACAGAATGCCCACACTCTGCACAAAAATCCATTTAACCACTTTTAAAATTAAATTTCCTAATACTGCTTTTAGGAAACTGGAAATCAATCCAGTTTATACCATGTTACCGTGAAGCTTGGTTTTCAAGTAACCCAGGCAAGATGTTATATTTCAAAACTCTCAAGTAATTACCGACTTGTCAGTGATTTCAGCGAAAATTAGAACGCCGGGGAAGCATTGATAAGCGTGGGAATTTCGCAATGTTTCCGAGACGGTATAATCTCGGCCTGACTCGGCATTGTCGTGGTCATTGTCGTAGGGTAAAAGAACATTTCGGTAATCTGCTACGACTTTGACAGTCGCCTAAAAAATCGCCTAAGTGGGACAGGCCCTTTAGAGCGATACAATTGTGCACAATGGAAAATGATGGATATGCATTCATAAATAAAAAAAGTCAGGGCATGCAATTTATGAGTTGGGATGCTATGGAGCGACTTTATAAAAAGTTGGAGATTTTCTTTTGATTTTTAGAAAAAGATGAATGATGGATCCATTGTGGGAAATTAACCCAGTTAATAATTATCTTATTAACATTGAAGTCAAATATCGATCCCAGATGACTGTATTCTATTAATGCTAAGATGGACACAAAAGCTGAAGAAACTCAGCGGGAGAGGCAGCATCTCTGGAGAGAAAGAATGGGTGAGATTTCAGGTTGAGACCAGACCGTCTGTGTCTATCTTCGGTTTAAACCAGCATCTGCAGTTCCTTCCTACACATTCTCCTAATGCTATATATATTTGAGTTGCAAGTAAAAAAAACTTTTCAATTGGTGATAACGTTTGCAATAAATAAACACACTTATTTTTATGTTGGATTTTCTGCAAACTTCCCAATATATAACTCGAACAGAATCTCCCAGTACAGCAAATGTAAACCACTGCTTGTAAAACAGAACTGGAAACATGGGTGACATTAATATAAAGTATACTCTGATACAAAAGTTCATTCATTTGGACAAACGTAATTTCCATTTTTTATAACGGGACATTTTAGCGCCACTTAAAGAGCTTAGAAAGTGATGGTCTATTTAAACTGAGTAGAAACAAAGAAGCTCAATAAATGGATGTTAAATGTTCCAACTGCCATGAACAATTCAGAGATTAATATGTAAGAGTGAGAATAAAGGAATGGTTTGAGTAAATATGCACATTAATGACAAATTAGCTCAAATGGGAACATTCTGTGGTAAAGATAAGAAGTCTTAAACAATAATAAAAAGGTAATAGATTCACGAAATAGGCCAGGGTAAAAAATAGAGGATTTGAGACCATTATGCTGCAGCTTTATAAAATACAGGTTTGCCTGTAATTGGGAGTATTACGTACAGTTTTGGTTGCCATACTATAAGAAGATTGCGCTTGCACAGGGGAGAGTGGACCACAGTCTAGCCTGGATTAGATGACGTTGGTTATGGGGAGAGATTGGATGGGTTGAGCTTACTTTTTCTGGAGCAAAGGAGCCTGAGGAGCAACCTGATAGAAGTATATAAAATTAAGAGACCTAGAAATGGAAGATTGAATTTTCTGCTGTGGTAAGGATATCAAAACTCAAGGCCAGAGGTAAATTTTACACCGAGTGGTTAATATCTGGAACATGCTGCCATAGGTGGTGGTGGAATCGGATACAATTACAAGATTTAAAAGGCATTGAGACTCTTAAATAGGTAAGGCACAGAAGGTTACAGGCAAATGTGATGACTGTAAATGGGCAAAAAGGTCGGCATGAATGTGGTGGGCTGAAGGGCCCATTTCCATTTTGTTTGACTTCATGCCTCTATGTCTTTTAAAGAAATGCAAATATTGCCTTCTGCATATCAGAGGAAGTTATTCTCACCTACTAGTTAAAGTCTGCAAAGGAGGGTGCCAAATCTTTAAAGAAAGGGATGGAATAATGAGAAAATGATGGATAAAGGAAATTAAACAAACTTGCTGGTGGGAATGATGTCTTTTTGCTGCTCTGCCATTAACTAAATTCCTCTGGGTGAAATTTGCAACAAAGAACAGACTGGGATTGCACAAAAATGTCTGTGAACATCTCCCATAAATACTGTAGCTCCAAGCAACAAAATGGCAGTATTCACAGATGGACTGTTGCCTGCTCCAGTAATGAAGTTGCTGCAGATCAATATCACAGAATAATATATTAATTGATAATCAATAACATGTACATGCTAACAGCGACTAATTAAAATATACACCATCAACTCTAAATATATAACATGTGACAAGCACACAGTAACATAATGAACTATCTGGGAAACTAGCATTGAGCGCTTCAATTATCCACGAACAGTCCTGCTCATGATCTGATGGAAGAGATGAAAATACTATAGGTCTAAGAAGTTTCCCTGAGAACCACTTCCATCTCCAGTGATGGCCTGGGTTGAATTGATTGACTTCCATAGAATAATTGAATTGTCACAGGGCAGCATAGTGGCACAATTGGCAGAGCAGCTGCCTCAGTGCCAGAGACCCAGGTTCAGTCCTCACCACAGCTGCTGTCTGGATAGAATTTGCACATTTTTCCTGTGACCACGTGTGTTTCCTCCAGCTGCTCCAGATTCCCACATCCCAAAGACCTGTGGCTTTGCAGGTCAATTGGCCTCTGTAAATTGTCCCTGATGTGTAGAGGATGGATATGAATGGAGTATAACGTTGAACTTGCGTAATTCGGTCATCGATGGTCAGTGTGGAATTAATGGGCAGAAGGATTTTGCAATTAGTTCAATGAATCATAGGAAGAGGCCATTTGACCCATCAAGCCTATGCCAGCTGAGTCTAAGAGCAATATATTTCTGATGAGTCATAGAGTGATACAGTGTGGAAACAGGCCCTTCGGCCCAACTTGCCCACACAGGCCAACATGTCCCAGCTACACTAGCCCCATCTGCCTGCGCTTGGTCCATATCCCTCCAAACTTGTCCTATCCATGTACCTGTCTACCTGTTTCTTAAACGTTGGGATAGTCCCAGCCTCAACTACCTCCTCTGGCAGCATGTTCCATACACCCACCACCCTTTGTGTTACCGCATAGATTCTAATTTCATTAATATTTATTCCTCTCATACATATACATCTCCATCTTAAAAGCCACATCTGTAAGTGCTTGCAATTCCCTTTCTGGCATTTAATTCAGATCATTATCAATGGTGCATTAAAATAAATTCCTCGTTTAGCCATCTGTTCCTTTGCGAGTCATCTTCTGTCTGAGTCCACTGATTCTCAACTCTTTTGTCAATGCTAAGATTCCACAGAACATGGAATGAGAAACCTTGTCCTGGATCCTCTGCCAGGATCCTGTGACTTTCACAGTTGAGAAGGCAGCATTATTTTTATTTTATGCTCTCTCGTTACTTTTATTTTAATGTCTTTGTTTTAATATGTTAAATTATCTAAACATGTTTTAAGTGTTATTGTGTTTTTCACTTTTTGCTCAGCTATTTGGCTTTTAATAGTTTTTTTAAAGTTTGTGAGTGTGAAGAACATTCAAAAGCATTGACAAGCTTTGATTAATTTTGACACATGGAAATGTGTTGTTGAGTCTATTGTATATGCCAAAGGCTTCCAAAGTGGTTTTTATAGATAGGTTTGTTCTGGCCTATTGACTTTACTTGATATCATTTTAGGTCAAAACATCTCATTGGACTTTACCCTTCAGCTTGAGGACTATCTTGGCAAGTAAAATTAGGCTTCCAGATCCAAAGAAGAACAATTTAGGGAAAATGGAGAATGTAGGCAATGGTTGGAGAGGACCCATGTTCATAAGTTCTAGGAGCAGAATTTGGTCATTCGGCCCATCAAATTGCCATTCAATCATGGCTGATCTATCTTTCCCTCTCAACTCCATTCTCCTGTCTTCACCCCATAACCACTGACATCCTTCCTAATCAAGAATCTGTCAATCTCGCCTTAAATGATTTCCTCAGATTCACCACCCTCTAACTAATGTTTCATACAAATGTTGCCAAACCTTAATGCTGTTTTGACTTGCTTTAATCTCCACTGTAGGAAAGAGATGACACTGTTCTTTCAAACCAAGTGTATGTTATTATCATGTTCAGTGGTGCACATATGCACACACACTTCCAGCATGATAAATTATTTTGTTACAACATAGGTTGAAGTCTTCAACAGGTCTGAAAAACACATAAGCAAGAGATAACACAGCCATCCGAGAATATAAAGGATGTAATTTTTAGTTTAGTTCAGAGATACAGCACAGAAACAGGCCCTTCAGCCCACGGAGTCCGCACCGAACAGCGATCCCCACACATTAGCACTATCCTACACACACTAGGGACAATATACATTCATACCAAACCAATTAACCTGCAAACCAGTATTTATTTGGAGTGTGAGAGGAAACTGAAGATCTCAGAGAAAACCCATGTGGTCATGGGGAGAAGGTACAAACTCCATATAGACAGCACCAGTGGTCAGGATCGAACCCGGGTCTCTGGCGCTGTAAGGCAGCAACTCTATCGCTGCGCCATCATGCCTCCCCAAGGCACAAATAATTTTCCAAGGCACAAATAATGCAACCCAATACACTTCATGGCAAAGGGATGGAGGCATGTTTGTAATAGTTCCAGATACAAGTAAAAGTTATATTCTGGACTAAAAGGATGGAATCTTGAAAGAGCCTAATTTGAGGACATGCTTTGGACAAGAATTAGGCCTAGGGCATCACTTGCCTTATGAATTTGGAACCAAAGTGTTTATTTTTGATCTCTCATGCAAATGTGGGTTGTAAATGTCAGTGATATGATGAATGATTCCATCTGCAATTAGGTTACAAAAACAAAAATAAATGGGCCAAATTTGCTGAAAAGAACACCGAAAACATGACTTGGTACTCAAGCTGTATAATACTTTCTGAGTAAGTCTCAACCTGAAACGTCACCCATTCCTTCTCTCCAGAGATACTGCCTGTCCCGCTGAGTTACTCCAGCTTTTTGTGTCTATTATACTCTGAAGTACCTATGCACAGTAAGTAGAAATTAAACTTAGAGCATATTAATTTTGGATATTACATGTAGTCCCAGCACCTCTCCAAACTTCACAGAACCAAAATATTTGAAAGCCTTTTTTTATTGCCTTATCAATTGCATGTTATTAAAAGATTCTCCTGACAGATAATAATAATAATACATTTATTTTATATAGCGCTTTTCAAGATACTCAAAGGCGCTTTACAAAGCAAACAAGACATAAAAACAAACAAACAAACAAAAGATTTGTCCTGACATTGTTGTTGTTCTTAGGCAGTTCGAAGGAATCATAGAAACATTGAAAATAGGTGCAGGAGAAGGCCATTTGGCCCTTTGAGCCAGCATCGCCATTCAATATGGCTGATCATCCAAAATCAGTACCCTGTCCCTGCTTTTTTCCCATATCCCTTGATTCTGTTAGCCCTAAGAGCTAAATCTAACTCTCTTCAAAACATCCAATGAATTGACCTCCACTGCCTTCAGTGGCAGAGAATTCCACAGATTCACAACTCTCTGGGTGATTTTTTTTCCTCATCTCAGTCCTAAATAGCCTGCCCCTTATGCTTAAACTGTGACCCCTGGTTCTGGACATTTTTCAGGATCAGGAACATTTTTCATGCATCTAGCCTGTCCAATCCCTTAAAATTTTTATATGTTTCTATAAGATCCTCTCTCATCCTTCTAAATTCCAATGAATACAAGTCCAGTCGACTCATTCTTTCATCATTTCAGTCCCGTCATCCCGGGAATTAACCTGGTAAACCTACGCTGCACTCCCTCAATAGCAAGAATGTCCTTCCTCGAATTAGGAGAGCAAAACTGCACACAATACTCCAGGTGTGGTCTCACCAAGACCCTACACCTGCAGTAGGACCTCCTTGCTCCTAAGCTCAATCATCTTGCAATGAAGGCCAACATACCATTAGTTTCCTTCACTTCCTGCTGTACCTGCATGCTTACTTTCAATGACTGATGTATAAGGACACCTAGGTCTCGTTGCACCTCCCCTTTTCCTAATCTGACACCATACAGATAATAATCTGCCTTCCTGTTCTTCTACTTCACCAAAGTGGATAACCTCACATTTATCCACATTATACTGCACCTGCCAGGCATCAGCTCACTCACCCAACCTGTCCAAGTCAGACTGCAGCCTCAGCATCCTTCTCGCAGCTCACACTGCCACCCAAGTCAAGTCAAGTCAAGTCAAATTTATTTGTCACATACACATACTCGATATGCAGTGAAATGAAAGTGGCAATGCCTGCGGGTTGTGCACAAAAAGAATTACAGTTACAGCATATAAATAAAGTTAATAAGTTATTAAACATAGCACAAAAAGTGTCGACAAAAATTTAGTCTCTGGGGTTATCAAAGTTGACAGTCCTGATGGCCTGTGGGAAGAAGCTCCGTCTCATCCTCTCCGTTTTCACAGCGTGACAGCGGAGGCGTTTGCCCGACCGTAGCATCTGGAACAGTCCGTTACTGGGGTGGCAGGGGTCCCTCATGATCTTGCTTGCTCTAGATCTGCACCTCCTGATGTATAGGTCCTGCAGGGGGACGAGTGTAGTTCCCATGGTGCGTTCTGCCGAACGCACTACTCTCTGCAGGGCCATCCTGTCCTGGGCAGAGCTGTTCCCAAACCAGACTGTAATGTTGCCGGACAGGATGCTCTCTACAGCCCCAGAGTAGAAGCAATGAAGGATCCTCAGCGACACTCTGAATTTCCTCAGTTGTCTAAGGTGGTAAAGGCGCTGCTTAGCCTTACCCACCAGTGCGGCAATGTGCGTTGCCCACGTCAGATCCTCTGCGATGCGGACTCCCAAGTATTTGAAACTGCTCACCCTATCCACAATAGACCCATTTATCTCCAATGGCGTGTACGTCCTTGGATGTTTAGCCCTTCTGAAGTCCACAATCAGCTCCTTTGTTTTAGTGACATTCAAGAGGAGGCTATTGTCCTGACACCAGAGTGCCAGATCAGCCACCTCCTCCCGGTAGGCCTTCTCATCGTTGTTGGAGATCCGGCCCACCACCACAGTGTCATCAGCAAACTTGATGATGGAGTTTGAGCTGAACCTGGCCCTACAGTCATGTGTGTACAGGGAGTACAGTAGGGGGCTAAGGACGCAGCCCTGGGGGGATCCTATGTTCAGGGTGAGGGAGCTAGATGTGTGTTCCCCCATCCTGACCACTTGGGGCCTGGCAGTGAGAAAGTCCAGGACCCAGGCACACAGAGGGGTGCTAAGCCCCAGTTCCAGCAGCTTTTCAACCAGTCTGCTGGGGACTATTGTGTTGAATGCTGAACTAAAGTCAATGAACAGCATCCTCACATAGCCCCCCTGGCTGTCCAGATGAGAGAGAGCGGTGTGTAGAACCTGGGAGACCGCATCATCCGTGGACCTGTTCGGACGGTATGCGAACTGTAGTGGGTCCATGTTGCGAGGAAGGAGGGCGCAGATGTGCTTCTTGACTAGCCTCTCCAAGCATTTCATGACAACCGAGGTGAGGGCCACCGGTCGGTAGTCATTTAAACACGCTGGAGAGGCATTCTTTGGCACCGGTACAATGATGGATCTTTTGAAGCATGCTTTGTGAGCATGAACCCAGCTTTGTGTCATCCGCAAACTTAGTGATGTTATATTTAATTCCCTCGTCTAATTCGTTAATATATATTGTAAATAACTGGGGTCCCAACACTGAGCCTTGCGGCACCCCTCTATTCGCTGCGAGTCTCTAGTAGAATTGAGGAAGTCTTGGCTCCACTTTTGTTTCCATTAATGATTTAGTACTGCATAAAATAATTGCAAAATCGCATGCAATCCAATCTTGGTTTTGATTCACTAAAATTTACAGTATTTAAAATATTAACCCATCATTCACAAAATGTTAAAAATGTAACCCAGGAAAAGTATGAGGGCTCATGCTGCTGATATACTGTGGAATTATTTTATTTTGAGTTTATATAATCTACAGTTTTCATTTTGAATATCAGGAAGTTGATTGGAACTTCAGTTAAATGCAATGGGTAGTTGATGGTCAGTGCAGGTTCAGTGGGCTGAAGGGCTTGTATTCCAGGCTGTATTTCACTATGATGGTATGCATAAAAAGAAAATAATAATGCAGTGTCATGGGAAAAGGATGAGGGGATTGTTCTATTTGGACAGCTTTTGCAAAGTGATACCGCTGTCTTCTTTTTCAGAGAGAATGATTTGAGTCCTTGATTCCACTCCAGGTGCTGGAGAGTCAAATGCAAGTTCAACAGACCCTGTCACATGAGGTCCAGGCCATTCTCAACATGATAGGTGAGTGGGTGGTTGTATGCTCCCTTCACTGTTTACATTGGGTCTCCATGTGCTTCTGTTGAAGAGACCTGATAAACTCAGTCCTGGATGGGGGTTTTTTCTTTTTTTATAAGGATTCACAGGCCATGGGTCCCCATGAGTTAATAAGGGTGTAACAATGTTTTTTTGAGCAGACTTAAACTTTCATGAAACATTTTCTTTACTGTGAATATCTCTTGCTGTGTTCTAGGATAGGTAGGCCAAATATCTGGGATTGTCCGATTGTCTGACACTCTCAGTCTGAAGAAGGGTCTCGTCCTGAAATGCCACCTGTTCCTTTTCTCCAGAGATACTGCTTGACCCACTGAGTTACTCCAGCATTTTTGTGTCTGTCTGATACTAGACTCCTTAAATAAGGTTTTATTATCGCAATAATTAAGATTTCAAAGAAATGATATATGCCTATGATTCATCTCTGTTCAGTAATGGTCAGTAATACACTCCATTAGGACATCTATTCATTTTGCTCCACTTCTGAAATTCTGTTCCATTGCTTTCAACTGTAGTTGTATTGCACATTTAGTGTTATTGATTGGAGATGAGCTTCTCAGCACTTATTTTACAATAGAAAAGGTATCTTACATGGCTAATATCATGAGCCATAATATACTTTAACTATCAAATGACAGCTTAGTTCTCTCTTCCTCACTTCCTTTTTATTCTCTTGATTTAATTAAAGATCTCACA
This sequence comes from Rhinoraja longicauda, assembly GCF_053455715.1. Taxonomy (NCBI): domain Eukaryota; kingdom Metazoa; phylum Chordata; class Chondrichthyes; order Rajiformes; family Arhynchobatidae; genus Rhinoraja; species Rhinoraja longicauda. The sequence continues at coordinate 63,830,239 of NC_135954.1, read as the reverse complement.
AGAGCAATTATGCATCATACAAATATGAATGTCTTTGTCCCTTTCTTGATCTATATTAAAAGTGGCACATTAGCTAACATTGTTAAAAAACATTTTGGTAACAAAGAAACAAAGATGTCAGTTTCTTTTCATTAGCTGTTTTATTTTCTTGGACAACATATATTTTGATTCTATGGAAAGCAAATACTCCTAGACTTTTAATCTAGCTGGTTCGGGCTTCAATTATATGTGTGATATTTCACATAAACAGGTTTCTTTGGCATAATCAGTACAAATGAATAAATAGAATTAAGAGTAATGGTATAAGTATCTATTGGTAGCAATGATTTATAAAACAAAACATTCCCACTCTGGTGCTGTTTGTAAGCAAACAAAATAGTTGTGCTTAACAATTATGACATGATATAATTAGGACAGTTAAATTGATATATTGTCTGTTAGCAAGACAAACTACTCATTATGCTGTAGTTATCTCTATTGATTATTTTTATTTATAGTTCCAAATGCAGGTGAAATATTATAATTCATGCAAATGTACAAATTGATAAAATGGGCCATATTTCAAATATAACAATTTTTTCCTTTAGAATCCCACAGTTTTCTGACACACACACTGATCAAGTATTCACAAAAAGTAGTACTTACATTATATGAAGACATATTGCTGAAAAATACCAAGTTGCACACTTTTAATTTATCACTGTCAAACCGCAAATTTTCTTGTGACTAAATGCTGCGAGAAATTCCTATTTTACTGACTAAAGTATTCAATTTATTGGCTGCATGAGATAATTTAGACTTTTCATTTTATTTTAAATATTTGATCATTCACAAGGAGGAAGATATCGGTAACATTTCCCCTTTTCTGTTAGATTAGGTTCTAGACAGATCAAAATATAATAGTTAACATTTTGTTCCTATGTTGTGAATGGACAATGATGTCTTGCCACCACACCCTGTAAAACTATCTGTTTGTTCTGCACTGCAGAAGACATTCAGTTCTCAAGTCGAGTCTAGACTGGAGCCATGTTCCGTGTCCCTGCACAAGGGCATATCTCTTGTTTCAGTGTGCTAATGGAAAATGCTATTTTAGTGGCATTGATTGACTGCTGAGTTCTTTAAAATGGGCAAGTTCCAATATCTGTTAGAAAATGGATCAAAACCATCCAGAAGTATTGTGCTGACAAAATGCTTAACTGGATGACCTCGATTCCAGCAGGCTGCCTTTCTGCACTGAACCTGTAGGAGGAGCAGCAATACCATATATAATTCATGGAAGCATAACTCAATGCACTTCCTCTCTTCCACTTGACTGCAGAGGAGAGATGAATTAATCAGTTGTTAATATTTGGAGATTCCCAATTAAGCAAGTACACAGTGGCATATAGATTTTTACTGTGTTATTATTCCTGATTCATTGTAATTTATGCTTCCCTTAATTCAAAAAGTAATGTCGACGTGCAAAGTTATTCTATCTCTCTGAGAAATTGTGCAGTTAATCCAGTGCAAACAGAGGACTTATTTTCTTTTGAAATACTTGTTCTATATGACAAATCGTGCAGTTTAAGGAAAAAGGTATATAATTATTTAATAAAGTATTTTGATTACTTTAGGTTGTCCTGATTTAATTGAAACATTGTGGATTTAATTCAAATGTAGAATATAAATATCAAACTGTTGATTAAAAAATCTAAATCACAAAAACTAAAAACTGAATATGCCTTTTTCGAACACGTACATCTTTTTATGTCTCTATTAAGTATAGGAACCTATGGTAATTTGAAGAGTTTCCAAAATAATACTAATAGTTGCACAGACATAAGATTATAATTTATAAAAATGACCTTGTAACATTAGATTCCAATGAAAAGGAGATTATTGAGTTGATTTCACCATGACCCTTCTGCTACCTAGTCTCCTTCTATAGAAGTTAAAACACATTTTGGATAAGAGCATTACTCCACCCAGATCCTAGTAACCAAATTTTATTGAAAATAATAATTAGAAACCACAGAATTGAAAAAAAAAACTGAACTTGCGGCACAATTGTTATACCTGCCCTCCTTTTCAAGGATTTGTGTTGCAATCCTTGGTGGTGAAATTGGTCATTAATGGAAAAATAAAATGGGTGATTGCAACTTAGCAATCAATATTACAACTTCCCAATCCTGTTTGATTTCCACTAATTTCTGTGTAATTCTTTCACCATGTATTGATTATAGGTTATTGAAACATGCTTCTTCACTTGGAATAGAAACAGTTCCCCTTAAAATGGCTGGAGAAAATCAAGGATTGCACAATGCCAGTGTATATGCCAGTTTCTGCCTGATCTCTCCTACCAAGCTGTTTGTTTTGTTAAGGAGGAAAATGGAAGAGGGTAGAACATGGTTGTGCCACTTACTTTTTCTTTTATTTGCATATTTGTGGTGGGTTTCCCTGGAATTGTTTATTGCCCATTCTCATTGAACTTGAGAAGGCGACAGTGAATTACATCCATCAACTGTTGGAGCCCTTATAAATGAGGCATTCTCACGATGCTATTAGATAAGCTCATATATCTTTTCACCTTGAATTAACACCCAATCTAATCGAGCCCCAGGCTGCTGCAGGGCCTTCGGAAACCCACTCCACTGACACCTCTATATAAACATGTCAATCCGCAAATGCGCCATCCCTTGCCTCACTTGCTCAGTTCGGTATCGCGGGGCGCCTCCTGCTGCCGATGTTGGAACACTCACAGTGCCTCTGGGCATGGGAGGGCAGTCTCAGCCTGCTCACTGGCATCATTGTTATGCTCCGCCTCCCGCTGCTGTCATCGTCTTGAAGACCATCTTAGAGATTTCCAGTACTTTGTCATCCATGTTAGAAATATAAATCCCGCACTCTCGCCAATTCATCAATCTGTTTGGTTATCTTGCTTAAACACAATTGGTTGTATTACTGATCACCTCTCTGATCAGTTTGGAGCAAGATATGGAGTTCCAATGATAGACATAAAAAGATGGAGTAACTCAGCGGGACGGGCAGCATCTCTGGAGAGAAGATGCCTGCCCTGCTGAGTTACTCCAGCTCTTTGTGTCTGTCTTTGGTTTAAACCAGCATCTGCAGTTCCTTCCTACACATGTAGTGTTCCAATCACATGTGTGCATCCCAATAAAAACAACACAAAATGCATAGTTCAGGTTTGTCTTCTATTTAGTTGTAATTTTGATCAGGTCTTTGTATTCATGGTGACATCCTATATGTAGAGATGGCATGAAGCAGCAGCTGATAGAACATATCCCTTCCCCCATCCCCCCTCCAACATTTTTCCTCTTTATGCCTGTTTAATAGTTTATCAGCAAAACTGAAGGGAAAGTTATTGATGTCCTCAGTAGTCTTGTTTAAGTATTTTTTCTATTTCCCTGTCTTTTCAGTACAGAAACTGGATAATGTGACTCTTCCCTTTGTATAAAAGAGAAGAATAAAATAAGGTGAAGATCTCAGCATGATAATAACAGGTTTAAAATACATTTGGTTTTCAAATGCTGTCTTTATGATAGACTAAGTCTCATTTAACATTATCAGAAAAATATTAGCATTTCATTGGAACACCTTAGACATATCAGGACCCTTAAGAAAAGATTGTCTTATTTTACAAAATGGCAAAGATCAGGTCCATGCTTTTTATAAAAACAGGCTCTCGTCTTTAATATCCCAAAATAAAATTAATTTCTTCAACAGTTGAACAAACACAAATCTATGGACAAACCCAACTGCATTCAAACTAAGCCAATACATGGACAGTACGGTGGCGCAGCATAGAGTTGCTGCCTTACAGCGCTTACAGCACCAGAGACCCAGGTTCAATCCCAACTATGGGTGCTGCCTATACAGAGGTTGTATGTTCACCCCGTGAACGCGTGGGTTTTCTGAGATCTTCGGTTTCCTTCCACACTCCAAAGACGTACAGGTTTGTAGATTAATTGGCTTAATATCAATGAAATTATCCCAAGTGTGTGTAAAATAGTGTTAATGTGCAGAGATCGCTGGTCAGTGTGGATTCTGTGGGCCGAAGGGCCTGTTTCCGCGCTGTATTTCTGAACTAAACTAAATCAGTTGAAATATGCGATTATGTCTGCTTCAGTCGATCTAAATTATGTTCCCTCGTTTCACTCTCCACTCCTAATTTACTACATCACAGAAATTATAGAGAATAAACATTGTAGATGGATTTCTGCACAAATGCTATTAGTCCTGTCATAAATGTGTTCAAAACAATCGGACCATACACAAGTACAATAGGTACTGCAAAAAGAGAAAAGAAACAGTGTAGAAGATGGGAAAGAGAAAGTATAGATAAAATGTGCAATGGACAATGAGGTACATTGGAAGAACAGGACTATATCCTTATCTTATGAGAGGTCCGATCAACAGTCCAACTGTGAAGAAGTTGTTCCTGAATCTGATGGTATGAGCTTTCAAGCTACTGATTCTGCACAAGTTAAAAATCATCACCTTTTGGACATAGTGAAGATTCTGGTGAAGAACAGACTTAAGGCACTCACCTGATTTTTGATTGTGAATGAAAATTTCCTCTCTTTGAACTTGAACTGAGAATAAATTCCAATACCTTGATTTATTGTACTAATGCAAAGCTTTCAAACTGCCTTTCTAAACTAGATGGTACAACTCTAATATTTATTAATGTATTGATTAGAAGATTGCACTTCCAATCTTTGCCAAACAAAAATCAAAATGGCACTCCCAAACAATTAGAATTCAGCAAAAATATATAATCTACAAGGAGTGTGGGGCAGCAGAGATAATATTCAACTCAATCACTACTCATCATTATGACACGTGGCAAAACTGATTGCTCAGAATTTGAATTCTTGTACATAAAACTAATTCTAAAAATGTCCCCCCGACAGTATTGCATTGGTTAAATGAAATCTCTAGCTACATCCAATTAGATAAAATCTATTACAACATAAGATGTAAGAGTCAGGACTTTTTTAAAATATGGCAACCACATAAAGATTTTGTGGCAAGAAGGGCAGCTTCGGGGACTATTGGCTGATATCATCATCATCATCATCATATATATACAGCCGGAAACAGGCCTTTTCGGCCCTCCAAGTCCGTGCCGCCCAGCGATCCCCGTACATTAACACTATCCTACACCCACTAGGGACAATTTTTACATTTACCCAGCCAATTAACCTACATACCTGTACGTCTTTGGAGTGTGGGAGGAAACCGAAGATCTCGGAGAAAACCCACGCAGGTCACGGGGAGAACGTACAAACTCCTTACAGTACAGCTCCTTTTTTTCCCCTTATACTGTGCATAATTGTAAAATGAATTCTTATTTGCATTTTTGTGAAGCTCAATAAAATAATAAAAAATATATATTTTAAAAAATGTCCTTGTGCTTATTTCCTTCCTCAATCTCCAGCCTTTTAAACACAGTGGCATTTAATCATTGCTTGTTTTATCACTTCTGCTCTCCTGCTCTGTTGACCATCAATGGCTTTTCATCCAGGTTTTGTAATAAATAATGTAATAAACATTGAAATAACAGCCAAAAAGGCTCTAGTTCCTTGGGAGATTGAGGAAATTCAGCATGTCTCCAATAACTCCTATAAATTTCTACAGAGGCACCATAGAAAGCGTATTGTTAGGTTTCAACGCAATTTGGTTTGGGAATAGCTCTTTGGAAAGGACTGCATGAAATTTCAGAGTTTTGTAGATGCAGCCGAGTCCATCACTCAGACCAGACCTCCCACCATTGTTTCCATCTACATTTCATGGTGCCTTGGAAAAGCAGCCAACATAATCAAAGATCTTTACCATCCCACTCATTCCTTTCTCTCCCTGCTCCTATTGAGAAGGTACAGAAGTTATCAGACTTCTAAATGGTCCATCCAGTAGTCCGATTGTCCTGGAATGCGAAATGTAAAACAGAAACTACAATACAAAAGTAACCTGTGATCATTTAATTCAATGCAGATAGAGGTGAATGTGGTGGCGTTGTTTGTTATTATGATTTTAGCATCCAGTCTCCACTGGCCAGAGAAACATAGAACAGTAGTAGGTCATTTTGGCTAGGTTTCAGCCCTGTCAATCAGTAAGCCCCTGAATGACCATTTTTTCCCTCAGTGCTGCTTTCCCGCACTAACTCCTTTTTCATTATCCCTTTAATATTTAACCCATTTCTGCCTGGAATGTACTCAGTGACTGAACCACCTCGCGCCTCCTGGAGAAAGAATTCGAATGGTTCACTACATTTTGGGTGAAGAAACCATGTTGTTAATTTGACGTGCCGCGGCTGAGACTTACTTTTCAGTCTTTTTAAATTCTCCCTGCTACACTTATTCTCAGCTTTTCTTCAGCCAACCCTTGAAGTGGTTGTAATTTACTCTACTACTGTAGCACAATAGATGAAAACGACTCCACATGACATGCATCTCCCACTACCACCCACTGTCCCCATGCTGCATTGAAAGCTTGGGTTCAGACAGAAGAAAGGGAGAGAAAGGGACAATAAGTTCAGAGGCCCGGAGACCTCCAGTATAGTCAATAGGGGAAGATAGGTGAAGAGGTTAATACCATAAGCTAACATCCAAGTACTTAGGTGCATCTTTGAAACAAAATGCTCTTGACATGTTCAATTTCCTATTTGACAATAACACAGAGACACCTTGGACTTGTTATCCATTGGGGCTCATTTAAATGATTCTGGACCATTTTCCAGTCGAGAACAGATTGCTTTCAAGCAGGCTGATTAGATGGCTCTTGGTGAGGAGGAATTTTAGCAGGGCGACTGGAGAGACTATATGTTGGCTTGGTAAAGTTGGCAACATTGTATGTTAGAAGAGGCTTTGACTTTTCCACTTTAGACTTTTAGACTTTAGAGAAGGAGTGTGGAAACAGGCCCACCGAGTCCGCGCTGACTTGCAATCACCCTGTACACTAGCACTATCCTACACACCAAGGACAATTTACAATTTTACCAAAGCCAATTAACCTACAAATCCGTATGTTTTTGGAGTGTGGGAGGAAACCAGAACACCTGGAGAAAACCAACGCGGCCACAGGGAGAACGTATAAACTCCCTACATTCAGCACTCATAGTCAGGATCAAACTCGGGTTGCTGGCGCTGTAAGGCAGCAACTGCAACACTGCGCTGCGCTGCTCTGCTGCCCCGCGTCCATGCTTTCCATGTCAGAGCTGGAGGAACCCTCCTTATCTCCTCTTGCCTGACAGTGGACATTGCTGGTTTACCTGGAGGTCCTTGTCGACCGCTCAATAGCTGATTGCCTGTGAATACACTCTTTGGCTCAGGTTAAAGCACGGTTATGTTCCTATTAATCTCAGGTACAGCCTTGCAGAGCTTGTTCCAGGCACTGCTGCTCCTATTAAAAATAGTTCATTTAATACATATTAACCTTATTTTCCCCATCATTAATATTAAGGATAGTAAAATCAGAATTATTTATTTATAATTATTCCCTTAACTTTCACCAACCAGTTGGGCAGCAATTTATCAGTGTTATTTATAGATACACATTAAGCAGACAGGTCCATGGTTGGATGGGGGACCACCTGTGAATCCCAGGTGTGGTAGTGCATCTGCCTGGGGAAATAAGTGATCCAGCCATTGGACTGAATTCAATAAAGGTCTCAGTCACATGCAAACAAACAACCAGATTCAGTTCCTGTGGGATGACATTTCAACATAATAACTGTTTATTGATAAATGTTGACCATACCAACAAGAGGTTCCTGAAGCAAATGCCCAACCTATAATTTGCTGCTCTCTGTAAATAGATGCAGATATCAAATTACTGCACTCTTTCAAAATGTGAATTGAACCATAGATTTCAGATAAAATATACTTGCCGAGTATGATTCTAACAGTTTTCCATGCCCATGAGTATGATGATTCACAAATTATTTTAAACTGAGATGTGGTCTACTTTTGTTTTTTTTAAAAATATATATAAACACAGTATCGGTTACATGGGAAGAAAGTTGGCCTCTGATGCAAATGTGATTCTTTTCGTTTTTTTATTGAATTATTGTTTTCCTAAAATCATGCTAGATAATGGATCTCTAAAAAATATTTTTCCTATTTCTTTCTGTCCATTTATCTAAGGTATCACATTATATATATTATGATTTAAATAAACATGACTCATAGTATTTCCAAATGCAGCTTCAGTTTGTAAAAATCAAGAGATTAGTCATTCAGGAACCTGTACTTAGTTTATAGAAAATAGCAATGAATTCAAGTTAAACAAATCTCAAATTACTTGGTTAATTAAAAGATTGAGTATTATGAGTTTATAGTTAATGAAAATATTTAGATTTTTCAATCACGTCCCAAGCCTTCTTGTTATCTGTTGCTTGGTGCACCATGAAAGTTTACTGCTTAATTATTTTAGCTCATATCGACGCTATGTAATTATTTCTGAAAATAATTATATTTTCTTCTGTACGGGCTCTTCTGCATTATATATATTTTAGACATATTGTATGTAAAAAGATAAGCAAATAATAGAACAGTAATTAGGAGTTATAGAAAATGGGCAAGAATGGGCATTATTTCCATCTTTTCAAAATATCTTGTTTTTGTGTAAAATTAGCTGATTCATCTATTTACATATTTCTTCAATATATTGATATTTTCAAAACCTTTTTTTAAATGGTATTGGTTTATTATTGTCACATATACCGATGTTCTGAAAAACCATCTTGCTTTGCATTGCTACCCAGGTAAATATAAACAAGTACAATCAAACCATAGACAAGCATAACAGGCCATGTGAAAAAGAAAGGCCAAATATTGTGTTACAGCGATGGAGAAAATGCCGATTAAAAATATGGTCTAAGGACTATAATAAGATAGACTGGGAAAACAGGAATACATCTTTTGCTTAAGAATGTCCATTCAAGACTCTGATAGCAATGGGGCACAATCCGTTCCTGAATCTGGTAGTACCTGCTTTCAAGCTATTGTATCTTCTGCTTGATGTGAGAGGTTGAGTGGAGGGAATGACCAGGTGAATATCCTTCGTTATATTGACTGCTTTCTTTTACAATGGCAATATACAATCACTTCAAATTAATTGTTCCAGAGCTGGTTGCAATCAATGAGCCCTTACTTTACTATTCATTTTCAGCCTGTGAACCTGCCATGGCCAGCCTGTGCCCACATGCTGGCCTATCTTCATGGTGAGGATGCTCTGTGGCAGCAGGGCCTTGCATGATACAAGACCAACATGTGGGCATTGGGGAGATGAGGGTATGCAGACAAGCCACAAAACAAGTGAAAAAACATTGATATCTGCCTTAGCCTGAGACGTTCCTTTAGGATGGAGATGAGGAGGAATTTCTTTATGAGAGGGTAGTGAATCTGTGAAATTCTTTGCCACAGAAGGCTGTGGAGTCCGTCAATGGATATTTCTAAGGCAGAGATAGATAGACTCTTGATTAGTACGGGTGTCAGGAGTTATGGGGAGAAGGCAGGCGAATGGGGTTAGGTGGGAGAGATAGATCAGCCATGATTGAATGGCGGGGTAGACTCAATGGGCCAAATGGCCTAATTCTGCTCCTTTCACGTGACCTTATGACCAATTTCCTCTGATAAAGAGAGTGATGAATCATGTCACGCCTATTAAAGTTTCTCAATATCACCAACATAATTAAATAATCAAAACATGTTAAGAACATGTCAAATCAAAATTAAGAACATTTAATTAAAAACAATTAATTTCATTGAAATCAATTGGATCATTGTTCCTCCTTCAGTTCAAACCAAACACAATTTAAGTGAGCAGATTTCCCAGCCTGATAGCTGTGGAAATATTGACAGTTGGCATTTTGCCACTGGATACCATGAGGAATTAAAGTCTAAATATTTGTTGCATGAACATAATGGACGAGTTGGGGCAGTGGCAAGAGGAGGTAATGCAAGTTAGGGGAGGTAAGGTTCATATGAGCCCACTTTCTTCTGTGGATAAGCCATTAGCAGATCGGAATAAGAATGATTTTTTTGAAGGATAGAGAGCAACCAACAAAAGCTCTGGAAAAGTCAAATGTTGAACTGACAAACGTGGGCCAGATTTCTAGCAAAGATGGATGAAGAGGGAGGTGATAACAGGTCCTGTACTAGAGGAACCACTCTCTTTGTGACTCCCTGGTTCATTCATTCCCACCCACCCCTCCTCATTCTCTGGTACTTGCCCCTGTATGCGTAGAGGGTGCAATACCTGTCCACCCATTCTTGCAATGTGGCTTTCTCTACATTGGTGCAACCAAGGGTGAACCAGGAAACATAGAAAAATAGGTGCAGGAGTAGGCCATTCGGCCCTTCAAGCCAGCACTACCATTCAATATGTCATGGCTGATCATCTAAAATCAGTACCCGTTCCTGATTTTTCCCCATATCCTTGATTCCTTTAGCCTTAAGAGCTAAATCTACCTTTCTCTTGAAAACATTCAGTAAATTGGCCTCCACTGCCTTCTGTGGCAGAGAATTCCACAGATTCACAACTCTGAGTGAAAATGTTTTTCCTCATCTCAGTCCTAAAGGGCCTACCCCTTATTCTTAAAGTGTAACCCCTGGTTCTGGACTCCCCCAACATCAGGAACATTTTTCCTGCATCTAGCCTGTCCAATCCTTTAAGAATTTTATACCTTTCTATAAGATCCCCTCATTCTTCTAAATTCCAGTGAATACAAGCCCAGTTGACCCATTCTTTCATCATATGTCAGTCCCGCCATTTCAGGTGCGGTCTCACCAGGGCCGTTTACAACTGCAGTAGGACCTCCTTGCTCCTAAACTCAAATTTTCTCGCATTGAAAGCCAACATGCCATTAGCTTTCTTCACTGCCTGCTGTACCTGCATGCTTACTTTCAATGACTGTTGTACAAGCGCACCCAGGACTCGTTGCACCTCCCCTTTTCCTAATCTGACGCCATTCAGGTAATAATCTGCCTTCCTGTTCTTGCCACCAAAGTGGATAACCTCACATTTATCCACATTATACTGCATCTGGCATGCATCTGCCCACTCACCCAACCTAGTCAAGTCACCCTGCAGCCTCATGGCATCCTCCTCGCTGCTCACACTGACACCCAGCTTTGTGTCATCCGCAAACTTGGAGATGTTACATTTAATTTCCTCGTCTAAATCGTAAATATATATTGTAAATAACTGGGGTCCCAGCACCGAGCCTTGCGACACCCCACTAGTCACTGGAGATGTTTTTTCCTCTGTCTGCAACAGTCAGCTTAGGTTTCTGGTTGCATTTTATTTTAGGAGACAAAAGATTGCAGATGTTGGAATCTTGAGCAAAAAATAAACTGCTGGAAAAACTCAACACATCCGGCATCATCCACGGAAGGAAAGTTTGGTCGTCTGATCAGTTTGAAGGTCATGACCTGAAATATTGTACGTCCTTTTTCTGCTGTGGATGCTGCCTGACCACCTTGCAGAAAAGATTCAGCAGGCAGTTTTAATGAGAAATTGCAGAGAAAAGTGTTAATGAAACTGGGAAGTTTACAATGGAATTGTCAATGGTTACATGAGCGACTGCAGATAAGATTTTACACCCCACTAAGATCAACACAAAGCAATTTCAGACTGCAGCCCTTCTAAAGTGAATGGTTACACTTCTTATGCATAAACCTGAATAGTTGCCCCAATTAAAACCCCTTTCCTCAGCCTGGACTTCAGAAACTTTGGAGTATAAAGTAATTTAAATGAGTTTAGTTGTGTACACAATTTAACATGTTGTAATTTCCACTTCTTTGCATTTAGTATAATGGCTGGTAACCGATGTCAGAATGATTGAGCCATGAATTCTCCTCAATTGACTATTGAGTATTCTAATTACCTACTGATTAAAGGGTTGGGCTGCTGATTTACATGTCAACTCATCAAATTTACCATCAGCTGATTAGAGAAAGAAAGCACCTTTATTCTATGGCCAGGTTGTAAAATCTCGAAACAATCACCCTGGGGCTTTGCTACTAATTCTAATTATCATCAGGTTGTAGAGATAATGGAATCTCCTGCTGTTACGGGTCTAATAGGTTTTTTGACCATTTTACTGCTTGCCTTTCATTGACAATGAAAGTTAGCTGACACACATACACACAGCTCCTCAGCACTATCATGAATAACATTCTTAAGAATTTACAATTGGATGTAAACAGTACTAGGAAATGTTTTGCAAAATACGATGTTTTGCCATGTTAATTAGTAGTGCTTTTATCTCTTAATTTGGAGAATATTATGGTTTGGGCTTTGCAGTAAATTGTATGTGCCTAGTTGAGAAGATTAAAGGACTGCTATTCTTTTTCATAGATGTAACTGAAGTTCAAAGTAACAAATTCATATTGCATATTTAACATAATTTGCAGAATTCATTCTGGGCTCCATTTCATGCCTATAAAAGGCAGCTGAAATAAAATTAGCAGTGTAGTTGTGATATTTTCTTTCTAGCTGAACAAGCTATGAGAAGTCCATCTTTCAATTTTCTTAACTTTAGACTTACATGAGCACTGGTCTTTTGCTTGTGCACTTGGAAAAGCTGTGAGGTTACTTCAGATTCAACTGTTCCCATTTCTGGTCAGACAGCATTTGGAGTATTGTGAGCAGTTTTGTGCCCTAGATCTGAGCAAGGATGTGCTTGCATTGGAGTGCTCAGGGGAAGTCTATGCGAATTATCCCAGGAATGATTGGGTTAACATATGATGAACATCTGAAGGCATAGGCCTGTATTCGCTAGAGTTTAGAAGGATGAGAGGGGGCCCTCATTAAAACTTACCAAATAGTGAAAGGCCAAATAGTGAAAAACTTACCAATAGAGTGAACGTAGAGAGGATGTTTCTACTGGCGGGAGAGTCTTGGACCAGAGGCCAAAACATCATAATAAAATGGTGTACCCATAGAAAGGAGATGAGGGGGAATTTCTTTAGTCAATGGGTGATGAATCTGTGAAATTCATTGCCACAGACGGCAATGGAGGCCATGGATATCGTTAAGGCAGAGAATGACAGATTCTTCATTAGTAAGGGTATCAGGGGTTATGGGGAGAAAGCAGGAGAATGAGGTTGAGAGGGAAAGATAGATCAGCCATGATTGAATGGCTTAATGAATGAAGTAGACTTGATGGGCCAAATGGCCTAATTCTGCAGCTAGAACTTATGAACATGAATTCTGACTATTTGAAAGAAAGGTTGCATGTTAAGTGAATACCCCTTACACATTTCGATATTCTAAAAATGAACAACAATAATGTGGAGAACCAAGGGACAATTTCAGAAATAATTAAATATGCAACATTCTACTGAATTCCATGACCAATTTGCCATTGGAATATTCAGAGCCATGTGTCTTCATAATGAATGATTGGAAACGTGGATTAATTTTGGAGTTAGAATCTTGGCCTTGGCCAGTACTCCTTTGAAGTGCTAACTGGGGTGGGAAAAAATCTGCCAATTAATTCTAATGGAGACATGAGTCCTTGAGCAAAAACCAAGTGCTGGAAGAGTTCTGCAGGCTATGAAGCATCTGTGGGGGGAAATGGACAGATGATGTTTTGGGCCGGGACCCTATTAATAGATGTATTATCAGGCTTATGTTTCTTGGCATATAGAAGGTTATTATTAGCAGACGATGGATGGAAAATCTCTTATTCGTGGTGCTGAAGCCTTATTTGGCAGATCTATTAACATGTGTGGTGACCATGAGTGCAATTAAGTGATAAAGTCAAGTCCTTATCCCAAACTAAGTTAATGCATCACATCACATTGTCAGAGAGGCTCAAAGGCAGCAGGTTTCTAGAACAATGCTGAGAAGTCAAGAAAAGACCCCGGTGCACTTGAATATGTGATTTAAGTCTATTATTTATAGCAGCAGCAATTATGAACTCTTGACCAGTAAAAGTTCAGTTTTCAGCTAAAGTCTTTAAAGAATATCAAGGGTCCTAATGCAAAGGTTTTACCTAAAATCATGACAGTTCCTTCCCCCTCCCCACAGATGCTGCACAATCTGTTGAGTTCCTTCAGCAGATTGTTTTTGCTGCAGATTTAGCATCTGAAGTCTCATGTGTCTTAAAGAACATGGTTGTTAGAATTACCAAGTATTCTAGGAGCTACCCAAGCACATACCCTCAATGATTTTGGGGACTGAAGGGTGGGTTGCAATTCTGCCTGAATATCTTACAGTCACCTTGCATCTCTAATAGCTCTCCCAGAAGACCTAGATTCTGTTCCAGCTTTTAATCTCTGAACAACACCAGATTTACCTTAGAGCTCCAAAAGGAACTTGGTGTCCTTGACAGTGTACTTAACGATTCGCAACAGAGCTGAGAAAAACATCCTGTGGGTTACAGACAGCCTCTGTGACCTGCAAATCAAGCTCCAGTAGACCAAACACCCGCAGTTCAATATGCATTTATAGACAATAGACAATAGACAATAGGTGCAGGAGTAGGCCATTCAGCCCTTTGAGCCAGCACCGCCATTCAATGCGATCATGGCTGATCACTCTCAATCAGTACCCCGTTCCTGCCTTCTCCCCATACCCCCTCACTCCGCTATCCTTAAGAGCTCTATCCAGCTCTCTCTTGAAAGCATCCAACGAACTGGCCTGCATTGCCTTCTGAGACAGAGAATTCCACACCTTCACCACTCTCTGACTGAAAAAGTTCTTCCTCATCTCCGTTCTAAATGGCCTACCCCTTATTCTTAAACTGTGGCCCCTTGTTCTGGACTCCCCCAACATTGGGAACATGTTTCCTGCCTCTAATGTGTCCAATCCCCTAATTATCTTATATGTTTCAATAAGATCCCCCCTCATCCTTCTAAATTCCAGTGTATACAAGCCCAATCGCTCCAGCCTTTCAACATACGACAGTCCCGCCATTCCGGGAATTAACCTAGTGAACCTACACTGTACGCCCTCCATAGCAAGAATATCCTTCCTCAAATTTGGAGACCAAAACTGCACACAGTACTCCAGGTGCAGTCTCACCAGGGCCCGGTACAACTGTAGAAGGACCTCTTTGCTCCTATACTCAACTCCTCTTGTTACGAAGGCCAACATTCCATTGGCTTTCCTCACTGCCTTCTGTACCTGCATGCTTCCTTTCATTGACTGATGCACTAGGACACCCAGATCTCGTTGAACTCCCCCTCCTCCTAACTTGACACCATTCAGATAATAATCTGCCTTTCTATTCTTACTTCCAAAGTGAATAACCTCACACTTATCTACATTAAACTGCATCTGCCATGTATCCGCCCACTCACACAACCTGTCCAAGTCACCCTGCAGCCTTATTGCATCTTCCTCACAATTCACACTACCCCCCAGCTTAGTATCATCTGCAAATTTGCTAATGGTACTTTTAATCCCTTCGTCCAAGTCATTAATGTATATGATTCATGGAGAATTGTTTACCTGCTCATGGGTCTAGAAGAGATTTTTAGTTGTTTGTTGATGATGAATTGGGGGAAAAAGCACAATTGGTTAGTTGGAAAACTCAAGCCATATACAAATTAATAAGTGTAGGAAGGAATTGCAGCTGAAATGTGTAAGAAGGAACTGCAGATATTGGTTTCAACCTAAGATAGACACAAAAAGCTGGAGTAACTCAGCGGGTCAGACAGCATCTCTGGAGTAAAGGAATAGGTGACGGAATAGGGAAAGGGAAACGAGATATAGATGGTGATATAGAGAGATATAGAACAAATGAATGAAAGATATGCAAAAAAAGTAACGATAATAAAGGAAACAGGCCATTGTTAACTGTGAGTTAGGTGAAAACGAGTTACAGACAATAAGACTCAACAAGGCGATTTTGATGCTAGTATCAAGTGCTAGTGGAGTGGAGAGAAGGGGCATGCAAGGGTTACTTGAAGCTAAATAAATCAATATTCATACTGTTGGGTCGTAAGCTATGTTGGTTTAAACCGAAGATGGACACAAAAAGCTGGAGTAACTCAGTGGGTCAGGCAGCATCTCTGGCGAAAAGGAAGAGCTGACGTTTTGGGCCGAGACCTTTCTACAGAAATTAATAAGGGTGAAGTTTAACATTTAGAAGATAATTGTAACAAATTTGCAGTTCAGGACTACACCTGACAAAAACACATATTGGGAATACAGAGCCGAAGTTCAGTACTCTCCCAGGATTTCATAACTGCTCGGCTGAATTCACAACAAACGCTTGTAGTATGTATCAGTATGGCAAGTTTGTAAAATCCACTATTGACTCTGCCCTTCTAATCCTCCATGTTACATAACAATGCAACTAACAAAGCTTGGGCACCTCTGCTTTTTACTATTTCATCACATGTTCAAGGATGTCATACAATCTTGCTTTGCTGCTTTATGCAATTTGTATCAGCCATTATTTGATTTTTAATTTTAAAAAAATCCTCAAATAATAATTCTGTCCAGAACAATATTTCTGGAATCCAGTTTTATGTTGTAAGATTTTCACTCAGATAGCCGATTATTGGTGTTTTATTAACACATGCCTCTTTGAAAAAATAAACTTGACGGATAATATTCGTGGTTATGAAGGCAAGATACACTAAGTTACAATTTAATGCACAAAGTTTCATATCGCCTATAGTAACTTGACACACGTGCACAATTAGTATTAAATCCCTGTTAAATAAAAAAACTACATTTTGATCATTATTTACAACATTGTGGTTTGTAACACAGGATAGATTTATTGTGTTTCAAGCTTCATAACAATGGGATCAACCATCAGAAAGAAAAGCCCAGTAAAATCAATGCTCACTTCTTTGATTTTATGTGTTTGCTGCAGATTTCTTATTGCCCTCTAACGAACTGTAGATTGTTTCCATAAGTAGTTAAAAGAAAAGTACAGATTGAAAAAGTAATCAAACCATAAGCTAGATGTACACACAACTGAAAATTAAAACAGAAAAAACAATGAGATGGGATAGTTGGTTACACAGAATAATTTGAGATTCCTGCCATTTTCAAAATTGGAAATGATTATTAATTTGACATATCCAAATATTCTCATCCCTGGATTCAGTTTCAAACCTTATGTGAGCCATTTGTTTCCACTGATCAAAGTACTTGAGACACCCGTCAAAATGTGACAAAAATGATCTTGCATGTATAACTACATGGATATAATCCAAGTTTATTTGTTCAAAGAAGCATCTGCTAATAAAACTCCAATGATCTCCTATCCAACTGTTTGGAAATTATGACAATTTGGCATAATTGGTGATGTTTGCCGCACTTCTGATACCGCAGCCTGATACCACACTTCTGCCTCACCATGGCCCCCGGTTCATGCACTTCTTTCATATTCACTAGAGTCCCGGTTTGCATGCTCTTTCCAAACTCGCTTGGCTCTGTTTCCCCAAAATCCCTTGAAACCCATCTAGCTCCGTTTCTCATGCTCCCTTGAAACGCACCCAGTTTTGTTTCATAATGTCACTGTGTCCTCCTCCGATCACTGGAACACTTATTATTCGCCTAGGAAAAGTGAATTAAAGTGTGTTGGAATCTTGAATAATGTCCAATAGTTTGGACAATCCAACAGTCCAGTACTACCAAAGTTTCCAACATGCAGGAACAATGGAGTTTTACATTGGTTAAATACATGTAGAAGTGGTAGGTAAATAATTTAAAAGTTATCTATAATTTAGCTGTTTCCTTAATCAGAATAGGTAATTAAATAAACGTGCTAATTCTCAAACGTACAAGATATGAATCTGAAGTAAAAGTGTCCACTTGTCCCCTCAAGCTTGCTCTGCCATTTAATGCTTCGTACCGTCACCTTCACATTCCTGTCTATCCGTGGTAACACATTTCTTTTTCTTTCAAAGCTGCGTGATCTGATGAAGCATTTTAGCATTTTCTGTTTCTTTTAGATTTTCAGAATTTTCATTTTTTGATTTTTTTTCCAAAATTGCCAGCATTTTTAATTACTTGCTGTGTCTGCAGACCAGCTGTTTCTGAATCATGCACTCAAAAATTCAGATCCCTTTGCATCTCAGAACATTATAATTACTATTCTTTTTCCTGCCAAATGGACTTCACATTATACTTCTTTTGTCAAATCTTTCTCCCCTCGGTATCTGCATCCCTCTGCAGTCTCCTCCTAACAACTTATTTTCCCACCTACCTTTTTGCAATTATCAAAGTTAAGAATATTGAAGGACATTTAGATTCACGTTGAAGTGATGCAGTCCATATCTCAGGCTTTAGCTCCAATGGCTTGCAACAAATGTAGTTGAAATATATTTCAAAGTCAGCTCAGACATTGCAGAATGGGAGAATTTGGGAGTACTTTACAGTTTGCTTAGCAACTTGTTTCCAGATCTGTCTGAACCCCTGCGTGTTTGGTCTCATACTGAATGAGCTTTCGCCCATTACATTTAATTGATTATGTTAATGGCAACAATAAAACAATTCTGTGTTTGTGTGGCCCCAATAAGAACAGCCGGCACTTCCACAAATGCATGCCCTTCATTCACAAATGTGCACTATTAGGTATTTAAAATTTGAACACGAGAAAGCTGAGTTACTCTAGCATTTTGTGTCTATTTAAAGCTGACTGAGAGTTCATTTAAGATTTGTAACTAGATCCTGAATGCATAGGCCACTTGAGTTGATTTTGAAGCAAATGCTTATTGAAGTGATCACTAAGTATAGTGATAAATATTTCTAACCTTCCATTGGGTATTTTCATTGCATTTATAGTTACGGAAATGCATTTTTAGTGGAAATCTGAAGCCAGTTAAAATGTCAAGAACACTGAGAACAATTATCCGATGGGGCCAAAGGAGCATGTCCAGACCAAGATATATGAAGCTGACGTGCTTGGAGCCTGTACCAAGCATTAGAATGTGGACATAAAATCCTGGCATCAATCGTATTCCTGTAAAGATCAGTTAGTTCATTTTGTGTAGGAAAGAACTGCAGATGCTCATTTAAATCGAAGGTAGACACAAAATGAAGAAGTAACTCAGCGGGACAGGCAGCTTCTCTGGAGAGAAGAAATGGGTGACATTTTGGGGCAAGACCCTTCATATTATTTTGCCTCCTTTACATGGTAACCAATGATGGCTTGTGGCAAATTAAGGAACAAATGACATTTAATAAAGAGAAAAGAGCTCTTTGGTCTATTGTCAGAACTCATCATTGATTATGTATCTTCTTAGCATTATCGCCAATCAACTTGCCCTCCAGAAACATATATTACTGCATTTCTCCCAGTTTTAAGCAACTATCTTTTGAAAAATAATTGGTGTGATATATTCACCTTCTACCAATCAGTGCGCTTGTTTTCTGCTTTTTCTGTAATATTTGAGTTCTTTACTTTAGTACTCCAGCACTGCAGACAATCCTTGGAATTATTAAATATGACCAGTTGTCAAAAGATAAAGAGAAAAGGGAAAGATCCTTCTCGTTTGTCTGCCTTTACCTTCAGCCCAGTATTTCTCCCCATTGTGGTATAAATTGTAAACCTGTAGACAGTGAGCAATGAGAATGGTGCTCCTTACACAATGCGAGAGTCAACGAATCAACAGCAGGATTTAAGAGACTCATCAGCCTTTGTTTTCATTCCTTTTATAGGAAAGATTGAGCTTTAAAAAGATAGACATTTACACAACAGGGCTGGTTTATGGCACCAGTTAGTCGGCTCTGACCAAATAAACAGGAATAAAAGTAAAATACAAACAAACAAATATTTTGTCCAGCAAAGAAAGAGATAGATGAAAGATGTACAGATTGTTGAAGAAATTAGAATTATCCAATATTGCCGATCACTAAATATGAGTAAGTCCCATATTTTCTGATTGTTTTTTTGTGGTTCTGGATTGTTCAGTTTACATTGATCTTTCTCCTTTGATTTAACAATTCCACATGATTGTGTCTGCTGAATGCATAATGAGCAGCTTTTATAAATAAATGCACACATTTCCATAGCATTTTCAGGTTGTCTGAAGCACTTTAAATATTTCAAATAAAGCAGCCAATTGTGCACAGTAACATCCTGGAAACAATAGTGTGATAATTACTTTAATAAACAAGGCCTTCAATTATATTAATTAAGGAGTAAGGGCTAGATAGACCATTGGAAAGAGTTCTGTTCCTCTTCAAAGTAACATTACAAAATATTTTATATCTAACTGAAAGGGCATTAGGTTATCCTCACATGCACAGGACCTTAACTGTGGCAGTGAAGGACTCTCTAAGCATTGCATTTGTGTCTGTCTGGATTTTATACCAAGTGTAGAATAAGAATTCTTACTTTGTTGATTCACAGGCCCTAGTGCTACCACCAAGGCATTGCCGACTTGTCCACAGGGATGGAGATAAATATATTCAGTTATTTAATGTAGATATCTCTTCTGGTTCAGTCTTTATCTATTGAGTTAAACCATTAGATATGGCTTTTTTTTAAAGATATGGTGAATTAATTGATATAAGTCAATAGAGGCAATAAAATCAATCACAGAGATCCTGGTTGTTTATGTTTGGCCAGGAAAAGAAATCTGTTCGTTCCCATGATCACTATCTCACCACCATCCACTATCTTATTCAAAAGGCACAGATATGGATGTCCAATGAAGGTAATACCAAGCTTGACTGGTATTCCCTAATAGAAATATAAGGCTAGGTGTGAGAGTATGGTTTTCGCAAAGGCACTGGGCCTTGAGCTTTATTGAATCACTGCTGGACATGTCTCATAATGGCTCTGCAGTGTGAAAAGGAATCTGTGACATTGGAGCCAAAGGTTGGATATGGAGGACTGGTTAGCAATCAAAGCCTGGTTAGAGGGTGTAACAAACAAGTGAAGAGTGGTGTTAAGTTGATGTCCAGTGGCCAATCACAGCAATTAAGAATATTAAAAATATTCAGCAATTTAAACTTCTTAAGAATGAAAGCAAAAACAAAATGGAATATTCTGAAAAGGACTAGAGAATATTTAAAATCAGGTTGACTATCTCACTAAATTCAATTAAAGAAGAAATGAAAATAATATATATCATGGTTTATCACCAGCAGTCTTCTTCACTCTGTTGAAGGATGATTTTGAGAGATTCTTGATTAGTAAGGGTGTCATGGTTAAGGGGAGAAGGCAGGAGAACGGGGTTGAGAGGGAAAGATAGATCAGCCATGATAGAATGCAGAGTAGACGACGGGCCGAATGGCCTAATTCTGCTCCTATAATTTATGAATTTATGATGTTGCTCTGGCATTTTCCTGTATAAATCTGTGACTGGAGTTATTGGTTCTGTTCACATTCATACAGTAAATGTAAGTGAACATGTTTATTTTGTCTATTATCTATTTTTGTTTTACCAGTAGTATTACAATTTGGATATTAACATTGCAAGTTTGTTGTAACATATTGGCTCAGATTTGTTTTGTCTTTAAAAGCAGCAAATCACATCTAATTACCCAAATAGATGCAAGAAAAAATTGTGATCAGTGGGGTAAGGTAGGCTGCAAGGGAAAGGATAAAGCAATAACATTTCTCAGAGGCATTATTTCATATTAGTTTATGCGTCAACTAAAAGTGTATCAGAATATAATGGTTGCAATGTAAGAAATCCACAGAACTGAAGTAGTGTTGTCGTGAAATAGTAATTACTTTTATTCACACCAATGTTTTTATTTGAGAGGTCTGTTCTTGAGTTGGGAGCCTCGGGCTAAATTTGGAAAATATTGTTTCAATGACTATTTTCACTGCTAGTGCTTTGGTTCCTGCGGATTGGTTGCAATACATGTCATTCATGAGAAGTCCCCCTTTCTGTTGATTGTGGCTGCAGAATGCAAGCCAGGTTCCCTGCCTAGGACGTTAAAAGGTCACGATTGACATGAAGACTAAACATTTACATGTTGAACCATACTTTACTGTTTTAAAATCCATAATGCACATATTCAATGATAAAAAAGCCAGAAAAACATGAGGTAACTGAATATTTTTGTATAAAATGTATGAAGCAATATAAACTGTGGACTTCATCATAGGTAAATGATGTAAATGGCTAAAGACAATGAGCTGTTCTATATGCAATCTACGTTTATTAAATCTGTCATGTGTTTATTTACTGTTCCAAATGCAGGCTCCAATTCATATGAAAAGTTTCTTCGTTCTGAATGTGCAGCCCTGGGTTTTGGGTGTTCAAGTTTGTTGTTGATCTATCAACAGGCTATTGAAGCTGTTCAACAATTTGACACTTAATGTTTTTGAATGCATCTCCATGACATCTATCTGAAAAGAATTATGACCATATAGTTCAATGTGTTGGCGTTTAATGTGTTGAGCAGAAGGTTCGTTTTGGTAGAAGAGTATGTGGCAAACCCGAAAGTCGGGTGGGATTGACTGGGACACATTGTAGTATTTTGGCATAGTTGGTACCATGATGTGATCATACAATTGATTCAGAGAGATGGTGTATGGTGGTAAACCTCACCGGAGAAAGATACTGCAGAATGCTTAATTTTTTAATATAATTTTGTTGTTGGAGAGAAACCTTTGAAGATTTGGAAGCTGATGGAAGCAATGGAAACCGATGAGGCTGTATTGTTTCTAATGGTCATCCACCCTGGCACATTTGAACGTACCTCTGGCACAAGAAAAATCTGCTAGAGCGTTTGATAACAAAGAGACTTTAGTGTGCTAGTTGAAGAGACACAGAAAGGTATTGCAAGCAATCACAAAATCAAATGTTTTAATGGTTACTGTTTGGGGATTGAAATGAATAAGTAAGGACATCTTGTTAAGATTACACAAGGCTTTGGTGAACCCTCACTTATACTACTAGATCATAAAACAGAACAGTGCAGCACAGGAATCAGCCCCGTGACCCACAATGTTCGTGCCAAACATGATGCCTAGCTGAACTGATTTCATCTGCCTGTGCATGATCCGTATCCCTCTATTCCCTGCATTTCCATATGCCTATCCAAAAGCCTCTTAAATGACACTAACGTATCTGCCTCCACCACCACCCCTGGTTATGCTTTCCTGCCCACCACCACCCACTGTGTAAAACAACTGGCCTTATACATCTATATACTAAAACCCTCGTTTGTTTGTTCCTGAATTGCAGCCAAAACGGTACACGATAACGCAAATATTTTTGGCCCACCTTACTCACCATCGTCCCTTTGGTGCTAATGGAAGAGGTTTCATTGAAATTGGTGTTATATTTTTTTAAGTTATTCACATTTTAAAGTTTAAATCTATCTCCTAGGGAAGGAGGGGGGAGGTGGAAGGATAAGGGGGGTTGAGGGGGATGGAGTGGGGGGGGCAGGGAGGAGGTGAAGGGGAGGGGAGTGAGGGTGAAGAGGGGTGGAGGGAGGGGGGAGTGAGGGGGAGGGGAGGAGGGAGGAGGAGGAAGCAGGAAGGGGGAAGGGGCGGGGGCAGGGAGGGTGGAGGGGGGGTGGAGGGAGGGGGGATGGAGGGGAGGGGGATGGACGGGGAGGGAGGGGGAGGGGAGGGGGGGAGTGGAGGGGGAGTGGGAGGGAAAGGGGCAGGGAAGGGGGGAGGGGAAGGGGTGGGGAAGGAGGGGAAGGGGAAGGGGGAGGGGAGGGGGGAGGAGGGAGGGGAAGGGGAGGGGGAGGAGGGGGGAGGGAGGGAGGGGGAGGGGAAGGGGGGAGAGGGGGAGATGGAGAGTGAGGGGGTGGGGGGAGGGGGAGAGGGGAGGGGGAGGAGAGGGTGCTGCACCAATGCAGGAGAGGTTTGGGCCCAAAAGTCCATGGTCTAGTTTCTATTAAATTTGCCCCCTCCCAACATAGCTTTATGCCCTCTAGTGTTGGACATTTTCACTGGGGAAAAGGGTTCCAACTGTCTACCCTATGCTTCTCATAATTTTATTTACTTCTATAGAGTGTCCCCTTAACCTCTGACATTCCATAGAAAACAAGTCTATCCAACTGATTTATTCACAAAATGCTGGAGTAACTCAGCAGGTCAGGCAGCATCTCGGGAGAGAAGGAATGGGTGACGTTTCGGGTCGAGACCCTTCTTCAGACTGATGTCAGGGGGGGCGGGACAAAGGAAGGATATAGGTGGAGACAGGAAGATAGAGGGAGATCTGGGAAGGAGGAGGGGAAGGGAGGGACAGAGGAACTATCTAAAGTTGGAGAAGTCGATGTTCATACCACTGGGCTGCAAACTGCCCAGGCGAAATATGAGGTGCTGTTCCTCCAATTTCCGGTGGGCCTCACTATGGCACTGGAGGAGGCCCATGACAGAAAGGTCAGACTGGGAATGGGAGGGGGAGTTGAAGTGCTCGGCCACCGGGAGATCAGTTTGGTTAATGCGGACCGAGCGCAGGTGTTCAGCGAAGCGATCGCCGAGCCTGCGCTTGGTTTCACCGATGTAAATAAGTTGACATCTAGAGCAGCGGATGCAATAGATGAGGTTGGAGGAGGTGCAGGTGAACCCTTGTCTCACCTGGAAAGACTGTTTGGGTCCATGGATGGAGTTGAGGGGGGAGGTAAAGGGACAGGTGTTGCATCTCGTGCGGTTGCAGGGGAAAGTGCCCGGGGTTGGGGTGGTTTGGGTAGGAAGGGACGAGTGGACCAGGGAGTTGCGGAGGGAACGGTCTCTGCGGAACACAGAGAGGGGAGGGGATGGGAAGATATGGCCAGTGGTGGGGTCCTGTTGTAGGTGACGGAAATGTTGGTGGATGATATGTTACTATCTCTGGATTACTACCAGTGCCACGTGCTAGTCAGAGTAGGAATAGGAGGATATTTCAGATGAATACGTGGCTTGAAAAATGGTGCAAGGGGGAGGGATTCAAATTTTTAGGACATTGGAACCAGTTTTGCGAGAGGTGGGACCAGTACAAACAGGACGGTCTGCACCTGAGCTGGAATGGAACCAATGTCCTAGGGGGAGTGTTTGCTAGTGCTGTCGGGGAGGATTTAAACTAATGTGGCAGGGGGATGGGAGCAGGGGCAGAGAGACAGAGGGATGTAAAATGAGGGTAGAAGCAACAGGTTGCAAGGTGAAAAGTAAAAGTGGTAGGCAGACAAATCCAGGGCAAAAATCAAAAAGGGCCACTTTTCAACATAATTGTATAAGGGGTAAGAGAGTTGTAAAAACAAGCCTGAAGGCTTTGTGTCTCAATGCAAGGAGTATACGTAATAAGGTGGATGAATTAAATGTGGAGATAGTTAATAATGATTATGATATAGTTGGGATTACGGAGACATGGCTCCAGGGTGACCAAGGCTGGGAGCTCAACATCCAGGGATATTCTATATTCAGGCGGGATAGACAGAAAGGAAAAGGAGGTGGGGT
The DNA here is from genome assembly GCF_053455715.1 of Rhinoraja longicauda. Taxonomy (NCBI): domain Eukaryota; kingdom Metazoa; phylum Chordata; class Chondrichthyes; order Rajiformes; family Arhynchobatidae; genus Rhinoraja; species Rhinoraja longicauda. Next base: position 63,804,906 of record NC_135954.1, on the reverse strand, counting down.
AGCGTTACTGGTTAGAGAGGAGATTAAAGCAGTGGAAAGGAAGGACATTAGCTTGGAGGAAGTGGAATCGATATGGGTAGAGCTACGAAACACTAAGGGGCAGAAAACGCTAGTGGGAGTTGTGTACAGGCCACCTAACAGCAGTAGTGAGGTTGGGGATGGCATCAAGCAGGAAATTAGAAATGCATGCACTAAAGGTGCAGCAGTTATAATGGGTGACTTCAATCTACATATAGATTGGGTGAACCAAACTGGCAGGGGTGCTGAGGAAGAGGATTTCTTGGAATGTTTGAGAGATGGTTTTCTAAACCAACATGTCGAGGAACCAACGAGAGAACAGGCCATTCTAGACTGGGTATTGAGTAATGAGGAAGGGTTAGTTAGCAGTCTTGTTGTGCGAGGCCCCTTGGGCAAGAGTGATCATAATATAGTAGAGTTCTTCATTAGGATGGAGAGTGACAAAGTTCATACAGAAACAAGTGTTCTGAACTTAAAGAAAGGTAACTTTGAGGGTATGAGGCGTGAATTGTCCAAGATAGACTGGCGATTGATGCTGAAAGGGTTGACGGTGGACATGCAATGGAAGGCATTTAAAGGTCGCATGGATGAACTACAACAAGTGTTCATCCCAGTTTGGCAAAAGAACAAACCAGGAAAGGTAGTGCATCCGTGGCTAACAAGGGAAATCAAGAATAGTATTAAAACAAAAGATGAAGCATACAGATTAGCCAGAAAAAGTAGCATACCAGAGGACTGGGAGAAATTCAGAGTCCAGCAGAGGAGGACAAAGGGCTTAATTAGGAAAGGGAAAATAGATTATGAGGGAAAACTGGCAAGGAACATAAAAACAGACTGCAAAAGCTTTTATAGATATGTCAAGAGAAAAAGATTAGTTAAGGCAAATGTAGGTCCCTTGCAGTCGGAAACAGGTGAATTGATCATAGGGAACAAGGAGATGGCAGACCAATTGAACAAATACTTTGGTTCTGTCTTCACTAAGGAAGACATAAACCGTCTGCCGGAAATAGCGGGGGACCGGTGGTCTAATGAGATGGAGGAACTGAGGGAAATCCAGGTTAGTCGGGAAGTGGTGTTAGGTAAATTAAATGGATTAAAGGCAGATAAATCTCCAGGGCCAGATAGGCTGCATCCCAGAGTGCTTAAGGAAGTAGCCTCAGAAATAGTGGATGCATTAGTGATAATTTTTCAAAACTCTTTAGATTCTGGAGTAGTTCCTGAGGACTGGAGGGTAGCTAATGTAACCCCACTTTTTAAAAAGGGAGGGAGGGAGAGAGAAAACGGGGAATTATAGACCAGTTAGCCTAACATCGGTAGTGGGGAAAATGTTAGAGTCAGTTATTAAAGATGTGATAGCATCACATTTGGAAAGTGGTGAAATCATCGGACAAAGTCAGCATGGATTTACCAAAGGCAAATCATGTCTGACGAATCTTATAGAATTTTTCGAGGATGTAACTAGTAGAGTGGATAAGGGAGAACCAGTCGATGTGTTATATCTGGACTTTCAGAAGGCCTTCGACAAGGTCCCACATAGGAGATTGGTGTACAAACTTAAAGCACATGGTATTGAGGGTTCAGTTTTGAGGTGGATAGAAAATTGGTTGGCGGACAGGAAGCAAAGAGTAGGAATAAACGGGTCCTTTTCGGAATGGCAGGCAGTGACTAGTGGGGTACCGCAAGGCTCAGTGCTGGGACCCCAGTTATTTACAGTGTATATTAATGATTTGGACGAGGGAATTGAATGCAACATCTCTAAGTTTGCGGATGACACGAAGCTGGGTGGCAGTGTTAGCTGCGAGGAGGATGCTAGGAGGCTGCAGAGTGACTTGGATAGATTAGGCGAGTGGGCAAATGCATGGCAGATGCAATATAATGTGGATAAATGTGAGGTTATCCACTTTGGCGGCAAGAACAGGAAAGCAGAGTATTACCTGAATGGTGACCGATTGGGAGAAGTGGAGATGCAACGTGACCTGGGTGTCATGGTGCACCAGTCATTGAAAGCAAGCATGCAGGTGCAGCAGGCAGTGAAGAAAGCGAATGGTATGTTGGCATTCATAGCAAGAGGATTTGAGTTTAGGAGCAGGGAGGTTCTGCTGCAGTTGTACATGGCCTTGGTGAGACCGCACCTGGAGTATTGTGTGCAGTTTTGGTCTCCTAACCTGAGGAAGGACGTTCTTGCCTTAGAGGGAGTACAGAGAAGGTTCACCAGATTAATCCCTGGGATGGCGGGACTTGCATATGAGGAAAGACTGGATAGACTGGGCTTGTACTCGCTGGAATTTAGAAGACTGAGGTGGGATCTTATAGAAACATATAAAATTCTTAAGGGGTTGGAGAGGCTAGATGCGGGAAGATTGTTCCCGATGTTGGTGGAGTCCAGAACCAGGGGTCACATCTTAAGGATAAGGGGGAAGTCTTTTAGGACCGAGATGAGAAAACATTTCTTCACACAGAGAGTGGTGAATCTGTGGAATTCTCTGCCACAGAAGGTAGTTGAGGCCAGTTCATTGGCTATATTTAAGAGGGAGTTAGATGTGGCCCTTTTTGCTAAAGGGATCAGGGGGTATGGAGAGAAGGCAGGTACAGGCTACTGAGCTGGATGATCAGCCATGATCATATTGAATGGCGGTGCAGGCTCGAATGGCCGAATGGCCTACTCCTGCACCTATTTTCTATGTTTCTATGTTTCTATGTTGGATCCGCTGGCTGGTGGGGTGGAAGGTGAGAACGAGGGGGATTCTGTCCTTGTTGCGAGTGGGGGAGAGGGAGCAAGAGCGGAGCTGCGGGATGTAGAAGAGACCCTAGTGAGAGTCTCATCTATAATGGAGGAGGGGAAGCCCCGTTTCCTGAAGAACGAGGACATCTCGGAAGCCCTAGTGTGAAACACCTCATCCTGGGCGCAGATGCGGTGTATACGGAGGAATTGGGAGTAGGGGATAGACTTTTTGCAGGGGACCGGGTGGGAAGAAGTGTAGTCCAGATAGCTGTGCGAGTCAATGGGTTTATATCCAGATAGCTGTGTGAGTCAGTGGGTTTATATCCAAATAGCTGTGCGAGTCAGTGGGTTTATATCCAGATAGCTGTGCGAGTCAGTGGGTTTATATTCAGATAGCTGTGCGAGATCTCCCGAGATGCTGCCTGACCTGCTGAGTTACTCCAACATTTTGTGAATAAATCGATTTGTACCAGCATCTGCAGTTATTTTCTTATAAGTCTATCCAACCTCTCCATGTAGCAGAAACCCTCTAATCCCGGCAGCATTCTGGTAAACCTATGCACTTTTTCCAAAGCTTCTACATCTTTTTTTTAATGGAGTGACTAGAACTGCATGTAATATTCCAAATGCGGTCTAATCAAAGTCCTATAGAGGTGCATCATGACTTCTTGACTCTTGTACTCATTACCCATCGCAATGAAGGCAAGCATGCAATATGCCTTTGTGACCACCCTATCAACTTGTGCTGTTACCTCCAGTGAGCTGTGAACCTGAACTCCAAGATCCCTCTGTACAACAACGCAGGTAAGGATATTGCCATTAACTGTATACTCTCTCCTTATATCCAAACTCCTAAAGTGCAACACCTTGCACGTGTTTGGGTTAAACTCCATCTGTCATTTCTCCACCCATTTCTGCAGCTGATCTGTATCCCATTGTACCTTCTAATAGCCTTCCTCACTGTCTGTAACTCCTCCAATGTTGGGGTCATCAGTAAACTTACTCATCAACCCATCTGCATTTATGTATAGGTTAATTATATATCTATATCACAAACAGCAGAGGTCCCAGCACAGATCCCTGCAGAGCACCACAGCTCACAGACCTTCAGCCAGAATATCTACCTTCCACCACAACCCTCTGTCATCTATGACTAAGCCAGTTCTGAATATATCTGGCTGCTGCTGCCCTGACCTGAGCAGTCATCGCCCTCAACAGTAATTCAAAAGGTTATGCCTGTTTTGCAGGGGAACGGTCACAAAGGATTCCTTAACACTCTTTCTACTCCCTTAGCTGCTGGTCAACCATCTAATCTCTGTCTGCACCTTTGGTGTGAGCACCTCGCAAAAACTCCTATCTATGACTTCTACACTCTGCCAGGTAAGCTTGAGGTCATCCAGCTGCAGCTCCAGTTCCCTAATGTGGTCTTTAAGGAGGTCCAACTGGGCGCTCCTCCTACAGATGTAGTCCTCGGCGACACTAGCCGTCTTCCTTCAAAGGTTCAATGGTTCTCGATCATCACATGTACCGATGTACAGTGAAATGTTTTTTATGCATACAGTTCAGTAAATTATTGCTATATATAAGCACAATCCCAGATTAAGTGCAAAGTGTATAGAAATAGTCCACTGAGACCACACACAAGAGTCGCCAGGTTCAAAGTGCCATTTTCAAAGTCCAAGTTGCTTTAAATAAATACAGCTGGTCATAAAAGCCCATGGTCCTGGTGGCGTTGCAGGGTCACCTTGACCAAGGAAAGTTACAGGCATCCTCCAGCACTGTTCCACCACTCTGTGCCGCTGCAATCCACATCCAGCCCAAGTGCTTGGTCTCACAGCACTAGCTTCCACCCCACTTTATCAGGACCAAGTTGCACTCTGAAACAAACAGAAGGTGACAGAACAAACCTTATCCAGCAATCACCCTCACCAAAGCCTCCTCACACCAAAGCCTCTTGAGCTAAAGCCTCAATGCCCCTCTCTTACACTATCCACTCTCACTATGGCTGCGTCACTTCGGCTTACCATCCTTTCATTGGCCAATTAGCCAATCTCTAAGACCTGCTTTTTTCACTCGGTCTCGTTTTCGCAGGGAAATCCTGAGAGCAGTTTTGGATTCTGCACCCGAGGAAAAATATACATGCCTTGAATCTAGTGTAGCATTGATTCTTTTGATTGATTTCTGGGACTATAGTCCTGACCATTGTAGAGAAATTGAGGAATATTGTTTTTTTTGTTTAGAAGAATGAAGGATGATCTATTTGAGACAGACAGCCCCCACACTGAAAGGTTTATAGGGTTGATGTGAAATGTTATCTCGAGCTGCAGAGTCTAGAACAGGTAGCAGATAGTTTCAGGAAACAGCGATTGCCCTATCAGGTGCAGGAAGGAACTGCATATGCTATTTTACACCAAAGAGAGACACAAAATGCTGGAGTAACTCAGCGGAGCAGGCGACATCCCTGGATGGAAGGAATAGGTGATGTTTCGGCCCATTCCTTCTCTCCAGAGATGATGCCTGTCCCGCTGAGTTACTCCAGCATTTTGTGTCTATAAGCTCAATCAGGACTGAAATATGGAAACAATTCTTTATTTATATAACTGTAAGTCTTTAGAATTCCCATCCTCTTTTTTTGAACATTAAGGGAATTGAGGTAAATATGATTCAGGTGGGAAAATGGACAAGGCACAGGACTAACCAAAAGTTTATTGAATAGTGGAGCAAACTCAAGTTGCTAAACAGCCAACTCCTGCTTCCACTTTTCATATGTGTCTGTCCTTAACTACACATTACTCAACAAGTGGTTAGAAAAGTTGGTTCTGGAATTGGTTCATTTACATGTTAGTCCATGGGAGAGACAGAATAGTGAAATGTGGGGTTCTATAGAGTTCTGAGGAGTTGAAAGTCATTACACCAACATATCTGCAGGTGGCTGAAGACCATATCAGCAAACAAGTGAACAGGGCTTGGTCGTTGACTGAGACCATTCTTTTCCCATGTGTTTTGCTCACGCTGTGTTGTTTAATGTTGGACACATTGCTTGTGGATGACAGAAACCCAAGATGTAATCCTCCATCCCTCCAGAATGTATTATTCCACAATTGCACACAGTTAATACTGAGCCAAGGCCATAAAATATTATGTATGCAGTTGAAGGTAACAGATGTGATGCATTTGGCAATGTTTCTCTGTGGGATGAGAGTTTTAGATGCAGAAATTAGCCCTGGTCTCCTAAAACCTTCTCCACCACTCCCATGGTAATATCCTTTCTTCCAGAAATGTGTTTATTTGAAGACTTATGACTAATGATTGAATTGTTGCTCAGTCTTGGTTAACAGGCAATGGCAGGTGAAATGATGGGTGTATGGCCATATGCCAGTTGATGTTAATTGAGTGCAAACCTATCTCCATGAAGGACACGGGGCTGATATGAAGATGATGATCCCAGATGGGTTCCCAATGCAACACTTTGCCTTTGAAAAGACCCATCTGTTTGGCGAACACAGTACACTTCATCCAGTGCTCATGCCTTTCTACATGAGAAATGGTGTAAGTGTTGTCCTTCACTGTACTATGTGTACACTGCAAACTGCTGGGTCTAGCAGATGTCTCCTGGTGTAGTTTGGATGGATGTGATGGCACGGAAGTGACAAGCTGTGATGACCTTCATTTTCAGGGAAAGAGCTGTCCCTAATCCAGACATTATGTGCGGACCATTTTACAGCAGATGGTGCAACACTCTGTAGCTGCTGATTTAAAAATTAGAATCAGCAGTGATCGGAAGGCTCTAAGGTGTCCAGAGGTGTGGGTAGATGTGCCCAAACCATCTCAGGGATCATTTTCACCCACACTTGTTGGCTTCTCATGAACTCTTTTGATCACAATTATTTGGTGCATTCAGATTCTCCAAGGAATACTTGTCCTGATGATTTTAGCATCTTATCTCCTCTTCTTGATCCAGATCTTTTTGTGCCGCACTTCTAGGATTTCCCTTGTAATTGAAACTCAAATCTTTGTGCATTTCAAAAATGTTTTGATGAGCCTTGTTATTAAAGCAAGCATTTAGCTAAGTGTCCAAGCTATTAAGTAGAGCAGAATTTTGTTATTTAATAAGCGAGTATACACTTACAAAGAGTCACTATTGCTTTAGGAAATAAAATGTTTAGATGATTACAACATACAATGGAAATTTATTTTTAAACAATTATTAAAAATGCACCTAACAAAATTGAACATGTTGAACATTAAACATACATAATAATTTCCAGCAGAAATCCTGCAGCAAACTCCTCTAAAGGAAAAGCGCGCAAGTTTGAATTTTAGGGTTAAGTTGAATAAGCTCTCAAAATGGGTGTGGATATTTCAGTGCAGGATTAAACGGAATGTGGGTACCATGGAATATCTGTGCTGCCTTCTGTCTTACCTGATGGATGTGTACATTTAGTTTTTTTTAAATTGAAAGATATAGCATGGAAACAGGCCCTTTGGCCCACCGAACCCACGCCAAACATTGATCACCCGTTCACACTAGTTGTATAGTTAACTAATTTTGCATCCACTCCCTACACACTAAGGACAATCTACAAGGGCCAAATCTGAGAGAGGGGACAGAGTTTTGGCTCCAGAATGTGGGATTTTTTGGAAACTGATTGCGTGCTCTTACAAATTCAACTATGGCTAAAGATGGGATAGGGTATACACCAAAAGGTATTGGAAACTGTCCTGGAGATCTTGATGTAAGAGGTGAAATAGGGCCAAGAACTGTGATCCCTCCCCCACCTCCTCTGCACCTGCTTAAGGGAACATGGAATTAATCATAGTGATTAATCATAGAGTCATCGAGAAATATAGCATGGAAACACGCTCTTCAGCCTACTGAGTAATGCAGGTTACCTCTAGTGGAAGCCATTAGTGGGGCTGTTTCATCAATGACCTAGATGCAGTGCACAAGAATGTTTAATTGTCTCACAAAAGTGGATAAAATGGGTGAGTTCATCTTCAAATTCTATCAACTGCACAATTAGTCTCATCTGCTTAATACATTGCATCTCCATTACCAGTATTGTAATAACCTTTTAATAATCAGCACTCAATCCTTTAATCTTTGGTTTATCACAACAATACAAATGTCACTATCACAAACTTCACAACCACGCTCGCAATACACAAGCGTGCTGGCAGTGTTGTAAACTGAAAGCTGCGCCAACTATGTATATTTGAAACATATACTGACATGCTTGCCTATCTGTGATGGTGATTCCTAATGACAGGCAGCAACTGAGAGCAGTAGGAAGCCAAACATCTGTATGCTCTAAACCTCTGAGGCAATATTGCCGGCATTCATGAGAAGGTTCCTCACTGAAACTGTAGCCTCTGATGGTCGCAATGGGTGGTGAGGAGAGGATCTGATATTAAATTCTTCTTTCATCCCATGCCTCATTCATTACACAATCTCTTCTGACTCAGATTGTAGAGGGCAACCAAACTTCTCAATATCTCCACCACACATGCCTTATTTTTTTACATCAATAAACTGAGAACTTTATCTTTCTTGATTTATGGTGGAAGAGTAAAAAAGAAGTTAAGAAGAAGAGAGATCAGCATTTGATCGTGCACTCATAACTACCAGCTCAAAGACAAAAACAGCACATATTTTGAAGGCTTGGGTGAAAGGAATATGTGCATGTTGTGCAAATCAAATGGATAGGAGCCTGAGAGGTCATAGGAGCCTGAGAGGGGATGCGGGGCTTCTGAACAACAACTACAACACGTGTTTGTTCTTATTTCGCTGCGTTAGAGGGAGACGGGGCCGGGGAAGAGAGTGGAGGAGCGGCGCAGATCTCGCTGGCGCTGGGAGAGAGAGGAAGAGGGAGAGAGAGAGAGAGAGAGAGAGAGGGGGAGAGAGAGAGATAGGGGAGGGAGCAGCCCCCGCAAGTGGCGGCGCTCCTTCACCGGACCCTCTGACACCCTCCCCCTCCCCGCGCTCCCGCTCTCACCCGCTGCTCCCTACCCCAACTCTCTACCCCTATCTCTCTCCCTCCTCTCTACCCCCTCTCTCTACCCCCTCTCTCTACCACCTCTCTCTCCCACCTCTCTCTCCCCCTCTCTATCCCCCTCTCCCCTCTATCTCTCCCGTCTCTGTCTCCACTCTCTCACTCCCCTCTCTCTCTCCCAGCGCCAGCGAGATCTGCGCCACTCCTCCACTCTCTTCCCCGGCCCCATCTCCTTCTAACTCAACGAAATAAGAACAAACAGAAGTGTTGTAGTTGTCATTCAGAAGCCCCGCATCCCCGGGGTAAGCGGCGGTGGCGGCGAGGAGGGAAGTTTCCTTGAGTTTGTTGTTTACGAGGGGGCGCTGCGATCTCTCGCTTTGTCCCGGCTCTGGCTCGGTGGCGATCTGCTCTCCGGTGAACCTTCACCATCAGCTTCTGTCTCCTGTCCCAGCCGCCCCAGCCGCAGTTCCATATATACACCAAATGAACAGATTTGAAAACAGTATTTTCTTATCTGTTCGGAGAAAAACTGGGAAAAAAAGGATGAAACAAGGTTTGTTTACATATAGTAGATCAGCTGGCGACAATTCTATGCCCCCGCGACCTATGACCTGCGCATGCTCAGTCAGCATACCGAACCCGCTTAATGCAAATACTGGAATCTTCAGCAAAACGCAACGTGCTGGAGTAATTCGTCGGGTCAGTATCTCGGTGTTGCCCATTCATTCCCTCCACAGATGCTGCCTAACCAAATAAGTTACTCCAGCACTTTGTGTTTTGACTGAAGAAGAGTGTCAGACTACATAACCAAATCATTGATGTACCAGAAAGTAAACTTAATGCCTGTGGTGAATTTCAAGAAACATGGAGAAGCCCAGTGCCAACTTCACCTAGCATTTGTGCCAATCTTAGAATTGATTCTTTCCTACAGGGAACTGCCTTCCATGGAACACATCATGATTCAATGTCCAATGATTGATGTTACAAGTTTCACGGCAACAGAAACAGCTTATATCAAAAATACAAGTGCTGCAGACAAAGCCATTCTTTTATCGGGCCTGAGCAAGTGGCAGATTTATTTGAGTTTCTACCATATGAGAGAAATTCTTGTTTATTTATCGTCTACCTGGTCTTTGTGAAGAACATCTAGTAACCGATTTGTACATGTAGGTATTATTCTACATCAAAGTTCTTTTCTCCACTATTTCTGAACATTTTTTGCAGACATCATTTCAAACCATTTCAAATGAAATACACTTCAATTCTTTACCCACTTACCTGGCATCCATTGCAATATTTTATCTTCAATTCGACAAGAAAACAATATGGAAATTCCACCAGTGTATATTGCAATTATTAACTTTAGATTGTTTAAATCTGATCATTTTCATTATTTTTCTCCATATTTTAAATATTTGATCTAGTTTATTCAAATTATGAGTTAGTTAGCCAATTATGGGAACTAACACAACTATTAATAATTTGAAATAATAAATAGAATTGGTTATTATTTAGAATGTTTCTTACTTGTTGTACAAGTATTAGATTCAAGCATGCATTATTTTATTAACATATCTTATCTAGATGAATCCATGGATGTTTGAAAAGCTACTTTTGTGCAGAAATCATTGCAATTTAAAAATAATTACTGTTACCCAAAGTAGGGAAAGGAATAAAGGTTAGTCAGTTAGTTTAATTGATATAAATTGCTATTTACTCTCCACTTTGTAGTTGAGCAATGCAAACTGGTATCTGGAACACCATCTGGGCAGGTGTAGGCAAAGAGCTGTTACAGCTCTGGTTTCAAATGTGATTTTCAAAGTAATGCACCTTTTTTCTCCACCTGTACAGGAGGAAGAAGTATAAGGTCGTAAGGAATAGTAGAATTAGGTCTTTTGGCCAATCATGTCTACTCTGCCATTCAATCATGGCTGATCTATCTTTCCCTCCTAACCCCATACTCCTGCCTTCTCCCCATAACCTCTGACATCTGTACTAATCAAGCACATTTGAGAAGTGTAAAAATGGAGATATTTATAATTCAGGCGTTGCCCTGATCATTCTCTTCAATTTAGAAGATTGGAATTGGAAGATTGGAAGCTGGAATTTAGAAGATTGAGGGGGGATCTTATAGAAACTTACAAAATTCTTAAGGGGTTGGACAGGCTGGATGCAGGAAGATTGTTCCCGATGTTGGGGAAGTCCAGAACAAGGGGTCACAGTTTAAGGATAAGGGGGAAGTCTTTTAGGACCGAGATGAGAACGTTTTTTTTCACACAGAGAGTGGTGAATCTGTGGAATTCTCTGCCACAGAAGGTAGTTGAGGCCAGTTCATTGGCTATATTTAAGAGGGAGTTAGATGTGGCCCTTGTGGCTAAAGGGATCAGGGGGTATGGAGAGAAGGCAGGTACGGGATACTGAGTTGGATGATCAGCCATGATCATATTGAATGGTGGTGCAGGCTCGAAGGGCCGAATGGCCTACTCCTGCACCTATTTTCTATGTTTCTATGTTTTCTATGTTTCAGACAACATATAGATATAACACATACACACAGTATTAAACGTGGGTAAAACATTGTTACACAAAGGTAAATGTATTCATTACAGTCCAACCAAAAGAAATAGAAACTTGACTTTATCTCCTCTTATTTCAATGGATCGCTGGAAGCTTTTGAGATGTACATGTCCTCTAATGGCTTAATCACCTCATTAGGTAAACTACAAAGGCGAGTTCATTTTCCATCTGATTCTCATGTCACAGCGACAAAGCAAGAATCCTGAGAACTTTGAGTTCTTCTCCAAAGAAGATTCTTCAGATAAAGAGTTAAGATTAAAGGGACTCTTAGAGCAAGAAATACCAGGTGAATGAGATTTCTTTTTAAATCGGTATCATATTTTATCAACACAGACGATGAGCAGGAAGTAAAGATATCAACCACTTAGAAAAATGCACCATTTACTTTTATGTCTGTATGAAGCATGACCAGGCAAAATTGGTTCAAATTCTGTAAAGTTCCCTTAGCCCAGGCAGAGAAATGGTGCTTGTTTTATTCAACAGGGCTGACTCTTTGATCACTTGTTTTATTAGTGAGGTAAAATGAAAAGTTTCCAAAGGAGATGAACACTGAAGTGAAGCCGAGGAATGATGTTAAATGGATGTTAATTAGTCCCGCCTCGATAATTTCAAAATGAAACTGACAAACCTGGCACTGCAACAGTTTATTTGTCAACTCATGAGGCCAGTTTTTTAACCTGCGATGGACACTTAAATGTGGTAAGATATTTTGTTGGGAAGAAGATTGAGAAGTTGTTTCCAATTACTTGAGAAGTTGTTTCCAATGACTTGGAAATTGTATCATTGTCATATCCAAGTGCAGTGGGTGAATGCATCAGAGAATGTTCCCGTCATTCCCATACACTTGCAGCACCACTGATCTTTGTTTCAAAACAATTGCAGTCTGGAATGCACTGATGAATGAAACCTTACGCGATTCAGAAACCTGATCAAACACGCTGCGCAACATATTTGAGAAAATGTTACTTGTTGCATCTGCTTTAACACTTTTGGGTGTTATTTTACTAAATTAATTAAATAAGAGAGTTCCCTGAATCAGCTGTGGGGATGATGATGGGTGATTAACCTCTGCCATTGCTTCAATTCAGTGCAAAAAATGTGCTCATTTGGATGATTGCTGTTTACAGCCATCACTTACCATTGATATTGAATGGTTAGTCTCATCAGCAGGAGGGCATTATTGCGATTGGCAAGCACCACTCAATGTCACTAGTTAGCAGCTAGCCTAAAACACTTAAAGGAGACACAAAGTGCTGGAGTAACTCAACTGATCAGGCAGCATCTCTGGAGAACATGAATATGTGATGTTTCAGGTTGGGGCCCTTTTTTTTCCCAGACTGGTTGTTGGAGGAGGGAGGGTGAAGAAAGCTGGAAGAGAGGAGGGGCAGGACAAAACCTGGGGAGTGATAGGTGGATATAGGCGAGGCAGGGGATGATAGACAGATGGTTGGACAAAGGTCAGAGATGAAAAACAACAAAAAAGATGTGAGATAAGGATACAAGATGTGGAAAGGGTTTTGCCAGAGGAAGGAAGATAGGTGGAAGGGGAGGGGGAAGGGGAGGAATGAGAACAAATCCAGGTGGGACACAGGAAGGTAGTGGGAGGAGGGTAGGCAGGGAGGAAGAAGAAGGGTTGTTTATTGGTTAGTTACCTAAAATTGGCAAATTCAAAGTTCAAACTGTTAGGTTGTAAGCTACCCAAGTGGAATAAGAGGTTCAGTTCCTCCAGTTTGCATGTGGTCTCACTCTGACAATAAAGGAGATCCAGGACAAATGGTCAGAATGGGAAGAGGAGTTGATTAGCAACCCAGAGATCCAGCAGACCTTGGCGGACAGAGCGCAAATATTCGGTGAAGCAGTCGCCGAGAGTCTGTGCTTTGACTCAGTGATGTAAAAGAGGCCGCATTGGAAACAATTAATGCAGTAGATAAGATTGGAGGTGGTCCAGGTTAACGTCTATCTCATCCAGAAAGACTGCTGGGCTCTGGTGATGGATTTATGGGAGGAGATACAGGGACAGGTGTTACAGTTCCTGTGGTTGTAGGGGAAAGTACCTGGGGAGTGGATAGTTTGGGTGGGAAGGAGCTGTGGTGGGAGCAGGAGCTGTGGAGGGAACAGTCTCTGCAGAAGGCAGAAACTGATGAGATGAGAAGATAGATGAGAAGGTAGATGAGAAGGTAGATGAGAAGATGTGACTGGAGGTGAATTCGCTTTGAAGGTGGCAGAAATGTCAGATTATGTGTTGGATGCAGAGGCTGGTGGGGAGGAAGCTCAGGGGAACTCTATCCTTGTTCCGTCTGTGGGAGAACAAGGACACAGAGGAGATGTGGGTGAAGGAGCCATCTATGACAGCGGGGGAGAAACCACAATTACTACGATGCAGGTATCACAACATATAAGAAACTTAGGGGTTCTAAAAGGACGGACAAGGAGAGAATGATTCCCCTAATGAGAGGATCTAACACTAGAAATGCTGTATAAAAATATTGGTCATCCAATTACGGTCATTGTGAGGTGACCGTTATCTCTCAGAGCATTGGCTCTGTGGAACTATCTTCCCCGAAGGGAAACAGAAGCAATATCTTTGAATAATATTTAGTCAGAGATAAAAGGATATGGGAGAAGCAACTGGGTGGATGACTACCTGGAATAGACAGGAATGCAGAAGGGAGGTTATACTGAGATCAACCATACTCTTTAAACAGTGGAACAAACTCAAGGGGTCAAGTGGCCTCCTCCTACTTCTAATTCATATGGTTTGTGTGTATTGCTGCAAAATAACTGCAGTATGCTTCAGAAACAACCTACAGAATATGTTCTTTTCTTGCTTTCAGTTTCCTCCTCCCCACCCCCACCCAAACAATCAGTCTGAAGAAGGGGCTTGACTTGAAATGGCCTCTATTTTCTCTAAAGATGCTGCCTGACTCATCGAGCTACTCCAGCATTTTGTGTCTATCTACAGGATTTGTTCGCCATGGTCACAAACCAATAGGACTTCGAGGAAATAGATTCTCATTTAGAATTGACAAGCAGATCCTTCAAAGCAACATGACAATGACATCCTGCACCATGGAGAAGCCTGAAATGTTACCTGAGCCATGGCCTTGGTCTGCCGCTGACGAAGATCTTTGTACCCTCTATAGCCAAAGGTGAGGTCCTGGAGGAATGGAAAGTAGTCAATGCTGCTTCTTGGTTTAAGAAGAGAAATGAGAATAATCCCTGGAAATCATTGTTCACTGAGCCTCACTTTGGTATTAGGGATGTTATTGGAGAGAATTCTTAGGGATGGGATTTCCTCGCATTTGGATGTAAATGGGCTAAATAGGGATAGTGAGCATGGCTTGATCTGGGGCAAGTCATGTCTTACAATCATATTGTATGCTTGTTTTCATAGGTTGCGGCATTGAATATGAGAAACAGGAGGTCATGATGCAGCTTTATAGGATTTTGGTGAGACTGCATTTAGAGTATTGCATGCATTTCTGGTCACCCCATCACAGGAAGGATGTGGTGTCTTTGGAAAGGGTGCAGAGGAGATTTACCCAAATGATACCTGGATTAGGGGGTATTAGCTGCAGGGAGTGGTTGGCCAGACTTGGATTGTTTTCTCTGGAATGCCCGAAACTGTGGGGAGACCTGATAAAGGTATTTTAAATTATGAGAGGTACTGATAGGGTAGACATTCAGAATTTTTTTTCCCAGGATGGAAAAATCAAATACAAAAGGGCATAGCTTCAAGGTGAGAGGGTGGTCAGTGTCTGGAATATGCCGCTGGGGGGTGTAGTTAAGGCATTTAAGTGGCATTCCAGACATTTGGATAGGTAATTGGATATGCAGGGAATAGCGAGAAATTGATTATTTGCAGGTAAATAAGAGATAGTCTTGGTATCATGTTCAGCACAGACATTGTGGGCCGAAGAGTCTGTTCTTGCGCTGTACTGCTCTATGTTCTATGGTAAGCTGATCCAGAAGATCAAGAAGCATGGAATCAATGGTGACTTGGTAGTTTGGATTCAGAACTGGCTTATGCTTACAAAACAGGATGTAGTGGTGGAGGGGAGTTATTCTAGCTGGAAGACATTGACCAGTGGCGTTCTACAGGCATCGATGTTGGGATCTCTGTGGTTTTTGATGACACGGATGGAAATATAGATTGTATGGTTAGCAAGTTTGCTAACGATACAGAATTTGGTGGAATTGTGAACAGTGATTAGAACGGAGATGAGGAAGAACTTTTTCAGTCAGAGGGTGGTGAAGGTGTGGAATTCTCTGCCTCAGAAGGCAGTGGAGGCCAGTTTGTTGGATGCTTTCAAGAGAGAGCAGGATAGAGCTCTTAAGGATAGCGGAGTGAGGGGGTATGGGGAGAAGGCAGGAACGGGGTACTGATTAAGAGTGATCAGCCATGATCGCATTGAATGGCGGTGCTGGCTCGAAGGGCTGAATGGCCTACTCCTGCACCTATTGTCTATTGTCTATTGTCTATTGAAGACTGTCCAAAGATAAAGCCAAATATAGCATGATGGTCCAAAAGTCTTGAAGTCTGGGCACAGTCCCTCCCTATCTGGGACACTATTCTCAGCAGACTTTAACAACTTTAAAGGTCCAGAACATACCCCAAACTCTTATTTGGATGTAACGCAAGGTAGCTAAACTACATGAAAAACATTTTCTTTTTAAATAACACTGATTGTGAGGGATTGAGGTAATGCATTTACAACTGCTCATCCTTGCTAAGGTTTGAAAGGTTATTGGACAATAACCAAATAATTAATTCAATATTGTCAAATGTCAGAAATTATTGCAATGATGATATATATATATATATATATATATATATATATATATATATATATATATATATATATATCATATATATATATATATATATCATATATATATATATATGATCCAAGAGAATGATCTGCTCCTTCCCCTGCCTGAGTGGTACATGTGGTGTATAAGCATTATTTCATTTGCCCACTTCCTACATAGTAGTAAAGACAGATAGAAGAAAGAAGTGCTGTCTGCTCCACTACTCAGTAATCTGTCACATGAGAGACATCAATAGAAATGCGCTACACTGGAAATTATTTCCAGTTGCACAACATTTTTGTGAACTGTACAAAGATGTTTAAATAAACCCAATGACCAGACAAGATTGAGTTCTTTGTTTAGTTTAGTTTAGAGATTCAGCACGGAAACAGGCCCTTCAGCCCTCCGAGTCTGTGCCAACCACCGATCACCCTGTACACTCGCACTATCCTACACACTAGGTACAACTTACAATTTTACTGACGCCAATTAAGATACAAGCCTGTATGTCTTTGGAATGTGGGAGGAAACTGGAGCACCCAGAGAAAACACAAGCGGTGATGGGGAGAACGTACAAATTCCTTACAGACAGCTCCCATGGTCAGGATCGAACCTGGGCCTCTGGCACAGTAAGGCAGCAACTCTACCACTGCACCACTGTGCTGCCCAAATCATCTCATCTATTATAGATGCAAGGAAATGTAAATGCTGCATTTTGTGTAGAACACAAAGTGCTGGAATAAGTCTGCAGTCCATGACCGCTGACTCGCTGAGCTACTCCAGCACTTTGTGATCTACATCAAATCGACCGTTCCATTTACACTCCGGTTTTGTGTGCAGATCACTTAGCTTCCAGAACTTATTTCTGGTCCCCTCTGTGTATGGTGCGCATGTCCATGGAAATGACTGTCAAACAGTGAGAAACACTGCACTATGAAAAAAATCATTTGTGCATCCAACATAGACACTCTCAAATGATAAGTCTAACAAGACAGTTGAAGCCTGAGTCCACGTTACTTTTTAAAAAAAGACCAGGCTTTCTTAGTCTATATTAAGCACATAAAATAACCAGAAAATGCTTGATACACTCAGCATGTCAGCAGCATCTGTGGAAAAAGAAACAGAGTTAATATATCAAGGCTGTGACCCTTTGTAAGGACATTAACTGGTGTGTCTGAAATATAAATCTTCTGCCTGACAGGTCAACTTTAAAACATTTTCATACTGTATGCTCCCATTGCACTCCTTGGCTGCTAGTGCTGATCAGATCACTGGATTCCATATATGAGGTCCCCTCTGTCAAGTAACCAAATGTTCAACCTCTGAGGCTGTGAATCAAAGTCCCACCCATTGATGGCCCAACTGTTAATGCACTGCGCTCTGATGTTAAATGCCTTCTGGCCTTGGGTATGATCCTTCTAAAGCAGACATGTCCAAAGTCCGGCCCAAGGGCCAATCGCGGCCCGAGGTCAGATTTTATACGGCCCGCAGCTTCCGTCTTAAAATGTATTATTTATGGCCCGCCAGCACTGTCTAACAGAATGAAGGTAGGGGGAGGGGGAGAGGGGAGGGGAGAGGGGAGGGGAGAGGGGAGGGGAGAGGGGAGGGGAGAGGGGAGGGGAGAGGGGAGGGGAGAGGGGAGGGGAGAGGGCGACTACATCTCCCGGCGGTCAGCGCTGCCCGACCTCCACCCCCCCCCCCCGCCCCGAGCGGGAGAGGCGACGGCGACGGCGACTACACTTCCCGGCGGTGGGGTTGAAGGCGTGCGGGGACGGGGGGGCGGGGACGGTGGGGGGAGAGCAGCAGCTGAGCTCTCCTCACCCCGCACCCTCATTGGCAGGCGCTCCCATCAGCCGGGCGGGTGCCGCATCCCCCCCCCCCCCGGAGCGGGAGAGGCGACTACACCTCCCGGCGGTCAGCGCTGCCCGATCTGCGGATTGTCAGACGCGAGATCCGGGGGGGGGGGGGGGGAGCGCATTAGTTAAAGGTCGGGGGGGGGAGCGCATTAGTTAAAGGTCGGGGGGGGGGAGCGCATTAGTTAAAGGTCGGGGGGGGAGCGCATTAGTTAAAGGGGCCATTGGCCCTTGGGTATTTTCACATTATCAAATCTGGCCCTCTTTGAAAAAAGTTTGGACACCACTGTTCTAAAGCATACCCTGCCTTTCCTTCTTCACCCCAAGATCCCCAATGCTTTCTCCATACCAGCAATGCTAGTGGAAGAAGAGCTATTGACTGATGCCCCAACAATACATGATGAAATAAAGCTGTCATGGGTGTGGACAGTACTAATTTAAAGTAATATTTTTGACACAAGCATTCCTGGGCCATTGGCACTCCAGGAGAAATTTTCCAACAACTCTCTTTTACATTTCAAAATAACAAGCGCAACATATTTAACTAATTCTGCTGTAATTATCAGCATTATAATATATTTTAAATGGAAATTGGAAAAACATTAGCAATTTTCAGTCATCTGGCATTACTTTTACATTTAATGAGTGGAAAAAATAATTATGATTCTCTCTAATTTTATTGTTTTTTCTTCAAGTGCTCTTTGATGCATGCCATTTGGTCTTCTTGTGTCATAAACATGGACGTAATCCAGATTATGTCCATTATATTCATTGCTAGATTTTCCAAATGTTTTCCTTAAATTATCTTTACTGATTTATTTTCTCTGTTCAAAGTATTCATCATCTTGCTAGAAGCATTTACACCATTTAATATCTTTCAATAAGATTAATTCTTTAAGTGATATATAACATTGAGGGGCATAGATAAATTGAATAACTACAGTATTTCCCCCAGGGTAGAGGAGTCGACCAAGGGTCAACTAGACAGATTGAAGGTGAGAAGGGACCTGAAGAGAAACCTTTTCACACATAGGGTGGTGTGTATGTGGAATGAGCCGCCACAAACAGTTGCAGAGATGGGTACAATCACAACTTTTTTAAGCCACTTGGTCAGATACATAAAAATGAAAGATTTGGAGGGAGACACAAGGAACTGTAAATGCTAGAATTTAACATAACATAACATAACATAACATAACATAACAAAACATAACATAACATAACATAACATAACATAACATAACATAACATAACAAAACTTTATTGTCATTCGGCACAACACCGAACAAAATTTCAGCAGTCACAGAAAAGAACACAGGACACACGACCCCAACACAAACATCCATCACAGTGACTCCAAACACCCCCTCACTGTGATGGAGGCAACAAAACTTCCCCTCTCCTCCTCCCGCACCTACGGACAGACAGCTCGACCCCTACCGAGGCAACCGACACGCACAGCCCCCGCAAGGGGATGGAAGGCCCCGCGGCCGAGCCGCCCCGGGCACCGAAACGTCCCGTGGCCGCACCGGGCGATGTTAAGTCCAGCGGCCGAGCCGCACCGGGCACCGAAACGTCCCGCGGCCGAGCCGCACCGGGCACTGAAACGTCCCGCGCCGGCGATGTTAAGTCCCGCAGCCGAGCCGCGCCGGGCACTGAAACGTCCTGCAGCCGAGCCGCACCGGGCACTGAAACGTCCCGCGGCCGAGCCGCACCGGGCACTGAAACGTCCCGCAGCCGAGCCGCACCGGGCACTGAAACGTCCCGCCGCCGAGCCGCACCGGGCACCGAAACGTCCCGCAGCCGAGCCGCACCGGGCACTGAAACGTCCCGCAGCCGAGCCGCACCGGGCACTGAAACGTCCCGCAGCCGAGCCGCGCCGGCGATGTTAAGTCCAGCGGCCGAGCCGCGCCGGCGATGTTAAGTCCAGCGGCCGAGCCGCGCCGGGCGATGGAAGGCCCCGCGGGCGAGCTGCGCCCCGGGGAAGAGACTCAATAAAAGAAAAGTTTCCCCCGCCCCACCCCGCCCACCACCCCCCCCCCCCCCCCCACACATACACAGCCAAAAACAGAAACAAAAACCATCCCAACACCGACACAAACAAAAAAAAGAAAAAAAGACAAACAGACTGCCAGAGAGCCGCAGCCGTTAGGCGCAGCCAACTCCTCCCAATGCTGGATAAATTCAGTGGATCAGACAGCAACATGGAATGTATGGGTAATGTAATATGTCTGACGAAGGGTCCCGACCCAAAATGCCTATCAATTCCCTCTATAGATGCTGCCTGATCCATTGGGTTACTCCAGCACTGTGTGTCTTGCTCAAGATTTGGAGGGATATGGGTCTGGCACAAGAAAAGGGCACTAGCTCAATCAGGCAACTTGGTCAGCATGGATGAGCTGGTCTGATGGGTCTGCTTCCATGCTGTATAACTCTGACTCTGACTCTAAATGTTGGGTGGTCATTCACAGTCAAATACCTTGCCTTTCTGTGCAGGTTGTGGGTTGCTTCTGTGCTAAAATGTACACAAATTACAGAACTAAGTCTAGTCTGCGAGAGATTGTTCATACATTGGTTAGAATGATGGTAGGCATGTCTTGAAATCAGTAGTGGATAAGTCTAAATAACAGGATATAAAAGTTGAAGTTCAACTCTCACCTTGACAGCTCATGTTAAATCATGAAACTACTTCTTGCACTGTTCTTGGATCAACAAATCTTGTATTAACATCAGCTATACAAGCTGGCATTCCATCTCTCGATACCTTGCAGCAAGGTCATGGATGCATTGCAAAAAGCCTATAATCTTCCTTGCTACTTAATGTTTCCTGGCTGCTAAAGCCGCCTTAATGACACTCTTCAAAATTAATTAAGTTCCTTGCCTTACGTTCGGTAGCTGTAATCGATCTTGCCTTAAAGAAATACATGTTGACTCTAAGTAACATAAGCTACTCACTATAGCAGACTACCAGTAAGCCCAGGTCTAATTTTATTGCATGTGATCCTAAGATGTTTATTAGTGCTTTGGATTCACATTTTATATTTCTGTCCAATTTTCCATTTTAACTGCACGTCAATGTCCCAAGAGCTATAATGACAGTGAAAATTTTAATAGTTAAAAGGTGGTTAGTTTTTGCTTCATTAAACTTGTGAATTGTTTACTAAATGTTTGTAGGAAAAAAATGTTACAGCAGGAATCTGGAGAATCAGAATTGTACAAGTTATTTTGAGACGCAATGAAGAAATGTGACTGGAATTTGCTGAATCCAATTCAAGTTTTGTTTCCCTTAAGTGAAATGCTGGAATGACAAAGCAGGAATCTGGAACCCATTGAAGACTCGCAGACCAAGAACACTCACACTTGTTTGGCACATTTTATATCTGACAAGAAACAAGAATCACATCTATTGTGTTGCCTGCCAGTGGCTCCATTAGAGGCAATTGCTTACTTTTCAAAGATGGTGTAATTCTATTTTCTGACCGCAGGAAAGGGAAATTAAATAATGAAATGTAAGACATAACAAAAAAGGATGCTTTTCTGCTCTGCTACATTTCTGAGCACACTTGTTCATCCGTGCAAGCAATAGGCTGCCCCAGAAAAAAGGGAGCACAACCATCAACAAAAGAATGGCACAGCCCCTGAATGCACCAAGTAGCAAATATAGTCAGTTGTCGGGATCCAATAAGCCAGCTTTTTCCCTTTTCAAGTGGAACTACTTCCCTCACCTTGAAAGGCCCTGACTGCAACTATTTTTATAGTTGGAAAGCTGTGCTCTATGCTCTGAAAACCCATTGATTTCAGGCAGAATTGCTGTCTGTAATGCAGGTGGTGGGAGCTGTGCAAAGGCCTGCTGTATCAAAAGAAAACACTTTTAACGCAAGCCAAGGGTATTATTGTTTCTCATTCAGTCACATTGTCATGGATATGAAAACAAAATGTTGAAAATCTACTTGAATGCTCTCCAGCTTCCACGGACTGAATAAAGCAATCATCTACTTCTTGCTGTTGCAGCTGAGAGGTTTTTCTCAGTGAGGGAGTATAGCATTCATGCTCTCTTTAATATATTATTGAATTAAAATGTTGTTTTATTAAAGGCCACCAACAGCCTACAAAATTACCAAAAATAATTTTGCTTCAAAACTTTTTAAGCAATATATTTGCACAATGGTTCATAAAAGTCTGCTTTGCAGCAGTCCCTGTTGGGAGACATTTGGGGATAGTTATTTGAGGTTGACATGTTAGTTATTATGCAAGAGAATAATAGGCATTCAAAACACATTTTGGCTGGCAAAACACTTGGCTCCCAAACAGTTTCTTTTGTCAGCTAAAACACAGAGAACAGCCAGGGACAACATTTTGTGTAATTTTTGACAACTAAATGCCTTGTGAAAACTTCTAAATATATTCTTTGATGAAATTTGACAAAAACTGGAATTGCAATGTTTAATGGAAGGTCAGGGTACCGAGCTGACAGTGTCAAGCTGACTGTCCATTATAAATCATGAGGTTTTTCATTGATTTCAATGGCAAGTAAAAACAGCCAGGTGTATAATGGAAAGCCACACTACAATCTGTTTTATGACCCTCGATGATGGTGAAAGCTTTGCTCAAAAAGTTAGCCATCTTTAAGCCATGAACAAATGTTGGAAATTAAAGTCAATGAAGTATTAGTCAATATTCGTGCACCAGTTTCTGCTTGTTAACCCTTTGAGAATGGGAAGAGAATCTAGGCATTCATTTGGTATAAGAAAATAACTGCAGATGCTGGTACAAATCAAAGGTATTTATTCACAAAATGCTGGAGTAACTCAGCGGGTCAGGCAGCATCTCAGGAGAGAAGGAATGGGTGACGTTTCGGGTCGAGACCCTTCTTCAGACTGATTTCATCTTCATAAGTTCATAGGTCTTTGGAGCAGAATTAAGCCATTTGGCTCATCGAGTCTACTCCGCCATTCAGTCATGGCTGATCTATCTTTTCCTCTCAACCACCTTCTCCCCATAACCACCAGAATTTTGAGAGCGTACCAGTGAATTTGTTCCCAACTCTAAAATAAACAATGTCCCCCATCACCCCCAGGAATTTCAAAAGGAGCACTGCACAGTAAAATGCAAAAGTTTATTTTTGGATTGCACATATCCAATTTCATATTACCAAAACAGAAACCAGGATAAGGATTGTTGGTGCAGTTGGTCATAGATGCAGGTTCAGGTATTGTAAATACTGAAGCTAACTTAGTCTGTGTAAAATGGACAGCACTGATGCGCATTATCTATGTTATGTAATTTGAGCTGAAAACCAAGAGATATAAAATAGGTACCTGAATCAATAGCATTGATTTCTTGCTATTGCTCAAAGTTATGGGTTTACTGTATATACCAATGTCTGAGCAACCATCAAGTACCCCTTGACCCTGTTGTCCCATTTTTTTTATTTTCCCCATATTCTCAGCATATTACTAAGGGTAATTTACAGTGGCTTATTAAACCCCAACCCACATGCTTTTGGCATGTGTAAAAAAACTGGGCGCACCTCGAGGAAATTAATGTGGTCACAGGGAAAACATACATTCTCCAGACAATCAGCATCATACGTCAGGATTGAACCAGTTGCTAAGGCAGTCTATTAGCAGGTCTATTAGCTGTACCTTGCTTTCATAATTCTTAGCTCACTTCGCAGAGGTAACAAGGCACTGGACAAGAATATTCCCAAAGTCTCCTTAAAAACAGTGCAAAAGGTTTGAAGGTGATGTCACGGTAGTGGACTGGATAGCAAACAATGATGAGACAAAGTACTGGAGGGAGCTGGAAAACTTAGTAGCACGGTAACAAGACAACAATCTCTCCCTCAATGCCAACAAAATGAAGGAGAAAGTTATTGACTTCAGGAAGCTTAGTGGAGTGGAAATGGTTGAGAAGTTCAAGTTCCTCGGCATAAATATCCCCAACAATCAGTCCTGGACCAACCATATTGAAGTTGCAGACAAAAAAACATACCAATGCCTTTAATTCCTCTGGAGATTTAGGAAGTTTGGCATGTCTCCAACAACTCTTAAACTTCTACAGATGCACGATAGAAAGCTTTCCATTGGGTTGCAACACAGCTTGATTTGGGAAAAGGATTCAATGGATATTTCTAAGGCAGAGATTGATAGATTCTTGATTAGTATGGTTGTCAGAGGTTATGGGGAGAAGGCAGGTGAATGGGGTTGAAAGGAAAAGATAGATCAGTCATGATTGAATGGCGAAGTAGAGTTGATGGGCTGAATGGCCTAATTCTGCTCCCATACCTCTCCATGCAAACTGTCCTCCCTGTTGTGTGCTTCCTATGGCAAAAACCTATGGGTCCCATTTTGGGTTGTCATTCTCCCAGAACCCATAAGACTGGACCATAAACAAGTCAGCCCTAACCCCAAGGGACTGCCTAAGAAAAAAATAAGTTCTCTTTACATTGTACTCAGAAGAGGCATTCAAAATCTACATTAATCAGAAGTGGAAAAAAATGTGAATAAATTACAAGGTGGATCAGGCTTTGGCCACCTTGATTCTGGAGCTTATCTCTATTTTTGAACGTTTTTGTCAACTCATAATAGAGTATAGAATTTCATTTCATGACTGTTAGTCTGCAGCATAAGGATTATAAAAACCTGCATTTGTGAAACAATGTTAATCAGCATGCCTTTGATCCTGTGTAAATATTTATGTATTATTACTCATGAGAATGAATGCAATATCGTTTGATGAAACAGATTCCTTAAGCCCTTAAGTACTTGGCAGCACCTCAAATTTCTGTCATCTTTCTTTTTTTTAAATTCCATTGGAATAGTGGGGTAAAATTCTTAGCAGATATGTAACTCATTTGCCAAGTAATATTTTGCATGAATAAAAAAATACAATTATGAGCAAGAGGATAAATCTTAACTCCCTCAAACAATGGCAATCATGTCAGAGGTTAAATAAAATAATGTAAAACAATGAGAAGAAGAGCATTTTATTTAATATTCACTGAGATTTTGATTATTCATCCAGAAGTATAATTTTGAATCTCATCTCTGCAATGTAAAGTTTTAAGTTCAACTAATTAAATACATCTGGAACTATAATGCTATGTCAGTGGAGGTATTCATGTGGTCAACAGATTGTTGGAAAAACTGATTTGGTCTGAAGAAAGGTCTTGACCCAAAACATCGCCTATTCATGTTCTCCCTAGATACTGCCTGACCTGCTGAGTTACTTCAGCACTTTGTGTTCTTTTCTGATTTGCTTCACTCCTGTTCTTAAGCAAAGGAAACTTAGCATCTTTATCTGGTCTTAACAGCCCTCTGAGAAAGCCAACCAATTCATTCTGTTCAGAAGATAACTAAGGGCTTGCTCACAAATTAATCAGTGGATAGAAATGTACTGAACTGTCCACTACCGGTTTTGATGGGGGCAGGATGAGGGACGGACAGCCACTCCACTTGTAAGAAATGGTTTGCTGTTTTAAAATATTACAATAATGGCAGGGTGCCAAGACTTTAATAAATGGAAGCAGGGCTGATTCCATAAGGAAAGTGGTTCTAAAGCATGGGCTGCATTGGCTAGGAGGAGAAGCAATGCTTCATTCACATACAAACATAGAAACATAGAAAATAGATGCAGAAGGAGGCCATTTGGCCCTTCTAGCCAGCACTGCCATTCGTTGTGATCATGGTTGTTCATCCACAATCAGTAACCTGTGCCTGCCTTCCCCCCGTGTCCCTTGATTCCACTAGCCCCTAGAGCTCTATTGAACTCTCTTTTAAATTCAATAGACAATAGACAATAGACAATAGGTGCAGGAGTAGGCCATTCAGCCCTTCGAGCCAGCACCGCCATTCAATGCGATCATGGCTGATCACTCTCAATCAGTACCCCGTTCGTGCCTTCTCCCCATACCCCCTCACTCCGCTATCGTTAAGAGCTCTATCCAGCTCTCTCTTGAAAGCATCCAACGAACTGGCCTCCACTGCCTTCTGAGGCAGAGAATTCCACACCTTCACCACTCTCTGACTGAAAAAGTTCTTCCTCATCTCCGTTCTAAATGGCCTACCCCTTATTCTTAAACTGTGGCCCCTTGTTCTGGACTCCCCCAACATTGGGAACATGTTTCCTGCCTCTAATGTGTCCAATCCCCTAATTATCTTATATGTTTCAATAAGATCCCCCCTCATCCTTCTAAATTCCAGTGTATACAAGCCTAATTGCTCCAGCCTTTCAACATACGACAGTCCCGCCATTCCGGGAATTAACCTAGTGAACCTACGCTGCACGCCCTCAATAGCAAGAATATCCTTCCTCAAATTTGGAGACCAAAACTGCACACAGTACTCCAGGTGCGGTCTCACCAGGGCCCGGTACAACTGTAGAAGGACCTCTTTGCTCTTATACTCAACTCCTCTTGTTATGAAGGCCAACATTCCATTGGCTTTCTTCACTGCCTGCTGTACCTGCATGCTTCCTTTCAGTGACTGATGCACTAGGACACCCAGATCTCGTTGAACATCCCCTCTTCGTAACTTGACACCATCCAGATAATAATCTGCCTTTCTATTCTTACTTCCAAAGTGAATAACCTCACACTTATCTACATTAAACTGCATCTGCCATGTATCCGCCCACTCACACAACCTGTCCAAGTCACCCTGCAGCCTTATTGCATCTTCCTCACAATTCACACTACCCCCCAGCTTAGTATCATCCAGTGAATTGGACTCCACTGCCTTCTGTGGCAGAGAATTCCACAAATTCACAACTCTACAAGAAGCTAACTAGAAACCACAACCTCAGTGATCTGTCTATTCTTCCTGATCATCACTAGCCCTACATAGGAATCTCAAGTCAAGTCAGGAACTGCAGATGCTAGTTTATACCAAAGATAGGCACTAAACGCTGGAGCAACTCAGTGGGTCAGGCAGCATCAATGGAGAAAATGAAAACTCGAGCATTTTTGTCTATCTCAAGTATATTATCAAATGCACATGTACAGTGAGATACAGGAGACAATGAAATATCTTGCTTGCAAAAGCATCGCAGGTAAATAGACTGAAAGAAACACACAAAAACAAATTATATACAAATTATACATAAATTATACATAGGATTTCTGAAAGAAAGAAGACTGCAAACAAAAAACAAGACATTACTACAAAACACATTTAGAAAAAAAACAAGTCTATGATAGTGCAAGAGGTGGACAATAGTGTTCCTTTGATGAGGTAGGATGAATGTTATGCAGGTTGGTTCAAGACCCTCATACTATCTTTAATCGGATTTTACTGTACTTTAACGTGCACTAAACATTATTCACTTTATCTTCATGTATGTGTACACTGCAGACAGGTTGATGGTAATCATGTATAGTCTTTCCGCTGACTGGATAGCACGCAACAAAAAACCTTTTCACTGTACCTCGATACATGTGGCAATAAACTAAACAAAACTAAACTAAAAAAAACTACACTAAACTAAACTAAATTGTTCATCAACCTGCTGGTGTGGGACTTCAGTCTTCTGTACCTCCTGCCTGATGGTAGCAGGAAAGATACTAGAGGAACAAAATAGACCACTCGACCCTAAAAACCGTAGTACGTCATGGTGTCATTTTAGTAGGCAGAAACTTGCAGAAACATTTAAAAAGAAAAATAACACAAATCTGTGAATTGATAGATGAGATATATTCTGCATTTTAATGGTATCATCACACATACTGTTCCCCCAAAACACTAATTACACTGCTAGAGGCATAGCGAACGGTGGGTTTTGCCTACTAAAATGGCGGACGTTACGCTCCTTTGCGTACTACACTTCAGCATAGGCGATTTCAACGGAGTGGTCCATCTTGTTCCTCTAATATCTTTGGGTAGCAGTGAGAAGAGGATATAGAGGATGATGAAGATCTTTGATGATAGATGTTGCCTTCCTGTGACAGTGCCTCATACAGATGTTTTTAAAGGAGGGCAGGTCTGTGGCCATAATGGACTGGGCTAAATCCACCACTCTCCTTAGCCTCTTGCATTCTGTACATTGGAATTGCCATATGTTACAATGTACCAATCAATAAACTTTCTACAGTGTATCTGCAGAAGTTTGTTAAAATATTTGAAGACATGCTGAATGTCTTTAAATTTCTAAGAAAGTAGAGGCACTCTGCACCTTTGTGATTACATCCATGTGCTGGGGCCATAAAAATTATCGGAGATGTTAGCACCCAGGAATTTGAAGCTGCTAACTCACTCCACTGCTGACCCATTAATGAAAACTGGCATGTGGTCTCCCAACGTCCACTTTCTGATATCAATGATTAGTTCCTTGGTGTTGTTGAGCAAGAGGTCGTTATTATAGCACCACTCATCCTGGTGTTGCATCTCTGGTATATTGTCTCATCACCACCCGTGACTGCCAAATGCAGTGTTGTTTGGAGTGAATTGAACACTGATTGATGTCAGTGGAGTGGGCAGTATAGAGATAAAATTCTCTGTAGCATCCACACCCCTGACATCAGTCTGAAGAAGGGTCTCAACACGAAATGTCACCCATTCCTTCTCTCCAGAGATGCTGCCTGTCCTGCTGAGTTACTCCAGCATTTTGCGTTTATCTTCGATATAAACCTGCATCTGCAGTTCTTTCCTACACATTTCATTGTTGTTCAGTTCTGACATTGTTTGACATTATATGGCTGAAATTCTCTGATCACTGACCACTGATGTCATTCACTGAGGTGTGTTGTTGCTGACTGATTATCAGCCTGTACGTTTTAACTCATGTCAGCATTTCAGTGAATTGTCCAAAGAACATTATGTATTCACAAAATGCTGGAGTAACTCAGCAGGTCAGGCAGCATCTCAGGAGAAAAAGAATGGGTGACATTTCAGGTCGAGACCCTTCTTCAGACTGATGTCATGGGGGCGGGACAAAGGAAGGATATAGGTGGAGACAGGAAGTTATAGGGAGAACTGGGAAGGGGAGGGGGGGGGGAGAGAGGGACAGAGGAACTATCTAAAGTTGGAGAAGTCAATGTTCATACCGTTGGGCTGCAAGATGCCGAAGCGAAATATGAGGTGCTGTTCTTTCAATTTCTGGTGGGCCTCACTATGGCACTGGAGGAGGCCCATGACAGAAAGTTCAGACTGGGACTAGGAGGGGGAGTTGAAGTGCTCAGCCACCGGGAGATCAGGTTGGTTAAGGCGGACTGAGCGAAGGTGTTGAGTGAAACGATCGCCGAGCCTGCGTTTGGTTTCGCCGATGTAAAGAAGTTGACATCTAGAGCAGCGGACACAATAGATGAGGTTGGAGGAGGTGCAGGTGAACCTCTGTCTCACCTGGAAAGACTGTTTGGGTCCTTGGATGGAGTTGAGGGGGGAGGTAAAGGGACAGGTGTTGCATCTCTTGCGGTTGCAGGGGAAAGTGCCCGGGGATGGGGTAGTTTGGGTAAGAAGGGACGTGTGGACCAGCGTGTTACAGAGGGAACGGTCTCTGCGGAACGCAGAAAGGGAAGGGGATGGGAAGATGTGGTCCTTGGATGGATGTCAACTTCTTTACATCGGCGAAACCAAATGCAGGCTCGGCGATCGTTTCGCTCAACACCTTCGCTCAGTCCGCCTTAACCAACCTGATCTCCCGGTGGCTGAGCACTTCAACTCCCCCTCCCACTCCAAGACTGACCTTTCTGTCATGGGCCTCCTCCAGTGCCATAGTGAGGCCTACCGGTAATTGGAGGAACAGCACCTCATATTTCGCTTGGGCAGCTTGCAGCCCAGCGATATGAACATTGACTTCTCCAACTTTAGATAGTTCCTCTGTCCCTCTCTTCCCCCTCCCCTCCCCTTCCAAGTTCTCCCTCTAACTTCCTGTCTCCACCTGTATCCTTCCTTTGTCCCGCCCCCCTGACATCAGTCTGAAGAAGGGTCTCGACCCAAAACGTCACCCATTCCTTCTCTCCTGAGATGCTGCCTGACCTGCTGAGTTACTCCAGGATTTTTTGAATAAATACCTTCGATTTCTACCAGCATCTGCAGTTACTTTCTTAAAGAACATTATGTAATATGTTTCATGCTACAGTTGAATTCATAGACTGTTTGACAGGAATATAATGATGATATTTTATTCATAAATTGAACAGATTTTTCAGTGATATTCAAAACAATATCTGAAATGCAAGTTCCTTCCCCATGGTTTCTCATTGGAAGGACTTATCTCATAGGTCTAATCTGTTAGTTGATACAATGCTTTCTAGATTGGACAGGGTCACATCTTAGCCATTCATTTAAGTTAAGAGTAAATTACTCGTGCATCCCTCAATAACTCTTTCCAATAAGTGATCTTTTAAGAATCTTCTTTATTGTTAAAAAGGTTTCATACCTTTTTGTTGGAGATCATCAATTAATGTTTAGGTTTAGGTTTATTATTTTCATTTGTACTGAGGTACAATGAAAACATTTGTTTTGCATGTTATACAATCAAATTAGTTTATATTGTACATAAATATAATAAAGCCAAACTCAATTAAAATAGGTAGAGTGAAGGGAAAGATACAGAGTGCCAAACAATAGTTCTCAGCATTGTTCAATGGTTTAATAATGCTTTACTGTCACATGTACAAAGTGCAAACGCACAGTGAAATTTTTCTTTCCAACAGTCCAGTAGTGTATCACCATACTACCCACTATTAGCAGTTATACAGAAATTGTCTACTGAGCCCACATGTAAGAGGTGCCTTGTTTGGTGCCATTTTCCAAGTCCAGTCCATGCTCCAGTTGTTACGAGCAGTGCCCGGTTCAGGCAAAACCACGGCTGCCATGGGGCCTCCAGCCATTGCCTTCCCTCGGTTAACCAGCAATTGACTTCCTTTCCTTGCCCATCCACCGTTGTTTCCCGGGGAAATCCACTGCTGCTAACCGCGAGGGCATGGTAGGCCACACCCGGTTCCCTCTCCTCTCCTACTGGCCTCTCTCCTCTCCCATCGTCATGACGGTTATCATCACCAGCTCCATCCTGGACTCTGACCTTCGGAGGATGAGCAGTGGCAGCTCAGTGGGCTCCCTCCTTCCAGGCAGCAATTGTCGAGTCTTCCATGCCTGGGCCAGCTCAGCGGCTACCCCCTGCGGCTGCCCTGAAGGCCGTGGAATCCTGTGGGTGCCTTCAGCCGCACTCAGCATCCTGTCTAGAACTGGTGTGGTGCACCATTCCCAGAGATACCACATCCACAATGAAGTAGAGGACAATCAGAGTATACCCTAGCTTATGAAAGAACAGTTAGAAACTATTGTTTGGCAAAACATACAACAGTGTGTAAATGGTATGTGTTGCTGCCTGTTTCCCTAGGATATTACTAATGTGGAGGTTGGTAAAGGTAATCCTGATGAAAATCAAAGGTAGATAGTCTCTTATTGAAGATAATCATTTACTGGTACTTAATGGCATTAATATTAATTGCTACTATTCAACTAATACCTGAATGTTTTCTGTCTGCATATGGACATGGCTTCTTCATTGGCCAAGGAGTTGCGAATAAAATTTGACCTCAATGGCATCACCAGCAAACATCCTCACTTCCAATCTTCGCATGGGAAGAGGTTTATTGATGAGGCAGAGTAAGATGAGTGGACAGAGATTGTAGGGATTCCTCACAGCTGTGATGTTCCGGGTAACCAGATAAATGATCTCCAACAACTTTAGCTGCTTCTTTTGTGTGAGGTCGGACTCTGACCATTGGAGATTTTCTCCTTGATGCTCCTTGACTTCATGTTTTACAAGACCCTTTGATGCCTCATTCAGTCAATGTTGTCTTGATGGAAAAGCTGGTGGCCAAATATTGGTGCTTGTGTTAGGTGACTATACTGTAGCTTTTATTTTGTACCTGATGTCTGCTGGGGATTTCAAGAACCTCCTCGTTGATGGGAAGAAGCTGGAGATAACGGATCTCGGGCTCCTGTACTTTCTTCCTGACGGTTGCAACGTTATGAAATTGTGCGGGTCTTTAATGATATTTGAGGCTTTGTTGAGACAACACTTTCTGTGGATCTCATCGACGGTGGGGAGGTCAATATCTGTGATTGTCTGGGCAATGTTCATCCTCTGTTGCCTCCTTCATTCTTGGCCATTCTTAAGCAATTGAAAGCTTTGTTCTTGAGCTGCACATGGGGCACTGGATAATCAATGGGTGGTATAGGTGCAAAATGAGCACCATGAACTTGAAGGTCTCCGTATCATGGGGTGAAAGGTGGGTAGAAAGCCTGAGGAGAGCCATTAGGTAAATAATTTGAAGAGGATTTTCCCAAATTCCTGATGATGGCACGATTTGGGAGACCCCTTTAAATCAAGAAGCTGCAGAATGAGCAGCAGGACAAGAGCTGAATTGGGTTCTGATTAGCAATGGATGTGCTTTGAATTAAATTCACTTAATTTCTCCTGATGATTATCGAAATAAAAATTGTACTGGGAATGATGTCTTTACCTGGGCATCTGATTTGGAAAGTGTCTTGCCTTCATTAGTATGATCACCGATATGAAGTGCTGTTTGAATTTCCTAAGTGGTGTGATGGGAGCCAGAAATCTGTGCAATCATATCATATTCTGGGAAGGACTGATGCTTATGTTCAGAGGGCTGAGAAAAAAAACAGTGCAATGGGACATCTTTTTAAGGCAATAGTGGGGCAGTAATTCATGCTTCGTCGGCGATGCTAAATTGGCTCTGCTCTGCAGCCCATTCTGAAATTCCATTGCACTCAATGGAGCTGAATTTTGGCAAAGGACTGAAACATGATGCGATGTTGTCTTGCAGCACTAATACTGTAACAACACATATTTCTATATCTTATTGTTATGATGAGAAATGAATCTATATTAGTGAAAAGTATGGAGATCAAGATCGAGAATAAACAGGAAACATTAAAAACCACAAATGCAAGCTGTGAACTCCACTTAGCTGGAGGCTAAAGGAGCCTCCAGCATCAGCTCAATAACCTGCAGTGAGGTGAATGGCTTAATATTTTGAAACTGCATTTTTATTATAAAATAATCTGCAATGCATTTCCAAAGCTATTGGTTTCTTTGTTTTGTCCTTTTTTGGGGGGTCACAGTATAACTTAGCGCGTGGCTACACAAAGCATCTGTTTACATTAGTACTGTAACTGCAGTGATAATAAGGTCATTGATTTAGTATCTGAGGAAATAATCAGTTAGAGCACAGCATTTGTCTTACTTTATTTGACAGTTGGCCTTCTCTGAATGGGAATGTCAGTTCCTTCCAATTGTTCTCTCGGAGTGGGATTGCGGGTCTTGGCTTTAGAATGTTTGCCTTGCCAGGAAAAGTATGACAGATAGCATGGAGACAAACACAGGTACAGCGTGGCCCATGGCTGACACACTTAGAAGAAAAAACAAAGTACTGATTTGTTTACCTCGCTCTGATAGAACTCGCCACGCTTTACTATGTTAAACACTGAGCTTTTCAGTCCAACTGATGACTATTTACCCAGCAGTCTATTTCACAAACTGAAGTGAAAAGTGAAGGGCGTCAGTATAATGGGGGCAAGTGGAAGATTAAATTGACACTAAATGGAGATGTGAAGCCAGCATCAACACATGTCCCCTGCATCACCTCCCACCTTTCTTTCATCGCAGACTGCTGTACCACGATCTGTTTGAATTATTATTCAGCGGTGGTCAGGGCATCCACTATTGTTTGGCAGTGACATTCACGATCGTATATTGGGAATTTTTAGCCAATGCCACCTTACTTGAAGCTGTCACTAAAATACAAATCCGGATCTGATTCTTCACTCTGAGGCTTACCCCACTGAAACATGTTCAACACAATTTTGTTACACACTCACTGAATTCACTCATCACCTCTGATAGAATATTTACCCTCAGATTTTTGCCAGTGGAGAGCTGCCATTATGGTAACGGATAGCAATAGGAACACCAGTCTTGATAAATTATGTGCAAAAAGCAATGGTCAAATATTCCAGGAAATAAATTGTCTCTGGTACAAGAAGACAAATAAGACTATTTTCACAAAAAGGGCCTTAAAAACAATTATCAGGCTGTTCTTCATAGGAAAACAAAATCCACCTCTTAGCACACACCACATAAGCACATACAAAATAGAAGCTGTAATGGGCCCTTTGCCATTCACGAAGACCATGACTGACCTTTCACCTTAGGACCACTAACCTCCACTAGCTTCATCACCTTTGTTTCCAACATTGTATAAAGACTGGCATCTAGCATTTCTTTGGGGCTTTTCCCTATTTCATACAATAAAATCCCTGGAACCTTTATTGTTTTCAAATACTTTAACCTCCACATTTTCATATAACACTAACTTCAATATATAATACTACAATTGGGAGGAAAAATTTAAACAGGCATTTGATTCTTTCCTGCACGAATGTGAAAATGTATTATAAACTCCAGGCCGATTATGCAAAACAGACTTTAAAATGTAAAAGTCTGTTGGATTAGAGGAAAATAAAATCCAGGAAAAGCCCTTCAATGCAAGGAAGCACCTCTTTAAAAAGCAGTCAGCCAAAGTCCCATCTGTGAGTTCCTGTTCGGTGATCAAACCTTTTCCACCATGTCCTATCATTCTTTTAAGGTATAATGACAGCAAATGTTCCACTATTAAGATCAATACCCCGGCCATTATGTTAGCAAAAGAAGCAGCAAATCACATTTACTTGGATTGTCAGACTCATTATTATAAGCAGATGGCAGGCCCTTGCACTACAATGCAGGGAAGAAAAGACTGACATCACTTCAAATTAAAATCTATAATACTAATATGCACTTCAGTCTTTTAGTAACAGATGAGAATACATCTCACATACATTCCTTTTTATGGACTATGTTCAATTTATAAAATACAGCCTTGCACAGGTGCTGTTGTACTTGAGCAGGACTTTCCCTGTAGATCTGAATTACATTTTTAACATCAATGCACAGATTGATGAAGGTGCATGGCCAAGTATCTCGTTAATATGCAAACAAGAGTTTCATGATGCATAAGGTTTAGGAATTAGTGTTTCGTAACACCCATTATCAGCATGAGCCAATGATAATTATGAAATCCGATAAGATGATTTGTTTATCGTTTGAAAACTAGAGAGAGAGTCAACTGGTCCATGACGTGATTTATTTTAAGTTTCCAGAATTCATAGAAACCTTAATAATGAACAGAGCAAATTGAAAGAGCAACCTATTGTTCTTTAAAAATCACATTAGTCTGTAAAAAAAGACAGTAGCCAACCTCACAATGTGACTTCCCAGAGATTTTGATATTGTGTGATTTTTTTAAAAATCCAATGCAAATTATTGCAAAAATAGACAATGAGGTAGAAAGATCAAGATCTTTGCAAGTACAAACAGCTCAGATTTCCTTGGTGTAATGGAGAGAATAAATGTGTAAATTCTTACTTTATGAAATTCATAATTTTGATCGCCATGATTTTGTGATTCAAAAATACATTGAGAGCTTTGATATTTATTTTAAGGCAAATTATCATAGAAATTCACTACATAGGGAAAAGATACTTCTTGCTTTTATTGCAGAATGTTGATAGCATGAGGGGTTGGAACCAAAACTACTGCTGCATGACGTATCATGTTAAAATGATTTCTTGCATTACTTAGAAATAAAATATTTAAACTAATCTATCCATCACATATTTGAAAATTATCCCTGCAATCTCCATCAAACATATCAGTTCACGTTTCACACAATGTAAAAATTAGTTTTACAAATGTACAAATGGGTATGCTGTGAACTGTAACAAGGAGTGAATGACGCAGTGGGTTAACAAGTCATTCCTTCGCCTTTCATTTCCTGTGGGTGTACGACCATTGAACAAAACCTGTGAATAATTTGTCACAGAGTAAAATGCTGAAAGAGTACATAAAAATGCTGTTTCGGGGGAATGAAGTCATTTCTCATGCAACTGGGCATAAAGCACATCATTGGAATTGTTACAGGGGAATTTAGAAGCAGCAGTGTAAGTGTCTCATACTTAGGAGTAGTTAAGACTGATGCTAAATGATGAAAATGGGAACAGATTCCAATCCCCTTCACTAATATTTCTCATCTTAATTAAGATTATTTTCTGTAAAATCTGTTGCTCCGGGCCCAGCCATTCTAGTGACAGATAGTGGCATTTAAGAGACTTTTAGATCAGCACACAGTTTATAGATAGGGAATGGAGGGATATGGATCATTTGCAAGCAGAGATTAGTTTAACTTGGAGTCATGTTCTGCACTGACATTGTGAGCCGAAAGGTATGTCCCATGCTGCACTGTTCTATGTTATGCTATCTAATACCTACAAAATTAAGAACATTAAACTGGAGTCATAGAATTTTAAAAATAATGATTTTATAACTCCAGTTAAGTTCACAACTAGAAAACCAGATGACACCATTTTGCCCCAACTTCTCTTGCAGTTACTATTACCGCAGAATGCTGTGCAGCATCCAAAATCTAAAATCTCCGTCCATTAGAATTACTCTTAAACATGATATGCCATAAGGGTAGCAAAACTAAACTGCATTTAGAAAACATCTTTTGTGATCTCATAATATCCCGCAACGGCAACAAAATACTTCTTGGGGCTGCTTCCTGCTCTCAGAAAGAACAAAAATGCTTCATAGCTTTTGCAGCCAATTTCCACCCCTCTTTCACCTGCATACAACCCATCTCTGACTTTTCCCTTCCCTTTCTGGAACTCTCTATCCCTGGGGATACCTTAGCCAGTAGCATTCAAGACAAGCCTACTAATTCCCACAGCCACCACATTAACAATTCCTACCACCCACACTCCTGAACCCATGATCTTTGGATTCCATCACTAAACCAAAGGTGATACCACAGGAGCACCATGTTCCTGCTTCTGTTGATGCAACCTAACTTAATTAATATTCTTCAATACGATGATTTTGATCAGACAGCTCTTAAAAGACTAAATTAGCTTCTGGGTATTATTGGAATTAACAATATAATTTAAGGAATTTCAGTCAATAATTCAAAACAAAGTTTTATTCTGATGCATATTCAGGCAACCACTAAATTTAAGTTCTTCTAGTTTTATTTTCATGTGATTTTAATCTGCATCATGCTCCAAATCACAAATAAAACAGTGCTGGCACAATGTTTCTGCAGAATTTATCCCGACAATACCTTAATTTTAATCTGACCCACCAGTTGAGAATTTTGAAATTTCAGTTTCTATTCGAGTCAATGTTTGTGCCTCTGGGAGTTAACCAGGTAGGTGAGTGTAACTCAGGCATTTGTTCAGATCTATCACAATCATACTGCAAGGATTAGATTCAAATTAGGGTTTAAATTAATCAAGGAACAAGTATATTGAAGCTTAGAATTTATTCGTGTTGGTCCAGTGGTCATTACATTATTGATCTTGTTGATACGGTTATTTCATCTGTTCAGGCTTGAAAATATGAAATGGCAATTTTGTGCATATGGAAATTTTGACCTGTTTTCAACATAAAACTGTTAGTTACATGTATGAAATAATCCTTTCTCAATAGAAATTCAGGTAATAACGCAACATTTATTTGCACAAAATCCCAGTGAGTACGGTGGTGAAATTATTACATTGGCAGCTTGAGCACTGTGTCATTGGTCCAGCTACACATTCAAATCTCATTTAAAATGCTAATTATTCCTGAAGAAGGCTCTTGACCCGAAACGACACCCAGTCCTTCTCTCCAGAGATGCCGCTTGTCCCGCTGAGTAACTCCAGCATTTTGTGTCTATCTTCGATAAGTATTTCAAATAGATTTAAAGAAAAATGAGTGCCAATAAGGTTAATCCTGTTGGTTCACCAATGTTCTTCAGGAAGGAGATCTGCCATTCATTACTGGTCCAATATGTGACATCTGACCCACAGATGTGATTGGCTCTTAGCTGCGTTTTTTGTTAAAAAAAAGGGGGGTGGTCAAAATGCCATGTCCCAGGGACAAACACATTAAATGATAAATTAAAAAAACAACTTGAGAAACAATTCCATCCAAAAAAATCCTAGCATTCATTTAAATGAACCCTGGTGATAGTTGTTGTATTAGCAGCATTGGTTCTCTGTTTGTGGGTTTGTTCTACCAAGTCCTGGTCAGGTGTCTACATAGATACTTCTGTGATGTGTTGTTTTCTGGTTCACTGGTAAAATGTGGCCAATCCTGCCAGACGGACACTTAAAAGACTATAAATTAGTCAGGTGTTAATGTTAAAAAATGGACAGAGTCAACAAAGTGTGTTCTTCTTCCAAAAAGAGGAAGTATGGCTGTGCCTGTGGGCATCCAACAGAATGAGTGGGTGGGGGAGGCTGAGAGGGGGAAATGTGTAAAATAGATTTTTTTTTTAATAAGGCACAGATTGTGAAACTTTAAAAAGTATAACCAGGTGCAAAATAAGTGAATTAGACATTCTTGATAAGTAAAGAACAGTGTAAGGCCCTGAGCAGCTGGACCAATCTATAGAGACATTAACACTTTTTTTAACTCATTACACAGATTTAGAAGATGCACGAAGACAAAAGAGTGGGAAAAATAGCTGTGACAAATCCAGGAATCAATTTAATGCTGATAATTGAAGGATGTGAGGCTAGCCTGCAGTGTTTGCTGTGTGGTGAAAGGTACAGGCTTCAGCTCCCCTGGAGTGTGATCTGGTTTGTTTTGCTGACTAAATGGTTAAAGAGATGTCTACTTACAGCTGTCAAAAGGTGTAGGAAATGGCAGGGAGGCCATTCCGCCTGACCTGTTTCTGACCTCTCCCACTCAAAGGTCAGAGTGTTGCTGCTACAAGAAGTGGAACCTGCCAGACATGGGTGGTGAAGAAAGATTTTAATTTAGCTACATACTGAAGCATTGAGTTCTCCAACTTGATATACCATAAAACCAGTTAAAACACAAAGTGGTCAAATTACAAAAGTATTTCTCAGCAATTAATTGTCCAAAGCTTTTCAGAAAACACCTCGACTCTTTACAATCTATTATTCAATGGAGGTGCACATTAAATTATATATTTTTCACAAGAAAATTGCTTGAAACAATTTATCTTAGAAATATGCAAAACATAATTGAACTGGGTAATTGCAGTGGCAATACATTTTTTTAATTGTTTGGTGAAAAATACTGGTTTAAGCATTGCACTGTGGTTCCAGTGTATTTTATAGAGAAACAAATTTGATTTTAATCAATTTTAGAAATCTCCCCTAGGTCTAAAGAGTTGATGATTCCATAATCTACTTTCTTGGAATTAGTTCTGTTCAACTCTAATGAGAATCCGAAAGTAATATTTTCTATCAGAGGTACTGCATTAAGATAAGAAATGCTACTATCACTCTAAAAGGGACAAGCACAGCAGACAAAATAACAATCATGAGGTCTTAAAGAAAAGGTTGAAAGAAACTTGCGGAATAATGGAGAAAAATCCACACCTAAGCAAGCCTTCAATCTTGTCAAATGGCTGAGACCGTGAGCTTATTGTGCGATGAATTATAGGAAAGCAACCTCTCCACTGACTACTCTTTTTGATGATCACTAATGCTACTTCAGAAAACAACACAACAAAATAGCATAACAAAATCATTTGTGAATCGCACAATGTTGATATAATCATTGTACTGCCATTATAATAATGACAATTAAAAGGAAATGTAAATCAAAGTAGAAGATTTCTCAATCGAGAATTTTGTCAATTTGCTTAAAATTATGTCTTTGATTCTGGACTGTGTTTATTTCTATGGCCCTTTAGTCATAGAAGGTGGCATTTTTACAGGGTCAGCACTGATATGGTTCATGATTAGCAGTGTTGCTGTTGCATTACACTAAAATGAAGGAAGTTTTCAATCGTTAGCGAAGATAAGATTGATAGATGGTCTTTGAAGGTGACCATCTGCCCTGAACTGTGGAAGTGTTAAACTGTAGAAAAAAACAGTCCCAATAATCCCAAATGAACTTTGTATAGGGGCCTTAAAACAAAGGTTCCTGCAAGGGGAGAAGAAAATAGTCCAGAGGTAAAACTTTAATGTATGATGGATGAGCCTGTGAAGAAGGTCACGTTGTGATGAATTGGAGGAGATTGATCAAGAAAGGTAATAAGTGAGGGGTTGCCTGAAACATTG
The DNA here is from genome assembly GCF_053455715.1 of Rhinoraja longicauda. Taxonomy (NCBI): domain Eukaryota; kingdom Metazoa; phylum Chordata; class Chondrichthyes; order Rajiformes; family Arhynchobatidae; genus Rhinoraja; species Rhinoraja longicauda. The sequence goes on along the minus strand of NC_135954.1, from coordinate 63,764,780 downwards.
TATCAATAAAGCTCGTTTCACTTCAACCTCACAGATAAGCACCCAACTAAACATGTTGTATTGTAAACAGTATAATAAATAGGTGACTTAATTTTAGATGAACATTTCCTTGCTGATAGAAACGAATCCTTTCCAATAAAAATGTTGATGTAAATTGTTTTTGTCTTTAACTTTTTTTTAAATGCATACATTTTACATGATTCAATAGTATAATTATGTACCGTTGTAAAAAAAAGTGTCAAATTGCTTGCAAAGTAGAGAATGTTTAAAATGTCTGCATTATTATTTACAAATTACTTTCAGTACATAGGAGAATCTACATTTGTTAAGAGGTAAAACAGGTTTGCACTGATCTTTTAGTGAACATTTTGAACACTTGTATTTCATTACAGAATAGCACAATCAGGTTAAAATAACCAATGCGACATTGCCCTTTCTAAATTATGTTTGGTCACATCATCCATACTTCACCATTAGCTTTCAAATTTCCTACTGAGAAGTCTTTTTTGTCTCAACTGGCAAGAATCCAGAATAGGCTAATGGGAGACAGACCTTTGTGAAGGCAGAGAGATGACAATAAGATCACAGAATTGACCTTTGACCTAGACATGATTCTTTTGGGTTACTGTTGTGGGCTTCTCTTTCTCCTTCACCAGCTTGAACTGTAGCCCAGTCCTATTATATGTGTTTCTTTTGTTCAGGAAGTGGTCACAGCAATCTGGAAAAAAATGCTGATGTTACACAAAACAAGTTGGTTGGGAATAGCTAAAACTAGGGCAGGGTTTATCAAGCAGCGCAAAAGAAATAATAGTCTTTTCATCCCGCTGACAACTGACTGTGTTTGTGTGTTCGTAAAATCGATGTGTGGCTATTGTCTGTTGTGGCCTAATAGAAAAACTCTTCCTGAAATATCTGATACACTCACATTAAGCACTATTTCTTTGTGATAACAATACACAACCCAGAGGTTAATGGTTGTCTGCTCATTTTGTGAAAGAAATACCTGAATACTTGTTACAAACTGTGCTGGCAAAAAAGCCTTCAATTTAAATGTGTTTATTGCCAATGTTATTATTATTAATCATTTTGAAAAGAGGTGTGCAGACATGTTTCATTCAGTTTGAAAGTATTATCAACAAATGAATCACTTTCAACTGTTGATGTTTGCAGACTCTAGCAAAATGTGAGATGACAATCACAAGATATATATTTGCTTTTTGACACTGTTTAATCCTGTACAAACTGCTCAGTGTACAAACTTGATTTTGTCCCAATTCAAATACTATATATTCTATTAATAGGTTGCTTCTTCACAATATTGTTGGGGCTGCATAGATTACAATATGAGAGATTGGGTTTGTACTCCCTGAAAGATAGAAAAGAAACAGATGATTTGTACTATGTTTCTCAATTTTTAAAAAATATCATGTTTTTGATAAAGAGAGTGCATTTTGTCATGGGAGAGTCTCGGTTGAGGAAATATGCTCTTAAGATTAGAGCCAGGCCTTTTTGGTAAGTTTAGGAAATGGTTCTTTTGTAAAGTGTGTTAAAAGTTAGTGACGCAGTCATACAGAAAAACTAGAGACAACTCAATTTATAATTTAAATTCTGTGATTTGTATACTTAATCAGCAGTAATCTATTAAACACCTGTGGAGCAGAGACAATGAGATGCAATAACGACACAGATCGGACATGAACCTATTAAATGGTAAAACAAGTTTCAGGGATCGAATTGTTTCTATCTTTCAAATTTTTGCATTAACCCCAATGGACTTGATGGTCTTATTTCCTTCTGATGTTCTTGTAATTGTTCTTCAAGGGTCCAAAATAGTTGACCTCTTGCGTGTGGACATTAATGTAAATTAACTACCATTTAGGTAGCAATTTAAAATAAAGCCCACAAACAATTTGGTTGGATTCTGATTAGCAATATTCTCAATTTCAGCTAATGGCAGTCTCCTGTTCATCTTTAACCTTTGAAATGAAGTAAAGGAGATTGCCAATTGCTTCACTTAATGGATCAAGGAGCAGTCTGTGTATACACATCTCTTATAACATTGGAATATGTAAAAAAATCATCGAGACTCAAATACATAATTGGTTAATTTAACTTCTGAAGAAAGAAAAACTAATTTTTACTTCAATTTGACCTTAAAGAAAATTTCATTTCCTTCTGTACACTTTCGGCAATGGTGATACATTCTTAATTTAGCGAATATCATGAATATTATCATTCACTTCCTTACTAATTTACTTGAGCTGTTAGATCATTTAACATACCCTCATGCTGCTGTTTTTTCCACCCTTAAATCACATAGAAAAAAGGCACTTGGCCACCCTCATTCTGAACTGGAGTGAGTGTGTGAATGATGCCCAAACATTAAAAAAATTCCCTCTAATTTCAAGACACAAAAAGCTATAAACCTGTGAATTGTATCTTGCAATTGTTTTCTTCCTTGCAGTAATAATGCTGCAAGATGATAAAGGATAATTGTATGATGCATATTTGTTATTTTCAACATCTTTATTCCTGTTTCTAGCTAGAAAGCACCAACCTATTTGTAAAGGAGAGAGTAGGTGAGGTATCTTAATGGAGTCCAGTAATTACTTCACATCTACGTTCCTCTCTCAGTATGATAGTCTTCCCATTTCTCTCAATGCCCCCCTTGTTACCTGCCAATGAGCCCACATCAGCGCAAAAAATGCAAGCAGTAGCCCAAGGGGTACAAAACAAAAAATCATCCAAACTACATAGCATATTAAATTTAAGCTTAAATGCATTTCTTTGGGACTCAGTGGAAAATTGTGTCACGGTCCTCACTGATTATGATAAACCATTGTGTGGTGGTAGCTGGGTGTGCAGCAGAGACCAGTGTGCACAGTGAGCAAATTTGGCCCCATATCTGAGGAAGGAAGTTTACAAGAATGATTCCAGGAATGAGTGGGTAGCATATGATGAGCATTTGACAGCACTGGGCCTCTACTTGCTGGAGTTTAGAAGGTTGAGGGGGGACCTCATTGAAACTTACAGAATAATGAAAGGCATAGATAGAGTGGACCTGGAAAGGAAATTTCCACTGGTGGGAGAGTCTAGGACTAGAGGTCATAGCCTCAGAATTAAAGGACGCTCTTTTAGAAAGGAGATGAGGAGGAACATCTTTAGTCATAGGGTTGTTAATCTGTGGAACTCATTGCCACAGAGGGCTGAGGAGGCCAGGTCAGTGAATTTTTTAAGGCAGAAATAGACAAATTCTTGTTTAGAACGGGTGTCAAGGGTTATGGGGAGAAGGCAGGAAAATGGGATTAGGAGGCAGAGATCTGCCATGATTGAATGGTGGAGTAGACTCGATGGGCCGAATGGCCAAATTCTACTCCTATAACTTGTGATATCAGTCAGTTTGGATTGTATGTTTGGTATTTTTGCAACAACATTAAAGTGGGCATATGCACTTCAGAAAACAGGGGATCCTCAAATGGAAAAGCAGGCTCAAACAGGTGGAAGAAGGGTAGCATGGTGGCGCAGCGGTAGAGTTGCTGCCTTACAGAGCCAGAAACCTGGGTTCAATCCTGACTACGGGTGCTGTCTGTACGGAGTTTGTACGTTCTCCCCATGACCTCCGTGACCGAGATTATTCTAACCACAAGATTATTCTCCGGGAGCTCCAGTTTCCTCACACATTCCAAAGATGTACAAATTTATCAGTTAATTGGCTAGATAAAATTGTACATTGCCCCTAGTGTGTGCAGTATGGTTTAGTGTGCGGGGATCACTGATCGGCACGGACTCGGTGGGCCAAAGGGTCTGTTTTCATGGTGCATCTCTAAAATAAACTAAACCAAAGATCTATGAAGTCAAAGTTAGAAAGCTATCCTTATGGAACATCAAACGGCAGGGGGCCTACCACTGAAGAAGCAAGAGAATTTACGGATGGACTTTATAGTTTATTAATATACTTTCTGGACTCATACTTTATTTGGGACAAATAATTCTATAACTCTCCCTGGTGATCACCTCAGCACCCAAAGTTCACATCCTCTTGTATACCTGACTTGGAAAGGCCAAGCCAAACATTTTCAAGAGATTTTTAAAATCACCATGACAACTCCAACTGCAGCACTATTGTGTGTCTACTGCTCAATAAATACCATATTGATGATTTAAAAATAGAAGTCATTACCATCACAAAATCTATTTGAAGTTTGTATTTTTGTTAAAATTGCATATTTACGTATAACACACTCATGATTGATGAGTTTAGAGAGCACCGTTTTTCTCTTTTTCACATTGCACTACAATCTTTGCACCATTCTGCTATTTTGTACTCATCATTGTGCTTATCACTACTTTCAATACTGTTTACTCTGTGGGCTTCATTTCACCCTGGTGCATAAAATAATCTGAATTTGAAATCTGACGCTCTTGTGTAATGCACCCTCTGCTTTCCATTCCATCATCACCAACTCCACAGATTTCTCTCCCCCCCAGCCACCCACCAATATGACATCTCCCACAGCATAGACTCTGTTCAAAAATGTTCGAATAATGGCAACTTGTGTGAAACAAAAGACTTTCACAGTTTAGAGACTATTCAGCAGTGCCCGATAACCTGAACCTCGTATATTCCTGAATGTTCCAACAGAGGGCCCTCATTCAATATATTTGTTGGTCCTCCAAATTTCACCTTATTAATGCAACTAAATGGGCTCCATACAACGTGTAGAGCAGCACCACCACCAGTGTGTATCTCTTCCTCAAAAGAACATGAGACCAGTTAAGGTGTCCTTGTGCTCAGTGGCTGAACCTTCTGACCCAGATAGACCCAAACGCTGGAGTAACTCAATGGGTCAGGCAGCATCGCTGGAGAAAAGGAAGATGAGACATTTCAGGTCAAGATCCTTCTTCAAATGTTGCTTGACCCATTGAGTTACTCCAGCCTTTTGTGTCAATCTTTGGTTTAAACCAGCATTTGCAGTTCCTTCTTATATTTCTAATCTAGATGCTGGGTTAGAGGCTGTCTGATCTGCTGAGTTCCTCCAGTAGATAGTTTGCTGCTCCTTCTAACCCAGAGGTGAGAGGAGAGAGCCCCATTGCCCTTATGAAATGTGAGAGGCAAAGATCTGAGGTGAATATAATTTATTTCCTTATCTCATGCGTTCGTTTAAATGGAATTTAGTCAATCAGTGAATAATCAAAATAACATACCGCAATTGAAATTGATCTATTATTAAAAACTCCCACTTAATTTAGGAAACCACAGAAATTCTTCAAGTGCACGGTCCTTAATGGATGATCAACAGGAAGCCAAATGCATGTACTGACAGTGGTAAAGACTGTGATAAATTTTGAACATCTGCCACCCCTAACCTGCAACATTTCATCATTAGCATGTGTTACCTACCTGCAATTGCAAGATAAAATGCAATGGGTACAAATATATCAGATAATTAACGCGCAGGATTAATCATGTGGCTGTGCATCCTTCCAAGAACTACATGTCTTTGTTGAGGAAGAGATTCCCCAGGATGTTGCCTGGAATCAAGGAAAGATTGGCTGCTCTCATTCCCTATTGGAAAGTAGGAGACTGAGGGATGACCTTATAGAAACAACAAAATTATGAAGAGCATAGATATAATAGATAGTCAGAAACATTTTTCCTAGGGCAGTGGAGTCCAGAACTAGAGGACACGCATTTAAGAGGAGAGGGGAAACTTTAAAGGAGATCTGAGGTGGTAAGTTTTTAATGCATAGAGCATGGTGAGCATTTGATATGTGCAGCCAGAGGGGATAGTGGAGGCAGATACTATTACAATGTTTAAACTGGACAGATTCTAAGAACCCCCCAAAATTAGGTGTGTGATATGGGCCTAACATGGGCAAATGGGATTAATTTAGTTTGACATGATGGTTAGTGTGAATGAGGTGGAGCTGAAAGGGCTGATTTCAGTGCTGAACGTTTCAATGATTGTATGATTCCAAGTTATGCTTAATATTGTCTGTTTGCAGACAATATCGATGCAATGTATATGCCTCTCTGGGTTTGTGGTCTGCAGTGGATCAGCATGCAAATGCACAGAATATTATTGAGAAAACACAGAGCTCGAATTTACTTGAGGTTTTTCCCAGACCTACTGCATGCAAATAAGGACACACATGGTCAACTATTGCACAACGATGTCACTCGTATTGACATGTATCACAGTAAGGTTTACATTTGATTGAGAAACTGAACATTTGGAAAGTACTTGTCAAATCAAGAAGTGTCAAACAGAATTAAAGTTTCAAATTAATCCCATTTCATCTATAAAAAGTTAGGAGTCAGTCATGCTTTATGTTACGGAAAATGTTGAGGGCAGTGGGGAATGTATGTGATAGGATGGAGATCAAGAGCAAATAAATGATTTAAGTAGTGGTGGTGCCAGCAATGAGACAGAGATAAATAACATGTTAATTGGCAGATGTGTCTGGAGTAGATGTAATTAAAAGATGAATGAACTCAGTGGAGAGAGCATAATAAATCATTGTGAGGAACAACTCCCGATTATGGAAATGATGATGAGATACTTAACGATGAACACTTAACTGCCTCGTGGAATACATTTTACATTCCCTGAAGTCTCCCAAGCCCATGTGCCATCACATAGATAAATAGAAAATAGGTGCAGGAATAGGCTATTCGGCCCTTCGAGACACCACCACCATTCAACATGGCTGATCATCTAAAATCAGTGCCCCGTTCCTGCTTTCTCCCCATATCCCTTGATTCCGTTAGCCCTAAGAGCTAAATCTAACTCTCTCTTGAAAACATCCAGTGAATTGGCCTCCACTGCCTTCTGTGGCAGAGAATTCCACAGATTCACAACTCTCTGGGTGAAAAAGTTTTTCCTCATCTCAGTCCTAAATGACCTACCCTTTATTCTTAAACTGTGACCCCTGGTTCTGGACTCCCCCAACATCTGGAACATTTCTGCTGCATCTAACCTATCCAATCTCTTAAGAATTTTATATGTTTCTATAAGATCCCCTCTCATCTTTCTAAATTCCAGTGAATATAAGCCCAGTCGATCCATTTTTTCATCATATGTCAGTCCCGCCATCCCGGGAATTAACCTGGTGAACCTACGCTGCACTCCCTCAATAGCAAGAATGTCCTTCCTCAAATTAGGAGAGGAAAACTGCACACAATACGCCAGGTGTGGTTTCACAGGGCCCTAAAGAACTGTAGTAAAACCTCTTTGCTCCGATATTCCAATCCTCTCGCTATGAAGGCAAACATGCCATTTGCTTTCTTCACTGCCTGCTGTACCTATATGCTTACTTTCAGGGACTGATGTCCAAGGACACGCAGGGCTCGTGGCACCTCCCTTTTCCTAATCTGGCACCATTCAGATAATAATCTGCCTTCTTGTTCTTGCAACCAAAGTGGATAACCTCACGTGTATCCACATTATACTGCATCTGCCAAGCATCTGCCCACTCACCCAGTCTATCCAAGTCACCCTGCAGCCTCATAGCATCCTCCTTGCAGCTCACACTGCCACCCAGCTTTGTGTCATCCGGAAACTTGGAGATGTTACATTTAACACTTGTGATGGGCGACAGTGGCAAAGCAACCATGTACAAGAAACTGTTGAGAAACTTTTGTCTTGGAGCTATGCCCCCTCCACTTATGTCACGACTAAGTGTCTCTGACAGATACAAACACATTCCATGATTTTTAACAATGAATCATACAATACAATACAATACAATATATCTTTATTGTCATTGTACAGGGGTACAACAAGATTGGGAATGCGCCTCCAATATGATGCAATAAATTAATTAGCTAGTCAGTATTAATTTAAACAACCCAATGAAACAAATTGTAACAGTTTTAAAACAGAATAAAGTGCAAGTAGGTCTGTGCCGATTCATTGTGTGATGTGACCATCCGGCTCAGCAGGACCGGTTCATAGCAGCTATGGCCCTGGGGATGAAGCTGTTCCTGAGTCCGGAGGTGCGGGTGTGGAAGGCCTTGTATCGTCTGCCCGATGGTAGAAGTTCAAACAGATTGTTGCAGGGGTGTGAAGAGTCTTTGTGGATGCTGGCGGCTTTTCTGAGGCATCGTGTGTTGTAGATGCCCTCCAAGGCTGGTAGCTGTGTTTCGATGGTCCTCTGAGCTCTACAAAATGGTCCTTTGAGCCAACAAAATGTGAACATTCCTTAAAATAAGGTAAAAGGAAACATTTGGTAATAAACCTAATTTTTTTTAAAAAAACTTGTAGAAGTATGAACACTTATGTTAAGAAGATAAACACAAAATTGTGGAGTAACTCAGTGGGTCGTACAGCGTCTCTGGACAAAAGGAATAGTTGACATTTCGGGTTGAGACCCTTCTTCAGACTGAGACTCTCAGTCTGAAGAACGGTCTGGACCCAAAACATCACCTATTTCTTTTCTCCAGAGATGTTGCCGAACCCACTCAGTTACTCTTGCATTTTGTGTCTATCCTTGGTATAAACCAGCATCTGCAGTTCCTTCCTAAACACTTATGATAATCTATCTGAGCCATTTGACTCTGCAGAGTCTAACCTGGCATGTTGTTCAAGTATACTTCCCATATCTAGAGGAATGCTGCAAGTTTCTAGTCTGCTCATCAGCTCTGTGAAGATTCCAAACCAAAAGGTCTAAGATGAACAACGCAACAAACAGTTTAAGATCTTTGCATTCATGCGTACTTGTGTAAGAATCCCAATCTTACTGGCACTTACCTGACTGTTGCTCTAAATTGCAGGTTGAATTGCCAGTGGGTAATTGCAAAATCTATTCTGTTAAAATTGCCCCAGCATGCTACTCTTCAATATATTGGGAACAATTTTTTAATGAATAATAAGTCCTAATTCTTCCACGGGAAGCTTTATTCTTGAATTTCGGCAAATAAGCTTGAATGAAAATTTAAAATAAATTTAAAGAAACTCGACTATTAATTATACTTGCAGATAATCTGTTAATTATTCTATAAAAATATAAAACTCCATATGTAGAATAAATGTATGAAAGTATAAAATATAGAAATTGTGCATTTCAGCAAAGAATAGATTTGCTCAGGATTAATAATAACTTTTATTAGTTTACCATAAGTTACATTATCTATTATTTTTAGATTCATAAATTATATTATTTATCCGTATAGCACACTCTTTTACTTGGTTCAATATTAACATCAAAATGTAATAGTCTATATTTGACTTCATTCTACATATATACATTTCTACATCTAACAGGTGAGGGATGGCTCGTGGTTGTGCCAATAACCTAACACACTTTTGGAAGAGGCTCCACCTCTGCCAATTAATCAGCCCAACAGAAAAGAGACAGCAATCATATTAAGTAAAAGTCATCTGTAATGTTCTAACTATAGATATATAATTGTAGCTTTTTTCAGAATTCAAATTTAAATATAATTCAATTGAGTGCACACCTAGCGTTACCTTTGATACATAGAATTGTCTTATTTACCTCTTCATTAACTAGTCATCACCATCTTAATTGTAAAGTATAGATTTCTCTGTATTTATTGGCACCATGTAGACACAGATTATGAAAACAGACAGGCTAAATTGTCAATACATCTTGAGAAAATGTCACATGTGTGGAATCACAGTTTTGTTTATTTAACAGTGAGATTCATTTCCCGATAATTCTGGGTAAAATGCAAGATCCAATTGTAGAATTCTAGTATGTTTTCAATTGTAACAGGACAAGGTTTATGTCATTGTACTCTAATGGAAAGTCAACATATATTTAATGCAGTTATCCATGTGGAAAAAGATCCTTATAACAGTGTCAGTTTATAAATTGGAATGGTCAAATGAGTTGTCCAAGTCAACTACATCCAGATAATATGCAGACTGCAATATGCTGCAAGGCAGTAACCCATCAAGGACGGCTCATCAACCCCAAGCTAAGTTGCTGCCTTGGAACATGTTGCCAAGTGTGTTATTTTGTATAGCTTGTTATTTACTCACTTTACATGAAGAATCAGAATCCAAACAACATCTTGCTCAAGGGCACCTCTCGGGAATGTTTTATTTCCTCATAATCTAAGCTCTTGACTTTAAATGTGTCACCTGGGCTGAGGTTCAGTGAAAGCCTATTGTGATCCTAATAAGATTATGCAGCTGATGGCTCTAATGGAACAATGGGTCATGTTGAAACTTTTAATTTTCTTTCATGACTTTGGTATAGACGTTACAAAGTCCCAACAACACATCTTTGATATCTTTTTCTCCACTACTGAAAAAACGTCATGCCAATGGGTGGAGAGTGAACAATGGGCCAGATGTATGAGTGCTTGAGGAAACAAAATTATACATTGCTGCAGCTCAATTTGTGTGAACTGGATATTTCCCATTAAAGGAAAAAAATCTTACTTTGATAATATGCCACTAATAAACTTTAAGCCAGTTTAAAGTGTAATCTGAGCTGGAAACTAAGGAGGCCATTTGTGACCAGCAAGTTCCCACCAAACGTGATAATGGGGTAGAGATTCCGCTCTTGGCTGCAATAAAAACTGAATTTCTTATTACTGCCAAGAACTATTTACACAATAACGTTGCAGCTGTACATCATAAGCTGCTTCTGAAATTCGGTTCCATTTACTTCATCTTCATTGCTGAACAGCTCTGCATCCAAACAGATGTAAACCAAATACCCCCCCTCTTCCCCTCTTACTTGACTGGTAGACACAAAATACTGGAGTAACTCAATGGGTCAGGCAACATCTCTGGGGAAAATGGATGAGATGTTTGGAAAGGTGGAATCAAGGTATGTGGATATGTTTTGGTGGGGCAGGAGCGGCTAGAAACAATGGGTCTGCCAGGCAGTTCTGTTTGTGGATGCTGGGGAGGAGCTAGGAGCAGGCTCTGTGAGGCCTGGGAACAGTGAGGTTGGAGGCTGTGTTGCACTAGTTCCTAGGTGGAACCTAGATCTACTCATTACTCGCCATCAAGAACTGGTGTTGGCCACTATGGAATTGAGCACAAAAGGTTTCCATTGCAAATGCTGAGAGGTCACTGCAATTATTTTAATGAAGTCACAGGGTAAATGTTGTATGTGTATTGTGCACCAATACACAGATGGTCCAGTTTCCTCACAATCTTCAATTTAGCTCCTCAAATCTCTCAGTATGCTGCCAGTGCTACATGTACTTAGATTATATACATATACAATACTTAGATTATTGTGCTGCGTTCTCTCGAGTGAGACTGACCTATCGACCATCTGACTCAGAGGCACCGTTACGAACTGAGACATGGTTAGCACAGTTGCTGCTTGTCTTGAACTTCTGTTTTATTTCTGCCATTACTAGATGTTATTGTTAGAAGCTGGTTTGGGTATTGTTTATAGTTCGAGGAAACCAGAACAAGTTTATGCACACAGCATTTGTGCAGCCACAGACACAAGAAAGGCATGAACTGGGGATTGCGACCTTTCAAGAATTCTTCGCCACCATGCTATAATGTTAAACAGCGGCAAATAATGTTGTAGCAAGAGAGAAGGTATGTTTTTCCCTCATGACTTTATTGCACACGTTTACTTTTAGCCCCTGACAGTTACAAAGTAAATGCCAGGAAGTACTGTCAAGTAATGCTAAATGGCAGTTGGAGTTCTCAAAGGACTCATCTTTAGGCAGAGTCAAAAACTCTCAAATGAAAAGACTTTGGTTCTAATTTTGTATCTGTTGCTTTCAATGTGGGTCAGAGTTTCCAATTTGGCACAGTGAAGTTGGCAAATATTAACAAAAGTACTGCAAGGTAAAAAAAAACTAAATGACCCCTACATGTACAAAGCTGTCGTCTAAATCTTCTCAACATGTTGCAGAGGTGAGGAATCTTATCTATCATCCAAGCATTTTTGAAAATTGCAGTGGGGATGCATGTAGTTTTTTGGTGTAACCCAATCATGGCTGATGTCAAATCGCATTTCCCCATATTCACAAAATTGTCCTTATTTTATATTTTTCATACAAAATGTTTGGGAAGCTTTTTTGAAATTATAGTTTATTGCTGCCGTATGATTTGGAGGAATTCCTTGGTTCTTTAATTACTTTTGTTTATAAAAAAACATCCATCCATTTAAACAATAAAGTAACAGCGGCATATTTTGCCGCATTATAATTTGAATAAACAGATTTTTTAAATGCATTCTTATAACTTTGAGTTGAAAGATAAGGCAATGTTCCACACTGTAACGACAGGCCAGTTTGTGCTTAACCAGGCCAGCACCTTGACCTCTCGCCATGGGATTCCTACAGCTGCACTGACCATTTTGCGAGTTTAATTAAGCCGGGGGAGTCTCTGTGCAGCTGACCTGTGAAGTGGAGCAGTTTGCGCGTGGCGACCAGGCCTCAGGAATCAGCTCTTGGGACCCCAACCACACATCCTCCCGATGGTCCTTGACAGCTCAGGCATTTTCAACAGATTGTAATTCTCTCTGATAAACAGACACATTTGTAAACAGTTGAAATAGATACAATTAAATAACTACTAACAGCGCACACTAAATATATCAAATTAGTTGAAAAACAAACTAACTAACAAATTAATTAACACCATTTAAATGAGAAATGAACTCAACATGACTTGTCTTTTCTATCCAGGTTGCTGATCCCATTCAAATGAGTGGAGCCCTGCTGGAAGCACCTACCATGGGTGACGTAAAGCTAATGGAGTGTATGTGAACTGTATCTAGCACCCCTCCCCCCTGATCAGCACCACTTGCGTCTTTCCATTGCCATTCCCACTGGCGGAGTTGCTAATATTGTTTGGCATCTGACCTGCAGCAGCTTTGATGTCATGAGCAAACGAGGAAGGCAGGAGCAGACTGACATGCACAATACTGGTTGCAGACAGTTCTTTCTGGAAGTATTGACTGAAGAGAGGCACAATCAGGGCCAATGTTGTAACATTATTTTTTCTCCGTTTAAAAATAAGAAATAATATATTCAAATCTAGAGAGGTCTTAACTAGCTGTAAATAGAGTGCATGTTTCATCTTGTTAGAGATTCCAGAATCTGGGTTCATTATTTACAAAAGGAGTTGCCCATTTAAAACAAAGTTGAAGGAAACATTTTCCCCAGCATTTTTTTCCTGTGACTTTAAAAATCTCTTTCTCAAAGACCAGTGGAAGTAGAACCCTACACTAATTTTAAGGCAGAGTTAGAGTTGTGCATGGCAAATCATGCCTCACAAACACAAATTGAATTTTTCGAAGGGGTGATCAAGAGGATTGATGAGGGGCAGAGTGGTAGATGTTGTCTACGTGGACTTGAGCAACACCGTTGACAAGGTCCTGTCTGGTAGGTTGGATCACATAGGATCCAGGCTTTGCTAGCCAATTGAATACAATGTTGGACTAGTGGTAGGAGGCAGAGAGTGGTAGTGGAGGGTTGTTTTTCAGATAGGAGGCTGGTGACCAGAGGGGTGTCACTGGAATCGGTGCTGGGACCCCTCTTGTTTGTCATACATATTCATGATTCAGATGCAAATAAAGGTGGCATGATTGGTAAGGTTGCGAACTTTATGAAATCTGTTAGTGTCGTAGGCAGTGAGGTAGGTTGTGTAATGTAAGAACAGGGTTTGGATCAGCTGGGAAAACAAACAAACAAATTTCAGATAGAATTTAACTCAGAAGAGTGCAAAGTGGGAAATTATACCATGCCAGGATATAAACAATGAATGATAGGGCTCTGGGGAGTGTTGTTGAACAGAAAGGCCTATAGGTACATATATATATATTTCCCTGAAAGTGTCTACACAGATAGACAAGGTGATGAAGAAGACATACGACATGCTTGCATTCATCTGCTGTGACATTGAGTACAAGAGTTGGGATGTCATGTTACACATATTACAAAAAAATTGAGTATTATATGCAGTTCTAATTGCATGCTATAGGAAGGAGATGACTAAGATGGAAACAGTGCAGAAGCGATTCACAAGGATTGGCCTGGACTGATCTTGAGATTAGATTGGAATGAAGAGAGTTGAGGGTGTTCTTATAGAAGATTATAAAATTACGAGGTGCATAGATATGGTAGATAATCACAGTCTTTTTTCCAAGGTAGGGTTATCTAAAACTTGAAAGTGTAGGTTTAAGGTGAGGGGAGGCAAAATTTAAAGGGGATCTTTTTCACACAGAGGGGTGGTGGATGTATGGAACGGGCTATGAGGAGGTGGAAGAGGTCGGCTTAAAATATATTTGGACAGACACATGGAGAGGAAATGTTAGAGACATATGGGCCAAAAATATAAATTTATGAATCTAAGAATCCAGCTAGATTCTGATAAGCAAGGACTGAAATGTTATGCAGTTTATATGGGAATATGCAGGTAAGGTTCAAGTCAGATCAGTTTTGATCTATTGAATGGGAGAGGTGGGGTCAACTTTGTATCTTTGAATGGTATTTATTTCTCTTCAGTATCTACAGCCTGCTAACAAAATGATGGCAGTACAAGATTTTATGTCAATAATTTCTGAGACCATAATTCTGGGTTCAGAAGTAAAAACAAACATCAAACCTAGGCACCCATATGACAGGATTCATTAGCACTTCTTATGCCACCAACTACTTGGTAATCATGTTAACATGTTTACCTGGTAGTCTGGAGCACACCATATTTGCTAATTTCAGCAGAAATGCAATATTTTTCTGATTCATTTTTCAATGAAGCTCTTTGTTTTATAGTAGTGATTATTGTTCTAAAACACAATTCATGATTTTCATTTTTTTCTTACCAGCTGGACAGTTAATTTTTTTTTCAGTTCTAATAGTAATTTTGGTAGAAGCCTGCTTTGTGATCAATAGCTCAGATCTTGTAAGGACATGCTAACAGTTCCACTAACATCTCATTACATAATGGTTTCTAAATGCATGATTCCAGCTTGTGCACAAAAGAAGTGAAAGTCTCCAGCTTGTTGCCCACTCATCACAACCCTTTTCTCAAGTGTATTCCATCGTTTGGACTCACAGAGGCCAGCAGAAGAGTGCAATGTTCCAGCGATTCCCCAGCCTGTCTGAAGAATCTGTGGCGAGTTGTACACGTTTGAGAAATGTGTCTCATCTATTTAAATTAAGTTTAGTTAAGGGCGGCACGGTAGCACATCACCAGAGACCCAGGTTGGATTCTGACTCTAGGTGCTGTCTGAATGGAGTTTGTACGTTCTCCCCGTGACTTTCGTGGGTTTTCTCCGGGTGCTCTGGCTTCCGCCCACATGCCAAAGACATACAGCTTTGTAGGTTAATTGGCTTGGTAAAATTTGTAAATTGTCCCTACTATGTGTAGGATAATGTTAGTGTGTGGGAATTGCTGGTCGGTGAGGGCTCGATGGGCTGAAGGACCTATTACCATGCAGTATCTCTAAACTAAACTAAACGATATGTTTTTAATTGCTTTGAATGATATTATCTCCTTTTGCATGTTTTAGTTTGTATTTATCTATAACTTTTTTGGATAATTTTATTTTTATCAATTTTAATGTTCCTGGAATATTTCTGAACATTGATGTTTCGAAACATTCTGAGTTTTGATGGTTTTGGCAGTCTGCTAAGTTAAGCGGCCTCACCAGTGAGGATCACAATGACTTTGGTTCATGATGGGGACTCAATAACACCGCTGCAGGACACACGTTGAACATACCATGGAGTTCATAGTAATTTGCCATTCACAGTAGACTGTACATCAATACGTCCAACATGCTCAAATGTCACAAAAACAGATCAAAAACATGACCACGGAATGAAGAAACATTCAAAATATGGTACAAGTATCCTAAAATCCAGTAAAACCATGTTAAAAAGTGAAGAGAGACACTGATTATTGATGTATTAAAAAAAAAACAATGCCATTGAATGATATGTTTTTCACATATAACATTCGTGGAAAGGAATTTTGTCCCGAAGCAATGGAATGGTTGTAATGAAACTCATATGTTAATATAAAAACAGATGCTATGTGAGAAAGACAGAAGGGCAAAGCAGGTGGCCTTAAGTTTACTAAGGTTAAACCTCCAATGCTCATATCAAGGGATTGTAGTGGAATGTAAGCATGGCAGAGATAAATGTTTAAAAAAAACAGTACATGATCATATTGTGCCTCCAGCTTTGTTGAAACTTGTGCAAATAGTGGCTGACAGTTGCTTCTAACACTGTTCATTGGAGTTGCATATCCTTGAAATGACTAACCTACTTTACAATGGTTACTTTAACCTACTCCCTCAGATGCCATGGAAATTACGTTTAAGGAATTGTATATTTATGGCAATGTTTTAATAAAATAAGATTTGGGTTATATTTCTTTTAATGCTATAAAAAATACCCCTTTCCCTACTTGTGTCATTTTTGAGACTGAGAACAGTGAGAGCTGCAACAATATTTAAAAGCAATGCTGGTGCTTCTTATGTTTGAGGAGCAGACAAATATTTTCCTCACGCAAGGAAAATAGCGCGAGGCATTAAATGAAATGAAAATATATTTGTTTAACCGATCGAATAATATAATATATTGGAACTCCACATAGTAGAGAGAATTAGAGAGACGGTTAAAGAATGACAAATCAATCCATTAAAGAAAATAAATTAACAAAAGTTTTTTAATGCTCTCACAGTTATGCTCACTCTCCTGAATCAAAGCAGGCACAATTGCACACTGGGAATATCACTACTCTGGGTTAAATTAGTCACACAATTGTTGTTTAAATATTTTTTAATTAGTGACGGTTAGCAAGAGCTATTACCTGGAGGACAAACTGTCTACATCTTTCTTCTCCCTCTCTTTTATTGTGGATTTTGGTATCATTTAAAAAGAATGACTGATTGATCCAGGCCCTCACCTGAAACCTCGTGTTGCCTGCTGCATATCCTGCAGCAAGTGGATATTGTTAGTCTGTGCTGCCATTTCTATTAAGCTGCCTGAACAGGTGGTGACAGATGAGGGAGCTGACAGGCAGTCCTGTCCATTGAAAATGGAAGATTCAGTTACATGTGATTCCACTGGCTGGTCATGATCTGAATTACTGCAATTATGTCTAAGGTGACCCCTGACTCAGGCAGCAATCTCTTTTACTAACCACGACATTGCTTTAAAAAAGAAAAATAATAAGTTGTTAGTCCTGTCCATAAAACTCACCTGTGTGCTTTCCACATAATAATTTGTGGAAAATGATTTGTCTGTCATTGTGAATGGTTGCTAAGAAGCATACCTAGATTCATTGTACGAGTATTTCTGCCCACCCAGAATACCACAGTATCATTTTTGGTAATATACGGCAAATAATTTCCACACTGTGACCTGCTGTGCTGATTAGCGAAGGTCATTGTGTACCTGTCGCCACGCTGACGCCACCTAAAATTCACATTCACTTCAGGAAGTAGATCGTGTTCTCTCTTTCTCTCCATTTTTCCCTTGTGTGCATTTCAACAGTGAACGACAGCCAGCCCAGTGTGTCTGGAATGTGCAACAGTGAATCAAAGAGGAGCAAGCTGTTTAAAAATTGCAAGCACATAGCAATATTGTAGAACAGGAAGATCCTTTTAAAACCGTTTCCAGATCACACAGCTTGCACAATTATTTCTGGGATGAAAACAATCAACTTTCCGTGTTTAGAATGGTTATTAAAGAATAAAATAGAAGCAGATTCAACATTTATTTTATTTTACTGTGCATGTGTAGTAGATTATGTGTTTAACATTGCAAAATCCATTTAAATATTTGTGTACTTTGCTTGAAAACATGGGCGCAAATGTATTAAATAGAATTTATTTTCTTAATTTCTTAATGTTCCAGTGCTTATTCATAGACACTAAATACCTATCAGCAAGGATCCAACTATGGTTAAAACACTGGACACTTTGTGTTAATGCTAACAAATATCAATTCTGAGTTATCTTTTTAAATAAATAAATAAGAGGGGAAAAAAAGAAGCTTTCAAACAATACACTGACTTCCCAGACTGCTCCATCACAAAGAGAATAAAAGACTTTTGGATTTCCAGGTTTCCTACCTTCTCACTCCCAGGGGAGAATAACATATTCCTTCTATTGCTGGTGATATGTAGTGTTGTCTAGCTAACTACACTATCTACAAGAGCATAATGTGCTCCCTTCAGCTTCAGACAGGAAAAATGGCAGGTACTGCTGTAAAAAAGAAGAAATAGTTCTTGTCGATTCAGTCAATTAGAATGTGGTAAATATCTTAGGATTTGTTAATAAATACAATGAAAGAAACTAATACAGAAATGGGGTGATTACTAAACCAAGTGTTGGAACCAAAATTTGGCTGTAGAAGTGTTACATTGCTCAGGAGACCGGATTAGTTTTCTTACTAAATTCAAATCTTCTGTTAGTTGGGGAGGTTAGAAGGAAGAAATCATCTTAAATCAAAGCACATGGAAAGGCAGATGGAGTTCAGCATAAAGCAGCATGATTTCACTGTATAAACTGATGATGACAAACTGCATTTGACCAACCAGTAACTCTGGTGGTCTGGTGGTCTTTAAAACTTCAATCACAATACATCTGCATGAAGCCATTCCCCAGATCCACGACATCAAAACTGTATCGAAGATGTCTCTTCTAACCCCTCACAAACACTTGGATAAAATGTAAGGAAATATGTAACATTGGACTACTTTACATTTCATGAATGTCTTTTATAGCTAATTCTCTTCTGAAAATTCAATAGATCTGCAATTATTTTTCATTTCCCCCTTGAAGTGAACAGATAGATTTAATTCCATTAAATGTACTACTCATGCTTGTCAAAATATTTAAAAAGCGTAGTTGCCAGTCTACTACGACAGCTAAAATTAAATTATCTGTGCATATTGGAAGTGCAATTGAGTTGCAGAATAAAAATCAACAGGTTAATTGTATCTCCTTTAATTGACTGATTATGTCATAAAATTGAATAAAAGGATAATTTAATTGAATTGTCTGGGAATTTTAGTTAATTAAAACAACAGTCAAATAATTATGTACTCAGGCCTGTCCACCTCAGCAGAACCAGGTTTGTCCTTGACTCTGGTTTGAGTCACATTGCTCAGGAGAACATTGGCATTTATTTTTATCACTAACATCTCTGTTTCCACCCGAGTTGTATTTGTTTAGTTTTACTCTCACAGTAGATTTTTTTATTAAACTTGGAAATAAGCTCTTACATTAAATTGTCAAGTTTTCCTGCTTGCATATGTGGGAAGCATCCTCCATGACTTTGCTCAGCTCCCTTCGCCGCAGTTGTTATCTCCTCTCCTTTAACACATGGCACCCTGCCCAACTCCAGCTGCAATATCTGACAGAGTTGAAACACCAACGCTCTATTCTCACCCACAGAAAAGTTTGTAACTAACTGCCCTTCAATAATGTTTTCTACTGTAGCTGGGTCAGTATTGATCATTAAAAGATTACCAAAACATGTCTAATTGGAAACAAATTTTAATCGAGTCTCACCAAATGACCGCTTAATTGATTTTCATGTCAAAGTGTTTAAGATGTTTATTTTGTCTAGTTTAGATATATAGAGCGGGAACACGCCCTACAGCCCACCGAGTCCGTGGCAACCAGCAATCACTCTGTACACTTGCACTATCCTACACACTAGGGACAATTTACAATCTTTACCGAAGCCAATTAACCTACAAACCTGTGTGTCTTTGGAGTGTGGGAGGAAATTGGAGCCCCCAGGAAAAAAACACGCAGTCACAAGGAAAATGTAAAACTCTGTACAGACAGCACCCCTAGTCAGGATCGAACCCGGGTCTCTGGCGCTGTAATGCAGTAATTCTACCATTGCGCCACTGTGCCGCACCTTATGCCACCATGCCATGATGTGATCTGCTATTTGGTATTAATTTGCTGATGGTGTGAGAAGTTGAAGCCATAGCAGGTGAAGAAGCAATGGCTAATGAATGCGATATCACCAGTTTTGCATCTCTGCTAAGGTGGAAAATTTTCATCCATACAAATTGAAATAAATGTGGATTAAAGAGGTAGGTAATTCACTAGGAAGGATAGCATGAACTGGATAACACTACATCAGTCACCTCCTGTGTGCCCTGCCGATATGCAGCTGACTAATGGATAACCTGGGTCATTCTATGCATTTTTCTACTGCCCTTGATGAATTTCTTCCCCAAGAAGTCCTTTTTAATTGAGTTGTTTGACTTTTCCTAATGGTGGCTTACAATTTACAGAACAGAAGTCTGATTACGACAAGTGCTTCACTACAGCGTTATGCAAATGAGATTAACAAGCTTTGGTTGAATTGAAATGAGGAATTTCACTACTGAAAATTATTTTGAGTTTTTAACAAATTATAGTTCAAATGCATAGGCTTGGCACATCTATTGCTGGTCAGAAACCCCATTCCAATTATTATCATGAGATATAAAATATAAAATAGCCCCATTCAGCCACTTCAGCTGATGAGTGAGAGTTCACAGCACTGCTCCTCTGTCTTCACCACAGCAACTCAGCGAGAGGGAGATAAGGAAGTAAGGTCATTCGAAATATACTCAAGAAGTCAGGAAGGTCAAAGAATAGGTCACCGTTCAGAATGAGTAGTTCCCATTGTAAGGGGCTAAATTGTACACTGTTATTCTTGCAGTAACACAGCCAAAAAGGATTGTTTTGCAGTTCAAATGTATTATTCTTGGCGTTAATGTGCTTCAAAAAAATCTTAGTCTCTTTTTACACTCAGACAATTCGACATAAACTCTCTCTTTAAAGCAATGTCCCTGAAATTTTGCATTTGCCAAAACAAAATTAGTATGGTTAAACATGCCAGTTGCTACAATTTGACTAAATGCAGTTTGATCAAGCTTGATTATGATGCTCTCCAGAGTAGTATAAATGTCAACACTATCCAAGATTACATTTGCAATAATAGCCATTTGGAGGAAGTTTGCAAGAGCAATCAGTGGTGGTGTCATCATGCCTCAGCAACAAATGTAAACACTGAGGAGGATAGGAGGAAGAGAAGAGAAAATTGGTGAGAAGTAACACAGGGAAAGATTAACTAGTGGTATTAATATTCTCTTCTCTTATCTTTTTCATGTTACCTGCTAACTCCCCTTCCCAGGCAAAAAACAAAGTGCGGGAGGAACTCAGTGGGTCAGGAAGCATCTATGGAGGGTAATGAACAGATAATGTTTCGGGTTTGGGAGAGAAAGCTGGAAAAGAGAGGTGGTGGTGAGGCAAAGCCCAGCCAGTGATAGGTGGAATAGGAGACAAAAGAGTGTCAGCTTAGGAAAGATGAGGAGGAGTGAAATGTAAAGCAAGAGGAAGGGATATGGGTGTAAGGGGATGGAGCGGGGGTTGGGTGGGGAGGGTAAAGACGGGGGAACAAAAGGGAAATATGAGACGCAAGGATGGGAGATAAGCATATGGAGGAGGGGAAGGAGCAGGATAACTAGGTTGGTGGGAAATGGTAGGAGATATGTGTGCACACTGGGGGTTAGAGAATGAGAGGAAACAACATGAAAAGGCCAACATTTTTAACACACATATCATGAATTGTTTAGAATTTATGTGCAAATATTTAGGCACAACATTTTTTTTTAAAACCTAGATTGTACTTGGTTGTATTTTGTAACGTTTAGCCATCCCTATGATTTTCATCTGTCTGTTTTGACACTTAGACCATATTCTCTTTAATATTTTTTTTCGTGAACAATAAATGATTTGAAAATAAAACTTTGGACTCAAACTTTATCCATTTAATTATGATTCAGGAGAGTGCATCAAATGGGTTTTTTACTGTCAGTTGCAAGATTTTTTTAAGCAAAATTTAGAAATTTAGTAAAAATTACATATCCAATAAGTCAAAATATAAAGACAAGCTCCCAAATGACAAGGAATTGTGATCTGAATTGCCCATGCCAATTAGATAAGTTATTTTTAAAATTAGTTTTAATTTTAATTAATTTAAATTTTAGTTAATCTTAAAGAAAATAAATCATTGCTGTCAAAGCCAGCATTTATTGCCTATTTTCCAGTGATCATTGAGAATAGACTGGTGAGACCATTTCTTGAACATCCAAAGTCTGTGATGTGAAGGTGTTGCTACAGAATTGTTAAATGTTGTGGCAGGACATTTATAACAGGGAAAAACTCATAACTATTATGTTCAGAGGAATTTTATTGTTTGGGTTCTTAAAGCACAGAAAGTTATAATGCTGGTGAAAGGAGCATTTGAGAAGCTAAAAGTGATTTTAGGCTCTTTTGGAAAGAGTTGGAGCACAAACAGAACTTTTACTGCAGGTTCACGATGGTTTGGTGAGAATGCACCTGGAATATTACATGTCAAACACAATGTGCTGCAGGAACTCAGAGGGGCAGGTAGCATCTGTGGAGGGAATGAACAGGTAACTTTTTGAGTCAGGGTCCTTCTTCGGACTTGACACATGGCTGTAGCAGCGAGTCTACAAGTAATATGTAGGTTCCATAAGGAACTGCAGAATCTTGAGCAGAAAACACAAAGTACTGAAGTACTCAGGCAACCTCTCTGGAGGACATAGATAGGTGACGTTTCCGGTCAGAACTCTTCTTCAGACTGATCGTAGTAGAGGGGACAAAGCAGGAAGAGACCTGTCGACAGGACAAAGCGAGGCCAATGATAGGTGGATACAGTCAAGAGGTCGATTGGCAGATTAGTAGACAAAGGGCAGATATGAAATGGAGACAAAAGACTATGTGATAAGGTGTGAAATGTGACACTAGAGGATGAGATGTTGGTGGAAGGGGACGGGGGAAGGGTAGAGAGGGACAGAATATTGGGAGAAATGGGTGTGCATCCAAGTGGGGCACAGGGAAAAGAGGGGGGAGAAAAAAGTCCATGGGTTGGGGGGGGGGGGAGGTTTGGGGGAGTGGAATGTTAGTTAGCTTCTTAAAATTGGAGAATTCTTTGTGAAACAGTGGGCTGTAAGCTCCCCCCATTTTACCCTTCTTGTCTCCTGATCATCTCTGGCCTTTGTATGCCCGTCTGCCAATCAACCCCACCCCTACCCCCCAGCCGTATCCACCTTTCATTTGCGAGGCTTTGTGCCTCCCCCACATTTCTCCCAGACTTCTGGCCCCCATTAGAATCAGTCTGAAGAAGGGCCCTTACCCAAATCGCAGACCATTCATTTGCTTCAGAGATACTGCCTGACCCCACTGAGCTACTTCAGCATTCTGTGATTTTTACATAATATTTTGTTCATTTAGAGATATAGCATGGAAATATCCATCAAATTCATACCCATCATCACTTACCTGTTCACATAGGTTCCGATTTCTCACTTTCTTACCCAATTCCTTCCTCACCAGCACTTCCTTTTACGATGTGGGAAACAAGCCAGGCCACTCAAAAGAAACCAATGAAGTCACAGGGAGATGATGCAAGCTTCATACAGTCAGCACTTGAGGTCAGGATTGAACTCAGGTTTCTCGCTGTGACGCAGCAGCTCTACCAGTTGAGCCACTGTGCTGTCCATTGATCTGTCTATTGTCCCTGAAGTGTGCAATATTGGTGCTTTGTGGGGTGAAAGGGTTATCGCACAGGAATAGATTGAAGATTATCCATACTTAATGGCGCTCTGAAGAACAAGAGTAGATTTCACTCAGAGATTCAAGATTCTAAGAGGATCAACAGGTCTCATACCAGTTGGCTGTTTCCTCATTCTGTCAGGATTTGAACTCGTGGGCACAGCCTCGTGATTAGTTGCTAACCATTTAGGACTGAACTGAAGAATAATACCTACAAAAAGGCATTTGTAATTTTTTGGAATTCACAGCCATGGAGATCCTCAAATCTTTGATTTATTTTTACATGCATTGAAAGGCTACAAGGATTGGAGTGGATTTGGGTTAATGGGTGCCTACTCCAGCTCCTATTTCTTATGTTCCTAAATTTTAGTTAGTGATGGTCAGGATATTGACTGACAGACCATGAAAGACGTGATTACTTCCAAAACAGGAAGGATTTGGAGTTGTTTGGGACACTTGGTAGTGTTCCCATGGACCTGTTGCATTGTCCATCTAGAAGGTGGACTTCACCCATTTATGTGCTGTAACTAAAACATTTGATGAGTCCATGTATTATATTCCACAGATAGTACATATTGCAACCACAATATGATGCAAAAGCAGGGTGAGTGTTTCAGAATTAATGGAGATTTGCATTAAAAGTTACAGTTGAATCTCCATCTTTCACCCTCACAGCGAGACATTAAATTCACCCCAAAGACATAGAAACATAGAAAATAGGTGCAGGAGTAGGCCATTCGGCCCTTCGAGCCTGCACCGCCATTCAATATGATCATGGCTGATCATCCAACTCAGTATCCCGTACCTGCCTTCTCTCCATACCCCCTGATCCCTTTAGCCACAAGGGCCACATCTAACTCCCTCTTAAATATAGCCAATGAACTGGCCTCAACTACCTTCTGTTGCAGAGAATTCCACAGATTCACCACTCTCTGTGTGAAAAAAAACTTTCTCATCTCGGTCCTAAAAGTCCTCCCCCTTATCCTTAAACTGTGACCCCTTGTTCTGGACTTCCCCAACATCGGGAACAATCTTCCTGCATCTAGCCTGTCCAACCCCTTAAGAATTTTGTAAGTTTCTATAAGATCTCCCCTCAATCTTCTAAATTCCAGCGAGTACAAGCCGAGTCTATCCAATCTTTCTTCATATGAAAGTCCTGCCATCCCAGGAATCAATCTGGTGAACCTTCTCTGTACTCCCTCTATGGCAAGAATGTCTTTCCTCAGATTAGGTTTGTAAGTTAATTGGTTTGTAAAATTGTAAATTGTTCCTAGTGTGTGTAGAATAGTGTTATGTGCAGGGATCGCTGTTCGACGTGGACTTGGAGAGCCCAAAGGACCTGTTTCCATGCTGTATCTCTAAACTAAACTAAACTAAACTAAACTAAACTAAACTAAACTAAACTAAACTAAACTAAACTAAACTAAAGATTCATTGAGCACAATAACATCTCTAATCTCTCGCTTTGCTTTACGGTCAATTACATGATATCTATCTTTACTGATTACTGATGAGTTTTTTGATTATTGATCTCTATCTAGTGGAGGAAGGAACAGCAGATGCTGGTTTATACCGAAGATTGACACAAAATGCTGTAGTCACTCAGCGGGTCAGGCAGCATCTCTGGAGAAAAAGGATGGGTGATGTTTCATGTCAAAACCCCTCTTCAGACACAAACCTCAGACACTATCTCTTTCAAGTGGAAACACGGTTTCCTCTATCTGATCAATCAAATCATTTTGCGATGTTGAACACCTCTGTTAATATTCCTCTTCACAATCCCTGCTTTAAGGAGAACAGTTTCAGCTTCTCTGGTCATATAATTAAATCTCTCATACCTGGTGCCATTTTAGTATATCTTCTCAGCATCTGCTCTGAGGCACAATTATCCTTCCTAAAGTGTTGGATACATTATTCTAGCAGAAGCATTAACAGCTTTACGCTGGTTTACCTTGATATTAAATCGGACAGGTTCTAAGATTGTTGGACCATGCCTTCCACCATATTTTACACTGTTTATGTCTAACCTATTCAAAATATTGGAACAGAAAAAAAAATCAATAGGGAATGAATTAATGAATATTTTGTGCTGTGCATTTAGCAACTGCAAATGTTCTCTGCCACTGCCTAAGCTTAATTGATCATAAGTATTTTGCCTTCAGGATGTGAGTGAGAATATTTGAGGTAACTGATTGCACTGTGATTCTCACTGCATGCATGAGTATCTGTAACCAGTCTTCAACCAATCTCATTGCATTATTCCAGCTTCTTATTGTTCCCTGTTGTGCTAACACAAATTCTTGCCATGTGTTTGATGGAATTTCTGGATCAACATAAACATAATAATATGGGATGTGTGACTTACTTTGTCTCTCTGAATAGTTGTTTACAAGTAGGGCCGCAACTTTGTTGTAGACAATTTAAATTTATTCATGCTCGATCTTATTTATTTGGCACTTGCTCAATATTGAGTACCTTCCTCCTGATAGCTCGCTGTACATTGCTGCCTCTAAGACCCCAAGCTGATCTCCTCAGGGAGTGCCTCACTCACCAGTTTCACCCCTGCGCACCACTATCTTGCTGTTCGCATGAAGCCTTTATATTGCTTGGAATGATCTGTTGATCTTCATCTAGAGAAAATTTTTGTACAAACTTTGCATTCTCCTTCCATTTCTCACAGAAAGTGCACATTTTAAGACTGTCTTGCTATAAAAAGGGACATCATGCTGGAGTAACTCAGCAGGTCAGGCTGCATTAGAACATGGAGAACATAGACAGGTGACGTTGGGTTGGGACTCATCTTCATACTTCAGACTAGCTTGCTACACGCTATTTATAGCGGTGAAATGGGCATTAAACCAGATTAACAACATTCTTGTAGATGGTTTTCATCTGGCTACTCAATTGTTTGTTATTCTTGTTTGAAAAAACAATACTCTGCACCACAGGCATAAGTGAACTGGACAAAGATTTGAAGTCCATTCTTCACATTGCTTGTCAATGGTAATTTTAGCCAATCCATGCCAACGATTCGTTTGTACCTTTGCTACCACACAGAATGCCACCAAAGAATAGAAACATAGAAACATAGAAAATAGGTGCAGGAGTAGGCCATTCGGCCCTTCGAGCCTGCACCGCCATTCAATATGATCATGGCTGATCATCCAGCTCAGTAACCTGTACCTGCCTTCTCTCCATACCCCCTGATCCCTTTAGCCACAAGGGCCACATCTAACTCCCTCTTAAATATAGCCAATGAACTGGCCTCAACTACCTTCTGTGGCAGAGAATTCCACAGACTCACCACTCTCTGTGTGAAGAAATGTTTTCTCATCTCGGTCCTAAAAGACTTCCCCCTTATCCTTAAGCTGTGACCCCTAGTTCTGGACTTCCCCAACATCGGGAACAATCTTCCCGCATCTAGCCTCTCCAACCCCTTAAGAATTTTATATGTTTCTATAAGATCCCCTCTCAGTCTTCTAAATTCCAGCGAGTACAAGCCTAGTCTATCCAGTCTTTCTTCATATGAAAGTCCTGCCATGCAAGTGTGTAGACAAGTAAAGTCAGTCCAGGAAGAAAAGGTGACCCTGATTTAGTTTCACTGGCAGCAGGATATATTTGTCCTAATTTTAATGACCTAGTGTGTTGTTTCCGACATTTGTAGTCTGATCCCTGTATTCTTTCAATCTGAAGATGTTTCCATGGAAACTGGTTGGATAACAATTCTGGAAGACATTTTGTGTCCATTTTTTTCCAGAAGCTATTTAACTTAAATATCCCAATCATTAAACATTGCTGCTTTAGTATGTGTGTGAGGTATTAATTTGTTTCTCATTCATAAATCATTAAATTGGGGTAATTTGGGGTAAAGGGAATATAGATGAAGAAATGTACCTCAGTTTTGACAAGGTTTTCTCTGAGACTTCCATGTGTTTGACCTGAAGATAGTAAATATCTCAGTAAGGTGCATTCAACAAGGAAGAAATGCCTGAGTGTTTCACTGAAAAATAAGATAGTGCAAAATCTGCAGCACATTCGGCAATTGTTTGCAGTAAACGTGTGTTCTCTCCTTCCTCATTAATTGATTACAGCTGTAATTTAATATTTCTTATGGTTCATTAATTATTGAAACATGCGGCACCAGATTTTGATTAACCTTTCAATTTCCATGCCTCTTCAACAAATATCTAGTTGGATAACAAAAAAGATCCTTTATGCTGCTGCTCTATTTCAGAATGATAAATTTACCCCTTCAAACAAAACCTTAAAAAGAAACTCTCTTTAAGATGTGTTAATATCTACAAATCTTCTTTGAAGCTAAAAAGAAAGGAAGATGCTGAAATAGGCAAATGGAAAACAAGGCTCGGCATGTCAGGAATGACAAAAACCTTATTTTTAGTTGCAACTTGTACCAGGATGTACATTAGCTACTAGAGGGAAAAGAAATTAAGTGCATTTCTGAAATTACATTAACATTTCTGATCTAAATATTTCATTGCAGGATTCTTCCAACTCAATCTCTACATCTGTGGAATGAATATAAAGCGATGACTCCCATTGCAGGTGCTGCAATAACCCTGGGGGCTATTGCAGTTTGTCACAAGAAGCTCATGTGATATCAGCTGCAAGATGAAATTCTTTCAGGTTCACTCATCAAGCAACCTGCATGTGTCAGGTGGTAGGTCAACTTCCCTCTTAACCCTTTCATAGACCTTACAGATTTTCACCAGATTCTTCAGGGAGGATTGTCATTTATGAGCCTACAATCCGAGGAGGACATACATTCTATAAAGTGTATGTACAGTGGATACATGGAAAGCCCTGCAGGTCGCAAGGCTAAGTAAGCTTTGTCAGTTACACTGCCTAAATGATGCAGACACCAACAAAGGAGCCTCTGGTGAATCGGAACTGCGAAGCAACATGTTTTCATTCCCAATGACTGTTTTGAGGCAAAATAAGCTGCCTTTCAGATACTGAAGAATTCTATCAAAATGGACCTGCAAATTACATCTTTTGGAAGGTTTGTGGCCTCAGGAGTTTGTCAGATTTACAACTGACCAGTACAGCAACTACCCTCTAATTACAATGTGTTTAAGAGGATGATTGTATAATGGCATTTTTACTTCATGTCCAATATGTAGCAGATCCATCCTCCTCTCTGCAACACCAGAGGGATTGCTCTTTGCATAATTCAGGGAAAATTGGTAGTATTTTGTTCAACAGAGTGACCCCACTCCCTCTACCCACCTGTCTGTCTTTTCGATAGGTCGTATACCCCTGAATATTTAGCTTCCAGCCCTGGTCCTCTTGCAGCCATGTCTCTGTAATTCCCACAATATCATACTTGCCAATATCTAACTGAGCCTCAAGCTCATCCACTTTAATTTTTATACTTTGCGCATTTAAATACAACAGTTTAACTTCGGTATTCACCTCCCCTCTCACTATTGGCCCTGACTTTACTCTCTTATCCCTCCTCGAACTTTCCTTCCCATTAATTTGAGAATCTTTTGCAACTTTTCCTGTAATCACTTCCCCTTTAACTCCATCTTTATATTCCCAATTTGTCAACCTCTCCCCCCCACTATTTAGTTTAAACCCACATGTGTAGCATTAGCAAACCTGCCTGCCAGAACGTTGGTCTCCCTCCAGTTAAGGTGTAACCCATCCCTTTTGTACAGGTCACCCCTACCCAGAAGAGATCCCAATGGTCTATAAATCTAAATCCCTGCTCCCTGCACCAGCCCCTCAGCCATACATTCAGATCCCCTATCTCCCTGTTCCTGCCCTCACCAGCACGAGGTACAGGAGGCAATCCAGAGATAACCACCCTCGACGTCCTACTTCTCAGTCTTCTTCCTAACTCTTTTCACTTGCGATGCAGAACCTCCTTCCTCGTCTTCATGATGTCGTTTGTGCCCACGTGCACAACTACGTCTGGCTGTTCACCTTTCCTCTCGAGGATGTTCTGAAGTCGGTCCATGACATCTTGAACCCTGGCACCAGGGAAGCAACAAACCATCCTCGAGTCTTGCCTGCCACCACAGAATCTCCTGTCCGCACCTCGGACAATGGAGTCACCCACCACTATGGCTCTGCCCGACATCGGTCTCACCGGTCGAGTCTCATCGTTGGTATTGGAGCCACCGACCTGTCCGCCATTCGGACTGGATGCATCTTCTGCCCCGACAGCTCCCAAGAGGGTGTACCTGTTTTCATTCGGCACAGCCACCGGGGTCTCCTGCACTCCACTTATTCTGCCCTTTCTCTCGCTCACCCACCTTTGCTCTTCCTGTATCCTTGGCGTGACAACCTCACTGCAGGTCCTGTCCAGGAAACTCGTCTTCCCGGATGGCTCTGAGGTCAAACAACTGCTTCTTCAGTTCCCCAACACGTTCACTCAGGAGCTGCACCTGGACACAATTCCTGCAGGTGTAGTTCCCAGAAGCTCCAGCGGTGTCCCTGCCTTCCTACATCCTGCAGGAAACACACTGCACCAACATGCCTGCCATTTCTGTGAGTCACCTTCTTTTGTAATGAACTTTCCAGCCACTTAACTCTTTAATCCGTTTTTAAACAGCCTGCTTCTCTGAGCTCCACGCAAGTAGTCGTATTATCGTATTTATCATAAGTCATAAGTTCTAGGAGCAAATTTAGGCTATTCGGCCCATCAAGTCTACTCTGCCATTCAATCAAGGCTGATCTATCTTTCCCTCTTTTTCCCCCATTCTCCTGCTTTCTCCCCATAAATACTGACATCCTTACTAATCAAGAATCTGTCAATCCACGCCTTAAAAATATCCATTGACTTGGCTTTCACAGCTGTCTGTGGCAATGAATTCCACAGATTCACCACCCTCTGACTAAAACAAATTCCTCTTTATTTCTTTTCTAAAGGTACATCATTTTATTCTGAGGCTATGGCCTCTGGTCCTAGACGTTCCCACTAGTGAAAACATCCACTCTATATTCACTCTATCGAGGCCTTTCACTATTCGGTATGTCATGACCCTTGTGACATTCTGCACTTTCTCCCTTCATTACAGTAACAGAATCATTTGGTTAAGTTCTTTCCTCGGTCCATCATGAAGTGGATTAACTGAATTGGCCAAAGCATGGCAGCTGGCAAGAGCATTATCATTGGGATGGTTGTGCAGTCGGCTGGCACTCCAATCTCCACTCAGCACAATATTTCATACAGCACGGTTACCTGATTTCCAGCATTTGCAATTTTACTGGAAAACACAAACTACTAGAGGAACCCAATGGGTTAGGCAGCATCTGGGGAGAGAAAGGACAGGCAATATTTTGTGTAGTGACCCTTCTTCAGACTTGAACTTCTCCAGCACTGTGTTTTGTTCAAGATTCCCCCATCTGCAGTTTCGTATATCTCAACTTGCTTTTTTTTTTGTTGCTTTTCAACAAGTTGCTACGTGTATTCTGACTTCCATTCTTGCTTGGTCCAAACCTTTCATATAAGCTTTCCAGTTATATCCCTCTAAACATTTACCAAGTGCTAAAACTTGTACTTTGACACTGTAACTTCAGTAACATAATTGTAGAGGTATTTCACCAGTTATTATGTATTCCATGTATAGTTTGGCCCAATATTCCATTTTCCCACAGCACAGTTTCAACAATTTAGTGTATTTTTCTTTGATGGCCTCTTTTATTTTCAGAAATATATTTTTTTAATTGGAATCGGGTCAATGAACTTCTGAAATGAAAAGAATAGATTTTTTGTTTAGTTGGGACCATTTATCAAACTCAGTCACTTTCATAAAATGACCCAGGTAAAACAGAAACCCTTGCCTCCCTTTCAAATTCAAAGTAAAATAACCAGTTGTTTTTTATTTTGGCTGTCCAGTAAGCATACATATTTCTTTGATTCATTTACTTTATTTTCATACCAATGTGAGGAGATAGATAATGGCTTGGTAACTAATTAATAACACAGTAAGGCTAAAATTTAACCCGATTCACAATGGCCAATGGGTGTAAGAATATTGTCTGTTTCTTCCTCCTGGTGTTTAGTTACATTGACTGATGAAACCAATGATGAAAATGGGATATCCCGGCAGCTGATATACGCGTGCGTGTTTAGCCCAAGCGATCAAAGAAACATTTCAAAACCAGTATATTTGCTGTGAATCTAGTTTACTATTTTACGATAGATTTCATCTGCATGTCAAAATTATTCAAACAGTTGTCAATTTTTATTCTATGGCTGCTTTCATGATATATATCTTTCTTTTTCTCCATAACTCAACATTGAAGCAGACAATGAATATTTCCAACACTAGTATAGGTTTGGGCAATCATTAGTTCAGATTGTGAACACACTCAAACAATTACAGTGAGTAGTGTGGATTTTCTTTCCTGGTGTTATCCATTGTACTATATTGTGGGGAAAACAAATCCCTATATAATTAATAACTGGATTAAAGGATACAACCTTTTTTAATAGTAATCTGTCAATGAAGTGAAAAACGTTAACCTTGTCATAATGACAGAGAGAAATTCTCCTTCATAGTTCATACTTGGTCAACCATGCTTATGATTCCCCATAAATCCAAAAGGAATGGCCAAGATACAATGTCATACATTATTTATTTAGTAACAGAGTTCTTCTTACACAGAATCAATCAAGGTGTATAGCGTAGAAATATACAGTGATCCTATGTTAATGTAGCATAATATATTTAAATTTAGACAAACTCTTTCATAACAGAAAAGTTATTTATTTCCGTTTAATCCAGAATTGATCATTTATTTTTTATCAATGCTCACAATACCCCAACAAAAGTTTTACTTGAATGATAAACTCGAGTATGCTGTAACTGACAGCAAGACAGAATGATAGGATGTTGATGTATTGCTATGTGGTTGTGGATAGCATGACAAATGGTCAAATGGTTTTTCGACTGTGATGAAACTGAAGTATTGTTTCCCACTGGAGAACAACAGCTGCAGGTATTAGTTGACTACCAATATGGACTCGAGTATCCTCTCTTTGAGTGACACGAGTACAAACTGCTATAACTTTATGAATGATATAAGTGCATATATTTTTTTGTGAATCTCGCAATGATTGAGCTGGAAGTCTGTGCAGTGCTCTTAAATGCTACAGGTAACCAAATAGACAGATTGTAATATCAATCCCCCTGATGGTTAATTAAGCTTTGATATCAGTGCTACTAAACTGAATCTCAGCATTGCAAGCAATGCCATGTATTTAGCTCCCTCAGAAGATCCAGTGTTTAGCTCAGAAAGGTGCCTCATGCCAAGCTGTGCTTTTTAAGGAGATCATCAATTACTAAATGTTGAGCTTGTGACTGATTTATAGGACTGTTTTAGAAGAACTGCTGCTTGATCTTTGAGATCTTTGAGGGGTGGGATGGTGGCACAGCGGTAGAGTTGCTGCCTTACAGTGCCAGAGACCCGGGCTTGATACTGACTATGGGTGCTTTCTGTTTGGAGTTTATCCGTTCTCCCCATGACCTGCATGGGTTTTGCCCGGGAGTTCCTCCCACATTCCAAAGATGTACAGGTTTGTAGGTTAATTGACTTGGTAAAATTGTAAATTGTCCCTAGTGTGTGCAGAATAGTGTTAATGTGCACGGATCGTTAGTCGGCGTGGACTCGGTGGGCTGAGGAGCCTGTTTCTGTGCTGTATCTTTAAACTGAGCTAAACTAAAATAACTGCTGTTTGATTTTTGAAGAGCTCATCAGTTTCTACAGAGCATGCTGTGGTAAAAAGTTAGGATGACATCCTATCTTTAAAATAGTTAAACCTTGCTCATCCTAAAGTGAGATCTTTACTGAGGAAATATCTCAGTCTTCAGCATGATGGGCAGTATGAGTAGAGGCTTCCTGAGCAGCAGGAGGATAATAGAGAAAAAGGGAACAGATTTTTAACAGCAGTTCCCCAATGTGTATCTTTATAAGAAGCAGTGCTTGAGGAGACCCACTTCACTAATGTGTTGTGGCCATAAATATAACTCGATACAGTTGCAGCTGTAGCTGCAGAATTAGACATTAAGTGCCTGGCCAACTGCACTGAATGTCATGGTGATCGTGAATCTCTGTACCTTTGAATCTTCTTAGGCTGGTGCAGCAACATCCGCCATGTATTGACAGCAAGCCACTCCATTAGGCCCGTGACACCATTACATTAGGATGGCACAGTGGTGCAGTGGTAGAGTTGCTGCCTTACAGCGCTCGAGATCCATGTTTGATCCTGACTACGGGTGCTATCTGTCCAAACTTTGTATGTTCTCCCTGTGACCGTGGATTTTCTCCGGGAGCTCTAGTTTCCTCCCACAAACCAAAGACGCACAGGTTTGTACGTTTAGTGGCTTTGGTAAAATTGTAATTGGGTGTGTAGTATAGTGCTAGTGTACGGGGTAAATTTGTTTACGGGGTGATCGCTGGTCGGCGCAAACTCAGTGGACCAAAGAGCCTGTTTCCACACTGTATCTCTAAACTAAACTAAACTAAACTAAACTAAACTAAACTAAACTAAACTAAACTAAACTAAACTAAACTAAACTAAACTAAACTAAACTAAACTAAACTAAACTAAACTAAACTAGCACCTGTTTCATTCTGGAATCAGAATTTATTTACTTCAGCCTGAATACCAAGTAGCAGGGAACCTCCAAGGGAGCAGGACACCATTGAGTTCACTCGCACTGTTGCACAGTAGGAAAGCCCTGATATGTTGCGCAACAAGAACTAATGTATCTCCCTGAATGTGCAACTGATAACCTATGCCAAAACCCTGGGATGAATTTCAGTATGTACCGCCTCAGCTTCTTTGTGCACTCCTATATTCCACATGGTTTCACCTGTCCTGCTGCTCT
Source organism: Rhinoraja longicauda (assembly GCF_053455715.1). Taxonomy (NCBI): domain Eukaryota; kingdom Metazoa; phylum Chordata; class Chondrichthyes; order Rajiformes; family Arhynchobatidae; genus Rhinoraja; species Rhinoraja longicauda. The sequence continues at coordinate 63,730,350 of NC_135954.1, read as the reverse complement.
CTCACAGTGATTCCACAAGTGACCATACAGAGTTAGTCCTCTCATGGCTACTGACATAGAGTGTGGAGAGCTCTGACGTTCTATCAGAATGACGTTGAGCAGCTCTGGGCTTTAGAAGATATGATCTTGATCTAAGTGGGAGCTGACTGGCCAGCCAGAGCACGTGGCCAGCAGCAATCATGAGATCACAAGTGCTATTTGTCCTTGAGGAAGAAAATAAATGTAATTTTTCACAAAACTATCATCTCCTTCTAAAGTGATTCCTGCAAGGAGTGCATGCCATATTGAAATACCCTTTGAACCCTGTTCCCAAAACAAAGGCAGCAAACCAAGCACCCACTGCTAAACTCAGATAAATACTGAGTATCTTTTTCCTGTTACAGTCGAGTGGCACATCAGCCATTCTATGTTGTGTGATTAGCACCAAGCTCTGTGCTCAAAATCTGTGTGCATAGCTCCTTGTGATCTCAAACCCATTTACTGCAAGCTTCCCAAAGCATTTTGTGACATATGCCCATTAGGCTTCTCCTGCTCATTGCCCCAGTAATGAGCGCAAACAATGAGATGCCTTCTTCATTGATCTCATGAGGTCAGTTGTCAAAAGTTAATCACAAAATTCCCATTCCAGTATTTTTATTCTAATGTTGTCCAATTTAGCCCCCTATGGGTGACCAAATTGTCTTTGCATTAAGAAGTTCAGGTTTAAATTTCAAGTAGTAGGAAACCACCAAGGTTTTTTTCAGTGGATCGGGGAACCACTGATCAGTAAATATCAGCTCAAACTACCAGAATTGAAGTTGTCACCTTCTGCCAATTCTGGTATTCCTGTGTGAAATACCACAAGAAAATTATAATCTCCTTCACAGTCATTCAGGCCCACAACAAAACACTGCTTCCAACTCCTCACAGGTGGCACTAAACCAGAAAGCGTATTCAGTGATGTGTTCAGAGCGGTTGTATTGGAAGTGACAAATTTCACACTGCTGCAGTCATTGATGTTCTTAATATTTGAACAGGTTTTGAGGCAGATTTATGGAGCAAAAGAAGTTTCACTCTGCTCCTGTCTGTATCTGATATGTGCACGAGAGTATTACATTATAGACCAACCAGCACCTAAGAGCAGCTTCAGTGAATACTGTAGATCCCTTTCCTTGATGCTGACAATCAATGCCAAAATTGCACAAAATATTCTGTTCGAGTGCACTGACATTTTTGCAAACATTTCAAAGCCCTGCCCTCCCAGCAAATTTGCAACACATTCACACGCAGTGTTTCTGTGCTATTTTGTTCAAAGCAAAACGACAAGAGTAATGACACAGTTCTGGAAGACCAAAATAGAAAGAGTAACTTTTCCATTTTTTGACTTAGTTATTAGATTGGTTATGAAATATTTCAAGTTTAGTGGTACAATCTTGTGGCAACTTTGCTTTCTGAGAAAAGTTCTGTTGTATAATAATGACAGATCAGGAACTATGTATTAAGAGCAAACCCGTTCTTCATGGAAGCACTCTATTGCATTTAATGGAACGATTGAAATAGTGTTTGCAAAGCATTAAAGTACTTGATTTGTATACATCTTTGACCTATTTATAAGATGCAGATTCTGTTTTATTGAAAAATAAATGTTTTATTACAACTGTGGTCTTCCCACATATCATTAAAAAAGAATCCAACATGATTATCATAATAATATCTATCTTCCAATAACTAGTTTGAACTTTATCGAACTCTAAGATAAATTAAAATGTGGCACAGATCTTATTTTCATTGCCTTCAATATCCAGTCTCTGAAGACCTATTTATCTAAGTGTGGTGTTTACTGCAAGGACTATGATAAAATTCATTACTGCTCAAGAATAGAATAACATTACTGAGGCAGACTTAAACGACAATAAGGATTTATTGAGGGAATGACTTCACCTACTGTGATATGGAAAACATATTTTGTTTTGAATACTAATGACCAATAGGTGTACATTTATCATACAGCTATTGTCTTAATTAAATTGAATTGATTTGATTGCTTATAAATCAAGTTACAGAAAGCCATTGCTGCCATAAAAAATAGATCGTGCCTACATATGTAATGCCATATGAGCCTGTTCCTTTCGGGGAAATGAGTTTTTACACCACAGTAATAAATAACAATAGACTAGGCGTAGAACACAAAGTCAAGCATATTAATGATAAAGCCAAAACTGTTTACATTGAAATACTAAGGTTATGTAGACTTCAAAATCTTCAAGGTCTTAATGTACTAAATTTTTGAAACGTATTGTTGAATGTTACTTATTCACAAAATGCTGGAGTAACTCAGCAGGTAAGGCAGCATCTTAGGAGAGAAGGAATGGGTGACGTTTCGGGTCGAGACCCTTCTTCAGACTGACTCCTCTTTTGACCCTTGAATATTCCTCTCACTCGCCGGGAAAACTGAGAACTACAATTTTGGGTTCTGATGCAAAGGTGATCAACATTAAATATTAACTCTGTACCTTTCCCCATGGATGCTGCCTTGCCTGTTGAATATGTCCAGCATTTTCTACTTTTGTTTTGGATTGTCAGTGTCCACAATATTTTAGCAGCTGGCAGGATGTACATCTATTGGCAGGATGGAACATTTCTTTATGTGACATGTGAACCTTTGGTCCTGAAATGCTCCAATTGATTCAAATAGATTAAGCAGAAAAACACTAACACCACCCACTGCCCACTTGTATGGAAGTCAAGCCCCTTAGTTCTTGGAATCTCTACCAACCATGTTGATCACAATACTTCTACTGAGCTTTAGGATCAAGATGGAGCAGTAAGATTTGGGCATCAACATATGCAAATCATTAGGCAAAGTTACAAAAATTAACCATAATTGCTGGTGAAATATGACCTTTTTTCTCAAAATGTTTGGGCTACAGTGGCGCAGCGGTAGAATTGCTTCCTTACAGCACCAAGACCCGGGTTGGATCTGACTGTGGGTGCTGTCTGTGCGGAAATTGTATGTTCTCCCTGTGATCACGTGGGGTTTCCCCGGGTGCTTCAGTTTCTTCCCACATTCCAAAGACATGCAGGTTTGTAGGTTTTGTTTACTTCTGTAAATTGTTCCTAGTGTATAGGATAGAACTAGTGTATGGATGGTTGCTGGTCGGTGTGGACTCAATGGGCCAAAGGGCTTGTTTCCACGCTAAACTAGAAAAAAACTGAACAGAGTCTTGGTCAGATTAAATTTTGGTCACTACATTTAGTTTTGAACTTCGCACCACAGAAGTGATATATGTTGGACTTAACACAAAAGGTTGTGATATGGATGGGTTAAAAGTACATGACATATTTGCCAGAATGATAGTAAATCCAATTTGCATATACAGCTTGCATTTCTTAAATTTAGAAAGAGGAAAAGCTTGAATTAATGCCGAGTTGATGGAGCAAATAGAGTAAAATAATGCTATTCTGGTAATTGAATCTTGAAAATGCGTGTATAAAACTAAAACTAAGATGTCAGGGATGTGGAACTGGAATAATAGGCCAATTAGCACGTTGACCCCGATCTTCCATTCAGTAAGATCTTGGCAGATATGTGTCCTAGCTCTGTGTACTTATCTTATTTTTGAAAACATTCGGATAACAACTGTCTATTGATTTGAAAGTTTAAATTAACAGTTCAGGAGGTCTACTTCATGACTGAGTGTTTCAAGGAATTCATAGGAATTATAATTATGGTACAACCGGCAGAAATTGTATGCAAAATAGAAGTCACATCATATGTTATAGACAACAATCACAAATTGCCATTCATGAAAAACAAAGTTCCTAATGTGACCCCATTTGTTTGTAGAAGGTCTCCTAACTTAATTCCTGAAAGTCTGAAGAAGAGTCCCGACCCAAAATGTTGTCTGTCCACAGATGCTGCCTGACCCATTGAGTTCCTCCAGCACTATTATTTGCTCCTAAGTCCTGAATGGCCAGACTGACTGCTCCACTATACTACTCAATTTAGAATAGTGTTAAACCTACAAGCACAAAATCAGCATGGTATGTGCATTGTGAAATTTCTAGTGATACAAAGTGAGGACAATTTGCACTTCTTTAGCATGTTTACTGGGCTCCCACAGCAGCTAGAGTAGAGAAACCAGAACAGTTTTGTAATTGAGAAGAACCAATATGCTTAACAAAAATAAGCCATCAAGAGCTAATAAAGGTTATGACATAACAGGAAAACATAATGGGAGGGATTAATCAATTAAAAATATAATATCAAACTGATTTTATAAAATTGGGGGTCTACTTCATGACTGAGTGTTTCAAGGAATTTATAGGAATTATGATTATTGTACTGGCAGAAATTGTATGCAAAATGGAAATCACATCATATGTTGGAGACAACAATCACAGATGTATTATCCACATGGCAGAAGTAACTAAGACTGGGGGCTGAAGTATAATTTTAAAAGCAAATTTAAGGTTCAAGAGAATGTAGGAGCTTGTTGGAGGACAAGTGGGAGATAAATGCAATATCTCTGTATTCATGCTGGTAGAAAAACAATCTCAAAACTGACCAGCTTGATTAAAACAACTGTGGGTCCAAATAGATAAATACATAAATTAACAGTTGAATGAAGATAGACAATTGCTTAGATGATACAGGAAATGGGAAGGAGCCCATTGGGTTGAATGCAATAAATAACGCAGAGAAAGGGTTATCAGTGTGGGAAAGGAGACACGGGACAAACCGTTGCATTTGATTCAATGAATAACGTGATTTTTTTAATACCACAACACCAGGAGACATATTAAACAGCAAAGATAGAAAGCTCAAAACTGAAGATAAGCACAACATAGTAAATGTTCTGGATCAACATCTTTATCACGTATTCATAACAGAGGGATGAGAAGCCACAAACAAAGGTATCTCAAGTAAAATCAATGAATTCATTGTACATACATATGAAGTCCTGGAAAGGCTGAAGGAGCTCAAAGTAAAGCTGCAAACTCATTGCTAGAAAAAAGCTGCATATAACACCTTGGCAATGCCATCAGGTCTTTGGAATTTCTCTGTATCTCCATTTCTGTATTTTCTGTATGCTCGTATCTCCCTGGGCTAGAAAACATTAAAACAGTATAAGACATCGGAAGTGGAATAGGCCATTCAGCCTATTGTGCCTGCTCCAGAATTTAGTAGGAATACGGCTGACTTTTCCCTTAACAACACTTTCCTGCACTAAAAATAAATCCCTTTACTTTCAGTTTTAACTTAATTTCCCAGTAAGAGTAAATTAGTTTGGGATTGGATGTCCAATTTCACATTGCAAATACTCAGTTAAAAAAATGAGTGATAATGAATGAACAAACAGCCTCATCCAGTTTTCAATTCCAATGAAAATTACACCTAGTAATGAAAGTTAAAAGCCAACCAATCAAGTGACATTAATGCAATATTGGCTCTTAATAACTTACCTGTCTCCAAGATGTAACAAAGACAAAACAATATTTCAGGAATTCTTTAACTGAAAACTGGGAATTCACTTTACAGAGTTGAAAGAACTCACACCTAAGTTTAGTTTTCTAAATGATTGCTATTGATTTGTATTATACTTATATTTCCCACACAATTGAAAATTACCGTTGCCTATATATTACTAAGGTTTGAATACAGTTCTACATAGAAAACCTAGTATTTCTCAAAGCAAGTACATAAAATATAGCACATAGAACAACACAGTACAGGAACAGGTCCGTCAAATAATGTCTGTGATGACCATGATGCCAAATTAAGTTAATTACCTCTGCCTGATGCAATCCATATTCAAGCATATACAAGTGTCTATCTAAAAGCCTCTTAAATGCCACTTAAGTAGTTTAACAAATTGCATTAACTGGAAATAATAGCAGAAAAAACCTGAAAAATGAAGCCAGTATTCAGTTAACGTGAGTTCGACCCTCTATGACATTATTTAGGGCCTTATGTGATGTCGAGCCTCACCCGCCTACTATGATCTGCATAGGTCCAGAGTGTTGGTGGGATTCAGTGAATAAAGAATTCTTGAACTTACTGGCGAAACGTCATTGGCCATAAGATGCAAAAATAGGTTGTGACAACCGGGAACTTACAGTGGGAAATCTGCTCTTATCTCATACCGGTTTGCACCTGACACAGAATGTATGAACCCATCCATTTTAGTATAGATTGTAGAGCTGTGGGGATGGGAAAAGAAAAGAGGAAATGGTTCATAATATGTTCATAGTTGTGTTTTATTCTGTTTTAAATTTTCTAAACGAGTGTTTAAGGACTTTAATCAAAACACAAAGTATTGGAGTAACTCAGCACCTCAGGCTATCTGTGAAGGGAATGGGCAGGTGCCGTTTTGGTTCAGGTGATTTTTTTTCTTGGGTGATTTATTTACGATACGATACGATACGATAAACTTTATTCATCCCTGGAGGGAAATTGGTCTGCCAACACTCACAACGCACAACAAGGTGCCCAAAAACGTTAAATTTATTATCCTGAATATTTTGTATTTAGTAGATTTCAAATGTTTCCTGGATTGTGCATTGCAGATGTTGTAAAGGCTTTTGGGTGTTAAAACCCTGAGAAAGGGAATATATCAGATGTTCAACTGATAATAAATTGCATATTGCTCCACCACCCGCCTAACTCTGCAGAAAATCAGGCCCATATTGAATATAATGGTCACTGAAGTCAGGAAATTGAACAGGGAGCATGAACTTCATACATGACCTGTAGTTGTTGAAATTAATCATATATAATGGTTGAGACAACATTTTCCAAAACCTCCCATTTTTGGCTTCCAGAATTTTAAAATATATCCAGTGCAAGACAGAAATTAGAGCAGAAACCTGAAATTCCACATGGCCACATGACCAATAAATGCCTGTGGGGATTCATGGACAATGAGGACAGGAGACATTAACAAAGGTTCGGAGAAGCTAATTTTACTGAGCAACTTTGACTCACATAAGTGTATGAAGTATATGAGAATTTTCTGGCAATTATTGATGCTCCAGCACATTAAGCTGAAGTAGATAACTGAGTTTTCCACGTCCTTTAATTGACTTAAGGTCCCTTATTACACTATAAAATTCATTACAATTATTCATGGATAGATAAAAATGTAATTGTGATGTGCTTGTTGAGCTCTGCTAGTTAAGCTCAGTCTAACAAATTAAGTTGTAGCAGACATAAATCCCTTCCAGGCTCTGAGAATAGACTTCACTAATGTGGGTAGACTTACAAAGTACATGCAAATCTGTTGATTGTATTTTCATTGGGGCAGCAAGCTAGCCTGTCTGAAATATGGGTGTGAAAAAATATATATACAGTATATGAAAGTATTTCCTTGATGAATTTACATTCATGTATTTTATTTCAAAAGGTTTAAGTGATGATAATTTCATCCCTGAGACTGATTTTACTAGGTATAAAGGTAAAAAGGAATGTAACATATATCACACAATTCAAAAAACATACAACATAGAAAACCTACCTAAAACCTTTACTCAAAGCAAGTATATAGAATATTGAACATAGAAGAGTACAGCACAGGAACAGGTCCTTCAGCCCACAATGTCCGTGCTGAACATGATGCCAAGTTAATTTCCTCTGCCTGCACATCATACATATCCCTCCATTCTCTGCAGAATTCATGTCCCTATCTAAATGCCTCTTGAATGCCACTATTTATCTGTCTTCGCCACCACCACCGGCAGCATGTTCCAAGCACTCACCACTCTGTGCAAAAAACTTGCCAAGCACATCTCCTTTAAACATTGCCCCTCTCAAAGCTATGTCCTCTAGATGTTCATTGCAAACCACCGAATTCTATTTTTTTTTTAGCAACCTTCAGCATCACAGTCTTTGCTGCTCAGTAATGTTTTATAAACTAGAAATGTGATGGCATTTGATGAGGCCAATGTCATTGGGCCAGGTTGAGCAGGCTGTGGCTGAAAATCAGCTATTTCCAGATAAGTGAGTTTGGGCCATTGTGCTAATGCATCTGTCATAACACTCCATGTGGTAAACCTAGGTGAATATTGGATGTGCTAGAAAAGGAATCCCAGCATTATGCTGAGGAATCCGGCTCTCTGATCCCAAACTAAGTCGGACTGGACAAACATCCATCAGCAGATGCTGTAATCTTCCACTCTAGATTTTAACATTTCATTTTCCATTTGTATATTATCCACTTTATTTGTCACTGTTTGAAAATTCTCCTCCATTTTTTTCAAAGTCTTATGCAATTTCTTGTTATCTCTCCTCATTAATTTGTTATCTCCTTCAATTTTCTTAAGCCTGTTAATAATTTCTTGAAACATCGTTTTCATATTAGTCTCTGTATCTTCTTGATTTTCTTCCTCATTTCCACTTCCACTGCTAGTGGGGTCTCCCGTTACCTCATCATCACTCGTGTCCGAAAGTCCAGACTCGACTTCAGCAGCCTCTCGGCAAACAGTGGGCCTTCGTACCGGAGCCCTCCCCAGTCTCACCGCCTGCCGAGGGGTCACCAAATCCAGTCCCCTGCTCCATCAGAGCTGTGGGCCTACCTTCGATTTTTTTTCTTGATTCCTTTGTTGGATTTCCTTGCTTCTGTGGCGTTGTAGTCCTCTTTTTTCTTTCTTGGAAGGCATCCGTACGTTCTGTATACTTTCTGATTTGATTCAAAGTACTTGATTTCCTTTAGTTCATCTTTTTTAGCAGTTTAGGGCTTTGTTTTCGGGAGTGCTGAAAAGTTATGTCTACTCAGCCAAGCATTGGACTCGCCCCCCAGATGCTGTAATCTTGAGCAAAACAAAAAGTGCTGGAGCAACTCAGTGGGCCAGGCAGCATCTCTGGAGTACATGGATAGGTGACGTTTCAGGTTGGAACCTGACCCAGATCAGAATGGTCAATTTCAATAGGTTTCCTAGGCTATGGATTAGAAGGTGGAAGATAAGTCTCTTGAAAGATAATTTTTCTTAGTTTATTATCTTTAATTATGTCTACGTGCTTTTTTTTTGTTCTTTGATTAACTTTATTTGCTCTTTTACTGTTTTAATTCATTTACTTCCAGTTTTGAATTATGTTAAAAAAATCTTCCACCTTTGACTGGAATGGAATCCCACTCTCTGCTTTGCCTTACATCAGAGGTGCCGAGGTACTGTGGGGACAGATTATCAGGGGCTCACTATGGAACCCCATTGTTAGGCTTTCTATGATAACCAGGTATGGAAAAGGAGGATTTGTACTAAATCTTTACTGAGCAACATACCAGACAGTGAAGTAGTCTTTAGTTCAAGACTTGCTACAGTGTTATTGCCCTGGGCTTGGGAACACAGGGCATACTTTCAAAGCTTGCCAATGACACAAAACATGTTCCTGCAAGGAAGAAAGGCAAGGATGGCAAACTTCGGGAATTTTGGAAGATGAATGATGGTGTACTTCCAGTCAAAAAGGAAAATAAAGCATATGTAAGGTGTAGATTTTGAAATGAGACATAGCTCTTAAAGATTATGAATGAAGCAAGAAAGGACTTAAATAGGGAATCTGGAGGGCTAAATGAGGACATAAAAGATCCCAGGTGAATAGGATTAAGATGAATCTCAAGGCATTTTGTACATATGTTAAAAATAAGAATGTAACTAGAGAGAAGCTTGAACCCTCAAAGACAGATGAGTTTATGCTTGGAGCCAGAGGAAGTGATTACTTTGCATCAATGTTCACCAGAGACAAGGAAAGTCAGGGAGAACATGCCAATAGCCTAGAGCATGTTTATATCAAGAAGAAGGGGGTGTTTTGTCTCTTGAAGAACATTAGGATTAGTTAGTCCCAGGGCCAGTTAAGATCTATCTCAGGTGGGTGAGAGAAGTAAGAGAGGAGATTGTTGGGCTCTTGACAGAGATCTTTGTATCTTCTTTGGCCCCAGACGACTAGCTAGTGTTGCTCCTTTGTTTAAGGAAAGTTTCCGGGAAATTATAGGTGGGTGAGCCTTACATCAGTGATAGGGAAATTACTGGAGAAGATTCTTAGGGAGAGCATCCACTCACACCCAGAGAAAACATGAAACTATTAGGGATAGTCAGTGTGGGGGAGGTCATGTTTTCTAAACTTGATTGAACTTTGTGAGAAGGTCATGAAGATGATTAATGAAGGGAAGGCATGGATGTGGTATAGATGGACTTTGTTAAAACACTCGACAAGGTGCTAAATAGGTAAGACCCTTAGGAGTACTGATATACAGTGGGATCTTGGGGTGCCAGTCCATACCTCCCTGAAAGTGGCAACACAAGTAAATAGGGTAGTGTAGGAGCCATTTATGCTTAATTCAGTTATTGTCATTGTGTTATGGCTATGTTTTAATATTTCTCGTTTATGTCTTTTTTGCCTGCTTGTGGGTGTGACTTAATGCGTAATGGGGAGTGTCTAGATGGGAGTTGGCTAGTGTGTCGACAGAGGTTGTGGGTCAGTTTAGACTCGGAGGATGGTGAGCATACAGTTCTTTACCATGCGCTCACACCAGCTATATTTGTAAGAACCACACGGTAATAACTGCAAGAATTTCTAGATATTGTTTGAAGAAGAAACAGTTGATAAAGTACGGAAACTGATGAATTACTCTATGATTTGTGCTACTTTAATAAAACAAATTAATGAAGAAAAGGAGTTTGGAAGATTCGTTTTGTCATATCAGGGTGCGACGTGTGCGTAAGCTATAACTACATTTCATCCCCGAGAAGTAATGGCTATCGAAGTGGGATTTCAAGATGGTATAGAAACTGCTATTACATTAGAGTAAATGAGGGTACGAGCCTGTGACATGGGTGGCCAAATTTGAAAGTTATTAAATCATAGTGAAATACCACCGTCATTACTCTGCTTTAATTCACACATTTCACACCTGACCAAATGGACACTGCTATTCACATTCTGCTGCAAAAACTTGGGGCATCAGAAAACCATCTTATCAGGTGATAAATGATTAAAACCATAAGCATTATCAGAATTTGGTTTATATAATTTAATAGCAAAATTAATGTAATCTTTCTGATATAAATTAGCCTAAGGATCTAATGAAATCCTGCTTGAAAAATGTCCCAAAAAAGGCAAGAAAACAAAAGTTTCAAAGGTCTTTTATTGTCACATGTACCAATTAAGGTACAGTGATCTGCGAATTAACATACAGCCATATGAAAAAAAAGCAACAAGACACACAACTCTATAAAAGTTAACTTAAACATCCACACAGTGGATTCCCCCCATTCCTCACTGTGATGGAAGGCAAAAGAGTCCAGTTTTCTTCCTCTTTATTCTCCCACGGTCGGGGCAGTTGATCGAAGCACCCACAGCCGGTGGTTGAAGCCCTCACGTCGGGGCGATCATAACTCCCACGTCGGGGCAGTCGAACCTCCCGCAGCTTGGAGTTCTTGAAGTCGGTCTCTGACCAGGGACCGCGGGCTCCGTGATGGTAAGTCCGCAAGCACCCACGGTTGGAGCTCCGAGGTTAATCCCCGGCAAAGGGATCGCGAGCTCCGCGATGGTAAGTCCGCAGGCGACCGCGGTGGAGCTTTTGAAATCGGTCTCCAACAAAGGCCGCCAACTGCTCGATGTTAGGCTGCAGTGCCAACAGAGATACGATATGGAAAACAATTGCAGCTCCGTCGAGGTAAGAGATTAGAAAAAGTTACATCCAATTAAACCCAAAGAAGGAAAGGACAGACAGACTTTTAGCGAGGCAGCCACCCAGGACATATCTGATATTTTTCTTTGTAAAAACAGATTTATTTATTTTTGTTTCACCTCATTATTTTGGCTATACACCATGATCTATACTACTTAAAATACAGGATATGAAACAATGGGAATATTACATAAAAAACAAGAAAATATCTGGAAGTGTGGAGACCTACAGTTTCACTACTGAGCACTGTATTTACGGAAACATCTATATATGTATATATATATAAATATTACATAAAAAGTAATATATATATATGTATGTGTGTGTGTGTTTGTGTGTGTGTGTGTATGTGTTTGTGTGTATATACACATATTGTGTGTGTGTGTGTATATATATATATATATATATATATATATATATATATATATATGTATATACATGCATATATACCTACATATTCCACTTACACACACATATTTATATATCTATCTATCTACTAAAACTCTCATCTCATTTGTTTGTTTGTTTGTTCCTGAACGACAGCGAAAAACGGTACACGATAGCACAACAATTTTAGGCCCACCTTACTCACCGTCATCCCTTTGGTGCTAATGGAAGAAGCCTTACCGTCATCCCTTTGGTGCTAATGGGGGGGAGGAAGGGGGAGGGAGGAGGGGGAGGGGGGATGGGGAGGGAGAGCGGGGAGGGGGAGGGGGAGGAGGGAGGATAAGGGGGGTTGGGGATGGAGTGAGGGAGGGGAAGGGGGGGAAGGGAAGGGGGGAGGGGAAGGGGAGGGGGGAGGAAGGGGAGGGGGAGGGTATTTTGAATAATACCAATGAGGTTAGAATACAGCCAGGTCTATTGAGCTTAGTTCCTCACAATTAAAGAAGATCTGAAGTGTCCAATAAGCCATTTAAAGTCCAGAAACCCTTTTTGCTTCATAGTCAAAACACTCAAAATCTTGCATTTCTCACCAAGTGACAAATGGAAGAGGATGTAGGAAACCAACTGGATCAAGAATCAGGACCTCACTGGGACCCTCCACATTAATCACATTGTCATTCCCATGCCATTTGAAGTAAGGGATACATCAAACAGCATCAGAGCTACAATGTAGACCATGTGTTGTACCAGCAGAAATAGAAGGATAGCATGATGTGCAATAATGGAGAGGCTATAAACTCCATGAGCATCTTATGAAACATCCTTGGTTTGAGACCTGTATCATATCCATATCACCAAAGGACATGGAATGAATGAAAATTTGTTTTTTTTGCTGCCTGTCAGAAATTATGGAAAGAATGGATATGGCTATTAACCCTGGTCAGTGAATGCCATTTATTTAAAATTATGATTAATAGTGATTCCAGCAGAGAATTGTTGGGCTGTGAAAGATACCTTTAGTTTAGTTTAGAGATACAGCACAGAAACAGGCCCTTTGGTCCACCGAGTCCAGGCCAGCCAGCGATGCCCATACACTAGCACTATCCTACACACTACGAACAATTTACAATTTTTACCGATGCCAAATAACCAACAAACCTGTATGTCTTTGGAGTGTGGGAGAAAACCTGAGCATCCAGAGAAAACCCATGTTGTCACGGGAAGAACGTACAAAATCCCTGCAGACAGCATCCATAGTCAGAGTCAAACCTGGGTCTCTGGTGCTGTCAGGCAGCAACTCTACCGCTGCGCCACCGTGCCACCCCATGTCTGTGAGGAGTAAGCAAGGGATTTGTGTGAGAGACGTGAGTAACTATTTGAAACAGAGTTGTAACTATGAATTGTAAGTAGAATTAAGTTTGATTTATTGCAGCAGAAGACACCCATTCCTTCTCTCCAGGGATGCTGCCTGTCCCGCTGTGTTACTCCAACGTTTTGTGTCTATCTTCGGTTTAAACCAGCTTCTGCAGTTTGTTCCTACACAACACAATGGACATTGGTTTCTGACTCTATTGTGTACATTAACAGTTAAGGAAAACATTTTAAATTAAAAACAAATAATTTGTGACTTTTAAAATTTTAGCAATGTTTCTTTAGTTGGATTTGTAAACTTTATGTTTTGGCAGTTGTTAATTTTAATCAATGTAATGCAAAATTACAGAAACCTAATTGTACACATTATAATTTCTGTGGAAGGTTCTTTTCAAAGTCCAAACTTTTGGCAATCTGGTTCCCCAACTGCAATGCTTTAGACAATACAATGAAACAGTGTACTCAGGAGGCATGGCAGAATATCAGGAAACTATTCATCAGCCATCCCAAATGATTCAGGATCCCTCAGAACAAACTGGGAGATGTCAGATGTAAAATGGCATCATCCCATGAACGAGAAGGTGACCATTTTTTTAGGATTTTGATACCATTGAAGCTCTTGCTCAGAAAACTGTGAGAGTTGCCCAAATTAATTTAAACCTTGTTATTCCACCTCAGGGATTGGTGATTCTAGATTCTGTCATCTTCCCCACCCCTCCCCCAACTTCCCAACAAACCACAACTGTGATTGGTAGTGAGAGTTGCTAATGCATACCTATATCCAAACACTGTCAGAAAAAAGCACTGCATTCATGGAATTTAAAAAAACATCGAAGTAATCCTACCGCAGTTTTGATTTCAATGTAAAAATTGTATTGCAGCCTTTGGAAGATTAGTAAGCACTCGGTCTATAGAAAAACTAGACATTGATTTGCGATGGGTTTCAAATTGTATTGGATTTTTTATGTTTAAATGAAGTATTTTTCTTGAAAACAGCAAATTCATAACTTATTTGTGCTGCGTCTTTCAATAAAATATACATTAGATGATGCTGCTTGATTAATATACAAGAATTATCTTTAAATGCAGTTCATAAGAGGAGTAATTGATGATTGTGGCAAAATATTGCCAGACAACTAAATCCACCCCCACCCCCCCAGTCAGTTTTATTGTGAAATATTTTCATAACGATCACTTTCATTATTTATTGCTCAACCTCTTGTCATCGTACAGAAGGACCCAATTATTTACTTTACTGTAGAAGGAGTTGTAAAGCAAGAGCTTGACATTTATGCTAGGTCAATGTTGTATTGGACACTATGACACATTCTCCTGCAATAACCTATTTATCTTGATAGTCCCAAAAATATAACACACTGGTGTGTTTTACTGATACTCGATACTGCAAACACATCGAATAATGCTGCAAGTGAAGATTCCATTTAGATCCTGCTGTATTTGTGTGTTGTGTTATGTTCAATTTCATTTTAATACACAACTATTTATATTACAAGTCTGTAATCAATTATACTTTTTCTGTTTGTTTGCTTCATGTGATCTGAACCATATTTCGGTGAATGAGATCATTGTACTGCTGGATAAGTAATTGTCACAACAAATTTCACAGTGACCAATCTTTACTGTCCATTTATTGTGTAATGGAATTAATCAATTGAATGACTATTAAGGCCTAATTGTCTTAAGCAAATATATTTATGTCAATATAGCATTTACACCTTCAGCAGCTTTAGTCTGCAGTGACCAGAACTCTCTCCCTAAGCATCTCTTCCAATCTCTCACACTCTAACGCTTTAAATCTCTTGCCTTAAAATGTACCCACTAGATCAAATAATTTGCATTGACCTAGTGTAGTCATCTTCACTTTGTATTTTTTTCTGGTTACATTCCTGTGAATTACCTTCCCTGGGTTAAAGACTATGCATTCACCCTATCCCCCTCATGATTCTATACAGCTCTATAAGATTACCCCTCAGCTTCCTGCATACCAAAGAATAAAGTCTGCGCCACCCCCTCACATTCTGGCAACATCCTCATAAAAACCTCTTCTGCACTCTTTCCAGCTAAGTGACATCCTTCCTATAACAGGGTGCCCAAAACTGAACATAGTACTCCAAATGTGGCTTCAATAACGTGTACAACTGTAACATAATTTCCTGACATCTATACTCAATACCCTGACTGATGAAGGCTAATGTAGCAAAAACCTTCTTTACCACCCTATCTACTGGTGACGACACTTTCACGGAACTGTGTACCTGTATTCATAGATCCTTCTACTCTTCACCACTCCCTAGACTCCTACCAATTTCAAATCCATTTGTATGTCCAAAGCACATTGGTTGTCCAGTCGGAAGCACATTATGCATCATTAAAACAACAGACGTTTGGGGTATTAGCATTCACCAGCATTTTGTGAATAAATACCTTCGATTCGTACCAGCATCTGCAGTTATTTTCTTACAGCATTGAGTATTTGTACATTATCTCCAACACATGATTCTGCATGAAAATGAGATGGTGGATACATTTTGAATTATTCTGTAAATTGTAATCAACGAGAATGATACATGTAGTGACACATAAACATTCTGAGTTTCAGCATGCCAATATAATACACATACTGTAGAGTTACAGCAATATATCTGTCTAATGTACTACCTTATCACAGCATTTCTCCCTGGAACCTGGGAATACAGCTGAATTAAATATATTGACCTCAGCCAGAGAAAATTCCACAATATAAATGTTTGTGGAGATATCTAAGATTGTAAAAGCTTTCCCATTGAGTAGATGCAGTGTTGGTGAATTTATGGACTGCATTTTTGTTAAGCAGTATCAGATAGACCATAGTACCTCTGATTACAACTCTAAATTCCTCAGGTGCCACATTTCTGGAAATAAAGCTTATATTTTTTGACACTTTTCATTCCCCCAAAACACATTGCAGGCAATTTAAGCACATGTTGAAGTTGTAGAGGTATTATCAGTATGTTTGCAGATAACCTGAAAGTTGGTGGTGTTGTGAAAAGTGAGTAAAGTTGTCTCAGGTTACAGCAGGATATATGTTGGATAGAAAGATGGTCAGTGCATAGATAGATGGTCTTTAATCCCGACAAGTGCAAGGTGTATTATATTATGTCAGATAAGGGTAGTAACTATGCAGTGAATATTATGACACTAAGGAATGTTGATGAACAGAGGGACAATGGGGTTCAAGCCCATAGTTCCTTGAAAATGACAAAACAGGTGGATAAGGTGGTGAAGAAGCCATCTGACATTCTTTCCTTTGTAGGTAATGGTATAGAAGATAAAAGTTGGAACTTTATACTGCAACTTTTCAAAACACTGCTACACTTGGATTGATGTGTTCAATTTTCATTGCCACATTATAGGGAAAGATATGGTCATGATGCACAAAATGTAGAGGATTCTTCAGAATGTGGCCTGGATTAGAGGATATTTAGTAATGGGGAGAGGAATTAGGTGGCCTGAGTTGTTTTCCCTGAGGCAGAGGAGGCAGAGGGATGACCTAATTAAAATGCAGCTATGAGGCATAGATAGGGTAGATATTCAGCTTAAGGTAAGAGGGTGGAGATTTAAAGAAGATTTGAGGGGAAAGTGTTTAAACATAGAGTAGTTGACTTAATAATTCCAAAAAAATGGCAACAAGAGCACAGCAAGACTGCACAAACAACATATCAATAATCTGCAACAGGACACAAAGTGCTGGAGAAACTCAGCAGGTCAGGCAGCATCACTGGTAAATATGGATAGGTAACATTTCAGATCTGGAGAAGGGTCTTGACCTGAAACATTACCTATCCAAGTTCTCCAGAGATGCTGCCTGACTTGCTGAGTTACTCCAGCACATTGTGTACTTTTATGTCTTCACCAGGATCTGCAGTGCCTTGTTTCTATCAATAACCTGCCTTTAGGTGGTGATTCAAGGATAAATATTGGCTTGGACATTGTTTGCAAATTCAACAAACTATTTGATATGAGATTCCTGTCTTTCACTCCATCACACGCTATAATATTGTCATGTATGCCTCAGCACATAACTGCTGAACTGACAATCAAGAGAATAATTTTCTAGTCCCCTACACCATAACCAAAAATGTTTTCTTTGGAGATAGACAACTCAGTGGGACAGGCAGTATCTCTGGAGAGAAGGAAGGAATGAATGAATGAATGAATGAATGAATACGTTTATTGGCCAAGTATGAACACATACAAGGAATGTGCCTTGGTGCTCCGCTCGCAAGTAACAACATGAACATACAGTAAACAATTAAAAATAAAGCATAAAACATTAAAAAATTGAATATAACATTACAGTTTAAACATGTGAGTGAAATAAACCAGAGCAAAAAGAGACTACAGACTTTTGGTTATTGTTTAGAGCTGCTATTCGCGGAAAAAAAGTTGTTTTTATGTCTGGCTGTGGCTGCTTTGACAGTCCGCAGTCGCTTTCCAGAGGGAAGTGCTTCAAAGAGTTTGTGGCCAAGTTGAGAGGGGTCAGAGATGATCTTGCCCGCTCGCTTCCTGGCCCTTGCAGTGTACAGTTCGTCAATGGGGGGAAGGTTGCAGGCAACAAACTTCTCAGCTGATCGAACGATTCGTTGCAACCTCTGGATGTCGTGCTTGGTGGCTGAGCCAAACCAGACCATGATGGAGGTGAGGACAGACTCTACGATGGCAGAGTAGAATTGGACCATCATTGCCTGTGGCAGATTGTGTTTCCCCAGCTGCCGCAGGAAGTACATCCTCTGTTGGGCCTTTTTGACAGTGGAGTCGATGGTGGCCCTCATTTAAGGTCCTTGGAGATGATGGTTCCAAGGAACTTAAATGACTCCACAGATGTGACCATGGTGTTGTTGATGGTGAGTGGGGGGAGGGGAGGGGAGCTCTCCTAAAGTCTACAATCAGTTCCACTGTCTTAAAAGCATTGAGCTCCAGGTTGTTGCGATGGCACCATGACACCAGCTGTGTCACTTCCCCTCTGTAGGCAGATTCCTCCCCATCCTGGATCAGTCCAATCAGGGTTGTGTCATCCGCAAACTTGAGGAGCTTGACAGAGGAGTCTGTGGAGGTGCAGTTGTTGGTGTAGAGAGAGTAAAGGAGAGGGGAGAGTACGCAGCCTTGCGGTGCTCCTATGCTGAGGGTCTGCGGGTCCGAGATGTGCTTTCCCAGCCTCACCTGCTGCTTCTTGTCTGTCAGGAAGTTGTTGATCCATTGACAGAGGGGTTCAGGCACAGTCAGCTGGGAGAGTTTGTAGTGTAGAGCTAAAGTCCACAAACAGAATCCTGGCATAGGTCCCTTTCCAGTCTAGGTGCTGGAGGATGAAGTGCAGACCTAGGTTGACTGCGTCATCCACCGATCTATTGGCCCGGTATGCAAACTGCAGAGGTTCCAGGAGGGGGTTTGTGATGTTTTTTCAGCTGGGCCAGCACGTCTTTCAAAGGTCTTCATGAATTCAGAGGTAAGTGCGACAGGCCTGTAGTCTTTAAGACCGGTGATCCTTGTCTTTTTGGGTACAGGGACAATAGTGGAGACGTTGAAACAGGCAGGGACAGTGCAGGTTTGCAGGGACTGGTTGAAAACATCTGTGTAGACCGGTGCCAGTTGTTCGTCACAGAGCTTGAGGGTAGAGGGGGAAACATTGTCCGGTCCTGGAAATTTCCGGCTTTTCCGTCTCCTGAATAGCCTCTCCACCTCCTCAATTTCTATTGTTGGAGATGGAGAAGTGGCCAGACTGATGTTGGGCAGAAAGGAGGGTGTGAATAGTGGACAAGGGATCAGTCTTTGCAGACTGGAGTCAGACTGCAAGTGGGCATGAAGTGGTGATTGCAGACGGGGTGGGGGAGGAAGGAGCCAGTCTTTGCAGACTGGAGACAGGCTGTGAGTAGGTGTGAAGTGGTGATTGGGGAGGAGTGGGTGTTGAAGGGTACAGTCTTTGCAGAATGGGGGATGTTTCTGGTCGAGACCCTGCTTCAGACTAGTTAGGGATAAGGGAAATGAGAGATATAGATGTTGATGTAGAGAGATAAAGAACAATGAATGAAAGATATGCAAAGAAGTAACAATGATAAAGGAAACAGGCCATTGTTTGCTGTTTGTTGGGTGAAAAAGAGAAACTGGTATGACTTGGGTGGGGAGGGATAGAGAGAGAGAGGGGATGCCGGGTTTTACGTGAAGTTATTGAAATCAATTTTCATACCACAGGGCTGTAAACTGCCCAAGCGAAATATGAGATGCTGTTTTGTTTAGCCTCACTCTGACAATGGAGGAGACCTGGGACAGAAAGGTCTATGTGGGAATGGGAAGGAGAATTAAAGGGTTTAGCAACCGGGAGATCAGGTAGGTTCAGGCAGACGGAGTGAAGGTGTTCAGCAAAATGATTGCCCAGTCTAGTTTGGTCTCGCAGATGTATACGACTCCTCATCTTGAACAACAGATAAAGTAGATTAGGTTGGATGAGGTGCAAGTGAACATCTGCCTAACCTGAAAGGACGGTCGGGGTCCCTGTACAGAATCGAGTGAGGAACTATAGCGACAGGAGTTGCATCTTCTATGGCTGCTGCAGAAGGTACCTGGGGAGGGGGTGGTTTGGGTGGGAAGTGATGAGTTAACCATGGAGTTGTGGAGGGAACGGTCTCTGCAGAAAGTGGAAAGGGGTGGAGATGGGAAGAGGTGACTAGTGTTGAGATCCCTTTAGAGGTGCCAAAAACTTCAGAGGATTACAGTATGTGTTGTATGCGACGGTTGATGGCATGAATGGTAAGGACTAGGAGACTCTGTCTCTGTTGTGACTTGGGGGAGGGGGAGCAAGGGCAGTGCAAGGGGTACTGAGGAGACATGAGTGAGGGCCTCATCTATAATGGGAGAGGGGAACCCCCGTTCCATAAAGAATGGGGACATCTCGGATGTCATGGTATGGAACACCTCATCTTGGGCGCAGATACGACGTAGACGGAGGAATTGGGAGCAGGGGATAGAGTCTTTGCAGGAAGCAGAATAGGAAGAGGTATAGTCGAGATAATTGTTGGAGTCAGTGGGTTTGCATATGTCAATATACTTTGGAGATCCTTAATTTCATCTACAAGATATTTACTTACTGCCTTCCTTTGTATTCAATGGAAATGTCGTAGAAAATGGGTTCATCATTGTTCAAAGGCTCAACCAGTTTAGCAACCAATGCGTTGCTATGACAACAACTGGTCAAAGGATATTCCACAACTAATGTGTAGGAAAATAACTGCAGATGCTGGTTCAAATCGAAAGTGGACACAAACTGCTGGAGTAACTCAGCAGGTCAGGCAGCATCTCAGAAGGGATGGGTGATGTTTTGGGTCGAGACCCTTCGTCTGAAGAAGGGTCTCGACCCAAAACATCACCCATTCCTTCTCTCCTGCGATGTTGCCTGACCCACTGAGTTACTCCAGCAATGTGTGTCTACCTTACATAACTAATGTCTCACCTCATGACAAGCAGAAGGTGTTGGAATATTCCTCACTTATTTGGTTAGGCATAGTTTCAACAACTTTTAAGAAGAACAGCATAGAGTCCTACAGCACATAAATAGATCCATCGGCCCAATGTGTCTTTGCCAACCATCATGCCGATCTATATTAATCCAATTTTCCTGCACTAATCCCATATCCCTCCATGCCCTGTTCATTCAAGTAACATTTGGATGCTTCTTAAATGTTGATACTGTTCCACCTCCATCACTTCCTCTGACAGCTCATCCCACGTATGTTCTACTTGTGTGAAAAATCTACTTCTCCAATCCCTTGTAAAACTTCTCCCTTACACTTTAAAGCTATTATCTAGGTTTAAACATCCCTATCATGTGTAGACTTTAGCTGTATACCCTATCTATGCCTCCTATAATTTTATATACTCTACTATGTCACCTTTCAGCCTCTTCGCTCCAGGGAAAGCAGACCCAGCCTGTCAAATCTATCCTTGTAACTTTAGCCATCCAATTCAGGCAATGATCTTGTGAATCTTCTCTGCATGCTCTCCAGCTGAAACACATCTTTCCTGTCGTGTCCCAACCAGGATAACTGCACCTAATATCTAACCAACATTTTGCACAACAATAACATGTCTCAGCCCCTGTGCTCCATGCCTCGACCGATGAAGGCAAGCATGCTATACACCTTCTTCACCATCATTTAAAACAAACAGTTTATTTAATTGGAATGACCTACTACCCAAAATATTCATTCTATACAAAGCTAGTGTAGTGTGGTTGCAGTATCTATAACAACCCACCAAGGCATGAGCTCCACCAACTAGATGAGAAATGTGAATAGACTTATAATGTCTCCACCATCTGCTAATCTCACTCTATCCTGAGTAAGAAGCATGTCTCTATTCCATCATCACCATTCGATTGTAAAACTTCCCTCGCAACAAGATTGGTTGATTAAGTTGGTGGCTCACCATCTCCTACCCATGGCATTTAGGAATGACCATCAAAATCCTAATCTTGCCAATGGCATGAGTGAAAAAAGTTAATTTATTCATTTGTATAGTAGTTGGTAGGTCTTGTCGCAGTTATATAAGATGTTGATGAGGCCATAATTAGTATTGTGTTCAGTTCTGGGCACCATGTAATAGGAAAGATGTTGACGAGCTGGAAAGGGTGCAGGACTCGAGTGCATGAGCTATAGGGAGAGGTTGAGCAGACTAGGACTCTATTCCTTGGAGCGCAGGAGGATGAGGGGTGATCTTATAGAGGTGTACAAAATCATGAGAGGAATAGATCGACTAGATACATAATCTTTTGCCTGAAGTAGGGGAATCAAAAACCAGAGGACATACATTTAAGGTGACGGGGAAAAGATTTAATAGGAACCTGAGGAGTAACTTTATCACACAAAGGGTGGTGGGTGTATAGAACAAGCTGCCATGAGAGGTAGTTGAGGCTGATACTATCACAATGTTTAAGAAATGTTTGGACAAGTACATGGATAGAACAGGTTTAGAGGAATATGGGCAAAACACAGGCAGATGGGACTAGTTGGTCAGCGTGGGAAAGTTGGGCTGAAGGGCCCTTTTCCACAATGTATGACTCTATAACTCCAAGACTCTATTTGAACTTGATTTATATTTTAAGTGCTTGTTGCCATACTTTAAGAATCTGATTTAATACTATTTCACTATTGCACCAGTTTATTGCATGTTACAATTGCATAGGTTACAAGAGCACAGCAAGACTGCACAAACAGCATATCAATAATCTGCAACAGAACACAAAGTGCTGGAGAAACTCAGCAGGTCAGGCAGCATCACTGGTAAATATGGATAGGTAACATTTCAGATCTGGAGAAGGGTCTTGACCTGAAATGTCACCTATCCAAGTTCTCCAGAGATGCTGCCTGGCTTGCTGAGTTACTCCAACATATTGTGTGCTCTTATGTCTTCACCAGGATCTGCAGTGCCTTGTTTCTATCAATAACCTGCCTTTAGGTGGTGATTCATGGATAAATATTGGCTTGGACATTGTTTGCAAATTCAACAAGCTATTTGATTTGAGTTTTCTGTATTTATCTTCACTCCATCACACGCTATAATATTGTCATGTATGCCTCAGCACATAACTGCTGAACTGACAATCAAGAGAAGAATTGTCTAGTCCCCTGCACCACAACCAAAAAAGTTTATTTTGAGATAGACACAAAAAAACCAGAGTAACTCAGCGGGACAGGCAGCATCTCTGAAGAGAAGGAATGGGTAATGTTTTGGGTCGAGACCCTTCTTCGGACTAGTTATGGATAAGGGAAATGAGAGATATAGATGATGATGTGGAGACATAAAGAACAATGATTGGAAGATATTCAAAAAAGTAATGATGATAAAGGAAACAGGCCATTGTTCGCTGTTTGTGGGTGAAAAGGAGAAGCTGGTGCGACTTGGGTGGGGGAGGGATAGAGAGCGAGGGAATGCCGGGGTTACTTGAAGTTAGAGAAATCAATTTTCATACCAAGCAAAATATGAGATGCTGTTTCATTTAGCCTCACTCTGACAATGGAGGAGACCTAGGACAGAAAGATCTGTGTGGGAATGGGAAGGAGAATTAAAGTGTTTAATAATAATAATAATAATAATAATAATAATAATATTCATTTATTGGCATTGCAACGAGTACAACGAAATTAAAAAATAGCCAATCCTGTCGGTGCGTACAAACATATATGCAATAAATGCAAAAACAAATAAATACATAAATACAATTATATTAAGTACAAGATTTTTTAACGGTGTTGACTAGTGCAAAGGTAGTGTTCAGTTCTCGTATGGCCCTGGGGTAAAAACTGTTCTTAAGTCTGTTTGTTCAGGATTTGATCGACCTGAAACGTCGACCAGAGGGCAGATGAACAAACAGACGGTGGCCTGGGTGGGATGGATCTTTTATTATTTTGCCTGCTCTACTGAGGCAGCGTAGGCTGAACAGGTGCTCCAGGGAGGGCAGTGAGCAGCCGATGATCTTCTGGGCCGTCGTGATGACCCTCTGAAGGGCCTTCCTGTCCTTTTCTGAGCAGCTGGCATACCATGTGGTTATACAGTATGCCAGCACACTCTCGATGGAGCAGCGATAGAAGGACAACATGAGCTTCTCCTGCAGGTTGGTTTTCCTGAGGATCCTCAGGAAGTGGAGTCTCTGCTGTGCCTTCTTTACTGTGGTGATGGTGTTGGTAGACCAGGTAAGATCCTCTGCGATGTGCGTACCCAGGAACCTGAAAGCGGGTACCCTTTCCACACAGACCCCATTGATGTAGAGTGGGTCGTATTCTACACTGGTTTTTCTAAAGTCAATTATAATTGACCGGGAGATCAGGTAGGTTCAGGCGGACTGAGTGAAGGTGTTCAGCAAAATGATTGCCCAGTCTAGTTTGGTCTCGCCGATGTATAAGACTCCTCATCTTGAACAACAGATAAAGTAGATTAGGTTGGACGAGGTGCAAGTGAACCTCTGCGGTCAGGACGGTCAGGTTCCCTGTACAGAGTCGAGGGAGGAAGTATAGCGACAGGTGTTGCATCTTCTACGGTTGCTGGGGAAGGTACCTGGGGAGGGGGTGGTTTGGGTGGGAAGGGATGAGTTAACTATGGAGTTGTGGAGGGAACGGTCTCTGTGGAAAGTGGAAAGGGGTGGAGATGGGAAGAGGTGACTAGTGTTGAGATCCCTTTAGAGGTGGCTAAAATTTCAGAGGATTACAGTATGTGTTGTGTGCGACTGCTCGTGGCGTGAATGTTAAGGAATGGTAAGGTCTCTGTTGTGACTAAGGGGAGGGGGAGCAAAGGGGTACTGAGGAGACACGAGTGTGGGCCTCATCTATGATGGGAGAGGGGAACCCCCGTTCCATAAAGAATGAGGCATCTCGGAGGTCCTGGTATGGAACACCTCATCGTGGGCGCAGATGCGGCGTAGACGGAGGAATTGGGAGTAGGGGATAGAGTCTTTGCAGGAAGCAGGGTGGGAAGAAGTGTAGTTGAGATAGTTGTTGGAGTCAATGGATTTGCATTTGTCAATATTTTTTGGAGATCCTTGATTTCATCTACAAGATATTTATTTACTGCCTTTCTTTGTTATTCAATGGTAATGTCGTAGAAAATGGGTTCATCATTGATAAAAGGCTCAACCAGTTTAGCAACCAATGCGTTGCTATGACAACAACTGGTCAAAGGATATTCCACAACTAATGTCTCACCTCATGACAAGCAGAAGGTGTTGGAATATTACTTACTTATTTGGTTAGGCATAGCTTCAACAACTTTTAAGAAGAGCAGCATAGAGTCCTACGGCACATAAACAGATCCATCGGACCATTATGTCTTTGCCAGCCATCATGCCAATCTATTTTAATCCAATTTGCATGCACTAATCCCATATCCCTCCATGCCCTGTTCATTCAAGTAACATTCAGATGCTTCTTAAATGTTGATACTGTTCCACCTCCATCACTTCCTCTGACAGCTCATCCCACGTATTTTCTACTTGTGCGAAAAATGTACTTCTCCAATCTCTTGTAAAACCTCTCCCTTACACCTTAAACCTATTATCTAGGTTTAAACATCCCTATCATGTGAAGCAGACTTTGGCTAACTACCCTATCTATGCCTATAATTTTATATACTCTACTCTGTCACCTTTCAGGTATTGTGTTCAGTTCTGGGCACCATGTTATAGGAAAGATGCTGTCGAGCCGGAAAGGGTGCAGAGAGGATTTACGAGGATGTGCCAGGACTCGAGTGCATGAGCTATAACGAGAGGTTGAGCAGGCTAGGACTCTATTCCTTGGAGTGCAGGAGGATGAGGGGTGATCTTATAGAGGTGTACAAAATCATGAGAGGAATAGATAGACTAGACACATAGTCTTTTGCCTGAAGTAGGGGAATCAAAAACCAGAGGACATAAGTTTAAGATGATGGGGGAAAGATTTAATAGGAACCTGAGGGGTAACTTTATCACACAAAGGGTGGTGGGTGTATAGAACAAGCTGCCATAGGAGGCTGATGTTATCGCAATATTTAAGAACATTTGGACAGGTACATGGATAGAACGGGTTTGGAGGAATATGGGCGAAACACAGACAGATAAGACTAGTGTAAATGGGACATGTTGGTCAGCATGGGAAAGTTGGGCCGAAGGGCCTGTTTCTACACGGTATGACTCTATAAATCCATGACTCTATTTGCACTTGATTTATATTTTAATTGCTTGTTGCCATATTTTAAGAATCTGATTTAATACTATAGCACTATTGCACCAGTTTATTGTATAAGTTACAATTGCAAAAGAAAAAAGATTATAACACACAAGATTCTTTTATTTTCAATGACTATTCCATTCCAATTTTATTTAATTATACTCAAAATTTCATTGCACGGGTCTCTGAAATATTGAAACAATTGGACATTATCCTCAAGCTCTTTTTTCTTGTCTGCCGTACTCCTTTGATAATAGTGAAATAAAAAACACCTGGTTTAAATTTAAAAAAAATATGAGGTCAGCAGCACTTTGAGACTGTTAGTTGCCGTGATGAAGCACTGCTGGTTCATAAGAGAGAATGTTTGCTTACTATATCCCAAGTCCTGATACCCTGGAGGTGTAGAGAGAAAATAAGCACATCAGTTGTCATTATGACAGGATAAAAATGGACCCATCATATTTCAATAACACAATGCAGTGAGCAGCCCATAGAGTGATGAATTATATACTCTCTGCCTCACACTAGACTATAAGTTAATATTATCTCCCCAGGATAATTATAGTGA
Organism: Rhinoraja longicauda; assembly: GCF_053455715.1. NCBI lineage: Eukaryota > Metazoa > Chordata > Chondrichthyes > Rajiformes > Arhynchobatidae > Rhinoraja > Rhinoraja longicauda. The sequence goes on along the minus strand of NC_135954.1, from coordinate 63,703,621 downwards.
AGTTCAATTACTGTCCCAAAATTACAGTGTGGGCCGCACTATGGGTTTTTGACACAGCATTTTACACATTTATCTTTTCACCTAACATGCTAAATCTACATTGTGGTGGTGATTAATCTTCCCAGGGCTGTCCAACTCATACCATTATTCTTTCATGGATTGGACAGTCCCTGGAGTCCCCTTGAGCATAATGTAAGCAGGTCTATTACACAGTGTTTTTCAACCAATTTGTGTCTTTGTCTCCACGGTTCTGTTTTATTCCTTCATGGAGTTTCAGAACTGATAGTACCAGTAACTAAAACCAAATAGATAGGTTAACAGCTACTGGTCACTCAGTATTATAAGCAGCATTAAAGGATTGGGTTGGTCAGGATGCACATGCTGATTTGGTGTGAAGAATGAGGTGTAGTCAGTTTATTTTATAATGCGGTGATGAGATGTGAAAGGGGTGGGTGGAAGAGGGGCAATGTATAATTGATTGTGAAGATTAGTAGATGTAAAGTGCCTATGTCTTTACAAAGTTCACAGGAAGCGTTTATTGTCATTGGCACAGCTCTGATGTGGTTCTGCCCGTAGCATTTCACTGCCCACAGAAAAATTGACTGTTTTTTTTAAGCCTCATCAAACAAAGAGAGCTCAGTAGACTGTGGCAAATTAATTATTTCAAAAAGCAGTAAGTAAGAAATGTGAGAATAAGCTGCAATTACAGTTTATTAGTAGCTCCATTGCATAGATACACTGCACCTGGTCTATTTCATGTTGATACTACAATAGAGTTTTTGATATTTTGGTCGCATTGTTACATCTGAAGCCATCCAAAAACAAAATCTAAAATATCTCAGCTATCCACGAAGAAACTCATAGTCTTTGAGTGCGAGGGTATTGTCTAAACTATTACATTAATGGAGGAAGGGGTGGGTTCAGAAATGATATGTAAACCTGCTAAATATTCATCAACTAATGGTGTCAACAGTAGCATCTTGATGTGCCGTGTAACCAATTAGCCATAATTGTACAGTCGCTGAACTGCTAACTGAAAGTTCAAACACTGTGACTCCTCTGATCTGAAAAAAAACAGTTTTAAGTGTTAAGCATTATACAATAAGCCACACACATAACAAAGATCTTGGCAATTAGATTAAAACATTTTGTTAATCTTCCAAACTTTATATTGTAGAACTTCTATTTTAATTGCTCCTTTGAATGACAATCAACCATAAATCTTTTTCTAGCCACCTATTCTAGATAAAAGCGAATCCAGCGACCTAAGAACACCGAACTTTCTATTTTTTTTTCATCGATGCTGACCTAACCACTGTCTGCTTCCAAAATTTCTGTTTATGTTTTTAACCTGTTAAACTTGTTAAAGTTGTTTGTCTGAACTTGTTCACTGTCCCTTTGCCTTGTTTTCTGAGTCAAGTTGCAGGTTAACAATAAGATTATTTTTGAACCACTGCCCTGACTGACTGACTGACTGACTGCTGTGGATTGGGAAATCCCAAGAACACCCTGAAGCAAGGTTTTTCAAGTAGTTTGTGTCTGACTCTATTATTGTTTAATTTCTTCAGCAAGGTTCAGAACACAGTGTACCCAGTAACTAAAAATAAGATCATAACTTTCCAATATTTTGACTGATCTTTAATAATAAAGAATGGTTAATCAAAAGGAAATTGTGCCTTCTCCCAATAAAATGATCACATCTATTTTAGTGCCAATTGCACCAGCCTTAGATGACCTATATTGAATGTGAATTGTGAGGCTTTATATATCTAGTCTCATTTGCAGTAATGAATATTCCATTTTAATCATTTGTATCAAAAATTATTAATATTATATATAGTGGATTTCTTTCTATGTCGCTATTATGGATTAAGCCATCATTAACAAAAATACTAAGCCATCAACTATCATTAACAAGACATTAAATAATTGAACTACCAAAAGAAAGGTTCTACAACATGAAAACTATTTTAATAGAATCTAAGTCGCATTAATTTATTTTTTCTAATGACTTGGAAAATCTCTGAGCACTTTCATTTCAAGCACAAGAAAAGTTAATTCTATTTGAATTTAATAATTCCACTTGATCCATGCCTGCTTACTTCTTCTCGCCAAATGTAAACCTGATATATTTTGACCTTCAGTCCATGCTTATATTTTTCAGGTCATTTCAGATTGACATGCAATAAGTACCAGGGCACGAATTCTCAGTTTGATGCCATTTTGTTCTTCTCTGAAGAAAATTTCTCAGCTGCCATATTGGATTTTATTGGGTTAACCAATGACCTAAAGGTCTGGTTTCACATTAACCTGTAGTGTACACTTTTTGTTTTGCAAAACAATTGACGTAATTTTTTTACTCTACTTCCTCCATTATATTTAACTTTGCCATTAATCATCTCTCTCATTCAGTGCATTTCTCTAATAATCGAAGAATACTTTAAAATATATTTTGTTACCATCTTCCAAACATACCTGAAAATGGACTACAAAGCTCTAAGTAATTGGAAAACATGTCATTCATGAGTAAAATTAAAAATCAAATTTTTACTTTAAATTGAGATGCAATGAATGGCAATCTACTTTGTCATATTAAAATAGCAAATCTAATTCCATTTCTATGAAACATATGTTAAGAGGCCATACACTCTCAATAATTGTTCAAGGTTTATGCAGAAACTAACTAGATATTACATTTGTTTAAAACTCAATCATACAAAATGAAGACTTGATTTTAAAATTTTAATAAAGATAACTTGTGTATCATTAAATCTTCAAATGCTAATCGGTACTTTCATTCTTCAGCTGTAGATAATGTCATGCTTGCTGGAGGCTCTTTATTTTGCAATAAAACATTTACATTCTAATGATTTTATTAAAACTATAGTAGCTGTCAGCAGTCTGATGATTCCTGGCAAATTGTATCAGTTATCAGCTCATATTGCCTTTATCAAAACCACCCAGTGGCGAGTTAGGCCTGCCACAATGAGATGTCTACTGCTTGAAGAGTCAGTATTTAATCATTTTTTTCAGTATTGTTCTGCTTACAGTGCATAAATAAGTGCCTCAAATAACCCAGAGTGCCACTGACAATGAAACAAAGTATCTGTCCTATTTATCTTTTCACATTCTTTGGTCCTCCTTTGCTGCAGGCACTGTTTATATTCAGTAACCTATCATCATTCAACAGCTCTGTATACCTCGATGATGAGCATTAGGCCTCTCAGGTAGTCATTTTCAAATGAAAGGCTGCACGGCCAGTGATAATGTTGGCTCGGGGAAGTGACAAAATAAAATTGCCGGACTGGTGGTGCAAGCAATGAAAGTTGAACTGTAAAACAACCTTGACCTCTTCTGATGAGAAAAAAAGTATAAGCTGGCTTTTACCATTAACCCTTCTTTCCTGATAGACATTTTCTGCAGGGCAGTCAGATCAGTCTTTGTGTTTTTCATTGTCTGCAGTTATTTCCTTGCTCTTTGTTCTTTCAAATCTAATTCTTTGCTGGGTGCTTATTATTAGCCAAACATTTGCTGGAGGGGAAAATAATACGTCGACTGAGCAGGGGATATTTAAGTATCCTGGCTTTATTCTTTTAACTACATGTTACTGTGTGAAATGTTCAAAGCAATCTTTTGCTAATGCTTTGTACTTTAGAAGATGCACATGATTTATGAATTGATTACAAATGATGGCTTAACAATTTGGTATGGTTAATTAATCTGTGTTTAAAACTTAATTGCTGGTGTTGGAGAACCCATCTGCAGTACCCAGATGCAGTGTTAAATGTGGCTGAAAAAATGTTTCCATCACTTTTTATTCTGTCTCTCTTTGAACATTAGATCCTATGTTAGCATTAATAGAAAGAAAGCAGTATATAAATTATAAAAACAAAGTTCCACATTAAAGTCGACATTTTAATGAACTGCTCGTAGTTGAGGATGTCTCTGTTTAGCTTATTAGACAGAAGGAGTGGAGATTTATTGTTGCTGGACAATATGTAATTCTCTTTACACGGAACAGGACTAATTTGACTCTGCAGTTCTCAAATTAACTGAGATCGTCTTGAAACTGTTCAACATAAGAGCACTGTGTTCAGTAGCCCCTTTATTGCATCCCTTTGCACCTTCCCTAAGGAGTGACTTTATTTAATCCATCTGGAGACTCAGTAACTAAGTCCCCACTCTCTGCGACGTTGGCGATTTATGCTTCATATTTCATGCTGTGGTTGGTCTTTAACCACTTACATTTTTCCCCTTTGGTCACATTTTTAGAGAAAATATTTGACAAGTGGACTGTTTATCATGCAGGGCTAAACACTGTTATGGGGGTAATTCAATCTGCCAACCTTAGCAAAGATAGATCATTGGCTGCTGAGAGACTGGGGGTTGTGCCACTCATAATTTTTCCACTGATACAAGTCTGTTATAGAATATGACATACATCTTTAGGTACTAAATCATCCCTGTATAATTCATCTGTCAGGCATTGGAGCTAAAGGAAATAAATACCACTGTGGAGTCATATTGATAAGCTCTATATTCCACTGCGACTCTCCCAGCCATGAGTATTTCAGAAATCAGTTTATTGGAGGAAATTTACATTCACAACATCAGTCTTGCAATCATTTTCCCTTCATTCATTACATTACCCATGCTGTGTTCATATGCTGCTTATCAGATTTCATGTTTTATGTATTCCTCGACTCGACACAATAGCAGTGATAAAATGAAGGCAAATTTCTTCTATTAGTGACAGCCAGCTATTTGAGTTAAATTAAGTTGTACCCTGATATTCTGAAATACAAGGTGCAAATAACCTACTTTGAATAATCACTGCAAATATCCCTCTGTCCATTTAAATTATATCTTCCTTATAATAGTGACTAAACCTTTGATATGATAATATTTAATACCGTTGCAAGCTCAAAGGATTGAAAACCGCAATTATAACAGTGACTTTGTGTCTGTATATTTATTTTTATAAATTCTTATTATAGACTAATGACTCTGTTACAATCCGTTCAGCATTGTTAGAAAATTTGTTAATGAAGCATGCTAATGATATTGTAACGTTAAAGGGAGGAATAAGAAAAATGTTATGATCGCTGTCAAAAGAAGCATTTGCACAAGGGTTATGATGCTTATCATTCTACTTATATTAATTATATCATATATATGTTAAACAAACTCCTGTTCTTGCATTATTGCCCACATGCTGTGGTGCACCACATTTCATAGGTTTTTGTCTAATTTACACCATGAGATTGCATTTGGCTAGAACTAGACAGATGTGAAGTGAAGGCACTCTTACAACCCTTACACTGCCTCCTGCTCGAAGTCAATGTGTGGACAAGGAGGTATTAAAATTACCAACCTGACACATGCACAAAGCGGTTTCTTTACAGCAGAACCTGCCAGGAGATTGACACTATGTCATATCCAGCAGCCTGACGTAAGTTTGATTACTTACGGTTTGACTTTTATCCAGTGCATGTACGTTTATACTCCAAACCGAGATGTGTGCAATAAGACATACTTTTGAACTGCTCTGGTTCACTTATGGCTGTGAAGTAGCTACAAAAATGCAACAAATCTCATTAAATCCAGGCTTCAATTAACATTGGGGGAAAACGCGTATTGCTTGTTCTAATTTTTTTTAATAGATACAGCGCGGAAACAGGCCCTTCGGCCCACCGAGTCCGCGCCGCCCAGCGATCCCCGCACATTAACACTATCCTACACACTAGGGCCAATTTTTACATTTACCCAGTCAATTAACCTACATACCTGTACGTCTTTGGAGTGTGGGAGGAAACCGAAGATCTCGGAGAAAACCTATGCATGTCACGGGGAGAACGTACAAACTCCATACAGACGGCGCCCGTAGTCAGGATCGAACCTGAGTCTCTGGTGCTGCATTCGCTGTAAGGCAGCAACTCTACCGCTGCGCCACCATGCCGCCAGAATTTGAAAATTCTTTTCAAATTTTATTCATTGTAAAACAGATTGACCCAGTTGTAAAGTCAGACCTACTTCTGACACCCTGAAATCTACTATTTCACATTCTAACATAATGAGCTTGTCTAGAGGTAGCAAAAGTATCTTGAGCACAATCCCTTATTTCACAATTTACCCTCAATAACTACTTCTAAACAGAACCACGTTAAGTAAATAAGTCTTTATTTATTAACTCCTCTGAATTTTAATTGTTCTCTCAATTTTCTTTCCTCTTTGTTCCTCAAGACAATGACTGCCACACTTGATACAGTAATACAAGCACTGATCATAATATGCAAAATTAAAATGTGGTCACAGTGATTCAATGAAAGTGATCTCTGAATACCCAATTCAAATGCCAATCTAAAAAATGATTTACAGATATGGTGGGGAAAAAAATGAAAATCAGCACATTTCTTGAAATTTATTTTTTCTCTAATATGAATTTTTAACTGTGGGGATTATTACTTATGAAATACAAACATGTTTTATACTAATTCTTTAAGTATAAACCCTTTTGAATATCACACCTTTAATTGCTTAATGAGGTACCACAAATCTCACAGTCTGATTGCCTTGTTAACTAAATTGCTTTGCTATCTCAAGAACACATCCACAGTACAGTAATAGCATATATTCTAGTTTTACTTCCTGCATGTCTTTAATTGAGTTAAACCTTTCAATTGAACTCAAATAAATACAATTGTATCATGTAAACTATATTCCAATTGACATAATTTCAACTTTGGTTTAGTTTAGAGATACAGCTGGGGAAACAGGCCCTTCGGCCCACCAAATTAATGCTGACCAGCAATCCCTGAACATTAACGCTATCCTACACACATTAAGGACAATTTACAATTTTACCGAAGCTAATTAACCTACAAACGTGTACGCCTTTGGAGTGTGGGTGGAAACCGGAGCACCTGGGGAAAACCCATGCAGATCACGGGGAGAACGTACAAATTCCGTACAGACAGACCCATAGTCAGGATCCAACTCGGGTCTCTGGTGCTGTAAGACAACAACTTCATCACTTTCCCAAGTGATCTCACGAATCTTCAAAAAAAATGTAATGGAGGGAAGGTCTGTGTGATTTTATAGTATATCATATTGACGATGTTACCTTGCACTGCTGAGCTACGTTAATTTGTGGCAAATATTTCTGCAAATGAGGCTAAATTCAAAGTAAAGTAACTAGGAATATCGCTAATCTTAGACATTTGTGGACAGAACAATTTAAAGACAGTCATATACAAGCTCTGGATTAGCATTATTCCGTTAATAATGCTAAGAATGCTAATCCAGAGCTTATATATGACTGTCTTTAAATTGTCCAGTCCACAAATGTCTAAGAATTATATTTTTATGGCAAAATAATAACAAAATGTCTTTCTGTCCTGGGCCTCCTCCATTGTCAGAGTGAAGCCCAGCACAAATTGGAGGAACTGCACCTCATATTTTGCTTGGGTACCTTACACCCCAGTGGTATGAACATTGACTTCTCTAACTTCAAATAGCCCTTGCTTTCCCTCTCTATCCCCTCCCTTTCCCAGTTCTCCCACCAGTCTTACTGTCTCTGACTAAATTCTATCTTTGTCCCGCCCACTCCCCTGACATCAGTCTGAAGAAGGGTCTCGACCCAAAATGTCACCCTTTCCTTCTCTCCTGAGATGCTGCCTGTCCCGCTGAGTTACTCCAGCATTTTGTTTCCACCTTCGATTTAAACCAGCATCTGCAGTTCTGTCCTACACAAAACGTCTTTATCGTGTATTGGATTGGACATCATCTTTCAGTTGTTTTAATACATTGTAGCTTTGTGATCAATTTTGGAAAACTTAGAACTAGAAATGGTGATGTTTGTATGCTTAAGCCATTTGGGTCTATGTCCACTGTTACACTACCATGATTTTAAAGATACTCTGCAGAGGACAATTTGAAAATAGCGGCAAATGGCATTGTATAAATAATAATTAAACAAACAACTGGTAAAGCATAGTGGACAGGTTCTTCCAGACCAACACCTTTGACCACAAGTCCATCGGGCAGTGGTCAGCACGGAACGTCCTGCAGGCACTGCAGGGGAATGACTCCATGGATCCTGTGGCGTGGTTCCCAGAACAGACAGCCCAGGTTGCCTGGCAAAATGCCTCATCGCCAGTACTCACCAACAAGCACCAAGACCTGGCTTGGCTGGCGGTGAGGGGAGCCCTCCCAGTCAGATCCTTCCTGCACCGCCGGAACCTCACTACCAGCGCACGCTGCCCTCGGGACGGCTGCTACGGAGAGGAAACGGTGGCCCACCTCTTCAAAGAGTGTGGATTTGCCAGGAGAGTCTGGAGAGGTCTGCAGGGGTCCCTGTCACGATTCATTCCGAGCAGCTCCGTCACAGAGGACTCTGTGCTCTACGGACTGTTCCCAGGGACGCATTCCGAGACTGACATCGAGTGCTGCTGGAAGGTCATCAACTCGGTGAAAGACGCTCTTTGGTCTGCCCGATCCTTGTTGACCTCCCAGCGGAGCGAGCTGTCCATCAAGGAATGTTGCCGACTGGCCCACTGCAGACTGCAGGAGTACGTGCTGAGGGACGCTCTGAAGCTCGGTGCAGCCAACTCCAAGGCCCTGTGGGGGAGGACCACAGTCTAGGGTCCTTCCGCTGCTGGACATGGGGGGGGGTGGCAGGGTGTGGTGGAGAGAGACGCCCCTCCAAATAAGGGATATGTATGTAAATGTATGTAAATGTCTAAGTAAATGCCTGTATTGAATATGTAACCTCCGGAAATGTCGGATGGGTTTGTTTAAAAAAGATGTTTTGTAAATGATATTTATTACTTGAATAAAGTATTTTTTGATATTAAAAAAAAAAAAATAGTGGTCAATTGCTGGACAATGCAAAAAGACCAAAACTTCATCTATACTTGTTCAGCTGCTAGCCATTACCCGGAAATGAAAGGATGGTAGTTGCTTAACGAGTGTGAGCTTAACTGTAAAGAAATAAGCTGAATCTATTTCCTTGTTTGTCATTCTCCACTCCTTAGTTCATTTTCCTTTCTAACTGATGAATCAATCTTACTAAGGTTCTCGTGAGGAGAGTAATTTTCCTTCTCTTTGGCTACATGGTGGGAGCATTCTGTGTATTATCATTCAGTAAAGTGGCAAGGAGGCTTCACATCTGTCTTTGTTAAATGGTTGCTGCAGACCTGGCCTCCCATTATAGGTCCTCACGAGCAGTGAATCATTGCTGGCTATTGAGATGAACTGAAACCATTTATTTTCTTTCCTTGTAATTCCTTTATCATTATGCTTATTAATAAAGAATTTGAGATTAATATTTGGCTTCTTGCGGTAGATTTTAATTTGTCACAAAAAGGCTCACATTACCATGGGGATGGGTTATATTTACTGCACTTTCCCATCTCCTGCTTAAAAGATAAATACCAATTGTAGAGTTTGGGGTTTATTTTGTCCCCTGCCTCCAGTCATCTGATAGAAATGCCCTTTTTGATGTTAATATTTATAAATAATGTTTAGCAGTTTCTCATTCACTGAGGCAATATCAGCTAACAATACAAGGCCCAGCAAATACAGAAAGAAATAATCCCTTGTGACCTTTGGGTCAGGCGGCATTTCGAAAAAGATGAAATGAGTTGTGGCTTAGCTCTTCAATTTAATCACACAAGGTATGAATTGCTGAAATCACTGAACAACTTAATTTTGTTGAAAGTTCATTCTCAAGCGAAGCACACAATGAAGAATTCGAAGGACAAATTTTCATAAAAGAAGTGGAACTTCCAAAGTGGGCATTGCAAGGGAGCATAAAAAGGGTTAAAAGGAATGTGGTTCATCTTAAGTGTGAAAGTATAAATCTGTGGGAGCCTGTTGGCAATGGCACTGCAGAACTCAGCTCTGGTGGAAAAGCTTGTTCCATTCATTTCCATATTTGTGACAACATGCAAATATACCATATGTGAAAAAAATAGTATGTTATGCCAACAAGCACTCTGATAATAAATAAAATAGATTAATATTGGGATAGATTTTTTGTTTAGTGGCAAAGCAAATGCTTTTGCTGGTAAACATGAAGAAAGCATTCCTCCTGGCAAGGATTTTCCTTTTTCCAGTAATGTTGCCGAACCTGTGATCTGTATTTATCAAGAGCCACCAAAATGTTTGAGCTCCCTGGAATGTGTAGGGAGGAATTGCAGATGCTGGTTTAAAGCTGGTAAGCTTGGGCAGCTTACAGGCAGTGGTTTGAATATTGATCTCTCTAACTTCAAGTATCGCCGGCATTTCCTCTCTCTCCATTCCTCCCCCAACCAAGTCACACCAACTTCTCGTTTTCACCCAACAAACAGCTGACAGTGGCCTCTCAAGGTATCACAAAATGCTGGAGTAACTCAGCAGGTCAGGCAGCATCTCAGGAGAGAAGGAATGGGTGACGTTTCGGGTCGAGACCCTTCTTCAGACTGATGTCAGGGGGGCGGGACAAAGAAAGGATATAGGTGGAAACAGGAAGAGAGTGGGAGAACTGGGAAGGGGGAGGGGAAGAGAGGGACAAAGGAACTATCTAAAGTTAGAGAAGTCAATGTTCATACCGCTGGGCTGTAAGCTGCCCAAGCGAAATATGAGGTGCTGTTCCTCCAATTTCCGGTGTGCCTCACTATGGCACTGGAGGAGGCCCATGACAGAAAGGTCAGACTGGGAGTGGGAGGGGGAGTTGAAGTGCTCAGCCACTGGGATATCAGGTTGGTTAAGGCGGACTGAGCGAAGGTGAATCGATCACCGAGCCTGCGTTTGGTCTCGCCGATGTAGAGAAGTTGACATCTGGAACAGCGGATACAATAGATGAGGTTGGAGGAGGTGCAGGTCAACCTCTGTCTCAACTGGAAAGGTGCAGGTGAACCTCTGTCTCACCTAACAGTGGCCTGTTTCCTTTATCATTGTTACTTTTTTGCATATCTTTCATTCATTCACTACATCATCGTCGATATCTCTCATTTCCCTTTCCCATGACTTTGAGTCTGAAGAAGCTTCTCAAACCAAAACATCACCCATTCCTTCTCTCCAATGTTGCTGCCTGTCCCTCCAGCATTTAATGTCTATCTTGAGCTTTATGGATGCATTTCCCCCAGAGGGTGCTTGCAGTTAGAGCCAGCTCAGTCTCCAAGACCTTCAACAAATCCAGCCAACAAAAAGCAGAAGTAAATCATTAATATTCATGACCTCAACTTGTCATCTGTCAAGAATGCAAAACCGGAAATGTTACTTTTATCCTGTTATTCAGAAACATTCAAATAAATTAAAGCTATAAAAATAAATAGTTTTAAAACAAAGTAAATTCAGAAATTACTAAAGGGCCTGTCCTACTTAGGCAAATTTAAGGCGACTGCCGGCGACTAGGCTGTCGCCGACAGTTTGCCGGGGTGTCGCGGGCATAATCGTGAGGAGTCTTCCAAAAATTGTAGTGGATCTCGGCGCGTCGCTGAGAAATCATCCGGTTTGAAATTTCTTGTCGCCAGGTATCGTTGCTTATTGCGGGCGCTGTCGCATGCAGTCCCCAGGTTTGCTAGGTTCTCTTAGATACATTTAGAAGCACATTATATTAAAATAAGTAAAGTCATTTCAAAATAACATAAAATGCTTGTGTTTAACCAATTTATTTACCGTCAGGACATTTGGCAGGTAGATTGGAGGCGACAGTTTGACGGTCAGGTAAGCGTGGGAATGTTTGCGATGCTTTTAGCCTCAGCCATTACATTTAAAGTGGGCTCCAAACCCAGATATGCAACCCAGAAACCAGATATGCATCTCCCTTACATTTTCAAAGAATGCCCACACACTTTTCACAAAAATCCACTGAACCACTTAAAAAAATTTTTTTAATACAACTATTAGTAAACAGGAAGTAAATCCAGTTTATGCCTTGTTACAGTGAAGCTTGGTTTTTAAGTAACCCATACAAGGTGTTATAGTTCAAAACTCTCAAGTACTTACCGACTTGTCAGTGATTTCTGCGAAAATCAGGACATTGACAGCATTGACAGCGTGGGAATTTTTGCGATGTTTCAGAAGACGCTGTAATCTTGACCTGACTCGGCATTGTCGTGGTCATTGTCGTCGGGTAAAAGAAAATGTTGGTGATCTGCTACGACTTTGACCGTCGCCGGCAGTCGCCAAAAAAGTCGCCTAAGTGGGACAGGCCCTTAAGAAACATTTTCAAACTTTTAAATACATTTATGCAGTTAAAAATAAATCTAATTAACCAATATTTACTGTGGTTCCTTTTTCTTTTATCATTATTACTTGTTTGCATATCTTTCATTCATTCGTTCTATATCTCTCTACATCATCGTCTCTAACTCTCGTTCCCCTTTCCCGTGACTTTCAGTCTGAAGAAGGATCTCGACCCGAAACGTCACCCATTCCTTCTCTCCAGAGATGCAGCCTGACCCGCTGAGTTACTCCAGCATTTTGTGTCTATCTTGTTGTTGTTCCCTTCTATTTAAGTTAAGGGGATTGCAACATAATAGGTTCTACTAGATATAGGATGTCCATGGAGGATTCTTATTTATTCAATATTTAAATATATACAGAGAAACTACAGATGTTTAATGACAAAGATGTAAAAGGTGACTTTTTGGGTCAGGACCCTTCTTCACACTGATTGTGCAAGAAAGTTGAGGAGGGTGAGGACAAAGTCTGGCAAGTGATGGGTGGATGCTGGTGAGTGTTTTTTTTTTGATAAGCAGATGGTTGGATAAAGTCCAGAGGTGAAAAGGTGAAAAGACAGAAGCTGTGAGACAAAAAGGTTGAAGTGTTGTGAATTATGAAGCAAGAGGAAAGAATGTAGGTGGATGAGGAGGAGGAGGGAAAAAAGAGGTGTGAGTCCTGATGGGACACAGGGGAGAGGGGGTGGGGGCGGGGGGAAGATTTGTAGTTACTTATTAGAGAATTCAATGTTCATACCATTGGGTAGTAAGATACCCAAGTGGTATATGAGGTGTTGTTCCTACAGTTTGCATGTGGCCTCATTCTGGTAAAGGAGGAGGTCCAAAAAGGGCAGAAAGAGATTAGTTACCTAAACTTGGAGGTGTGGTGGAGAGAAATTGAGAGTAGTGGATGGCATCTTTTCAAGAAGCACTGTGGGAGGAATGAAGCCCAGATAACTGTGGAAGTTATTGGGTTTGTAGTAGACATCTGCCCAGTGTGATGGAGACAGAGAGACTAAGAAAGGAAGGAATGTTTCAGACATAGTCCAAGCAGTGAATGTGGCTTGGCTTATTGCAAAAACATAGCAATGTTCACGGAAGAATGCCTCACATTGTTCAGCCCTTACTATGATCAGTGTTGTTTGTCTAGTGAATTGAATTCACAGCTTATGCGACTTTGTTCTGGAAAGACTAAATAGTTCAGCTTCTAGAGAAATAGAATTTTCTGGTATCAACCTGCTTTCCCATGATTAAGACCTGTATTAACCGACAATTGTGGAGCTAATTGGTATCAAGATTTATATGTTCGTGGGGCACCAATAAAGAACCCCACATTTTCATGTCCATGTTCATAAGTGATAGTAGTAGAATTAGGCCATTAGCCCATCAAGTCTACTCTGCCATTTAAAACATTGCTAATCTATCTCTCCCTCCTAATCCCATTCTCCTGCCTTCTCCCCATAACCCCTGACACCTGTAATAATCAATAATCTATCTATCTCTGGCTTAAAAAATATCCACTGACTTGGCCTCCACAGTCTTCTGTGGCAATGAATTGCACAGATTCACTACCCTCTGACTAAATAAATTCCTCCTCGTCTCCTTCCTAAAGGAACATTCTTTAATTCTTATGTACTCAAATGTATACATAACCTCCTAACACATATTTCTGCCGAAGGCATGCAGTGTACCAGTTGAAAAACAACAGCAAATATCAGGATGAGTCAGATACCAAGGGAGGAAAGTTGCAGGTTTGCAATATTCAAATAATCACATTAGTAGAAAAGAATTCCCACATTACATGCAGTCCATTATTTTACATTGAGTTTCAATTAAGTACTCCTAATAGAATGATAAATATTAATCATATATATTAAAGTAATTAAGATTAAAAATGATAAACTGTTATATGAAATAAAAATGCAGACAACTGAAAAAATGCAACTTTAAATTGAATCTCAATGAGGAAACTTTTCCATAACCATTAGGTTTTAAGGTATTAAAATTCCAGAGAAAACAAGATGCTAGTGTTTAAAATTCTATACATAACATGAAGTGTGTTTTTGTTTTAATTTTCACTTGTTCAGGTAATGAAGACAAGATTCAAGCCTAAAGAATAAACAAAGATTAATTTACTTATCTCAGTGCAATGATGCAACATTGACCAACATCCAGAATTGTGGTTTGCGGTTTCATTAGAATAAAGTTGTATTGATGTTAAAATCAGTAATTACTTGTGATTGCCCAGAGATCGAGACACTTACTCTGTATCTTTAAGTTGATTGATTTCAGTCTTGCAAGTAACATTTTAATTCTGTTAAACTGACTCTGTGATGGGGTTTGTCAATTCTTAGCCATCTTCCTGGCAGCACAAGAGCCATTATGGAAAGAATACGCTGTCTATCTCACATTGTCCCTGTTCTCTTAGCTTTTACCCTAAATGAATCACATATTATTGGTAGGCTAAAATAATGTGACATGCTCCAAAAATTGTTATCATGCCATCCACCCTCTTAGAGATAGGAGCAATTGGTGTTTCAGGTTCATGATTGTATATCCGTGCAGGTAAATTACTTACAATCAGCTTTTCTCCAAATTATGTTTCTAATAATTGCAATGGGGAATCAGTAATATTTTCATGGATAGGATATATCACTATATTTTACAGATCTTACAGTACTATATCTCCTGTTACATAGAATCATACAGCGTGAAAACAGGCTTTTCGGCCCAATTTGTCCATGCCGATCAACGTCCCATCTGAAGGGACGTACAACGAGATCTGGGTGTCCTAGTGCATCAGTCACTGAAAGGAAGCATGCAGGTACAGCAGGCAGTGAAGAAAGACAATTGAATGTTGGCCTTCATAACAAGAGGAGTTGAGTATAGGAGCAAAGAGGTCCTTCTGCAGTTGTATAGGGCCCTAGTGAGACCACACCTGGAGTACTGTGTGCAGTTTTGGTCTCCAAATTTAAGGAAGGATATTCTTGCTATTGAGGGTGTGCAGCGTCGGTTTACTAGGTCAATTCCTGGAATGGTGGGACTGTCATATGTTGAAAGACTGGAGCAGCTAGGCTTGTATACACTGGAATTTAGAAGGATGAGAGGGGATCTTATCGAAAAACATAAGATTATTAAGGGGTTGGACACGTTAGAGGCAGGAAACATGTTCCCAATGTTGGCGGAGTCCAGAACCAGGGGCCACAGTTTAAGAATAAGGGGTAGGCCATTTAGAACGGCGATGAGGAAAACAAATTTCAGTCAGAGAGTTGTAAATCTGTGGAATTCACTGCCTCGGAAGGCAGTGGAGGCCAATTCTCTGAATGCATTCAAGAGAGAGCTAGATAGTGCTCTTACGGATAATGGAGTCAGGGGGTATGGGGAGAAGGCAGGAACGCGGTACTGATTGAGAATGATCAGCCATGATCACATTGAATGGTGGTGCTGGCTCGAAGGGCTGAATGGCCTACTCCTGCACCTATTGCCTATTGTCTATTGTCTATTGTCTATTGAATTAGTTCCACCTGCCTTCATTTGGCCCATATCCCTCTAAATCTATCTATCCATTTACCTGCCGTAATGTTTCTTAAACGTTGTGATAGTACCTGCCTCAAATACCTCCTCCAGCTGCTAGTTCCATATACATACAACCCTTTGAGTAGAAAGTTGGCCCTCAGGTTCCTATTAAATCTTTCCCCCCTCACTTTAAACCTATGTTCCCTTGTTCTTGATTTCCCTACTGTAACCTCTGCACCTCTATATACATCTATATAAAATTACCACACTTCTTGACCCGAAACGTCATCCATTCCTTCTCTCGAGAGATGCTGCCTGACCCACTGAGTTACTCCAACATTTTGTGATACTATACTTCTCATGATAATTTGCTATAGTTAGTGAAATCAACAAGTCTACAAATCAAAATAATTAATTTTGGATGGTGGCACAGCGGTAGATTTGCTGCCTTACTGCGCTTGCAGCGCCAGAGACCCGGGTTCAAACCCGACTACGGATGCTGCCTGTACAGAGTCTGTACGGTCTCCCCGTGACCTGCGTGGGATTTCTCCGAGAACTTCGGTTTCCTCCCACACTCCAAAGACGTACAGGTTTGTAGGTTAATTGACTTGGGTTTGTATACTTGGTATAATTGTAAATTGTCCCTAGTGTGTAGGATAGTGTTAATGTGCGGGGATCGCTGCTCGGTGCGGACTCGGTGGGCCGAAGGGCCTGTTTCCACGCTGTATCTCTAAACTAAACTAAACTAAACAAAGTGCTGAAATAACTCAGCAGGTCAGGCAACTTCTCTGGCAATGCTGCCTGACCTGCTGTGTTACGACAGCACCCTGTGTCTTTTTTTGAAAATCAGCATCTGCAGTTCCTTGTGTATCCATCTTAATTAATTTTGGATCTGATATTAAAAAAACAGTTAGCATTAATAAACTGGAGATTAAAGTTCCAGTAAGTTACTTCTCTTTATTACATAGATACATAGATACGTAGACAATAGGTTCAGGAGTAGGCCATTTGGCCTTTTGAGCCAGCACCACCATTCAATGTGATCCTGGCTGATCATCCATAATCAGTACCCCGTTCCTGCCTTCTCCCCATACCCCCTGATTCCGCGAGCCCTATGAGCTCTTTTGAATACATCCAGTGAATCAGCCTCCACTGCCTTCTGAGGCAGAGAATTCCACAAATTCACAACTCTGTGTGAAAACGTTTTTCCTCGTCTCAGTTCTAAATGGCCTACCCCTTATTCTTAAACTGGGGCCCCTGGCTCTGGACTCCCCCAACATCGGGAACATGCATCATGCATCTAGCGTGTCCAATCCCTTGATAATTTTATATGTTTCTATAAGATCCCCTCTCATCCTAAATTCCAGTGATGATGATGGTCTCCACTTACTGCAAATATGATGGGCTAGAAATTTATCACACCTAATTTTAGACAACAACTAATGCTGTAGCCATAAAGTATGATCTAGCAGAAATAAGGAACTACAGATGCTGGTTTACAAAAAAAAAGACACAAAGTGCTGGAGTAACTCAGCGGGTCAGGCAGCATCTCTGGAGCACATGAATTGGTGATGTTATGGGTCAGGGCCATTCTTCAGACTGATTGAAGCATGGCCTCGTGATGGCTATCTCCTCCTGACTGTCTGCAGATACAACCAACATGCAACTTTTCAGGGCCAACGTTTCCAGTTTGTTTTGTAACATAAATAGAAGCCTTCTAACATCTGGGTGCTGCAGGACAGTCAGTGCATGATTGCATTAATCATGACTCGCAGCACTAATGTTGAGTGTGTCACATTAACCCAGTAATCTATCGTCCAATGCAGCAGAGTAGCTCTAGGCCAGAGTGTACAAGAACCCATTGTTCCCCCTCAGGTAGAAAGCAATCATTATCCCTTCGTTACTTACCTGCTGGGGAGAAAACTGCAATTAGTAAGTAGTTGCCCAAGACCTTTGATTAAGATAAGGTGAAATGCTTATTCTTGAGAAATTAGTTTTTCTTTTATGTTTTGACTTAAGGGACTGTTCTGAGAGTTCTGTGGAAAAATCAAGCCCCAGAGGACACAGCTTTTATGGTCAGAGAGAGAAACTTCAAAGGAGAAATGTGGGGCATGTTTTTTACACAGATAGTAGTTGGTGCATGAATGTGCTGGTAAGGGTGGAAGCAGACATGACAGTGGCCTTTAACAGGCTTTTAGATAGGCACATGGATACGCAGGAAATGGAGGGATAGGGATCATGTGCAGGCAGAACTTTAACTTGGCTTCATATTCAACACTGATATTCTGGGCCAAAGGGCTGTACCTGTGCTGTTCTGAATCAGTCTGAAGAAGAATCCCAACCTGAAATGTCACCCATCCATTCCCTCCACAGATGCTGCCTGATCCATTGACTTACTCCAACACTGTGATTTCCAGCATCTGCAGTTCCTCGTGTGTCTTGCATTGCTCCATGTTTTCGTGGCTCCCTGCTCTTCTGAGGCTGGAGATTGGGCTTATTTGCTGGCGAAGAGGGCGATACAGGGAGAAACTTTCCCCTGACTAAGAAGTACGAAACTAGGCCTCAGTTTCAAGGGGTTGAGGAGAAAGTTTGACACTCAGAGAGTAGTGAACCTTTGGAATTCTCTACCACTGAGAGCTCTGGAAGTACAGCCATTGATTGGATTTAAAACAGAGACAGATCATGTTTTGGATATTAATGATATCAAGGGATATATGCATAGTGCAGTGAAATGTTCTTCAAGGTAAAAGATCAACCATAGGCACAAGTAGCCAAATAGCCTAATCGTGCTTCATCCTCATGCTCTTATGAAGAGGTGGATCACAATGATGGGACCAGACTATTTCCTGGATTCACCAACATTTGCCATGGCAGTGAGAGCTTCTCAAGCACTTTGCATTGGAATTGGCACAGAAGTTTGGTAGAATCTTGCCAGGACTAGAAACTTGCTCTGTTGAAAATAGCTCAATGATGGAATTATTATTTACGTGCGTTTCAGACTTTAAATTTGTTTAAAAAAGACAACTTGGATAATCTTAAAAATAATCGCACAGGACAAAACTGCCCAAAGATTGGGACTAAATTAATAACAGCTTCAAGAAGCCTGAACAATCAGTTCTGTTGGAAGTTAGTAACTAACAAGGACTTCTGTCGAGCCGCTGCCCTGTGCTACACTGAGACCTGGCTGTGTGAGTCGCCCCCGGACAAGGCGCTGCAACTGGCTGGCTTTCAAATACGCAGAGCGGACCGCGACGCAGAGGCAGCGGGAAAATCAAGAGGAGGTGGAATATGCTTCTACACTAACCAGGACTGGTGCAGTGACATCATGGTACTGTCTAACTTCTGTTCCCCCAATCTAGAATCTTTCTTTATCAACTGCAAACCCTTTTATTCTCCGAGGGAATTTACCTCTTTTATTCTCGCTGCAGTTTACATCCCTCCCCAAGCCTGCGTACGTGAAACGCAAACGCAACTCGCTGACCAGGTATTGAGGGGAGAGAGTGACTTCCCGGACTCCATGGTCATTGTTTCGGGTGAATTTAACAAGGCCAACCTCAGTCGTGAGCTCCCAAAGTACAGACTTCACATTACCTGCCCCACCAGAGGGGAGTGGACACTTGATCACTGCTATACTTCAATCAAGAACGCATATCATTCTGTTCCTCGGGCGGCTCTGGGTCTATCCGATCATTGTTTAGTTCACCTTATTCCGATCTATAGGCAGAAACAAAAATCTGCTAAACCTGTGGTCAGATAAATGAAAAAGTGGACGAGCGAGGGCATTGAAAACCTACAGTCCTGCTTTGACTGCACTGATTGGAATGTGACCACAAGCCTCGATGAGTACACAGACACTGTAACATCTTATGTCAGCTTTTGTGAGGACAGTTGCATCCCACGAAGACCCAGGGGTCTTAGGGGGATGATTAGGGGGGAAATGAGGAATATTTTCACCTGGAGTGTGGTAGAGTTATGGAATCAAAGGGTATATGCATAGTGCAGATGGATATATGCATTTCCCCCTAATCAATTACTTCAATCTCTGTCCCCTGTGTTTGACCCCTCAATTAATGGAAATACTTTCTTCCTACTTTAATCAGGTCTCTCATAATTTTAAACACATTCCCTGAGTCTTCTCTACTCCAAAGAAAATAAAGAGGTATGGCCTAAAAGGGTGGTAGGGACATGTATGTGAAGAGCTCTGAATTGCATGGCTCCTGATCTGATTCTAGTTTTATTTGGGTAGCTCACTTTCAATTTGATGATAATGGGCTGAATGGCCTCTTTCAGTGTTGTAACTTTTCCATGAGTCTTTGGCTCTAAAATCCTGTCTGATTCCTGAAGAAGGTTTTTATTTATACCCCTATTCAGTTTGTTTTATTACATTTTCATCAGACTTTTAGATTTATTTTAATGTTGACTGATATTCTACTTTCATGCCTCTCATTCTGTCTTTTATATTTCCTTTATAGGCTCTCTATTCAGCTTCATTCCCCTCTGTATCATGACACTTGATTTAAGTATTTTCCATATCTCACTTTAATGCTTAGATCTTTCGTCATGCAGGGAGTTATAGTTTTGGACTTCTTTCCTTTCCTCTTCATGGGAATATATCTCATCTTTACACACCATCTTCTCTTTGAAAGCGTTCTGTTATTTACTTACGGTTTGGACCATCAATTTTTATTCTAGTCAGACAGGGCCAGATCCAGTCTGGTTTGCCAAAGCAAGTCCTCCATTGATTCAGTACTGTTCTCCTTGTATGTTGCTTGTTTATTTAATATTCTATTCTAATAATTCATATTTATTTTCACATACTAACCCTAGTGAAAACTGGTCCCCTGAAATTGAGAGAGGAAACACTGGACAAGATCGATGTTTGGAAAGGTTAATGTCAATAAATTTGGAACTAGATAAAATCAAATCCAATCATTATATCCAGTTCAGCGATAGGAAGACTATTTATCTTCCTTTCACATTTTAAAGACTGTTTAAAACATGTGAATGATCTTAAACCAATTATTAGCAAATATTAGCCCACAGGATAAAACTGTTCGTTGACTGGTAGTAAATATGTAACTACTTTAAGCATCCTTCATGGTGATTGCTGTTGGAAGTCGGGAAATGTCACACTGGTCCAACAGAGGAAGAAACAGGATAACCCAGAATGGGAAGCACATTTTCTTTGTCCCTGAAAATATGATGCTGACTATAACATGTGTCAATGTTAAATAAATAGCACATGCTGAGTTTGATCAGTACCAAAACCCGATATTGCTCTAAGTAGGAGTGACAAGGAACTGCAGATGCTGGAATCTTGAGCAAAACAAAAAAGTACTGGAGTAACTCAGCAGATCAGGCAGCATCTGTGGAGGGCAACATCTCAGGTCAAGTCAATGTTAAGTGCATTTTCCTTATGTGGATACTGGGAGATTCACCCTCCCCCCAAACACCCAACCCATTAGCGGAATGGCATTGTTGGGCCAAAGGGCCTGTTTCCATGCTGTATCTCTAAACTAAACTAAACTAAATTAAACCAAACTAAATATTGTTTTTAGAACATTTAGGTAAGCTTTGATATGTTTTATGTGTATATTGGAGACTACTAATGTTCAGAGCTTGGAAAATTCCTTCAGGCTGAAAACTGAACATTGTAAATGGAGTACTTCAAGTGATGCTCTGTTGCAAAAAGAAATTCTAAATTCTTACTGCCAGAAGGGGATTTGTCCTTTTTTTTCAAGTTCTGTTTTATCGTGGTCACACCAGACTGGATTTGTTCAAAGTCTAAAATTTCCAATTCCCTAAGCTGACTGAGATTTTTTTTTAAAAACAGCATCCATATATTACTGGGCTGCTGTTTCAGTTTCACTGGCATTTGCTGAAGATGTCGCAATAGTCAGGATTTTCTGTAGAAAAGGGATTTTGAATATCGATTTTTTGAAGGTTCATTAGCTATATGCTGACATCATAGATTGATGTCTCTTTAAACTGGGTCTCAGACTTAACTATCGAGGGAATCAGAACTATTGACTTTGGATGCTTGTGCTGTGCATTCACTGGAGGATTTTTGCTGCTTTTAATGGGATCCATCAATTCAACTCTGTTTTAATTATTATTGTTATACTACTCACCAAAGAAACGATGCTCTGATGTCAATTTTTTTGTCCTGCGTTAGCACAGATTTCTCAGTCATCATATTATAAAATAATTTTGAAAAAATACGAGTGTATGACCTCCTATGACATTCGTTTCACCTTGGAGAAGGACAACTCGTCTCAATGTTTCTAGAGCCGTATCTGTTTAAAAAAAAGACAAGAACATTAAATGATCTTTGTAGATGATGAAAAGGAATGCAAATGTTAAGAACATTGATCACTGCACGTTCGTGCTCAACCTTCTGCCCTCTGTTATATCAATACATTGAAAACATAATTTGTATCAGCAGTTGTTTCTTTAATTAAGATTCAAAAATCTTTTCCATTGATTTATGCCATTAACTTATTGATCGATCCTGTTGTGCTGAGCATGTACTTTCCAGTGAGATGAAATAGCTCAGAGCAAGATACATGTACTGTTATTTCCGTTCTCAGCCAACTTCTTCATCTAAAGAGACTGCCTGAAGAGGGAAGCATCTCCTGTTGACCTGCAAAGGTTTTGTCACCGCTGTGAATGAGTGGATAAAATAAATTACTGATTCATAAATTAGTCTGAGGAGGCACTTGGACTTAAAAGCCAAAATAAAGGAAAGCCAAAAGACATAATACACTTTTGCAACCTTCACTGGTGATCAGATCATATCATACTTTCAGATATTATTTGCTGAAAAATGTGAATTAGCAAATGATCCTTCTTTGCTTTTATCGCTGTTGGGAATATGACTGAAATTCGACTTTTCTGACCAAAACAAGATGGTAACTGCAGAAGAGTAAACACAATAACGATGAGCCACAGGAAGCTATGTCCTATTTTTACATGACACACTTTGATCCCAACTCTTGAAAAGCTTAAATCAAAGTACTAGTATTTTGGCAATTATACTGCAAGGAAATTTTAATTTGGAAAGTATTGAAGAATTTCATAACTCATTTGACAAGAGCACAAAGAAAGATCAATAAACATATATTTTAACCTATCTTTGTGCAGGCTGAAACTATTTGTCTGGTGCAAAAATTACAATTGTGCCTGTTCCTTGTACATAGCACAGTCTCCAGTTCAAAGTTATTGAAGTAAATGAAAGCTAGATTTTAAAATTAGCAACGATTTCAATTAATTTTGAAGACAAAATATATTAGACAAAATTAAGTTTCTTTTAATATTTTGAATTTGCTCTGTGACTAATGTGTGATTTCACTTTAAATTGTATATTTACACGCACAGCTAAAAATATTCACTAATGAGTTTAAGATAAAGCCCTCATTGAGTGTTTCAGTTCTGCTATAATTATTAAATGACATGTTTGCTATCTCAATTCTGCATTTTGACTGCTTGCCCAGTTCTAAGCTTCTTCATTGAATGACCCCAGTTCCTTTATTGACAAAATTATAGGACATGAAATGATAGGATTTCATTCAGCCATTAAGTCTGCACCAGATCTTTATAAGAGAAATCTAGTTAATCCCTTTCCCACAAACATTGCCTATTTCTCTACATTTTTGTCTCCTTCAAGCATAGTTCCTGTACCCTTTTTTAAAGCTTCCATTGACTTTTTATCAACCACCCTATCAGGCATACATTCCAGATCCTAATCAGACTGGGTTAACCACTGCTGGCATGATTAAGAGTTTACTTAGACATTTTCCATGAAAACTTTCTTTGTACAATGTTCATTCTTTATATATATATATATTCATATTTGCATTCTTGCATTCCCAGGTTCCCATTAAGTGGGGATACTATATATAATGAACAGGTTATATTACATAGAAAAAAACCCTAATTACAGTCTTCCTAATATCAATTCATCAGTCCAGCTCAGTTTATTATGTTTTCTATTGAGTTTCCTGCCATTTCCATTCTGGTGAGTCATGGAAGCGATATAAAATTCACTTCAACTGCTTACATTACTTGGGTGCCAAAGTTATCATTTTGTTTACAGACTGATGCCCAATTGGCATGAGTTTTGCCAGACACCTTTTTGTTGGGACTGTCAGCACATGTGCTGCAGACACCTTATGCAGACTATGCAAAGCTGATTTGATAAAAGCATTGTCATTTTGAAGCAAAAAGGGTCAGTTAGTATTTTCTTAATATTGCACAGCTGAACACGTGTACAGGAGTGGGAAAGGTTGTGTTCCTTAAAGTACATTGTTTAAAAGGATCATCAATATTCACAAAATGCTGGAGTAACTCAGCAGGTCAGGCAGCATCTCTGGAGAGAAGCAATGGGTGACGTTTCGGGTCGAGACAACAATATTCATGTTAGTTGCTGTTTAATTTCTATTGCGTGCAGTTATGATTCTGCAATTTGAGTGATTTCTAGACTTACAGTCATTACAGTCAAAGAAAGATATAGAGTCATACAGCGTGGAAACAGGCCCTTTGGCCCAACTTGCTCACACCAGCCAACATGTCCGAGCTACACTAGTACAATCTCTCTGCGTTTGACCCATATCCCTCTAAACCTGTCCTATCAATGTACCTGTTTAATTGTTTCTTAGGCTTTTGGAAGGAGGTCATGTACATTCATGCTCAAGGAGTGATTTGCCACTGCAGCATCCTCAGAGTAAGACAAGGAGCACAATTCCAGTGGCAGGCATGAACGTACGAATCTCAGAATCCTTCCAGATTTGGGATGGAGGTAACTGCAACATCTTATTGTTTGTGTCCGTTGTTTCATATGGAAGGACTTAAGAATGTTGATGCCATTGTTTTCCTTTCTTACCAAAATTTAGCAAAAGGGCTGCAAAAAGTGATGCCTGACACTTTTCCAAGGCCACATGGCAACAAAGAAATATAGTCAATAACAATTGCGTCAATTCCATCCAGTCAATAACCCATCAGTAGAATATCGATAAACCTGCTGATCAAAGCAACAATATCTGTATTTGAGTCAGTCTGGCAAACCAAGGAATTGGTTTGTAGTTTTGATGGGTATTATCCGATGATATGGCTGGTGAACCTGGTGTATAATTCACGAAAGTGAGCATTATTCATACTAAAAACCTATATGAAAAAAATTGTAGTGGTTTTCTATATGCTGAACAAACGTGGTACCATGAGGGGCGGAGAAAAAAATGGGGTTGAAGGAAGAAGAAGTGATGTTGACAGCGGCTTTCTGTGCTATCTGTGATCAACTCATGTGATAGCAGAACCACTAAATACATCCTCACTTTGCCATTCAATAACCTTTCCTTTCTCTGGCCTTGATCAATGCAAATGCCCCCAGGCAAGAATGTTAAATTAAAATTAAAGTCAAATGTATAAATCAAAGCATGCCACATTGTATAAAAATGAAAGCTAAAATCCCTTGGGCCTTGTTTCAGCACTATGCCAGAGCCTGATCAGGTGCTTTCTCATCAGTGATTATGAGCTGGTGGAAGTGTGTTCACGTGTAGTGGAGGTGGCAACTGATGGTCTTGCAGAATGATTTCCAGCAGAATGATTTCCAGCATGTTCTGTGCAAAACATACCAGGCACCAGACAGTGCTATATTATCATGAATGGCAGAAGTCTGGGCTGGATTGCTGATATGGGAACGGTGGAGTGGCCAGATTTGGAGCACAGATGTTTTCACCCTGAGAATGGACAAAAAGTTTGTGCTCCACAAGACCACTATGCATCTCCTAGCAAATCACCTCTGTCATTCTATTAATATGTCGGAGGACACAAATATTCGTCTGGTATGAAATCCTTTGGACATTCGTTGCTGAAGCCACAATGATATATGTTCTGATCGCACATGGTAACAAACTGGAAATGCATGACGAGACCATGAGATAACTGTAGTGCCTAGACATTGAGGCAGAGTCTCTTTTGTTTTGCTGGAATGGGACAGCAGATGCTGTATAAGGTCGAGCCTATAAATATTATAATAGGATCATCCATTACTTCTGTGCGAGATAAGAGGGACCCTTTAGTCAGAGGGTAGTTAACCTGTGGAACTCATTGCCACAGAGGGCTGTGGATATTTTTAAGACAGTGATAGACAAATTCTTGATTTGGATGGGTGTCAAGGGTTATGGGGAGAAAGCAGGAAAATGGGATTAGGAGGCAGGTATCAGCCATGATTCAATGGCAGAGCGGACTCGATGGGCCAAATGACCTAATTCTACTCCTATAACTCATGAATTGTGAACTTGATTCTAGGCTTCACATAAATTTTTGTCCAAGATTACTCCTGGATTTACCCATGCCCATCAGCAGTTGCTGTATAAGGTTGTCTAAAAATATTTTAATAAAGTTTCCCTGGTCCTCACCGTTCACCCCACCAGCCTCTGCAGATCATATATCATCCTCTGACATTTCTGTCACCTTCAATGTGATCTCACCACCAATCACATCTTCCCATCTCCACCGCGTTCTAATTTCTACAGAGACCCCTCCCCTCCCCTCCCACTACTGTGCTGAATAGGATGGATTACAGGCTGCACACAAATTCCTGTCTAAGATTACTGCTGGATTCACCCATACCTCCTGATGTTACTTGCAAGCTTCTTAGTTCAGCAAACATTTCATTCAGAATTCTCACCCGCTCTTGATGTAATACAGTATGCCCCACTGAAATTATTTAACAGAACTCATATGTGACTTCCCTTTGTAGGAGATGTCACACTTGCTTTCATCTTGTCTACATGTCCTTCATGCTCAGTAACTCATCACCTATATTGTAGCCTGTGCCTTATTAGGCACAAAGTCATGATCTCAACCAGTCGCCTTGATGGTGCTTCTTTATTTTTCAATGCCTTGCACTTTCATTCCTTGACTTTCATCTCATAAGTGAAGTCACTGATCATTTTGTGGTATTTCATCTCGGGTCTCAGCCTTGACTACTCATATTCTGCTTCGACTACTTATTCCTTTCTAAGAGTTGATTGGGACATCTTCTGGGTCCCTTTAGGATTTATCCTCTTCTCTTCCTTTTCAGTAAAACCTTCAAGAGTTCCCCTGGTCCTCACCATTCACCCCACCAGCCTCTGCAGCTCACATATCATCCTCTGACATTTCCGTCACCTTCAATGTGATCTCACCACCAATCACATCTTCCCATCTCCACAGCTTTCTAGTTTCTACAGAGACCCCTCCCTCTGCAACTCCTTGGTTCACATCCCTTCCCACCCAAACCATCCACTGCCCTGTTACTTTACCTGGTTACCACAGGAGGTGTAGGACCTGTCCCCTAGCCCTCCTCCCTCATCTTCATCCAGGGACCCCCCAACAGTCCTTCCAGGAAGTTAGAGGTTCATGTGCACCTCCTCTGATGGACAAATCTTTCACACAGAGGATGACGGGCAATGGAATAAGCTGCCAGAGGAAGTGACAGAGGCAGGAATGACATTTGGACAAGTATGAAGAGAGGAGAGGTTTAGAAGCATACAGACCACACACAGGAAAATGGGTCAGCATGGCGTGTTTCTGTGCTGTATAACCCTATGACTCTAACAAGTCTTTTTGAATTTACTTCCAATGGTATCCCTGAGACCACCAGCCATTCTAATGTTACTTTGTATTCCCAATACTGGTGCTAGGTACAAAACTTGACAGGATATAGCCTACGAGCTGTGTCAAGAATAGGCTCTTTTAGATATGTCCCACTACCTTGAAAGGCTTGGACAAGCACAGACATCATACTTTTCAGCTTTCAAGCAAAGCTAAAATGAGTGTCGGGTAAAATATCACCACACATATCAAATGGTATTTCCCACTGATAAATCTGCAGTCAAATTGGACCTTATTTGGGCCAAGAAGTTAGACCGATCATGATGGTTTAAGTCTGAAGAAGGGTCTCGACACAAAACATCACCTATTCCTACTCGCCAGAGATGCTGCCTGTCCCGCTGAGTTACTCCAGCATTTTGCATCTATCTATGGTTTAGGATGGTGGACATTGATCTTGTTCCCATCCTATTGAAAAAGGAGGTGGGAAATGTATCTTTTGGTGTCCATCCTTGAGGCTGCCAGTCTCATTGCTCTGTAGGAGGCATCTACAGCTGTCCATGTGCATTCTTTAACTTCTCCCAGAGGAAATGCTTAAATGGTGGCATCATTCCATCATGCTGAGAATACATGAAAATATAATTAAGTTGAATAATAAAACCCAGGAAATGTATTTCTAAAACTGTTTTACTTTATAAACACATCCTTAGTTCTTGTATATTTGAAATATAGATCATCCATGCTCACTCACGCTCAAGCACACCATTTCTAAATTATATTGAATTAAATATGTATGTCCAAACTATTGACCGAGTATATTATACTTATAATTAAAATAGCTGGCATGTATAAACAACTGATATTTTCCAATTCAGTTACTAAATTAATGGCATAATTATTTGTCATAAATATAATTAAGATGAGATATTTCCATAAAAGAATTATAAATATGCATTTCTTATTTATAATGCACATAATTAGAATACATTGACATGTTTACAAGCATTGTAATACAAATTACAGAATCAGTTACATTTTTGTTCATTACCAATAACAATATTATTCTTATATTGCTGGTATGTCTCTCTATTTATTACTTGCAAATGAAATTTAAAATTATTGTTATGAAAACCACAGTGCTATATAAATTGCACACAAAATTATATTTTGACATTCTGTGACAGTTTGCAGTTGTGCACAGCTGGAATGGGGATCAATGTCCCTTGAAATGAACCCTAGTGGTTACCAAGAGTATAAAAGACACAGAATTTTTTTTTCTAATGGGGCACCAGTGGACAAGTCAGAAATGTCACACAGAAACTTTGCCTCTGGCATTCTGTGCTTCCTGTTTGAATTGATATTATGCTGTGGAGCATCTGCAGCTCTTGTGTTCCTGGCATATGAACAGAGATCTGCCTTAAATGCTAACATTTTGTGGTGCTGATCTGGTCCTGATGTTGTAGAAGGCCCGTGCCCAGCCATAATTCTTTGATGTTGAAGAAAATGGACTCTGGCATGAAGTATTTCATCATTCATCATGTCCACTAATTTGCATGCCTTTGGACTGAACTGCGTCCAAGTGCAAAAGCTATTTTGTTCAGCTTGTTAAACAGGATAAGAATATTCCATGACTAGATGGCAGAAGTTGTTTTTGGTAAATGATAAACTAATGCTCTCTGCTATTTGATGTCACTTTTAAAGTACTTAATCACAGAGGAAGAATAAATTGCAGGAGAGGTGTAATAGCTTATAACTATCCTGCAAATTATTCTTCCTCTGCGATTAAGTACTTTTATTTTCACAATTTTAATGAGTAACCCCGGTTATTCTTACTCCATCATTCACTATTAATTTCATTAATAATATAGAAAGATTTTTTTTGAAATATACCAAGAATCCGAAGTGTTATTATGCCTCACTCATGCCAGCAGGGGAGAACATCCAGCAGTCATGCTGGCCCACATTGAAATGAAGTATCATTCTTGCCAGTGGCAGTGTCCAGAAAATGAATCATTCATCCCAGGAATCAATTTGGGAGGATTGGCAACACTAATTCAATGCAAAATCTGCACCTTCTGCACCAAACAACTACACAGATATCCAGAGAAGTAAGTGTCTATCTCAACCCTCCCTCTGGTAACTGCACTAACATTCATTCCTTATTTTCCCATTCCGGTTTGGGCCCAGACCAGGAAGGAGATCATAGGCAGACATCTTACTGATTCTAATCAGTTATATTAGAACAAGAACAGAAACTTAAAACATGCTTCAAGAATAATCAGTTCATACCAGCTGCACCATATGCCAATGTAAAAATAACTGAGGAAATAGGAGGAAGAAGCAATATTATGTGAAGCATAAACTGGCCCTGACTTTTGAACTGGCCATTCACTTTATTTTTCCTCAACCTCTTTGGGACAGATAATGGAGATGCTTTGAGTACAATTCGTGTTACAATTGTGGAAGTGCAGGCTGCCCTGCATTGTATGAAAATAGATAAATCACTCAGGCCTGATCAGATATATCCGAGAATGCTGTGGGAAGAGCCCTGGCTAAGATATATGAATCATCATTAAGCATAGCCAAGGTGCCAGAAGACAGAAGGCTAATGTTGTGCCTCAATTTAAAAAGGGCTGCAAGGAAAGCCTTGGAATCTGGAGACCCAGTGAGCTTAACATCTGAGGTTGGCACGATACCGGAGAAGATTCTAGAGGATAAGATATATATGCATTTGAAGAGACTTGGGCTGATTAAGGATAGTCAGCATGGTTTTGCACTGGGAGATTGTGTCTTATGATCTGTTTAGGTTTTATGAAGACCCAAAAACATTGATGAGGCCAAAGCTGTTGACATTGGATTTCAGCAAGGCCTTTGATAAGGTTTCGCCTGGAAAGAGTCAAGAGTGTTATATTGTCATATGTCCCAGATAGAATAATGAAATTATACTTGCTGCAGCCCAACAGAATATGTAAACATAGTAAACTGTAAACAATATAATAAACGAGAGAGAAAAAAAAGTATATATATATATGAAAGAACTGCAGATGCTGAGTTACTCCAGCATTTTGTGTCTACCTTATTTATATATATATACACACACACACACACGCACACATACGTACACACAAAGAACAAACAATAATAGTGCAATAATAACAATAATAGTCTATTGTAGTTCAGAGCTTATTTGAGGTTGTAGTGTTTAATAGCCTGATGACTTTAGGGAAGAAGTTGTTCCTGAACCTGGATGTTACAGTTTTCAGGCTCCTGTACCTTCTTCCTGATGGCACGAACAAAATGAGTGTATGGCCAGGGTGGTGAGGGTCTCTGATGATGCTCTGAAGCTGCTCTGAAAGGTAGTTGCATGGGATCCAGGCAGAGCTAGACGAGTGGTTAGAGAATTGGCTTCATGGAAGGAAGCAGGGGGTGGTGACGGAAGGTTGTTTTTCAGACTGGAGGCCTGTAACAAGTGGTATACCTCAGGGATGGATTTGGATGAGAATATACATGGCATGGTCAGTAGTATAAGAAAATAACTAGGGTACCTTCTACATCCCGCAGCTCCGCTCTTGCTCCCAACAAATCTCGGATCCAACAAATCATCCACCAACATTTCCGTCACCTACAACGGGACCCCACCATCGGCTATATCTTCCCATCCCCTCCCCTCTCTGCGTTCCGCATAGACCGTTCCCTCCATAACTCCCTGGTCCACTCATCCCTTCCACCCAAACCACCCCATCCCCGGGCACTTTCCCCTGCAACCGCACGAGATGCAACACCTGTCCCTTTACCTCCCCCTTCAACTCCATCCAAGGACCAAAACAGTCTTTCCAGGTGAGACAGACGTTCACCTGCACCTCCGCCAACCTCATCTATTGCATCCGCTGCTCCAGATGTCAACTTATTTACATCGGCGAAACCAAGCGCAGGCTCGGCGATCGCTTCACTCAACACCTGCGCTCGGTCCGCGTTGGCCAACCTGATCTCCCGGTGGCCGAGCACTTCAACTCTCCCTCCCATTCCCAGTCTGACCTTTCTGTCATGGGCCTCCTCCAGTGCCATAGTGAGGCCCACTGGAAATTGGAGGAACAGCACCTCATATTTCGCCTGGGCAGCTTGCAGCCCAGTGGTATGAACATCGACTTCTCCAACTTTAGATAGTTCTTTTGTCCCTCTCTTCCCCTCCTCCTTCCAGATCTCCCTCTATCTTCCTGTCTCCACCTATATCCTTCCTTTGTCCCGCCCCCCTGAGATCAGTCTGAAGAAGGGTCTCGACCCGAAACGTTACCCATTCCTTCTCTTCTAAGATGCTGCCTGACCTGCTGAGTTACTCCAGCATTTTGTGAATAAATACCTTGGCATGGTCAGTAAGTTAGCAGATATAACTAAACTGGGTGGTTTCATAGATAGTGAAGAAGGTTCTTAACAATTACAGCAGGATCTCGATCAGTTAGGGCAAGTGGGCTAGGAATTGCTAATTAAGTTTAATGCAGATAAGTGTGAGGTGCATTCTTCTGTGGGGCCCATATAACTTCTCTGGGGAGTCTTACCCACAGCAGTTTTTCATACTTCTATTTTGAAAGGGGTGAGGAATTGCTCTAGAATTTGAAAGGTGAAAGATTGTGAGCAGTGTATAATTTGACTTTATGAACAAGCACCATGTCGGGCTTGAACTAGCAAAGCTTCGTTTTGATTGTAAAATCCTTTGTTTTCTGGGCTTTTTGAATTTGAAAGGCACCCTCCTGAGACATTTGATCTTTTTCCTTTCAAACAGTTCTCTGATATTTCAAACTTGTGGGGTTTTTTTTGTGTTTGAGCAATTCATCGAGCAATTCAAATATGTGGATCAGGATGAATAAGCTTCAGTCACACACTTAAACACAGTCTCTCCTGTTGAGTCTTCTGCATGGCAATCAGGAATGGAACCCAAAGCTAATATGTTTTTGCCACTTTAAGAAGCCTGGCTCCACGTGGCTGCTGGCCTCTGATCAAAATTAAAGTTTACTGGGAAATGACATGTAACATTTCATTGCTGCTGTTTTTTTTTAACTACAATGCACTTTTTGTATCATCTGCTATCTTTCTGTGTGCTCTATTGAAAAAACAGCTGGATTTAGAAAATGCCAGTTTACCATGAAACAAATAAATACCATTTATAAACAGTTCAGTTATTTTGCATGATTAGGAATAAACAATCGAAAGGACAATTACCGCTCAGCTCAAACCATTGAGTCATAAGCAAAATGCTCGCGCTGCTTTTTATTTTATTTTTGCCACATTCCTTATTTAGGGTATGACAGCACCACTGGGGCTGAGACAGGAATACACAACTGATAGACAATCCATGCGGAAAAGATTCATGAAAGTGCAGTCAAACTGCCTGGCTGTTAATGGGGGAGAGACCTTGTTGAATGGTGTGTGGGTCCCACTTTGCCTTTCACCCCGTGATAAATAGTGTGTGTAGAACGGTCACAATCAATCAGCCCATCTGATAAGTTGTCAGAATCTCTGAAGTGTTAAATTCCCCTTCTCAGAAGACTTTAAATGGGTGAAAGGATAGAGAGAAAAGAGAATGTATTTAGTCTCCATGGGCTCTGGTCTAGGCCTGCTCCAGTCAGATTGTGCTACTGCTAACAAATCCAATAGCTTTTAATCTGATCATCTGTACTCCAGTTTTCATGCTGTGTTTTCTTCGTAGTCGCCCGTACTAGTTCCAGCCTGTGACTGTGTGATAAGATGCTGGAAATTTAGTCATCATCTGTGGTGTTAGAGAGCCCAGGGAGCAGCTTATGATATTCCCATAACCTTAACATTAGATATGGACTGTTCCGACCACTATAACGATTACATCCTGGACATTGCTAGTTTTTTTAAAAGAAAGGTTAGCTTTAAGAGATTATTTTAAATCAAGAGCATTGCAACTTGGTGATTTACAATGTGTTGCAAGACCCACACAGCTTGGCTGAATCTAAGAATATACAAACAGAAATAAGTCAAGTAGTATTACAAACCTAGCAGATTTGTGACTTGCACAGTAATAAATAATGGAGCTGTGATTTTCTGAAAGGGAAGGGACTATCTGGATACTATTACTATTAGTAATTATCTATCATGTTCAGTAACACAATCACTAATTATACAAGGCCATGTTACTGATTCATTTTTTTCACATTGAAGTGCAAATATTGCCAGATAAGATAATATTTGCATCCTCATATGTTACTGGACACATAGAAAACTTGAAAACTTTAAAACAGTTAATGCAATATAAAAGACTTATTTCCTGCAATCATACAAATTTTGACACAGACTCATACAAAACAATATTAAGACAGGTGACAAAGGAGATCAGTTTCAAGACCCATTTTAAGGGAGCACAGAAAGATGAAATGATTGGTGGGGTGGGTGTGGAGAGGATGGTGAGATTTCAGTTAATGGCCTAAACTATCGAAGACACAGTCACCTAAATAGCTTTGAACTTGCATGGCACCCTTACCCATGGCATTTCACATGCTGCAGCAATTGGAAGGAATGGATTAGATTGAAGGGAAGAACATAACCTCATAACGTTCATCTGAGCAAGCCCAGACCATGAAGGCCAATGACAGGCACCACTGATACAAGAACAGCAGGTCTACTTACAGCAAAAACACTCAGTGATCTCAAACTTCCTCAAGCACTACCCTTTGGTTTAGATTCAGTTATATTGGGTTTGTTCACTGCTTCCTGTGCTAACTATGATTTTGTGCATCCAACCACCCCAATGATGCCTTGAGAATGGCAGTGTTCACTGGTGCTCTTTTAGAATGGTAGTGTTCACTGGTGTCTCATCCATCTTGAAAGGACTGACAATAATACCACCCATATTGATTGGAGAAAGAATACTGATTTTTTAAATTGTAATGAATATTTGCCCTTTTCAGTCAAATATTATTTAATTAGAATCCTTGCCAGTCTCAAAGCATCAAAAAATAATGAGGTGATTGCAATCCAGAAGGTGAATACTAACCAATGCTAACCAAGAGGCCCCATCTAAGCTAGTCCCATTTCCCTGAGTTTGGCCCCTATCCCTCTGAAACCTATCCTATCCAAATGTCTTTTAGTTTAGTTTAGTTTAGAGATACAGCATGGAAACAAGCCCATCAAGTCCCCACCGACCAGCAATTCCCACACACTAACACTATCCTACACACACACTAGGGACAATTTACACTTATACCAAGCCAATTAACCTACAAATCTGTACATCTTGGGAGTGTGGAAGGAAATCGAAGATCGCAAGGAAAACGTACGTGGTCACGGGGAGAACGTACAAACTCCGTACAGACCATGGTTGGGATCGAACCTGGGTCTCTGGCGCTGCAGGCGCTGTAAGGAAGCAACTCTACCGCTGCACCACCATGTCGCACTGCTGTTATCGTACATTCCTCAATTAATTTCTCTACTTGCCAGCGCAATTGGCATGAACATGCCGGAGTAAAATGCGTTTGGTCAAAGGATTGGTAAAAATATGCAATTTGAAAGGAAAATTTGTTGCATAGGGTGCATGGGAGTTGAAGGGTGCATGGAAATGAGTTACAATTCACTCTCCTCAATGGAAGTAAAGAGCAGAGATTTATTTTGCGATTCTCTTGTGCAGCCACCAGATCTTGAAAAGACACATTACAAATAACCTGTCTGTTGCAGTCTTCGTAGCAAGTTAGAAGGATTCCTAAATTAATTCACCCAAAACATACAGAACAGTAAGATGCAGACGAACAACTGTAATTGACATGTGCATTGTATATTCCCCAAACTTTTAGTTCTCAATATAAGTATGTCTGCATTGATTTTGAGATGATCATGCTACTTTTTTGTTGTTCACTTTCACTTATCCTCATTTTTCTTTCACTTTCATGCAGAGAATCTCTTTCTTGTCAGTTGCTTGTCACTTTACGTTAATTGCACATCAAAGAACATGAAAAGTTAAGCAAGCAAAGATTTTCTCAAACGATCAATTCCAGTCAATTTCAAGGAAATACCTCATTTTATTGATACTAGTTTGATATTTGAAATTCGTATGATCAAATAACGTGCAAATGAAAAGGACACATATTCGCATCAGCCATAAGAAAGAATATAAAATCTCTGAAAATGTGTACAATGTTTCAGTTTTCAGAGATTTCTGGCAAAGTATCCTCTCGCAAGTTGCCACTCAAGCATTTTCAGTCTGATAAACATGTTCAATCAAATAAAAAATAAACTGAGGAAATGATGTTTCAATTGGAATTAACCCAGACAACATTTTATTATTGACATAGATGTGCATTGTCATTGCGTGGGTTGTAATTGTTAACATAGAAACACATTGAATTACAAGAGCTATACCACATTTATCTCAATCACACATTGCTGGTGGTTATGTTATACATTAAAACCCCTCCCACTTTTACTCTTCAAAATCTATCAGTGTAACATTCTCTTTATTCTTTTATGCTAAAACAGCCTCCCTATACATATAATTACAATATTCACTTCAACAGTGTTACAACATTACAGTTACAGAGAAAGTACAGTTTAAAAAAGTGCAAGGTCTACAATGAGGTAGGTTGGGAGGTTAGGACCTTTAGCTTATGAAAGGACTGTTCAGTGGTCTGATGGCAGCAGAGATGAAACTCCCTGAATCTGGTAGATGGTTTTGAGCTTTCATATCTTTGGCCCTACGGGAGAGTGGAGAAGAAGAGAATGATCTTGATTATTGCAACACAGTAGAGTTGCTGCCTTCCAGTGCAGGAGACCTACGTTTGATCCTGACTACAAGTGCTGTCTGTACGGAGTTTGTACATTCTCCTTGTGACCACTTGGGTTTTCTCCATGTGCTCCAGTTTCCTCCCACATTCCAAAGACTTGCAGGTTTGTAGGTTAATTGGCTTCTGTAAATTGTCCCTAGTGTGTACGATAGAACGATTTTGAAGGTGATCATTGGTGGGCACAGACGGGATGCACCCGTTTCCATGCTTTATCTCTCTCTTTTTATGGTGCATATGTGGGCATTGGTAAGAGTTGTTGGAGACACGCCGAACTTCTGTAGTCTTCTGAGGAAGTATAGAATTTCTTGGCAGTAGCTTCAATGTAGTTCGTCTAGGACTAATTGTTGTTATATTTACACCTTGGTATTTGAAGCACTTGACCATCTCCACTTCGGCTCATTGATGCTGACTGGGGTGAATTCACCAGCTGTGGGGTGTATGGTGGACTCTTCAGCCTCCTCTTGCCTTCCAACA
Organism: Rhinoraja longicauda; assembly: GCF_053455715.1. Classification (NCBI taxonomy): domain Eukaryota; kingdom Metazoa; phylum Chordata; class Chondrichthyes; order Rajiformes; family Arhynchobatidae; genus Rhinoraja; species Rhinoraja longicauda. The sequence goes on along the minus strand of NC_135954.1, from coordinate 63,667,041 downwards.
TAGAAGATAGGGTTGAGAATTCATGCAGGGAGTCGTCCTGCCATTTCAATGCAACTTCTTCCAGGATTTCTCACAAAGATGTTGTTGAGCATTCGACAAATTTGTGTAAAGTTAGGAAGGTCAAGTGATGAAAATGTGCCATAAGGCGGGTTTCCTCTTCTTTGTGACAAGATTAAATATGGAAATACTTTGCACTACATTTTTGACTACCAAAAGGGTGCTGAAGGTCAGGGAAACCAAATGTTAAATGAGATATAAATGCAAGTTCTACCTAGCTTTCGGCTACATATAATCAATGACATGGCATGACTTGTGATGTGCAGGCTTTCCAACAAGAGCAGCAAAGTGGATTAACTGGATACTGATTTTATATCAGAGTCTGTGACCTTAAGTTTAAATGCATTAGCTGATAACTTTGGTTTCATTAAAATAGGAACTCCATTTCAAAATTATTTTATATTTTGCCAATGAAGCACTTGGAATTGTTCAGTGGACTTAACATATACAGGATCAATTCAAGTTACGATGAGGTTCTTTTCCTGAAAACTACTCATTACCCAAACAGTATGCAAGTAAATAATTGAAGCCACAAAATCTGTTTCCATAAGGCAGAAGATGCATATAGTCCCACAGCAACTGGCAAGTCCATTCCTCATGCCATCCCTACTACCTGCCGTGGGAATTCATTTCAGTTATCCTGGCTGCAGTTTACATCCCAGCTCATGTAAATGTGATGCTGATATTGGATATACAATACACTGCTACCAATAGGTTTGAATTGATGTACCCTGAGACCTTGTTCATATAGCAGGAGACTTTAACCAGGTCAATCTGAAGAGTGTGCTAGCGAAATACCATCGACATGTCCCCTACTCCATCAGATGCCCAAATGCCATCAATGCCTGTCACCCCTTCCCATGCCCGCAGTTTGGAAAATCTGGTCATCAGCCTATGCTCTGCCTATAAACAGAAACAGAAATGTGAGGATCTGGTGCAGAAAGTTGTACAGTGCTGGTCTGAGAAAACAGTTGAGTGCCTACGTGACTGCTTTGAGTCCATGGACCAGTCCATATTCAGTGGCCAACCTAACTGAGTGCACTACTGCCACCACAGACTTTATAAGTAAGTGTCGAGGACTGCATGCCAAATAAAACAATCCCAGTGACCCTGGATGAGCCATGAGTTCCACTTCCCAGTGAAGATGAGGTCTGAGGTGTTCTAGTTAGATGCTTTTGACTTATGCAATATATCTAGGTAAAACTTTGCGTCGAGATCAGAGACACCAAGAAACAATTCCAGACCAAGCTACAGTCCCAAACTAACCATTCAGTCACCTGTCGAGGGCTAGTTTGCTATAACTAGCTACTAAGCGAAGTTGGGCTTTATTGCTGGCAATGACTCATACCTCCACAACAAGCTCAATGCATTTTATGCTCATGTTGAACAGAGTGTCAGTGGAAGCCGTCACCTGCCGTAACAGCCTTGGCTGCACCAGTATGCACTGTCACCATCGCAGATGTCAAACTCAATGCTAGCATTTATTTCAAGAGGGCTTGAAAATAAAAACAGGGATGTAACGCTGAGACTCTATAAGGCACTGGTCAGGCCACATTTAGAATATTGTGAGCATATTTGGGCACCATATCTGAGGAAGGATGTGCTGGCTCTGGAGAGGGTCCAGGGGTGGTTTGCAAGAATGATCCCAGGAATGAGGAGGTTAGCATATGATGAGTGTTTGTCGGCACTGGGCCTGTACTCGCTGGAGTTTAGAAGAATGAGGGGGGACCTCGTTGAAACATACAGAATAGTGAAAGGCTTGTATAGAGCAGATGTGGAGAGGATGTTTCCACTATTGGGAGAGTCTAGGACTAGAGGTCATAGACTCAGAATTAAAGGATGTTCTTTTAGGTAGGAGATGAGGTGAAATTTATTTAGTCAAAGGGTGGTGAATCTGTGGAATTCTTTGCCACAGTAGGCTGTGGAGGCCGTCAGTGGATATTTTTAAGGCAGAGGTAGATAGATTCTTGATTAGTACAGGTGTCATAGGTTATGGGGAGAAGGCAGGAGAATGGGGTTAGGAGGGAGAGATGGATCAGCCATGTTTGAATGGGGGAGTAGACGATGGGCTGAATGGTCTAATTCTACTCCTATCAATTATGACCTTATGTCAGACCAACCTTCCTGAGACTGACCCATGGAAAGTGAGTCATGTTCTTAGAATCCATGCTGATCACCTGGCAGGAGTATTCACGGACATTTTTTAACATTTCCCTACTTCAATCTGAGTTTCCCACCTACTTTACGAAGACCACTGTCATCCTAGTGCTAAAGAGAAACAAAGGAGTAAATGCCTTAAACAGCCACTGTTTGGTGGCTCTGACATGAATTGCTTCAGTATTCTCTTGTATTTGCATACTAAATAACGTTTTCCACTGTATTTTGGTACACGTGACTATAATAAACCAATACCAAGACCAAAGCCTCATTTGTACATGGGGGCTTTATGTAAGGCGGGCAATCATAAGCTGGGGAGGACATGTAAGGCTTTTAACATTGAATTATATTTGCAGTTTGTAAATAATTCTGCTCTTAGTGAGAACACTTCCTAAACCAGAACATGCAACTATTCATCCAAAAGAGTCTTTTCTTGCCACAACTTTGGAGAATGTCACATAAAAACACTAATTTCCACTTTATTATGGTCAATACTACATTTAAACTAGTAGTCATAGAACCATGATAGGAGGCAGTTTACTTCAGAAAGTCCTATAATTTTAAATGTTTCATCCAATAAGTTGTTTCATTCTTCCTTCATAAAAAATGCATAACAGTGTGATTTGCAATGATTTTCTGTCTTTGCCTATTTTCACAGTGTGTAGTCAGTTCACTATTTCCTCCAATTCGCACACAATCAAAGTCAGATGAAATTAGGCCAGAGCTGTCTCATTTGTACCCAGAGTGACAGCGACAACCCCAGCTAGAGGAGTTTACAGTGAAAACGGCTCCAGTTCCTTTTTTCACCATTAATTTTTTATTAACTAACAAAAGTAGCAAAATTAAAACATCTTAGCATCTATGCTGGTACCTGCTTCTAAAGCTGGGGCAGTGGAAATAATAACACTGTTGAGTGATTTCTAACTATAAATCAATTTTAGCCGGGGGTCCCTTTTGGATAGCTCAGCTTTTTTTTTTGAAGCAATGTTCAGATTACAGAAATACATTTAAAATTAATCTTTCACTTGTTGAAACTTTGTTCTTTTCATGTGTTGTAAAAAAAAATACAAACTTCATTCATTGGTCACTAAATGTATTATTTTTTGTCTGAGGATTAAGAAGAGATTTTCAGACTAAAGCAATGAAGAAGGGATAAAAGCATTTGATAAATGTATTAGTTCTGGTAGTATTCTCAACTATCATCAGAATTCTTCCAGCTTGAGCAGGAAACATTGGGATGTATTACAAGTTTCATTCCATCTATGAAGCCAGTGTAACAAATTAATGGCCTATTATAAGAGTTAACCACATCTATTCCAATAGAACACATGAGAAAGTATTGTCCACATAATATCTGACCCCCATGTGAAATCATGACATGTTGTTGCTTTTCACTGATATCTGGGCACACAATCTTGTTAGCCAGTTATCAATTATAAAGAGAAACAACTGTTCTCCAGTTTTTACCAAGCAGGAATTTCCAGCCTTAGATATCTGAAAACTTTACACATGCTCTCCAGGAAAGTAGTGCTATTTTATAAATGGAACAACTTGATATTCCTAAATGTAGTACAGGCAAATGATTTAGAATGTGTCTGAAGAAGGGTCTCGACCCGAAACGTCACCCATTGAGTCTGAAGAAGGGTCTCGACCCGAAACGTCACCCATTCCTTCTCTCCTAGATGCTGCCTGGCCTGCTGAGTTACTCCAGTATTTTGTAATGCCTTCGATTTGTACCAGCACCTGCAGTTATTTTCCTAGAATGCCTTTACGCTGCATTTGTGAGGTCAATGTGAAACAATTTTACACTGACACTAAAGTCAAGTTACTTGAAGGAGATAATCTCCTGGCACATTGATTTGATACCACACAGAGTATGAATTGGTCCTGTCCCATCGTCTGAGGTGACATTGGAATGGTATATAGACAGTTGAGATTACCCCCGGGAGTCCTCCAGATTGACTCAAAACCCATAAAACTCTCATAGCATTATATCAAACATTGACAAGGAAACCTCCTCCTGATTGCCATCTATTGCCTTCCCTCAGCTGATGCATCAGTTCTCCTCCGTGTTGAAATATATAGATGGAAGTAGGCTCTTCGACCCACTGTCCACACCGAACATTGATTTTCCATTCACAGTAGCTCCATATTATCTCGCTTTCTCATCCACTCCCTACACTCATGGGACAATTTACAGAGGCCAATTAAACTTACAAATACACACATCGTTGGGATGTGGGAGGAAATCAGAGGACCCAGAGGAAACCTACTGGGTGAACGTGCAAGCTCCACACAGACAGCACATGAGACATAGAAACATATGAACTTTTCAATTAGAAACAAATATGCATTAGGCCATTGGTCCTCTTGTGCCTATTCAACATCAAACCTTTCATGCCTTATCACAACTTTACCTGTCTCTGACGCAAAGGTATTTAAAGACACTATTTCAATCATTGAGAAAGATAGTTCCAAAGATGTGAGATTTAGGGAGGAAAAAAAAGGCCTCACTTTCCCATTAAATGGTTGACGCCATATTTTTTAAAGTCCAGGTTCTTGATTTTCCCATGGGGGAAGCATTCTCTCCATATCCACCCTGCCGGGAACCCTCAGGATTTTCAATGTGCAATCTTGCTTTAAAAGCCAACCCATTTATTCTCAGTGTTAATCTAATAAAACATCTCTGAACTGCTTTCAACATGTTCACATGCTTTCTTAAATAAGGAACCCAATATTGTATGCAATATTTGATCTTATCTGTGCCCTTTATAACTAAATCATAACCTCAGTAATTTTGTATTTAAAGAAGAACTTTCTCTTTGCTTTCCTAATTACTTTCTCTACATGGTACTAGCATTTTGCTAATTGTACATTTAGGCACCCAGATCTCTTTGCTTTTTAAACTTTTGCAATATTTCACGAACTACTTAATATGTGTCTTTCCTTTTTTTTCTGCCAAAATAGACAATTTCACATCTACACAGATACATTCAAAGCCCTCTCCTTTACAAGGTATTGAAGTTCAAGATAGGTTAATGAGTTAATGATAGACTGTGTAAGTGGTATAATGTCTGTCCAGAATCTAATTTGTGTCTACTGACATGGCACTGTTAGTTGCCTTTAAATTATTATAACCATCCCATTATTAGTGGTTAGTTTAGCAATTAACAAGTTAAAATCTCAGTTCAACAGAGAGGATTTGCATTAACTGGTGTGCATTTGTTATGTCATTTGAAAGTTTCTCTGTACCCAATCAGTCCCTTGTTCCAAACCAAATGTTCTTGTCAGCAAAGTACTTTTTAATCGACAGCTGATTTCCTGAACCATTCATTAACTAAGCTGATTACATGTCACAATCTGAAGAATTGCAGTGAGCACAGGCAATTAAAACAGCGTAAAAATAACATTCACTTAGTCAACACATTCTAAGTGATGTAAACTAAAGTCTGGAGCAGCTGCACTGGTAATTTCACACTGAAATGGAACACAGCAAGTTTGATTTAGTTCATGGCATTGGCAGAGACGAAGCCAATGTTATGTGACAGCAAGTTTAGAAAATGCAGCTCCAATAACATCTAGGTTAATGTATTCCCTGTGTAAAACATAAAGTGCTGGAGAAACTTGGCAGGTCAGACAACATCTGTGGAGGGAATGGATGGACAATGTTTCGGGCAAGGCACTTCTTCAGAATGAGAATGGTCTGAAGAAGGGTCCCAACCCGAAGCATCGCCTGTCCAATTCTTCCACAGACGTTGCTGACTTGCTGAGTTCCTCCAGCATTTTGTGCTTTGGTCAAGATTCCAGCATCTGCAGTTGCTCGTGTCTCTAATATTGTCTCTGTAATTAGGATTTAAGCTGCCACCCTAAACACTAATTTCCTCTACTTATGGTGTATGATGTGTAAGGCTAAGAAAATGCACTGCATTTACCCCACACGCGACCTTACAAAACCATGATGCCTACCACGAAGATGGACAAGAGCACCTGAATAGATAGGGTACATGCACAGAGTCCTTTACCCAGAGTAGGGGAATCAAGAACCAGAGGACATAGGTTTAAGGTGAGGTGGGAAAGATTTAATAGAAACCTGAGGGGCAATTTTTTTTTACACAAAGGGTGTTAGATATATGGAACATGCTTCCAAAGGAGGTATCATACAGTTATATCATAATTTTTTAAAGACATTTAGACAGGTACATGGACCAGATAGGTTTAGAGGGATATGGACCAAACACAGACAGTTGGGACTAGTATAAATGGGGTATGTTGGTCAGCATTGAACAACTGGGCTGAATGCCAACTCCAACCGCAGGTTTACACTGCATAGCACACTCTATGCTGACTTAGAAATAAGTTGATGTACTTTCATCAGTTACTGGATTAAAATTCTGAAATCCTCACTTAAAACCTATACTTTCACCAGAAGGAATGCATCAGTTTGATGAGACAGGTAACCTGCACCTTCTCAAGAGCAATTACAGAGTAAGGTATCATGCCTCAATGACTACCAACCTGTGGCACTAACGTTTGTGGTGATGAAGTGCTTCAAGAGGTTGGTTATGACACATATAAACTCCTCCCGTAGGAAGAACCTGGACCCACAACAATTACCTACTGCCACAATAGATCAACAGGGGATGCAATCTCACTGGCGCTCCACTCTGCACTGGACCACTTGAACAATAAAAACACATATGTCTTGCTGTTGTTCATAGACTACTGCTCAACGTTCAACACCATCATCCATTCCAAACTTGTTACCAAGCTCAGTGAATTGCATCTCTGTGCATTCCTTTGCCAGTGGATCCTCGACTTCCTCATCAACAGGACATAATTAGTACAAATTGGCAGCAACACTTTCTCCTCGTTAACCATCAGCATAGGGGCACCTCAAGCCTGTGTGCTCAGCCCCCTGCTGTATTCACTCTATAACCATGACTGTGTATCTGGATGCAGTTCAAACTCCATCTGTAAATTCACTGAGTACACTATCGTTGTGGGATGAATTACAGGTAATGATGAGTCAGAGTATAGGAGAGAGATTGATCATCAAATGGAATGGTGCTAGAACAACAACCTTGCTTTCACCATCAGTAAAACCAAAGAGCTGATTATTGACTTTAGAAGACGAAGGCCGAGGATCCACAAACCTGTCTTCATCGATGGGTTGGTGGTGGAGAGACTCAACAACTTCAAGTTCCTGGTCATGCATATCTCTGAAGATCCATCCTTTATGATTGATGCAATCATAAAGAAAGCCCATCAATGTCTCCACTTCCTTAGCAGATTGAGGATACCCTTGAACTTATATAGGTTTATGAGTGGATCTTAACTGGTTGCATCACGGCCTGGTTTGTCAATTCCAACGCCCAGGAATGAAGGAGATTATAAAACATGGTGAACACTGCCTAGTCCATCGTGGGTACTGACCTCCCCGCCAAATAAGGGATCTACAGAAGGCGCTGTCTCAAAAAGGCAGACATCATCATTAAGACATAGACCACCCTGGCCACACTCTCATTTTATTCCTGCCATTGGGAAGAAGGTATAGGAGTCTGAAAATTGTAAGATACAGGTTCAGGAACTGCTTTTTCCCAACCACCATCAGGCTATTAAACACTAAGAACTCCAACTAAACTCCAAAATGCTCTTGTGACTTCAGACTTTGTTTTGTTCTGCACTATATTGGGCATTTTATTTATTGAACTTTTTTATTTTTCTATAATGTTACCTATTGAGTACTTTGTTCACAAACCTGTTGTATTGTTGCAAGTAAAAATCTCATTGTTCTGTTTTGGAACATATGATAATCAAACGTTCTTAACTCCTGAGCAATTGTTGGTCTTGTCAATGATACCCAAAGACTTCAGAATTAAAAACTGGTGAAGTGTTATTACCAAAACCATTTACCTGTTCTTTCTCTTTTCAGCAGTAATTGCGCCTTTTGTTTTTATTTCAGGTATATAAAACATGAGTCCCGTTTGGGTTGCTTATGAAGCTGACCCAACTAATATTTTCACGAGTTTTAATCTGCAATTATTCAGCTTTCCAGCAATGTAATTCAAAGGAACAAAATCACCTAGATGTTAGTAATTTCTCTTACATTTTATTTTTTGCCACTGTAATGCATTTTATAAGCCATACAATTTCCAAACGTGAAGATCAAAAAAAGTATAGATTAAAGGCAAAATGGTGAGACAATGTGTAGAAGGATGTAAGAGTGCATACTCTCAGTTTGGTGGATGGGAGGAGGTTGAGAGAGAAAAATAAAACAAAGGCAGATTCTGCTGAATAAAGGCTGCAGCTGCATTTACTGCGACAGCTCCAATGACAACCTGACTGATTTATCAGACAGAACCATTGATAATTATAAAGAATTGCATGAGGAGGCATGCAACATGGTGAATTTCTATCATTTCATCAGCTTCTATGAACACTAAAGAGTCTCAGAAAAATGTTAGGGATTCACTGCAGCATTTAAAGCAGCAGGAATGTCATTTTCAGCTGTACATGTCATTATACTCTTTTTTTTCTCTTACCTTAACTTTTATTTCAGGAATAACAATGAGCACCAAGTGCATCCCTGACTGGAAAGATTTGCCTGTGGTCTCTCCTCAGGCAATGTGCTAGATTCTGCAGCATGCTCAGAGCAATTCCTACTCTCTCTGGGGCATTGACAAGATGGGGAAGGGCATCTATGCTTTATATATTTATATATGGCCTAATTCTGCTCCTAGAACTTATGAACTTATGAAGATAATAATAGATGGAGAAAGTACATGACAAGATAAAGACTGGGTGTTTCCAAATGCTGTAGCATCCTGACGACTTTGAGAAAAGTACAGCTGGACTCTGGAATACCAGAAACAGCAAAGGATTCATCCCTATCATCTTATATATTTTAAAAAAAGATTTTGAAAAGCATCCTGGAGTGGATAAAGATAGCAGTTCAATGCCAGCTTAAGCATTGTTTGGCAAGATACAGTTCTATGCAGCAGAAAATCCATGCCAACAATAATCTTGACCACAATATCTTAAATAAATTTCCCAAAATCATGCCACCTCACTCCACAGAGCTTCTTTCCCTGCTTTCCGGCCCCAATATAAAGGTGACTTGGCTTATCCTCATCTTTAGAAATGCTCCCATCCACCCGAAGAGTTGAAATGGAGTTGACTTATCCGCCTCATCTGTATCCACCTAACATTTGCCAGGCTTTGTCCCACACCACCCTCCCCCCCCCTCTCTTTCCCACCTTTCTCCCTCCCCATACTACAATATCCAAAGAGGGTCATGACCTAAAATGTCGCCTGTCCAATCCCTCCACAAATACTGCCAAATCCCGCAGAATTACTCCAGCCGGTTTTGTTTTACTATTTAAAATATGTTGATGAATGAAGATCAGGCACATAAAATGCATTAAAATGGTAATGCAGAAAATATCTTAATGTGAATTATTGTTAACAAAATTGTTGAAACGAGCATCAGAAATACATATCTGGATGGCAAACAGATAGATATTAAACATCTAAATGAGAATCAATGATTTATGTCTAACTGAGGATATTAAACACATATAAATGAAGACCAATGGTATTAAATGTACCTAAATGAGAATGATTTTCATTAAATACACACAATAGACATTATTGGCATTAAATATGTTTAAATGTGAGTGCGTGATATTGGATACATCTAAATAAGCATTATTGTTATTACATATATCTAAATGAAGATCTTTTACATTAAATATATCCAAATAAGCACTATTGATATTAAATGTAGCTAAATGTTGATCAGTGATATTAAAAATATCATTATGATCATTGATATTACATCAGTCTTTATAAAGACTGGTGCAATTAAATATGCCTGAAAGGGGGCAAACTGTATTAAGTACATTTAAGTGAGTAGGACTGATATAAAATATGTGTAAATATATATTAGTGATATTAGTATATATGTTCTCGGCTAGCTAGATGTAACTCACACATGGTGAGGGCATAGAGCGAACACCAAGTTTCTCTTGATCTCCTGGTGGCTGAGCACTTCAACTCCCCCTCCCACTCCCAGTCTGACCTTTCTGGCATGGGCCTCGTCAAGTGCCATAGTGAGGCCCACCGGAAATTGGAAGAACAGCACCTCATATTTCGCTTAGGCAGCTTGCAGCCCAGCGGTATGAACATTGACTTCTCCAACTTTAGATAGTTCCTCTGTCCCTCTCTTTCCCTCCCCTTCCCAGTTCTCCCTCTATCTTCCTGTCTCCACCTATATCCTTCCTTTGTCCTGCCCCCTGACATCAGTCTGAAGAAGGGTCTCGACCCGAAACGTCACCCATTCCTTCTCTCCTGAGATGCTGCCTGACCTGCTGTTACTCCAGCATTTTGTGAAAACATACCTTCGATTTGTACCAGCATCTGCAGTTATTTTCCTACACCAAGTTTCTCTTAGTGAGACATTAAAGCAGGTGAACAAGATGCAGATGAAGAAGGAGAACTTGTATACAATAGAACAATGCTGAAAAATATTATATCATCATATATTATTGTAACCTCTATAACTCCAGAAATATTGTTCTTAAACATACACACACACACACCTCCCTCCTATATATTTGGTCTCTACAACCCTTCATACATAGCTTTAGCAGACAAATGTATAATATAAATATTATTTATTTCATAACCCTCACAGAGATTGGTGATGTTGTGGGAATGGGTTGGAATTGGGCAAGTAGCCTCACGGAAGGAAGGGTCACATGTTAGGCCTAATACCTCATGAGATAGTGACCTATCCAACTCAAGGAATTAAATACTCCAAGGGGTACATTGTTTTATGAGTTTGGGTATATTCTGAACACTTTGAGGGATGTGTAAGTTCAATCAGTTTGAAGCTGCCTCATCAAATTCTTAAAATTATATTTTTTAAGGAATTGCAGAAGCTAGAACTCCACGTCTGTAGTTAATTAATTTTCAATCTGGATGCTTCATTTCCAATCTTTCCCATTCTGAGGATGAATCTTTGACCTGAAACATTTACTAAGTTTCTCTTTCCATTGATGTTGCTTGACTTGTTTAAACCTTGTAGTATTTTCCAGTTTTATAACATGAGGTGTTCAATTGTGAACTGAGCGGCCCTTTCTAATAATATATAAATCGGTGATTCATCATATTTCACTGGTATTGCCAAATGACATTGGTTTGCCAATTAATGTGGGGAAAATTCCATCAGGAATGACTGACCTGAATAGAGGTATGCCTGATACTGTGAAGATGTAATGTGATCAACACCATAGATGCAGGTCATTTTTGCAACTGGCACAATTTAATCCGGAAATGTTTGCTCAAATGATTTGCTCTGGGCTACCCCATCTCTATCTGATCCAATTTGTGAACAATTCTGCTGCTGCTGCTGACATTCCTGCTGCTTTAACTGCTGCAGTGAATCCCTAACATTTTTCTGAGACTCTTTAGTGTTCATAGAAGCTGATGAAATGATAGATATTCACCATGTTGCATTCCTCCTCATGCAATTCTTTATAATTATCAATGGTTCTGTCTGGTAACTCATTCACAAGAGGAAAAATTACAATTTCTGGTATTGTTGTCCCTTTACCAAGAACTACACGTGGAGCAAGTTATTTTAGAGTTGAGAACTTTATTGTGATTCATGGTGCAGAAATGTTTTTTTTTTTTTAATGAACGCAGTGGTTAACTGTCCTCATCAGGGCAAGGGAGCACTTCCTATGCTGGTTTTCATTGATTGTGGTGAGAGAGTTAGCACTCAGTACATGATGAATCGTTGTTGAGGTTTCTTCCACTTGCATTGAATGAAATCAGTTTCACTTTGATTGCTTCTCATACTCAGGGGGATTTGTAGGAATTTTTAATTTTTTCCTCAATGCTTCTCGATGATACCCTGCTTCTTTCATTGCTGATTCTACCAAGGCTTTATCTGAACGATGGCATAAAATTACACACAATCCATCTTAAAATATCTGCTATCATTGCAGTGGTGGAAAGAGTTTCATAGATTCCACTCTGCTTAAGTTTTTGTTACAATCTCTGTTTTTGTAAGAGCTGCCTGACTAATTAAAGTCCCCTTATCCAACATAGCTTTGTCCGTTCATGTTGGTATCAATACTGGCAGAGAGCCTGTTGCTATCATTTTTCCATCCAAACACCTATTTTAATTATATTTAATTAATCATAGGTATCTTCATTAAGGTACCAGTTGAAATTAGTGGCCATCAGAATAATCTCTGATTCTTCTTTTATTCTGATTATTACTGGTCAAGCATGATATCTTTCTGAACCATCACAGCTGCAGTGAAAAATTGGATGGAAAATACAATGTATAATTTGTTGCACATCTTTGTATTTGCCTCCAACAAGCTGAAGACTCGTTTTTATCTTAACAGCATGTCTACCCATGTACTAATTACAAACTGTAATTTCACCATTTGACAGGATTAGCAAAAATATGTAAATGTGGACATCTTGACCTTCCATTCACATTTAATTTTCCTTGCAGTGAACAAGCAATGAATATTTAGAAATGATGATTCAATCACATACCCCAACATGCAATGTTCAGGAAAAACACAACTGTCTGACTGTACATTAGTGCAACAGTAAATGCTATTGCTTCTCATCCAACACTGTGAATTATCTCTTAATATGGGTTAGCCAGGAAATGAATCAAATGGGAATTGAGCATGTATGAGACTGAATAAGTTGCAATGGTAAAATGAAAAAAGGAGACGGGGAATGGGATGGGTGGAATCCGATAGATCACATGGTCTCCATTGTGTTAAGATAAAGGTTGTTAAATAGTGGAATGTTTATTTTCTCAATCTGCACTTTTTTGCATATGTAAAGAAAATGACTGTGTTTAGTCATCTCCTTTCTGTTGCATTGCCACAGTGCTAATTCCTTATTGGAACAATAAAACCTAAGTCCCTAATTCTCACCATCCTACAGCATCCTACAATGAATGAAGTACTTTTGAGGAGTAGTAATGTGGGAAACGATTTCTGGTAAATGGCAATATGATCATAACAATTTAGTGATGTTGGTAAAGAGGTAAACATTGGCAAGGATTCTAGGGATATCGTGAGAATAGTGATATATTATTTTAGTTTGCCTGAGGTAGCATATAATAGCTTTGTTCTAAATTCACTTGGAAGATGCAATGTCAACAGTACAGCACTCTGCTTGCTCAACAAGAGAATCAATTGTTATTAGTTGATTGCAACACTGATACTCAGGCAGAACAATCAAAATGATTACATCTGGAAATTTGTTGAAATGCATCTTATGAATTTGTATATGTGCATATTAATTTTAAAAAAATCTTTAAATGTTGACATTTTACAGATTAAAAAATTGAGTGATGATATAAGTCCATGTTTGGTTCTTCATTGAAAAGTTTAAAGAGACATAAATATGAGTAATGCACAGATGTGGATACACGCCGAGCTGAGGGATTGACATAGCTGTGTTTGGAGTCACAGCGGCACTCAAATCTCCACTAAAAATGAACAATGACTTTTCAATGTACACCCTGACAGTCTGCAGTCTGGCAGCCATCCACAATAGCCTTTCAGGCAGCTGGCAGCAAATAATTGGCAGCCATCTGTATCAAGTGCAGGACTGGTGTGCTTTCAGAGCTGAATTAGATTCGACAAATACACTAAAAACCTTAACAACAAACTGAATGGCCACACTGCTTATGGGTATATCCTGACTGTGTGATAGTGTAAAACAACTGACAGTGGATCAGCTTTTTAACCCTTCCGATATTGTTTCCATCTCAAATAGGTGGCAGATCAGGCTGCCAGCTCGTGATCAGTTTGAACAATCACACAAAGTTCATATTAATCTCATGGAGAATTATTGGGAGCATTCATTTTGGACTGACACATTTGACCATGTAGTGGGTAGGATTTCAGTTAGTTTAGAGATACAGCATGGAAACAGGCTCTTCGGCCCACCAAGTCCACACTGACCATTGTTCACCCGTTCATACTACAGGTCTATCACTGATTTTCCTACACCCTTGGTTCCAGAGCCTTCCTGTATTATCCATCGCTCTGGACCAATAGAGATCATGGCTTGGGAGGGGAGGGGGGTTGCCGAGATATCGGCCCGCAAAGTCGGCCTCAGAAGTCAGCTATGGGAATGGATCTGCCAGCTCCAGGAGGACCAGAGTTCCAGAAGCCCAGCTACAGGGGCAGAATTCAACCCGCCGATCAGTGTGAAAGTCCTGATGATGTCGAAATCGCTCGCCTCACCCGGCACTACATTTTCAGGTGGACTTTTGGGGGATTTCAAGTGGGCTCTTGCAATTTTGTCCGGATTAAAGGAGGTACTGTAAATTCCACCCTGATAGCACCTAAGATCGGGATCAAACCCGGGTCGCTGGCGCTATGAGGCAGCTGCTCTACCAGATTCGCCACTGTGCCGCTCAGCGGGATTAAACCGAGAGAATTACAGAATTTTAAAAAAATTGAGCTAACGTTAGCCCAGATCGTAATCCTCTCACCCACTTCAGGCACTGTCTTCCTTTTTTAAACATGGTTTGTCTTAAAATGGGATACCTGTAACTTTGTCGGCGTCCTTTATGTGGCAACTCTTTGCATACCTTGGATACGCAAAACAAAGAATATCACTGCGATATTCATTCACTTATTCAACATTGAGTTTTCAATATTTACACGAGTGTTGTTGGTTGACCTCTCTGCCTGCTGTTACAGTTTTACAAGCACTTGATTTTTTTTGATAATATTTTATGTTACGGAACTCTACAAGGATTTGGATGACATGTGCAGAGAATAACAGAAACCAATTGGCCCCAGTTGCCTTTAGCAGGAAATCCTTTTGAGTATGGAGAATGAAGAGAGTTCACATCAAGCAGAACGATCAGCTAAAAGAAGGAGGAACAGGAGCAAACTTTCAGCAGAGCATTAAGCTGCCCAGAGTACAATTCCCCTACCAGAAACTCAGAGGGAATGGCTTGCAAGATATGTATACTTCAGAAAGGATGGCCTTATTGAAAGTTGCCTCCAATTGCAGCCCCAACTGCAAATGCAACTAGGCTGGGACAAATTCATCATTGGTTGTTAATGGTGTTGTTAATTGGTTGTTAAAGTAACAACTATTAATGTTGATGCCTCTCTCTCTTGCAAGGCTGGAGCTGAATGTATTTGAAACAGTTCCAAATTTTGGATCAATTGCTCTATAAGTGTCATCACTGACCCGATTCAAAGAGAGGACTATGTTATAGTATCTCTTACCAGATTAGTAATGGTGTCAGGGTTATGGGGAGAAGGCAGGAGAATGGGGTTGAGAGGGGAAGATAGACCAGCCATGATTGAATGGCAGAGTAGACCTGATGGGCTGAATGGCCTAATTCTGCTCCTAGAACTTATGAACTTATGAAGATAATAATAGATGGAGAAAGTACATGACAAGATAAAGACTGGGTGTTTCCAAATGCTGTAGCATCCTGACGACTTTGAGAAAAGTACAGCTGGACTCTGGAATACCAGAAACAGCAAAGGATTCATCCCTATCATCTTATTCTAGCATCAGCTAATGTTTCTTTATTCTATGGCAGAATAGTATTCTGTTACATTTGTCACCATTAACTTCACAGATTGTTTCCGAAATCTTCTATTTAGCAGCAGCAGCAGCAATAAACATGAAATGTTGAGTGTCCCTTTAGATTGTGGCCAAAATCCACATGAGGACTATTTTTTTAAATAGATGGTTTTTATTTGTTAAAGGCTTCGTTACAAAAAACAGAGACACAAGCGACTGTTGGTGCTGGAAAATAGAGGCAAAAATAAGCTCCTGGAAGAAATCAGTGGAACAAGCAGCATCTGTGGAGATAATCGATATAACCAAAATATCAACTATCCCATTGCCTCCACAAATGCTACTTGACAAGCTGAGTAGTTTCAGCAGTTGTATAGCTTCAATATTAAACAGTAACTGGTAATTATCTTCTTTTTTTACAAAGCTTTCCCATGATCCTTCCTAACACTGCCACCACCCCTCTACCTTCATGAATAAGAGAATACACAATACACAGTAGGACCTACGGGAATACTGAAGAAAAGGGGAACCTTGGTGTACCTCGATTCCTGGAGGTATCAAGTGGGACTAGTATAGATGGGCACTCAATGGTTATCATATGCATTGTGGGCTGAAGGTCTTGCTTCTGTGTCCTATGACTCCAACCACACCTTTATGTTTGATAAGGTGCAAGATTTAAATACATATAAAGTCACATAATTGAAAGCGTGAATCAGCCTTGGTCGAGTTGGATTCTCTTGCTCATGATACTGTGCGCAGAAACTCATTCCAACCAATTGAAAGCAATAGTTTTATTTAAAAAGAATCAAACTATACACATGATGAAAGTGCTCTTTTTAAAAGAGTGACAGAATGTTCCTGTTCAATATATTATCACTGTTAAGGAAGTCGTTTTGTTTTATCACTAGAGACATAAATTTGAAAGTATGACAGATAAACAGAGTTCCAAATCCCAAACGTAAACTGGATTCCAACTTGATACTCGCTTAGAATCTGAAGCACAGTCACGCCTTCCAGTACTTACAGTTACAATGATAAATAATATTTTTAGACTCATGTTTGATAATACTAGAGTGGTAATGATGCAGACCAAGAGCAGTCAACTTTAGCTTACAGGCTTTGGTGGCTGAAACTTGTGTGATATTGACAATGGATGTCATCAGTTCCATAATACTTGAAACTGAGAACGAATAAACGTTGAACAGACTCACCACATCACTCAAAATCACCATGCCCTAAATGGAATTTCAGAACAGCATACTCATACAAGCTGAGGTATTCATAGATTCTTACAAATTGATATTAAATTTCCAGTAACAAAGAGCCACTGTGCTGGAAATGATAACTGAGGTATTGGCCGTGACACAGTTGTGAGCCTTCTGAGTCAGAAAGTTGCAGGTTTAAGACTCACTCTGTAGAGTTAAGTATAATAGTGCAGGCTGAATCAATAGTGTAATACTTAGTGGGTATAACACTGCTGGGGATGGTTTCATTTGCTGCAATTTTAAGCCAAGGCCTCATTATCCCTGGTGTTCAACCCAATATTTATCACTCATTTAACATTATCAAATTGGTTGTGTAAACAACAAACACACATTGTTATTCTGGGACCTTTCACGTTCCTTGTTTCCTCCCTTACAACAGTGATTAGGCTTCAAAAGTACTTCAGTTGTTGCAATGCAATACGGAAAGTCCTCAAAGGGACATCAAAATCATTTCAGAAAGGCATATATTGTTTCATTCGAAAATTGGCGCAAACAATGCATAATTTTCCCTTTAATGCTTTCAGTCCAAGCTTCCTAATTGCTCATCTGATAATTGCACATATAATATAAGGTTCGGGCTCCACTTGTGAACTGCACTGGATTGCTTAAGTTTCAGAAAAAGTGCAAGATATGTTAAAATTAACCCTAGTGCTTGTCGGTTAGAGATGCCAAAGCCATTCAAAGCCAGTATTTTGAAGCTGATTTATGCCTAGGCTTCAGTTTAGTGTCTATAAAAGAAAACAGAACAGCAGGAAAAGTAATTTTGAGATTCCATTGTAAGGTGGCTCTACAGTTAAACAGCATAAAGGAAGAAATCACACTTGGATAATGTTCTCAAAGGCTTCTAACTCTGAAGGAATCATTCATTACTCCTTTAAATAAAATTAACTGCTGGAAGGTGGAGGACATGGATAGGTGATGAGCCCCTTCTTTAGATTAATTGTTCAGACTCCCCCCAATACAATCAGTCTGAAGAAGGGACCTGAACTAAAACACCACCTATCCATATCCTCCAGAGAATATGCTGCTTGACTCCACTGAGTTACTCCAGCACATTTTGTGTTTTTTTGGTAAAACAGCATCTCCAATTCCATGTGTCTTCATTACTTCCCCATCTCCTTTCACAAGAAAACAAATACAAAAGATGAATTTGTTAAGAAAAACTTTTCCATTGCAGCTTGCATAAGATGGAGGCAGCGCAAAGGTTCAGAATGATAATATACAGTTTCTGCTATTGACACCAGTGAAATTTGTTATACATCAATTTTTATATGCTTATTGCACACCATAAATGTTTTGTCTCTGGAGCGTCAGAAACTGCATTACTTTGAATTACAAAAATCAAAAGTTTATGCGAGCCATTTCCCCCATGAGGGCTCAGCGTTTTTATGTCATAATCTCTTTATTATCCCCCACAAATCTTATAACCATTAAGTTATTGAAATTTCTCAACAGATGTCAGTTGAAGATGAATGTTAGCACTCTGCTGGATGCTTAGAATGGAATTTTGCTGTAACCACTTTGATTTAAACTGTCATAAGGAGAATATTCAGCTGCATAGAAACAAGAAAGCCAATGATGCTGGTGTCTTAACCCTTAGCTAACTGACATTCAAAAAATTGACAACTTTCAGCTACTTTATTGAACTGTCATATGTGTCAGAAAGCAAATAAAAACTGTGCTCTTCAACATTTTCAAACAACAAAAGAATGCAAATTATCTTTCCCAAACTGTATTAATATTTCTCCTGATGGTTTGAAGAGATAAACCAAAAGCATTGCTGTTGTTTGGAGGAAGTACGGTCTGAACTGTTTTACCTCTGACAGAGAATCCTTTCAGCAGTGAGGATTCATCTCTAATGAATGCAAGGTTGGCTCCCCTGGGCTGTTTAGAAGACCTTTGAATCTTCCAAATGTGATTCTTTTTCCTAAGAAGTGCCCAAAGCTGATTATTAAGCAAGATTCATAAATTCTTTGGATGGCATTTGAGTTAAATTCATATATTCAATCCATGATGGAACACAGACCCTATCACAGTTTATTATGGAAGGGGAGGATGGTGCATCTAGAGTTGAATGATAAATAGACTGATTTCTCTAAACACTGCAGTCTGCCGTCTGGGAGGCAAAACTTCGGTAATAAAGGAAAATTAAGTGTTTATATCATTCACTGAAATCCACATGCCAGCAGCCTTTCCAATTGTGGAAATGCTCTGTGTGAATAATTCCTGAAGTCTGCAGGTTCTCATTATCATCTCCAGCTTTCTATTGGTATTTGGATTTGAGAGCCACTTTGTGAACTGATATAATAGACATTATTTTGTAGAACCTTTAATCTTCATTTACATCACAAGCTTAGACTGTAACTAATTAAGGCATTGCACCAGTGGAGCAAGAAATGACTGACATCTTAACACTGATTCATGCATTTTATTGACACTCTACTGTGTTAATTTTGGCGCTATTGGCAGGTTTACCAATTTAATCTCAGATGAACATGTTAAAAGGATCCATCTGTTGTTGCGGAAAATATTCTTGTTCTCTGACAGCTATACATTAACTGTGTGAATTTTGAATGTATTTTTTATATGTTACATAAGCTAGAAGTTTATGAAATATCCTGGAGCAATTCAGAATCCATAACCACATCTCATTGGATTATGCTGTTAATATTGCTTTTACCGGTATATTTTATTCATTGGTTAAGCATAGAGTCAGTGCAGGATTGAGAACCTATGGAAAGTGATGTGCACTGGACGAAGAGGAATCAACAGCATTGTTACATTCTGATTTTGTTGACCAGCTGCATATGTAGCACTGAGGATCATGCATTAATAATCTACACTTGTTTCATTCTAGAGAGAGAGAGAGATAAATAAATCCAATATTGGGGATGTGAATACACACAAAAACTTTTTATTTATGTTACTGTAAAGTAATTTCTGCTGGGGAAAAAGAACTAATGAACCTGTCAACTGCAATAGGAAACTAAATATTTTTTCAAGTGAAATGATATTTGGCATATCCTCCCATTTTCCCTCCATGTTAGCCTTCTCCCACCATCTTCTGAACTTTTCTATCAAGTTACATATTTCTGAAAGAAAGCAGGGGAGGAAAGTTGGGATGGCTGGTGATAGGAGTCATACATAGGCCAGATGAGGTGTGGACAACAAATTTCAACCATGGAAGACGATAGTGAACTAGATATGTACTTACTACCATCTAGTGATTTCATGAATGCCATTAATGATGCTAGCTTTATATTCCAGATGTGTTTCATCACGTTAGTTTAAATTCCTCAGCTACCATGATGGAATTTAAACTTACAGCTCTGAGTACAAATTCAATACTTTAACTATTATGCTACCACACAACTAAAAGAGTTATGTTGACACTGCAAAGATACTGTGCAATCACACTTGCCCCAAATTCTTTGACAGGCCTAAAGATTAAATTGTATTGATAAGCCTCTGTCTATTAATTCTGCTAAGGAACTTGCTAATGTTTTCTGAATGCTATTAATGTCTTCTCTGTGTCAAAAAAACTTTGGTACAGAGGATATATGTGCACTACTTAGGCTGACCCTCCAATAACATACTTTAAGGTGAGACGGGCAAAGTTTAAAGGAGATGTGTGGGCAAGTTTTTTTCAAAGAGAATGGTGGGTGCCTGGAATGCACTGCCAGAGGTGGTGGTGGAGGCAGATACAGTAGTGGCAGTTAAGAGACTTTTAGATGGGACATAGATATGCAGGGAATGGAGGATTATGGATCACATGCAGGCAGGGGAGATTAATTTAACTTAGCATCATGTTTGGTAAGGCATTATGGGCCGTAGGTCTTGTTCTTGTTGTATGCCCTATGAAGGAGTACTGATAAATTAGAAAAATAGTGGGCATTAGACTGTGTCCTTCTTTCTCTTTTAGGTGAACAGAAGTAATTTGTTGTGAGAAATTTAAAAACCCTTCTCCTGGTGAGTTGACCAAACAATATCTGTTAAACCAACCAAATTTAATTTGTAATTTAGTTTATTAATAAATGTGGGATTTAATGCACACAAATTAATCGCCAGTTTTTCCACATTACTATATTTGTTACACTTTCATTGACAGTAAAATTATTTCGTCATCCAAGTTACCAGAAGCAAAAAAGTTGCAGTTACTAGAAATCGAACAAATAAAGTAAAAGTACTAAATATATTGCTTGGACTCCTGAGCATTTCCAGCACTTTTTTTTTTTTAACTCCAATTATCTGTGTGGATACAAAATACCCCTTCTTTCTGATTGATATGTTAACAGTGTAATGGTGGGCAGCATTTGGTGGTTGTCTTCCTTGTAATGATGAATAAGGAAAAATATACAAAAACAAATATTAGGAAAATATCATAGTAAGTAAACTGGCATTTATGGTCTGCAGATGATACTACTTAACTTTAGGGAGCAATTGTTATCACTCTAAAATGTTAAATTACATCAGAGTTTGTGTTACAAAGAGAAGTATATTACTTTCCTCTTGACTACAAAATCTGCAGAATGCTGTCAAATGATATCAGTGTCACATCACATAATGGCAGGGCTATCAATCCTGGAAAGTGTTTTTCCATGACATTATGATATGTTCGCCATCACTCACCATTTGAGATTCAAGCTGATGACTCAAAGTTCAAGGTGTAGAAAGACCAGTTTTCGCCCACAAAATGAGGTCATTGGAATTACTCTCCAAAATATTCTCCATCATGCATAGCAACATTTTAATCTGCCTATTGAAGAAAAGTGCAGGATAACTTTTTGAACCTTATCACAGAGAAAATTGAGATTATTTATGTGCTGAAAACCAGAAATTTGGTTCCAACGAATGAGGGATCTTGGATTCTAAGTCCATACTTCTCCGAAAGTGACAATACAAGTAGATGGAGTGGTAAAAAAGGCATATAGTATGCTTACTTTCATCAGTTGGGGTATGATCAGAGTCAGAAAGACATGATCCAGCCTTATAAGACTTTGGTGAGTTATTATTTGGAGCTCTCTGCTGGATCACCTGGAGCCCTCTACTGGGGTTGGTGGTTGAAGCAAATACGATGGTGCCATTTAAGAGACTTTTTGATAGGTATATGGATATGCAGGAAATGGGGTGATATGAATTATGTGCAGGTAGATAAGAGATAGTGATGGCATCATGCTTGGCACAGGCATTGGGAGCCATAGGGCCTGTTCTTATGGTGTACTGTTCTATGTTCTAAAATTGAATATTTCCATTAAATATGGCAGGCTCACTATTTCAAATAAATCAATTATTAACAGACTGCAAAATTTGTCTCTGTAAACTTATGGAAAAGGCTGCAGCTGTAAAATTGGTTCCTGTATGGAATCCAGAGGATGTAAACATTTGTGAAACATTTTATGCTGAACAACAGATATAGCTACTAACCCATTCATTGAGAGTCCTTCACTCGGTCAGTGGTAATGTTATTAAGTCTGTCTAGGTGAAGTACAATGAAGATCACATATAGAATGTGCCCTTCTTTCTTTTATTGCTTGGTCCCAGTGTTGCTCGTTCTGCAAGAGTACTCATTCGTGAGCCAGAGGAGGATGGTAAATGGTTATCAAGATGAAGGTTTCTTACCCACATTTGTCCAGAGGCCATGAGGCGCCATGAGGTCTGATGACAATGTGGAAGACTCTGGGATAATTACGTCAGACTGCCCAATGGCTACCATCTTTGTTGTATTTGTCCTGCTGGAGGAAAATGTGGAAACTTGGATTATTCTCTAAGTGTTCCTCTATTAGACTATTACTTGACTAGTCTGTGTGACATTTCTTTCAATTTAGACACATCCTTGGATGCCAAGAGATGAACTTGGTAAAGTCAACAGAACTGTCTTTGTCATCTCTGAATTCTTCATTTGGTGCAGGTGTACAGACCACTCCAAGAGTAAGATAGGGCAAAAGCAGTAAGGACAGCAGTTAACTGAATGGGCTTTAGTAGCAATAAATTAATTTCATGGTCACTGTTTCTGAGATTTTATTTCTCAGTTTATTGAATGGACAATGGTGGAATTGAAATCTATGTTAGACAATAGACAATAGACAATAGGTGCAGGAGGAGGCCATTCGGCCCTTCGAGCCAGCACCGCCATTCAATGTGATCATGGCTGATCATTCTCAATCAGTACCCCATATTGCTACCCATATGTCTGGATTGCTTTCCCAGTAATGTGAGCACCACATGATAATTTTCAAGAGGAATTTCTAGCCCCTGGTGATCCTGGAAGTATCTGCACTTTGGCCTTCAACACAGTGGCGCAGCAGTAGAGTTGCCACCTTACCGTGTCAGAGACCTGGGTTCAATCCTGACAATGGTGCTATCTGTGGGAGTTTATATGTTCTCCCTGTGACAGTACACTTTTTCTTTGGGTGCTGCAGTTTCCTCCCACATTCCAAAGGTTTGCAGGTTTGTAAGTGAATTGGTTTGTGTAACTTGTGTGTTGCGTGTAGGATAGAACTCGTCCACAGGGGATCGTTGGTCGGCACAGACCTATTGGGCTGAAGAGTTCGTTTCCACACTGTATTGCTAAACAATAACTGAAAACTAAGCCATCTTCATTATCTCTAAGTCAGGAAAAGTTTCAGAGCTGTTGCAATCAACTTCTGCAATCATAGCTCCCTGAAGGAGATGCGGGTTAGCTGTAAATGTAATTGTTTCCAGGCACTCACAATATTGGGTCCTACATGAAGACTGTAAGACTATGAATGATTAGTAACGGCAGTTCACAACAATCATGTAAGTTAGCAATTATCACCAAATTTTATCTCAGAACTAAAAGGTTCAGGTTAATCATTTGCTGCAATTGCTGCCCCCATTTTTGATGACTATCCAATATAATGCATGTCACACTTTTAGTCAGTAAAGATCCAAGTCAGTGCTTGGACATAACTCCATAATCATTGCCTTCTATTTTGAGCCCTGTGAAAAGAGTTAAGAACCCATAAAGGAAAACTTTAATTGCAATCTGATCCATATTACGATATTGTGAACTTGAGAGAAATACATTTGCCTCTGTACAGTTTCTAACACTTATTATTGCAGACTGTCACTTATTTGTAACTTATGTTCATCAAACATTTAGGAAGGGTAGGTCACTATTGTGCATCTTTCTGCTTATTGCAAATATGCACGATTACAGTTAAAGTCATTCTCACTCGTCGTGGACTTACTCTATTCAAAAAATAATTTGTTTACCAATTTAGGAATTGAATGCAAAATATTCAAAATAAATATAGAAAGATACCATTGCTTACTCTGAGGGTTCTTTTGAATAAACGTACACATTCCATAATGTGTTTGCATTTTCTGGGTCCAAAATATATTTTGTTGAATTCTGAGCAGTACATTTCTAAGCTTGATCACTGAACAATGGATTCCAGTGAAATAGGCTTCTTATGATCTCTATTTAAACTATATTAACCTTAAATAACAGCTGGCACATCACTTAAGAATCTGTTCTGTTAGTTTTAACAACTATACTACATTATGTGGTATGTACTGAAAGTGTTTTTTTATATATATATTTTTGACTAGCAAGCATGTAACTAAGCTATCTCTGAAACCCTCATCAGATGGTAGGTGCTGACAGATATCAAACATTAACTGTCTGGTCTGCTTATCTTACGTCCAAGCACCCAATCATCATAAAATACAGCCCACTTTGAAATGTAATAACATTAGCACCATTAAGAAATGAAACAGATAAATCTACAATTCTTAATTTTAAACCCTCCCGTGATAAATGTTGATGACTTACATTATGTTTATAGATTTTTCAAGATAAAAGACTTTATGCAAAACGGGTTCATAAGAATCCCAGACAGAAAACAAAACATATGCAGTAAACATTCGACACAGACTCACTCTCTGCCAGATTTCCATTAGTACACAGACAGACATAAAAAGCCTCTGAAAAGATTGATCATGAGAAAAACAAAATCCACAGCAATGACTTTATTTTAAAAATAACCTTATAATATTTCTATCCAGTCTTACTGACAGTGTTATTCCTCCCTTTTCTTTGTTTTATTTACCGTTCCTTAGTTTCCTTTTTGAATTAATTTCCATGTTCTCCAGTTTTTAATCTAATGTTGTTTAAGATTTGTTTTACCTTTAATGGTACAAAGGCAATGATGGAAAACAGTGGAGGCATCCCATGCAATGCTAATGCTGTGCATCAATGCTGAAAGTGTACCTCTTTATTTTAAAATGACCATTTTGTATTTCTATTTTGTATTTTTTTATCATTATTGATTTCTGTTTTTTTTAATATGGCATTGACTTTTCCACTGGAGTAAAGGAACTTGGACTTCACTTACTCTGTGGTACCTTGTATAACTGGCCTTTGACATATTAAAACTCATTGGCTGGGTCAAGAAGTGATAGAAAATGAAGATCTGACACCCGTTCTGGGCATTTGCCAGATGGTGATGCAGGCTGATTCTATTTTCATCATCAACTGTGCTGGTTTGAACTGAATCCATGCAAGATAATATAAATGATAGTTCTGATTTCCTACAAGTCTCTCAGCACTCAAAAATGCAGGCACCGTGAAATAAAATTATCATAGGTATGGAATATCATCAATGTTACTTGGATGACAGCAAGATTGTGGTCAAAGCCACCTGGTTGTTAATGGAGTGTTCTCGTTCATATATGTATGAGGATTGTTGTAACATTATACTGGAGTCCTACAGGCCACATTGGTATTTTCTATCATACACAGCATACTTGGAAAACATGCTAGGTTATATAGTTATATGGCCTTTCCCTGTGGTAATTCCTATCCCTTGGGAAGCTGATAAAGATGTGTCTTCCGTCAAACATGGTCTCGGTCATTGGAGTGCAGGATTGAGTTGCAGATTTTTTTTTCAACAGAAAAATGTCCCTTGCGATAGTCTGGAAGGATCCTGTTGCAGAGTCATCAAATTTAGAGGTGACCTTGATATCAAAGAACTACCACAATTGTTGGCTGCAGCAGATGACTAGTTTGAGTCACTATTTGTAAATAAAAATATAGATAGTCTCCGATGTCATGACCGGGAAGGAGCTCTGAACTCAGTAAACATGATGATAAGGTAGATTTTATCTGAGGTGGTTTTGAATATGTTGTAAGAAAATAGGGCCAGCGTCATCTTGTTAAACTGCGTAGATGTAACAACCAAGAAATTGGACATCGTAGTGTCATAGAATCATCAAATCATTCAGCAACAGGCCCTTCGGCCCAACTTGTCCATGCAAACCAAGATGTCCCATCTAAGCTCGTTCCATCTGCCCATATTTGGTCCATATCTCTCTAAAACTTTTCTACCCATGTACCTATCCAGATGACTTTTAAATGCTGTGATTGTATCTGTTTCAACTCCTTCGTATGGCAGCTCATTCCATATGCTCACCACACTACTTGCGTAAGCGTTGTACCTCAGGGTCTTACTAAATCCTTCCCTTTCGCCTTACACCTAAGCCCTCTAGTTCTTGATTCCCTTACCCTGGGAAAATTACTATGTGCATTCACACTTTCAATGCCCTTTAAGATTTTATACATATCTGTATGATCAGTACTCTGCCTCCTGCAGATGTAATACCTCACACTTATCTAAATTAAACTGTATTAACCATTGTATGGCCCACTAACCCATCTGATGAAAATCCTGTAAATTATGCTAACCAACTCACTGTCTATGATACAATCTATTTTAGTGTCATCTTCAAATCTTGTACATTTTCAGCCAAATTATTGATATAGATGAAAAAAAGCAATGGGCCCAGCAGCTATCCCTGAGGCACACCATTAGTCACAGGTCTCCAGACCAAAAGAAAACCTTCTTCAATCAGCCACTACTTCCTACCATGAAGCCAATTATGTATCCAGTTAGTGAGCTCTCCCTGGATCACATGCTGAGCAGCTTTCAGCTTTCAGATCACCTTTCAGAGCAGCTTACCAAATTAAAGGCTTATCAAAAGCCTTGTTGAACTTCATATAGACTATGATTACAGCCCTGCACTCATCCACCTTCTTAGTTACTTCTTCAATAAACTCAATCAAATTTGTGGGACACATTCTCCCAAGCAGTAAACTGTGCTGACAATCCCTAATCAACTTCTGTCTTTCCAAATGCATGTTTATCTTATCTCTCAGATTCCTCTCCAGTAACTTTCCGGCCACAGATATTTGGCTTACTGGTCTACAGTTCCATATTTTTCTTTGCAGCCCTTCTTATCCATAGGTATCCCTCAGCTTCACTCAAGCAAAAACAGCCCCAGTCTATCTAATCGTATAACTGAAGCCGTCCAGTCCATGCAACAGCATTGTACATCTTTTCTGCATGCCCTCTAGTTTATTCACATCGAGTCATTAAGCACAGAAACAGACCCTTCAGCCTAACTTGGTAAACTAAGATGCCCTACCTACCTGCGTTTGGCCCACAGCCCTCTAAACCTTTCATATCCATGTACTGTCCTAATGTATTTTAAATAATGTTATAGTACCTGCCTCAACTGCCTCAGGCCTGTGACTGTGGGTAGTGTCTGAGAGTCTTGATATTTCAGGTCCTGAACTCTATTCTTGGGAGTGGAAATTCCTCGTGCAGGCACGATTTTGAGATGGTGTAATTATTTCACACCAGGTATCACACAGGCGAGAGAAGGGTATCATGGTCCAATAACAAGGAGGTCTGAAACAGTGACACATGCACATGGGTGAACACACATGTAGGTGTCTGTGAGCACATGTAAACACAGAAACACACTGCCACACACATATACACACACACGCAAACACATGCACACACAGAGGTTTTGTCCTCGTGTCCTACATTTCTTCTTCCTTTGACTTTGTTCACCATCCTGTCCTTCCAGTCCTTCCTCCCAATGATCTTCAGCCTTCAACCCTTACCCCCATACCCTAACTAATACATTCTCTTGCTGCTCTTCCCCCTTTATCATACCCTGCACTAGGTGTATTTCCTCTTCGATTTCCTCTGGCCCTCTCATCTCAACCTTCAGTTCCTCTCCTCTCCTACAAGTCAATTACACCTCCATCAAGGTCCTACACACACTCTATTTTGCTGCCCATCCCTGAGAAAATGCTGTGCACCATCAGAGTTATACAGGGTCGCACAGCGTGGAAATGGCTCTTCGGCCCAACTCGCCCATGCCGACTAGTTGACAAACAGTTTTCCCTCAGAAATGTGTGGAGTTGGAAGCAGAGACACAGTTGTGACCAGTGGGTCTTGGAATTGAGCCAAAGAGGGAGAGCTGGCCTGCAAGGACTCTTCCATTTCAGTCCTCCCCTTTTCATCAAGCCTCTTCCTGCTTTAACCTTTCCTCCTTTTGTTCCCATTCAATTCCCTTGTTCCCTTCTCCACCTCATTCTACCCTACCTTTTCAGCTGCAAACCATTCATACTGTAACACAGCATGGACCTCTCCCAGGAATGAAAATAAGGAAAAGTCGCCTGCTTGCTACAATCTGGTCTTGGCAGATGTAGATCAACCACATTTATCTCTGTCAATATGACCTTCACCACATATCTTATGCACGATACACATTCCACCATGTAGTCTAGTCCGGGATTTGAGTAAGACTGCAGCTACTGATAACAGCCTGCTCGTCCCTTTAGTTTGGTAGTCTGTAAGCTGATATGAGGAGTGCAACATTATGTATTGTTCACTCTGCATGGGTTTCAATAAATGGTTTGTGGTTCACCTAATACTTTGTAATGGATTGATTACAAAACAGCAGATCATGAGTTTCTGGTGCTAAGATTATCAACCTGGTTAATAGGGTTAAATCAATGAAGTCAGTTCAAATTAAGGCTGTTCCTGAACCCATAGACCACTATTTCTCATGTTGTCCCTTAACCCAATAGCCTCTGCCCTCTCACTATCCCATGGTACGATGGGTCCTGGTACCCTAATGAGGGAGAATTTCAACAACCTGAATCCTGACATCGTGATTTCTCATGGGGACATAAAAGACTACAAATGCTGTAATCTGGAGCAAAACGTAAACTGCTGGAGGAACTCAGCGAGTCAAGAAGCATCAGTGGGAGGAAAGGAATTCTGTCGTTTTGGGTTGAGACACAACGTCAGAACTCTGAGTGGCCAATATAAGGGGGAGATGAGCAGGGGTGCGACAGGGGCCCACAGGTGGACCGAGGATTGGGGTGGGGGGGGGGGGGGGGAGGGATGATGAGCAGAAGGAGACAGTTGAGGGAGAGGGAGGTGTGGAGTTGAGAAATGGAGGCAGATGGGTGATAGGTGGAAGCAGACAAGGAAAGAAAGAGATAACCAAATGAAGCTAGTGGTAGGAGGGGAGGGCGAAAGTGGTTGGAGGGTGATAAGTGGGGCCACAAAGGTTATACAAGTGCTGGAACTGCATGTGCAAAGGTGTATGTGCATGTGTGCGGTGTGTGTGTTTGTGTGTTTGTTTGGAGGTGATGGTGTGTGTGTGCATGCATGCATATTTGTACGTGGGTGTCTGTGTGTGTGTGCATATGTTTGTATGTGAGCAGCTTTTTCACTGGTGTGTGATTTAATTGGCATATCTACCGGGGCAGTGGAGTTTTTGCAATATTGCCTATTGTGCGGGTAAATGGTGGAATCTGGTGGGAATGTGGTGATATAGTTATATAGTTTACAGGAAAAGTTAGTGTAGAACAGGATTGTTTTATGTGTGGGCATAGATTCAATGGTCCGAAGTGGCCTCTGTCTATGTTAGCTTGAAATTTCCAAATACTTGAAGTATTTAGGTTTGAGATCTCACTTTTAAAAAGTTCAATTTCTGCCAAGATTTTCTGAAAATCTCATAACACAACATAGCATCCAGGGAGCTTTGGAGTGGTGTAAGGGGTCAGAGTTACACCTGCTGCGCACACGGTTCAGCTTTATTTGGAGAGAGCATTGCCATTGCTCTACGGGAGTCCTATCACCATTTGCAAAATGAAGGATACAGCAAACCATTCAAAATAAAACAGATCAAACTACCTTATTTATTCTTGATGATTGCCTTTGTTGCTGTTGATCATATACAAATCTTTCATGATCAAGGCCAAATCGCAAGAGTAATTAAAATTCATCTGTACCTTTGTTAGTGCTTCAACATTTCTAATGCCAAAACTACGATTAATTCTAAAATGTGAATAGTGATTAATGGGAAATCTTGTTGTGGCTTTGTTGGCTATTGTTTGAATGAAGGAATTTATCATTTTTAAAACATAGTCTGCAAGTGGTGTATAATACTATTAATTTTAGATTGTGCGTAAGCTATATTGTTATTGAAGGCACTGCAGAATGCTGATATGGAGTCATTTAATGCACTTCATAGTTTTCATCACCTGCCTTTTTCATGGATGCCAAATGTAGCCTAACTGATAATGTTTTGAAAGATCAGGGAATTGAGGGTTATAGGGAATTGGCACAGAGAGCAGATGCAGCCTGGGATAGATCGCCCTTGATCAAATTGAACAGAGCACTTTTGTTGGGCTGAGTGGCTTCAGCCCATATATTCTAATGTTCAGAAATGAATTAGAAATGAACAGGAGTGGGTGCAATGTTCATTTTATACAGGGCGGTGTAAACGGTGGCACAGCGGTAGAGTTTCTGCCTTGCCGCGCTTACAGCGCAAGAGACCCGTTGATCCTGACTACGGGTGCTGTCTGTACGGAGTTTGTACGTTCTCCCCATGACTGCCTGGGTTTTCTCCGAGATCTTCAGTTTCCTCCCACACTCCAAAAACGTACAGATTTATTGCTTAATTGGCTTGTCATAAGTGTAAATTGTCCCTAGTGTGTGTAAGATAGTGTGAATGTGTGGGGATCACTGGTCAGTGTGGACTCGGTGGGCCAAATAACCTGTTTCCATTCTGTATCTCTAAACTAAACTAAATAAACTAAATCCTGGCACATAAGATTGGTAAAGTGTAACATCAGCATTCACATCCCGATGAAATCCCACCCAGTACATTAGGCAAAAATTATCATTATGGTTATTCCAGTGGTGAGAGAATTATTGAGACCTCTCCCCAGTGCCTTCTCGTGCACTGTTCCCAGAAAGGGAATAACATCTGCCTTCATGCAAAATCCCTCTCCATTACTTCTACTGCAGCCAGAGCTCACTTGATTTTTTTTTCCAGTTTTAAGTATCATCTGCAATTTTGGTTCAGAAAATTATTAGCAGTTTCCTGCTCTTTACTGAACCAAAAACTAGACGAGGATTCATAAAATCCAGCATATTCAAACCTAGCTGATATTTCAAAGTGTTCCTTTTTGTCTGTATTTCAAAACTCTTCTAAGCCTGCAGTTTTCCAATTATTTGTCTTTTCTGGTAAACCTTGCCCACCAGGAGCATCGATTAGAAATTCATACAACTGTTGATGATGATTTAACTGTCCTTAGACTTAGACGGTGCAGTCAGGGGATTTACCTTAACTGTATTTTCAACCATAAGAAGAAATCACACCCTCAATTCCCATGTCTGTGGCAGATGAGATTTCCAATAAGAATTGCAAAGTTATAAAATTAACGCCTAAATACACTTAGTTTTTGTGGGCAGTGGCAGGTGCTGTAGACCTGCAAGGGAAGGTAGGCGCTCCTGCCCCCATGAGTCTCGGGCAGATGAGGCTCGTCAGCTTGGGAAGCCAGTCCATCTAGGAGAGGGATAACTCTGATCTAAAACCTCCACTGCCTTGTGGCCATATCCAGTCATGGAAAAGGCTCCAGGAGTAAACCTCAAGAAAAATCCAGAGTCGGAGTCCCTAAGGCAGTTCATCGTTGTCTACAACCTCGTTCTGGCAGCTCCTGCGACGGCGCTGGTGCCAAACTGTAACGACTCTGCTGTTCCTTTGGATTGATCAGCGACATGGAGAAGGGGGACGTGCTGCATGGGCAACAGCCTGTCCTTCATATGACATCGCCCAGGCTTGCATCCGACTACACATTACTGCAACCTACACCTACAACCTGGAGAGGACACTCCAGCTTTGCCTGTGGCGTCGACACAACACGGGGAGCAACAGTTACTGGTTATAGGTCATCGCTAGATTGGCGTAAAGCGAGGCACCAGGGGTTGCTCCCGACGGTGGGAGGGATTTTCGGATCTCACTGGACAGCTACCGCCTGCCTCAAGCTCGGCAGCCCCCAGCCAATAAGGTGCTGTACCGCCACGGACTGCTATCCTCACTGGGTGCACGGGGATTAGGAACCATACGAACGCAGATCACAACCATCGCACCTGCCATCAAAAGAACACATCAAAAGAGACCAGCTCTAAAACTGGGAACTTGGAATGTCCGGACAATGTGGGCCTCTCTGGAAACCCACAGGACAACAGTGATTCCAGGAAAACAGCTGTCATAAACAACGAGCTCAAGAGACTCAACATAGACATAGCCACCCTTCAGGAAACAAGGCTGGCAGGCTCGGGCACACTGAAGGAGAAGGACTACACGTTCTACTGGCAGGGGAAGGACTCTGACGAGCCCAGAGAGCACGGAGTAGGCTTTGCAGTAAGGAACAGCCTGTTGAACAAGGTGGAACCAGGCAGCAATGGCTCAGAGCAACTCCTGACTCTCCGCCTCAACACCACCGCAGGCCCAGTCACCCTTGTCAGCTTGTATGCCCCAACACTGTCCTCCACATCAGACACAAAGGATGTTCTATGAGAACCTCGCATCCATCATCAGCAGCATCCCCAGCAAGGAAGAACTTGTTCTCTTGGGCGACTTTAACGCCAGAGTGGGCGCAGACCACGAGTCGTGGTCTTCCTGCCTTGGGCACTTTGGTGTGGGCAAAATGAATGAGAATGGACAGCGACTGCTCGAGCTGTGCACCTGTGCATCGCCAATTCGTACTTCCAGGCAAAGCCCCAGCACGAGGTTTCCCGGAGACACCCACGCTCAAAGCACTGGCATCAACTGGATCTGATGCTCAAGAACGTTCTCCACACATGCTCCTACCATAGTGCGAACTGCGACACAAACCACTCCTTGGTGTGTTGCAAGATCAGGCTGCAACCAAAGAGGTTCTACCATACCAAGAAGCAGGGGAACCTCCACATCGATGTCAACAAGATGCCCCATCCAGACCTCATGCAACAGTTTGCAAAGGCTTTTGAGAGAGAACTTGGCACCTTGCGTCCTGGAGATTCTGCAACAGAGAAGTGGGGAAACTGTGGGACACCATGCACCGCACAGCCTTGGCTAGCTTTGGGAAGAAGACTTCAAAGACACACGACTGGTTTGAGGCCAAGTCGACCGAGATGACTCCCGTCATTGAAGCCAAGCCCGCCGCCCTAGCCGAGTATAAGCGGTCAGCCAATGAGAAGAACCTGCAGATCTTCAGCGAGGCTCAGCAGACTGCCAGGCATTGCACCAATAAGTACTGGACACAGCTTAGTGAGAACATCCAGACGGCCGCCACAACAGGGAACATCAGGGGAATGTGAAATGGCGTTAAGAAGGCACTAGGACCAGTCCAGAGCAAGACAGCCCCCCTCAAATCCTCCACTGGGGAAGTAATCACAGACAAATGCCAGCAGATGGAGAGATGGGTGGAACACTACTCTGACCTCTGCTCGAGAGAGAGAGAACACTGTGTCCCCCTCAGCCCTTGGCCCCATCGAGTGTCTGCCGACCATGGATGAATTAGATGGAGAGCTGATGGTAGAAGAGCTCAGCAAGGCCATTGACAGCCTGGCCTCAGGCAAGGCCCCAGGCAGCAACAGGATTCCCCCTGACCTGATCAAACACTGCAAGACTATCTTACTGCTTCCTTTGACTGAAGTCCTCTGCCAGTGCTGGCAAGAAGGAGCTGTACTGCAGGACATGAGGGATGCCGCAATCATTACCCTCTACAAGAACAAGGGCGAGAGAAACAAATGCAACAACTACAGAAGCATCTTCCTCCTCAACATCGTCGGCAAGGTCTTTGCTCGGGTCATCTTGATCCGCCTGCAGAAGCTGGCAGAACGTGCCTACCCAGAGTCACAGTGCGGTTGCCGAGCTGGAAGGTCAACAGTAGACATGGTCTTCTCCCTTCGCCAGCTCCAGGAGAAGTGCAGAGAACAGCGGATGCCTCTGTATATTGCATTCATTGACCTCACCAAGGCGTTCGACTTCGTCAGCAGAGATGGCCTATTCAAGGCTCTCCCAAAGATCAGCTGCCCACCAAAACTGCAGAGCATGATAGAATCCTTCCACATCAACACAAAGGGGACAGTGCAGTTCAATGGCAGCTTCTCGGAGCCCTTCGACATCCGCAGTGGCGTCAAACAAGGCTGCGTCCTCGCTCCCACGCTCTTTGGGATTTTCTTCGCTCTGCTCCTGAAACATGTTTTCTGCACCGCAACAGAGGGGATCTACCTGTGTACTAGATCAGACCACAGGCTCTTCAACCTCACCCACCCCAGAGCCAAGACAAAGGTACGTAAATCTCTCATCAGAGACCTGTTGTTCGCCGATGACGCAGCAATTGTGTCCCACACCCAGCAGGAACTTCAGCCACTGATGGACTGCCTCTATCGGGCTTGCAAGGACTTTGGGCTGACCATCAGCCTGAAGAAGACAAATGTCCTGGGGCAGGATACAGAGGCACCGCCTGTCATCACCATCAACGACTACGAACTTGATGCCGTCCATCGGTTCATGTACCTCGACTCCACCATCACCGACACCCTTTCCTTGGACACAGAGATTGACAAGAGGATCGGGAAGGCAGCTACAACTCTCGCTCGCCTCACAACTTGAGTGTGGACCAACCCAAAACTGACAGTGAAAACAAAGATAGCAGTCTACAACGCATGTGTCAACAGCACACTGCTGTACGGCAGTGAGACATGGACTACATATGCCAGACTGGAGAGAAAACTCAACACCTTCCACCTTAGAAGCATCCGCCGTATCCTGGGTATATCCCGGCAAGACAGTGTCCAACGCTGAGATTCTGTCTCGCGCTGGCCTTCCGAGTATGTACACTCTACTCAGGCAGTGCAGGCTGCGGTGGCTGGTCCATGTCCACCGCATGGAGGATGGCCGTATTCCAAAAGACATCCTCTATGGAGAGCTAACATCTGGGAGGAGAACCATCGGCTGCCCCCAGCTACGTTACAAGGATGTCTGCAAGAGAGATTTGAATGTGCTCAACATCGATGTGGAGTCCTGGGAGAGCCTTGCAGCTGACCGCAACAAGGTGGAGAGGTACCCTGAACCAACATCTCAAAACGGGGGAAGAGAAACTGATGAACGCAACGGCAGACAAGCGGGCACGCAGAAAGGAGCGCAGCAACTTCAACAGACCAGAGACCACACACAAATGTGACCTTTGCGACAGAGACTGTCACTCCCGCGTTGGTCTCTTCAGCCACAAGCGACGTTGCTCTAGCTGAGCTTTGGAGCAAGCAGTCAACAACTAGGATGCATCACCCATGGTCAGCCATGACTGAGGGGGGGAGGGGGGGGGGGGACGCGGCTACTGGCAGATGAGATTTCAATTAGAATTGCAAAGTTATAAAATTAACACCTGAATATACTGTTAGTTTTTGTTTTTAGTTTTAGTTTCAGGAAAACGGGCCCTTCAGCCCACCAGGACCCTCCGACCAGCAATCACCTACACACGTGGGACAATTTACAGAAGCCAAGTAACCTACAAACCTGCATGTCTTTGAAGTGTTGGAGGAAATCGGAAGACCAGAAGAAAACCCACATGATCACAGAGATAACGTACAAACTCCATACAGACAGCAACCATAGTCAGGATAGAATTCAGGTCTCTGGCACTGTAAGGCAACAACTCTACCACTGTGCTATTTTGCAATATCTGTACAACTATTGGTTTATGCCGAAGATAGACACAAAAGGAGGAGTAACTTAGCGGGACAGGCAGCATCTCCAGAGAGAAGGAATAGGTGACACTTCGGGTCGAGACCCTTCTTCAGACTAGTTAGGGATAAGGGATATGAGAGATATACATAATAACATAAAGAGATAAAGAACAATGAATGAAAGATATGCAAAAAAGTAACAATGATAAAGGAAACATGCCATTGTTGGCTGTTTGTTGGGTGCAAATGAGAAGCTGGTGCGATTTGGGTGGGGGAGGGTTAGAAAGAGTGGGATCACCAGGGTTAATCGGTTAGACAAATCAAAATTCATACCACTGGGCTGTAAGCTGCCCAAGCGAAATATGAGATGCTGTTCCTCCAATTTACATTTAGCCTCACTCTGACAATGGAGGCGATCTAGGACAGAAAGGTCTGTTTGGGAATGGGAAGGGGAATTAAAGTGTTTAGCAACCGGGAGATCAGGTAGGTTCAAGCAGACTGAGCACCTACAGATTATTCCTTCCCTCTTCCTCTAAAGAAAGAAGGTGGAACTAAATCTATGTTGATATTACTGCACAGTACGACTTCATTAAAATAACTTCAATCATTCTCAAAAGTGCTTCATGACCAATTCCACCAACAGTCAATAAAAGTTGAGCTCTTCTCTTAGGTCTTATTGACTGTTCAGTATGGATATATTGAAACCATGACAACATCTTATGTGGAAAGCTGCAGAGCTAATGATCTTCTCACTATTAACTCAGTAATACATTACCCATTTAATGCACTTAATGACAATGTGATTGGGATAGTATATATAATGCTTACTTATTAGCATAATTAATGCTATCAAGGACTAGTGGGAGCATCTAGGATCAGAGGTCAAAGCATCAGAATAAAAGGATATACCTTTAGGAAGGAGATGAGGAAGAATGTCTTTAGTCAGAAGGTGGTGAATCTGTGGAATTCATTGCCACACACGGCTGTGGAGGCTAAGCCGGAGATTGACAGATTCTTGATTAGTAAGAGTGTCAGGGGTTATGGGGAGAAGGCATGAGAACAAAATGTCAGCTGTCTATTGCCTCCACAGATGCTGCTCCACCTACTGAGTTCCTCGGGCGCTTTGATTTTGCTCAAGATTCCAGCATCTGCAGTTTAATTTAGCTTAGTTTATTGTCTCAGTTTAGTTTTGACATGAAGCATTGAAACAAGCTCCGTTCAACCGAGTCCACGCCGATCATCGATCAACTAATCACACCAGTTCTATGTTATCCTACTTTCTCATCCACTCCCCACACACTAGGCAAAATTTACAGAAGCCAATTAATTTACAATCACGCATGTCTTCAGGATGTGGGAGGAAACCGGAGCACTTGGAGAATCCCACGCCGTCCCAGGGAGATCGTGCAAAACCCAAACAGACAGCATCTGAGGTCAGTGTAGGAAAATAATCAGTGTAGAAAAAATAGGCACCTGAGGTCAGGGTTGAACCGGGGTTGTGAGGCAGAAGCTCTAGCAGCTGTACCACTGCATCACTCTTTGCACCACTGTTTCTTGTGACTACATCATGTGAGAACTTTGGGATCTCCAGAAGTAACCATTTGGTAAATAGTTAGAGAAACTAAAAACATTGTTCTCTGGCTATAGAGAGATAGCAATTGAATTATGTGAGACAATCCCACCCAGATGAATGGCAAGCCTGCAAAAAAGGATGACGTGATCAAAGTCTGCATACAGAATGAGGAATATAGGGATTAATAGTTTACCTCAGTCACAGTCATAAAAGATATCATTTATGACTATTAAGTTGGCCACTTTAGAAAATTTATCATAATTACAATAAAACCATTCATCATGTTGTTTCCTTTCTGAACTTCGGTCATTACAGCACTATTTTTGTAAGTGGACTGAGATGCTGTATCTGATTAATGGAGGTGATAGTTCATGCACACAAATAAATTCTTCCAGATGTCATAATTAAAGGATTAATAAAAAGTGCCCAACCTAGAGGCAAAGTAAATGCCTTGTCTTGGCGAAGAAATGGAAATGAGGTATTTCCTAATGACACTGAATATGAATAGCCATTTTGGAGTAATGTTTTGATACTGCACTAAAAAAATTAAATTGCAGAAAATATCTATGGATGTTTTAATAACAGGGTCAGAAAAACGGAATTCCCTTACCACCTATCCTCCAGCTATGTTCTTTAATCGACCTGAAACAAAGTACATAAGATTATGACACCAGCATGAAGTATATCATTTATGATGCGGCAGTGTTACCTGAGTAATACGGCAATGCTGCAGCACTGACTTCATGATCAAACTCAGCCGCACATTTCATTATCAATACTGGATCAGTTTGTATTAGGACCGGTCCCCTTTTGCTTGCTCTTCCTCTCGTCGATACATCAGCAGGCCAGACAGTACAGCATCACCCAGACCTCACAACATTAGCAACAGGTTACACAGACACAGGAGTGCCATTGACCTTTAGTGGCCACTGTATGTCACCCTATTACAGACAGTCCTTTTGTACTAATCACTGTCCTTCCCACCTTCTCTGCAACATAGATTAACTGACCTTCTATCTTTCTGAGTTCTGATAAAAGATCATCAACATAAAACATTGACTATCTCTCTTTCCACAGATGCTGCCTGATCTGTTGAGGATTTTTTCTGTTTTATTTAATTATCACTATTACACCACACCCCACCCCCTTTTGCCTCCAACTATGATAGATAGTTTATAGACACAATTGTATTCCTGGGTAGAAACAGAATGATTTTAAAATATCCGATTACTGTCTATTATCTCTAATTATCCTTCACATTAACAGGCGGCACAGTGGCACAGCGGTAAAGTTGCTGCCTTACAGCGCCAGAGAACCGGGTATGCTCCTGCCTACGTATAGAGTTGGTGCGTTCTCCCTGTGATCACCTGTGTTTTCTCTGGGTTCTCTGGTTTCCTCCCACACTCCAAAGACGTATGGGTCTGTAAGTTAATTGGCTTAGTATAATTGTAAATTGTCCCTAGTGTGTCTAGGATGGTGTTAGTGTCTAGGGATCGCTGGTTGGCGCGGACTCGGTTGACTGAAGGGCCTCTTTCCATGCTGTAGCTCTAAACTAAACTAAACTAAAAGCAATGTAATTCTAAACTCGAGAATTGGCCAGATTAAAAGAATATTAACTCGCTAAAAATCTCAAGCAGTGCTCCAATCCACCCATCTGGCTTTAGTAGAAAGGTTGCAGCGTCAGACAACCAACCCATTTCTAGGAGGTCAGCTTGTCATTAAAACATTATAATGAAGCTGGGTGATTCAGATTTCATTTGTATCCTTAGACTAAATCTTTTGACTCAGTGTCCAGATTGCTGTGAGCTGAACGAGAACTGATGTGCTGGAAAGCTAAATCAAAATGCTGCAAAGAAACAAAATTAACTAAAATAAAACACTAAGCACTGGTGTAATTCAGAAGGTCAGACAGCATCTCTGGAGAATGGATAGATGGCATTTCAAGTTGTGACCCATCTTCAGACTAATTATAAAAGGGGGGGGGAAAGCTGGAAAAGAATGGGGGCGGATCAAAGCCAGGCAAAGTGCTGGAGTAACTCAGCGGGTCAGGCAGTATCTCTGGGGAACATGGATAGGTGCCGTTTTGGGTTGGGACCCTTTTTACATGCTTTTAAACGATTGATAGATAGATACAGATGCAGGGAGTTTAATTGACAGATGGGTGGACAAAGGCTAGAGATGAAAAGAAAACAAAAGGGAGTCAATTAAGGAGAGGAGAGAACAGGGTGAAATAGAATGACAGGGGGAGAGATAGAGGTGGTGGGGGACAGGGAGCAAAGGGAAAAGGGGCTGGACAGTAGTAGAAATGGGTGCACACCAGGGTGGGGAACAATGACGAGAGAGGGGAAAGAATGGGGGGAGGGGTTGTTCCCTAATACGCCAGACATTAACCAGAAGAAAATGGATCAATACTATGAAATGAACACACCAATGAATCTTTTTAAAATCTGAAGTAAAAAATACTCATATCTAAAAATAATTGATTTATTTCTTGGAAGTATTTTCAGTATTGAAGTTGGTGCAACATTAGGAAAGCTCTTCAGTTTGTTGTTTACTATTATAAGCATATATTATATTATTGTAATTTAAATATCTTTTATTAGTATTTTACAGAATTAATGAAACACACTTGTACGCTGCTTAAATCAGCATTTAATAGTTTATAAATGGCAGAATTCCAGCTCATTGAGTGTATGTTGTTCACAGCCAAACATCAAAACAAAAGACCTCTTTTATTTAGTGCCATTTTACAGGCAGGTCACCAAAAATAAGGCTAGAATTGAAAAATGCCTTTTCATTCATCTTGATTCACTCATTAAATCTCTCCCTCCATCCCTACAAAGTCCATTATTGGCATATCTTTGGCAACATGAGCTCCAAGCCCAAGGGACCCGAGTTCAATGAAACTGCATTCATTAAGGTTCAATGACAACAAATGATTGCTAAGTTAGAAAACAAAGAATTGATAATCAAAACAGATTCTTTGGCATTGGAAAGTATAATGGCCACCCTCTGATAGATATAATTCAGTAACAGTTCAGTTTAATGTCATATGTACCGAGGTGCAGTGAAAAGCTTTTGTTGTGTGTTAACCAGTCAGCAGAAACTACTTATTGTACAATTTTCAATTACTCTGTACTTAAAACAAATGATAACAAATATAAGAATTAGATCCAAAAGCTAAACACCATAGTTTCTGGAAACCTGGAATAAAATTAAGAAATGCTTGAAATACTTTGTAGATCAGGTGGCATCTGTGGAGAATGAAACAGGTGAACTTGCATGAGTGGCCTATGAATGATTACTCTATGTGTGCTTTTTTAATTCAAGATCCCTTTGCATCAAGTGAATGTATTGGTGTAAAAGAACTGCGGAATTTAAAAACATTATAAATTAGATTTGA
This sequence comes from Rhinoraja longicauda, assembly GCF_053455715.1. Taxonomy (NCBI): domain Eukaryota; kingdom Metazoa; phylum Chordata; class Chondrichthyes; order Rajiformes; family Arhynchobatidae; genus Rhinoraja; species Rhinoraja longicauda. The sequence goes on along the minus strand of NC_135954.1, from coordinate 63,626,127 downwards.
GTTTACCATGCATCTTAGAATATCCTGTATTATTGATGGTTTCAGGTTGTGAGGTTCTGTTAATTGTTCTGTTAAAAAGTCAGATTTATGACCTGACTTCATTTTTTGCTCCCCCTAATCCTTCTTCTAACTCACCTGGGAGGTGAAGGGAAAGTGGAGAGTTGTGGATGTGGAGTGGATGATAATACTCAAACTGTACCTCGGTATACGTGAAAATAAACTAAACTAAACTAAATTGAATGGAAACCAATATATTTTACCTACAAAATGAACATATGTATGGAAAATAGGTTTTGGTTTAGGTTTTTAGTATTTTTGTCACGGTACAGAGGTACAGTGAAAGGTTTTGTTTTGCATGCTATCTGATCAAATCAGATAATATTATACATAAATACAATTAAGCCAATACAATGTGTGGATGGAGCCAATGGTCGGGGTTTGGTTTGTGTGATGGTCTGGGCCATATGCACAACTCTGCAATTTCTTGTTTTTTTTGGCAGAGCTGTCCCCAAGCCATGCTGTGATGCACACAACAGCATGCTTCCTGTGGCGCGGCTGTAAAGGTTTGTAAGCGTCATTGGCGACGTGCCGAATTTCTTCATTCTCCTGAGGAAGAAAAGACGTTGATGTTCCTTCTTGGCGGTCGCTACAATGTGTTTGGTCTCTGACAGATCGTTGGTCCTATTTATGCCAGGGAACTTGAAGCTCTCAACTATTTCCACTTTGGCACCACTGATGCTGATTGGGTCATGTGCACCACTGTGCTTGTGAAGCCAATAACTAGGTCCTTCGTCTTTCTGATATTGAAGGTGAGGTTGTTGTCGCGACATTAGGATACTAAGTTCTCTATATCCTTCCTGTGCTCTGTCCCGTCATTGTGGTATCATCTGCAAACTTGTAGATGGAGTTAGAGCTGAATTTAGCCACAGATACCGAGAGGTCCACAAACAATTTGGACTCTGTAACATCTTTACTGCAAAATTGATTCTGATATTTTGTTGTCTGAAACCTTTATCAGTGTACAAGAAATATTTTTAAGATCAGCACCACTTTGTATAGGGGCCTGATAATGTAACTTTATTATGTATTCAAAACAGAGGTCTTTAAGGCGACTGCTGAAGTGCGAAACAGTTGTTAATGTTTCAGTGCAGATCTTCGATTAGAACATCAATGTTCTTTTAAAAAATCCCAGCCAAATGTTAACCTCCCTTTTACTTATACACCTGCTGTTTCCAACATTCTTTTGGTTGCAGTTCAGATTTCTAAGGCTTAAACTTTATACTATTTATATAAACACTTTGCTCATGCACACATACCATTTGCCATAATAGAGGCAAACTGGATCTATATTTTTTTATTATTTGTAGGCAGATTTAATGGTTCATCAAGTCCCTATCTAATTTCTAGAATGGGTTGCTAAGATAGAATGACTTTAAAGGTCAAAGAGGTTAAATGTTGCTTAATTAAAATGGCTGTCAGAAGTAGCATTTCAGGATGTTACACTAAGAAACATGAGATGATCAGATCGCCAAGAATAAAACATTATTTTCTAATATAAATGTTGCAAAAAATGCCATGCAATATATGTATTTTTCCTGGCTATTGTTCCTTCACCGTTTATCAAGCCCAGCCAAATCCAATTAGCCTGCAGCCTGCCTCCCAACCTTTTTAACCTCCTGAGGTGTGACAAACACAACGACTCCTGCCAATATCTCATTTCTGTGGCAGCAGATAAGATCAGCTCGAGATATTCAATGGTCTCACTTCAACTTCATCATAGCGATCATTTCTGTACCGCAGCAGCGGGATCTTATTTTCTCTCATTTGCTGCATAAAATGGGACAGCAGCTCCTAACCCAATGGTTTGTTCGAACAAACACAGATCAAGCCTTCACACCGCCTGACAGGAGGGACTGATTTTTCTTATCATAGCTTGTCCACAAAGGCATAGGCTGGGTTGGGATTATTACTATTCCTTGGCAAGATGTGTCAGGACTATTTCTGTCAGAGAGACAGATTGAGCTTTTCACTCACACGGGCGAGTGAGTGACACATGGCCTGACCGGGAGGACAACATTGTTATTTCAGTTAAGAAATCAATTTGTATCAAATGTACACTATAATTTATTTGTTGGCTTTGAAGGGAACCTGGCTGAGATAAATGGGAATGGACTTCTTTTACCAAGCTGATAAAGTTCTTGTGAAGCTTCAGATAGTTATAGTCAGGGAAAGTGACAAACATGTTTAAAGTTGTGCAGTGATCTTTAAATCTCAAAAAGAACACCTTGTTGGACATGATAGAACATTTTTTACCTTTCCCTCTATCTGACAGAAAGCTACTGCGACACACTGCCTTAGTATTTTTACTGACATTTTCTTTATCACCAGCATCAGTCTGGAAGGAATATTTTGTTTGCCGAGTCCAGAGCTGTAAGCCAGAGAATTCCTGTTGACTTTCTCATAGGCAAAACGTTAGATATTAAGCAGTTTTATGATTAAAAAATTAAAAACTTTTAATTATTTATCAAATTTATAGGCCCAGAATTTTTTTCACATTGCACAAAGTTTTAGTGCACAATGTAAATAGATTTTATCAAAACCCTGTTTGGCATATTTAATTAGGTGTTCTGTGCATTAACAAAACTCCTCCTGAAACTCACTCCTATCATGAACAGACTAAGGGTCACCACTTGCATATCCACTGACGTCAAACAACACACATTTTGACAGAACTTTTGCAAATTTCTCTGTGCATTTAAAATAGCACATTAATATTTGCCATAACTGGAGCTTTGGGACCTGCTGCAACATTAACCAACTGATACCTGATTTGCCACATCTGTTGTTGGAAAGTCAAAAGGGCCTGTCCCAGTTAGGCGATTTTAAGGTGACTGCCGGCGATTAGGCTTTCGCTGAACGTTCATCGGGGTGTCACGGGCATGATCGTGAGGAGTCTTCAATGAATCGTAGCAGATCTCGGCGCGTCGCAGAAAAAATTACCTGCTAGAAATTTCTCGGCGACAGCTGGCTTGTCGCCAGGTATCGTAGCTTATTGCGGGCGCTGTCGCATGCTGTCCCCAGGTTTGCTAGGTTGTCGCCGATGCGTTTTGAAGCACGTAATATTAAATTAAGAAAAGGCATTTGAGGATACCAGAAGATAGTTTAACCAATTTATTTACCGTCAGGACATTTGATAGGTAGATTGGAGGCGACAGTTTGACAGTCAGGTAAGCGTGGGAATCTCGCGATGTTTCCGAAGACGGTGTAATCTCTTAGCCAGGTGCTAGTTTCACAAAAAAAGTAACTTGTATCGACCTGACTCGGCATTGTCGTGATCATTGTCATAGGGTAAAAGAAAATTTCAGCGATCTGCTACGACTTTGACAGTCGCCAGCAGTCGCCTTAAAAATCGTGTAACTGGGACAGGCCCTTAAAGCATCCAAACTCTCCTTTCAGTGGATCTCCTTGCCCCTCAGGTTCCTATTAAACCTTTCCCCCTTCACCCTAAACCTACTGTATGTCCTCTAATTCTTGACTCCCTTACTCTGAGTAAAAGACTCTGTGCATTTACTCTACCTATTACTCTCATGACCTTATACATCTGTATAAGATCATCCCTCATTTTCCTGTGCTCCAAGGAATAAAGTCCGAGCCTGCTCAACCTCTCGAGTCCTGGCAACATCCTTGTAAATCTTCTCTGCACTAATTCCAGCTTATTGACATCTTTCCTATCACAGGATAACCAAGACTGAACACAATAAATGTGGTCTCACCAATGTCTTGTACAACCTCCTAACTTCTCTACTCAATACTCTGATTGATGAAAGCCAATGTGCTGAAAACCTCTTGACCACCCTATCTATCGGTGACACCGCTTTCAAGGAACTATGTTCTACGACACTCCCCAGAGTCCTGCCATTCACTGTGCAGGTTCTGCCCAGTACACTCTCCATACTGCAACACCTCACATTTCTCTGTATTAAACTCCATCAACCATTCTTCAGCCCATCTGCCCAACCGATTCGCTCACTGGCCTGTAATTCCCAGGCTTTTCCCCTGCTGTCTTTTTTGAATAGAGGCACATCATTTGCCACATCCCATTCTTCCAGCACCTCACCCATATTTAATGATGACTTGCAAATCTCTGCCAGCACACCTGTAATTTCCTTTATAGCTTCCCACAGTATCCTTGGATATATCTGATCAGGCCTGGGCAATTTGTCTAAATTCATACCCGTTAGGTCTTTCAGCACCTGCTTGACCATAATACTGGCTCCTTACAAAGATAGTATTGTTCCTGTCATTTTGAATGTGAACGTTGGCTTGATTCACAGAAAACTGGCAAGTTCCCAATCACCAAGAATAATAGATTGTCCTCTGTGCTTCTACTTTCCTCGTCCATCATAATTAGCACCAGTAAAGAAACACTTAGCATCTCCAACTGTAAACACGAAGAATGATCAGGAAATCCAAAAGCTAATTAAACTGCAAAACCACTGCGTTAAGTAAAAAAAGAAGCAGATTAATAAACAACTGAAGCCCAAAGACCAACAATAGCTTATGATCTGTAGACAGGATTGTTGGTGAAAATAGTGGGAAATCCAGTAAGTCTCCATCAATCAAAATATGTATAAGACCTTCCATACACTCAAGAACATCTACACCCAAACAGCAAAGGACCTATCCCTCAGAGAGCCGAAAACCAGGTTGAGCTTGACATGGACAACAAGAAAATCGTGCCCCACAAAGGCAGACTTTGATGATGTGATTCAGTCTTGCATTCATTTCATGTGCAGAGCTTTGGGTGTCTAACAAAAATGCCGCCAAAGCCATGAATTCAGGAAGTGGAAAAGCTGTGGTCAAAACTTATCACCAGCAACTTGTCCTGGACCAACCATATCAAAGCAATGGCCAAGGAAGCACACCAACGTCTCTACTTCCTTCGAAGGCTTTGGAAGTTTGGCATGTCCCCAACTACTCTCGCCAGCTTCTACAGATTTCAGTAGTACTGTTTTGAGTATTTGCTTTTAAGAGGTCAATTAATTCCCATTTGGGAAAAAAAAGTAAACTGAAAAAGTAGAGAAATTAATAATTGTTTAAACGGTTTCAAATTTAAAAGGACCATTTCATTCCTTTAATATATTTAACTAGATATTAGAGCAGGTGAGAGAATCACTTTGATTTCCAGTTTATTTAATGCTTCATGTTGAGAATGGCGTCGATGGAAGTACAGGAGGCAAAAGAAACTTGGCTGGAAACCACAGGTGAGCATGGTGTAATATGGTTTCACCAATCCAAATGAACGCATTCAAGAATTAATACATTGTTAATGCTTTGAGCACATCCTTATTTAAGAATGTTGTTTAAGAATCAGCTTCACCAAGTCCATGCTGGAGAGGGATTGGCCCAAAGCAATTTAGGAATCATAAGAATTTTCACATTTGAAGGAATATGTCTGCCTGCATTTGGCCCATAACCCTCTAAACCTGTCCTGTCCATGTACCAATCTAAATGTTTCTTAACCCTAAAATTTAAGGAGCTTGTATTGTGTACAGAGAAAGCAGCTTTTTGGCACTTTTCAATCTTTTCAAGGAGGAATAGATAGAACTATAATTATTGTTAATCTAAAAAATTGCTATGAATCAACCAACAAGTTTCAGTGATTTTAATGTTTTTATTCTCAGTTTCAGAGATTCTGATTGCAATAATACAAAATGGAGAAGAATCTTAAGATGGAAGGTTATAAAGGTCTGAGGAATGGTCTCAAACTAAAATGTTACCTACCCATGTTGTCCATGTTGTCTGACATGTTGAGTTACTCCAGCACTTTGTGTCCTTTTGTGTAATAACCAGCATCTGCAATTCTTTGTTTCTACTGGTCATTACTGATTGTTGTACAGAATGTGGACATACATTATAGACTATGTATTCTTTGAAAATAATTCCCGATCTTATCATCTTTGTGAATATTGTAAACACGTGTTATATGCAAAGTACCATCACACGAATCTCTTCTTTTTCTTGCAGTAACACAAAGATGCACATCTCCATAAGCCATTCATCTACCTAAAATATGTAAATAACTGGTTAATAAATGGCCTTGTAATACATTAATCATGCCATTCATGATGTGTACTGCATGGAATTTCAGATTATATGCTTGAACCATATGTAGAAAATAACATCAGGCTGTAATTTTCACTAACCTTCACATCATGAAGATTTAGTAGTATTGTTAAGGGAATGACTATTTAGTTCCATGTGACTCCTTGTAGGAACCATTAACAATCATCAAGAGCTAGTGTAATCAGTGAAATTATATTTGTATCTTAAAAGGTGTGGTGTGCACCGTAGCATATATACTGCACATATTTCAAAGGAAAACGGTCACAGCAAACAGGAAGAAAGAAGATTTAGCTCTCTGACATAACATTAAAAAGTTTAAAAATAAGATAGACACAAAATGCTGGAGTAACTCAGCATCTCTGGAGAAAATAAATAGGTGGTGTTTCAGTTTGAGACCCTTCTTCAGACTGATGTATAATAAGATAAAAAAAGATGTATGTGCAAAAGGTCCCACTGTAAATGGCCTGTTAATATTCATTTTTAGTTTGAAATCTGCTGCTGGATCTATCCTTGAATTGAGTGCAATTGATGATTCCATTTATGTGGTCTGGGCAGCTTAACTTCCGGGGGCTTGTCTAGCATTGCTCTTTGTTTGCAAGCTCTTCAGAAAAAAATCAGGTATAGTATGATAACATTCCTCTCAAAACTGAACCTAATACAGGAGTTATTTGCATGTGTACTCCCTAACAGAATTCTGGCATAATCTCCGCTGAATGTAAATGAATAAACCTTTAACTGAAACAATTAAATACTGATGGCCGCTAGTTCAAAGAATTATAGAATCCTTTTCCCACCTTATACTCTTGGCTGAGAATGTTGCTCCAAAGGTTGCAACATTCAGCCATAGATTTAAACAACAAGCCATTCCCACAAGTAGGACATATTGGAAAATTGCAGAAATACTCCATATGATTTTTAGTACACCACCTTAGTAAACAAAACTTTGTGCCAAATTTGACCTTTCCAACTTAGCTCCTTACTTGCTCATTTCAACAGCATCACGTTTTACTATATTTAAATTGTTTGGCTAAGCTGCACAGGAAAATAGTTCCATGTATTTGTTTTTCAAATAATCTTTACAAAATCTGTTTAAACTTACTTTCCAATAATTAAAATTCTTCTGCCTACTCTCATGGTTTCCCTTAAAGTGAAAATTATGTCGTTTATTTTTTTAATATTCTCCAAAGGAGTCTGTCACTCAGTGTCCTCTTTATACAATATAGACCTTTTTCCAGAGCTTAACCCCTTTACACTTGAGAACAATCTTTCAATTTTTCACTGGTTGAATATCTGGTTGACTAATTAACTGGTTGAATAATTCACTTGCCTCTGTGGTGAGGAACTTGTAGGGCTTCTTAGGATTGATCTGGGATAATGACCTCCTAGGGACCTCTGAAAGCCAGGCCTTGGAATAATGGATTTAAAGCCCAAAGAATTTGGGATAACAATTGCTCTCTCCATCTCAAGTAGCATGCTCCAGAGGCTCCATTTTAAAGAAAGGAATATGTTATGGTGTTCGCTATCAATACATGTTCCTGACAGATGAAGCATTATCATTGAATTGGTTCAGCTGTAATGATCACTGATCTCAAAGCACAGCAGATAGGCCCTGAATATGATCAGCATAGACTAAGAAAGAAAACAATTTAATGTATAAATATTTTAAAGAGTTTGCATTCAACCAATATTGAAATAACTGATTTTGGTGCAATTATAAGGATTGCATAATAAAGCTTTGTAGCACAGCCTCAGTTTGTGATAAGTTTCTCAAGAAGTACAGTGGGAAACTGCCAACATTTCTCAGATATTTGCCAATAATTTTCAGGAGTCTCGTGTGAAAGTGATGTACTGAAACTCTCCGGCCATTTGTAGAAACAAGGAACTGCAGATGCTGGTTTATACCAAGGATAGACACAAACTGTTGGAGTAATGCAGCAGGCCAGGCAGCATATCTGAAGAAAAGGGATGGGTGATGTTTCGGGTAAGGACCCTTCTTCAGACTTTTTTCTCCAGAGATGCTGCCTGACCCACTGAGTTACTCCAGCACTTTGCGTCTTTCTCTGGCCATTTCCTGATTGCACATTGCTGCTAGACTTCCTACAGAGTAAAGAACTGAGTTGGACCTGCTGAGGTTCCCATGCACATATACTGGGGCATCTGCTCTCAAATCCAGACCCTGTCTTGATCTAGGACAGAACCCCAAGCACACTTTGAATGAGGACTGCAGCTCTGATGGAAATAATAAGGTAACATTGTGAAATGATGTGTCTTTGATATTCAGAACAAATTAAAAGTGTATTTTTGATGATGTTCCTTCATTAATTCAAAATAATAATGATTATCTTTTACTAATTATTTATTTCATTTTGATATATTTTTTAATATTCATGAATGTGAGAAACATTGACAGCTTCCAAAGGCTTCCACTGGAATCTTTTGGATGGTGCTTATTTGTCCAACTCAGTTCACTAACTTGCCTTATTCCAAGTTATGCTGGCACTCAGTGTCTCATATCTTGAATTTGGGACTATGATCACGCAAGGTTTCCCTTCTGGATTCAGCTGTCTTCGAAGGACCATGGAGCATGGGTAGTGGATGTTGGTGGCAGACTTTATTAATAAAGTCTGGGCCAGTGAACATATAAAATCACAGAACATTATGTACTGAAGATTCATGTAAGCTTATGCCTCTATGTGTTGATATGTTTTCTTTTCAGCCAAATGGCAGAACATGTTTTTCAAGCAAATTGTGTCCAATGTCATTTCTCTGCATTTCACTACTTCCTCTCTGTCCTTCAAGTGATGGGAAAGCACAGCTAAGCCTGGTTTTATCTCTTAACCTGCAGTATGTTAGCTTCGAAACTGGTCTTGTTTTTATTCATTCCACAAATTCTGCTCACATGTTTCCAAAGCCGACTGATCAGCTTATGCTGAATTCTTTTCTACTTTGCCTGCAAAATATGAAGTGATTTTAAGTTGTGTAGGAAGGAACTGCAGATGATGGTTTATACTGAAGATAGACACAAAGTGCAGGAGCATCATCTCTGGAGAAAAGGAACAGGTGACGTCTCTGGTTGGAACCGTTCTTCAGACTGGGAAATGGGAGGTAGAAAAAGGCCAGAACATATCATGGCCAACAACAGATGACCAAGGAAATGTGTAATTTTAAGTTAATGGCCCAAATAATGTACAACTAAAATTTTACATAGCTTGAAATGGTTTAATATAAAAAATAGCACAACAAGCCACTATTATTCATCTGCAATTTTGGATTTTTAATTGTAAAAGTGATATAATCCCTGCAATATAAGCAATATTAAAGAAAATTCTGCTTAAAATTCAAAAAATGAATAAAACATAATCACCTAAATCTGCAAGCAACATTAGACAAAACTATTTATGCTGATTCATCGGTTGTATATTGATGTATTTGTTATTTTAACTCAATTAGTTAGTAAAATAACCACTACTTTCTCAGTTATTATTTCATGACCTGCATAATATCCAACCATGATATGAGTGGTTCAGTATCACCTATAAACAGCTTAAAACAGAAATGTAATTACATTAAAAAACTTTGAATTGTTTCTCAGTTCCCTTATTCTCTACACTATTAGACCAGTGAGAAATATTTGAAGCTATTTCATCAAATTTAATTGCATACCATTGTCGGGGTCTCAATTGGTTACTTTCACCCTTCTTGCTATATTTTGTGCATTTAATTGACATTTGGTTCATGGGATATTGCTGGAGCCATTAAAAAAAGCATTTCAAACTTTTTTTTTGCAATTACTGCAGCATAATAATAGATTATATTTCATAGAGGTTAGAGGATTACTTTTAAATCGACAGCTACAAAAGAGTCCAAACAAAATGTTCTTTGGGGAGCTCAATAGCACAATTAAAGTTAATGAAGAGAGCATGAAGGATTCTTTGCTGAGAGTGTTTTTGCTTCAATTGTCACTTTTTTGGTTTGATGACTTCTTCTGAATTTCTGTTAGTCTTCAGCAAACAGAAATAGTTTCAAAGTGGATAATCTTTGCCAAAAATGTGCTTCACTTTGTAAAGTGTTTTGAGAAAGTAAGTCCAGAACTAGTTCCAGCTGATTTGAATTATATTGATCCAAACAACATTACTTGCTGCATAAGTGATATTTAATGAATTCAGCACATAGTGCTTTCCACAGATGGCAAATAGAATTAGAAGCATTTTTTTCAAGCAACAAGAGATGTACAACCATTAATACTAAGGTTGCAATCTCCGCTCCATTAGAATATGATTTAGTTCCTTCCATTTGCACTGCACTGAATTCTAATCCTCTGCATCCTTTTGCTGCAAACACTTGCACAGAAAAAATGTAGAAACTATTTTTAAAAATCATAACATTATTCTATTAAAACCAACTTGTTAATATGTACTGAGGTTGTAAATTTAAAAAAATAATCTTTCTTAAAAAAAAATCAAAGGAAAGCCTTGATCACTGCTTCTCTTGAGCTACTGTACTTCAGTGAGTGGCAGTGCATTAAATAGGGCTTTGTGTTGGCTACAGATTGGCTCCAGCATCACCAGGATGTCGGATTACATCCTGCAGACACAGTGACTCCACACAGCCCCTATGATAAATTTTGCAATATTTGGGTGAAAACTTATATTAAGCCGAACCTTAACCTTTCATGAGGTTTTTTTGCCAAGTAAAATGTCCATCAACTGACCTAGAATATTAGGTAACCAGCACTAAATGAGCTCCTTTGTGAGAAACAGCACAAAAATTTCAAACACAAAAGCTTTACAAGTAATATGGGACTGCCTGAGAAAGGAGATGTGTGAATCCTACCTCTGTGTTAGGCAAGCATCAGTAAATGAATACAGAGGAGTCAATGAAATGGAGTGAAACTCATTTCATGCAAGATGACAAATGCTGATATCTTCCTAAATGCTTGATCATGTTTTGAAATAATGATGGACCTGCATGGTTTTAGTCCATGATAATCCTTTTTAGCAAGTGTCATGGAAGACGATATGGTAATATTATTTAACTATTCATATTTAATGGACATTTTACAAACTGTAGCAAAGATTAACCTATGTATTAAGTATAATGAATTCAATGATGCTTTTGCTGCATAGTAAAACCTGCTTATCATGATAGCCCAGTGTTGGTTGCAATCCTTGTTAGTTCATGTTGAAATTCAACAGCTGATGTAATTTTAATTGATGATGATAATCCAATCAGAAAAAAAGAAATCCTGCTTGTAAAATGCTGCAATGTATTCCAAAGATTGATAAGTAACAAGTTAACCGGAGAAATAATGTGATTTTTTAAAAGTGTGATGCATTCAATAGTATCAGATAATTTTCTTTATTACTGTACAAATTAATTTGAATGAAGTGTTTAAATCTGCTATATTGGCTGTACCATCTATTCACAAAGAGGATCGCATGGATTTATTTTCCAAAAATAGTCCATTGTCATATCCAATTAAATAAAACAGCATTTCTTTCATGCTTTAGTTTGCATCATTATGCAGCAATAATTTACATTTAAAAAATAATATTTAGCAAATACATCATATTTGACTGAGTGGACTATTTAGTTAATTCATATTCGTACATTTATGATTCTATTTTTGTTCTTAACTTGCTTTGTAATTGAATGGACTGATTTTAAAGATGTATGATGTCTTATCAGTTCTGCACCTATTAATGCGGAAGTATCCATTGCATTCATTTGTATTTGTGCTGCATTGGTGCTATTCTGCTGACATTGTTTTTAAAGCGGAAACGTAATTTCTATGTTTTCATCCATGGGATCTTGAATTGCCCTGTCCTTTGGCTTATTTAGCTAATGAAAGCAACATTGTGTGCAGAGAAAAATGAAAAGTATGAAAGGTGGAGCAAAGCACTTACATCAAAGTATCACTTTCCAGCCTCAGTGAATTTTTGCATTATTGTGTTACGTACCTTATGTAAGTGGCTCTTGTTTCACCATTTCACCATTTACACTGCAGATGAACAAATCTTTCAATCCGAGCTTCCAGGCAAATTCTTCAGTAGTCCAACAGAAATAGTGACAAACACTTCTTGTCGCGAGTTATAGGCCCTCCTCTGTTGGCGGTTTTCTCTTAGTTAGTTGCCTGGGAGAATTAAATTGTTGCTGCGACTGGTGCAATGATAAGATCGAGCTTTCACATCCAACCTTTAAATAACAAATATTCTTTATCTGCTAAATTAGATTAAATTACTCAAGTTTTTGGTAGAAAACCAGATTTTGACCTTAGAAACGTTTTATTTGAAGGCAATTTTTCCTATGAATACTTCTTTAATGATAGTTCACGCCCATGAATGGAAATGCAACATTATCTTTGTCATGTGTAAGAAGGAACTGCAGATGCTGGTTTAAACTGAAGAGAGACACAAAAAGCTGGAGTAAGTCAGCGGGATCAGGCAGCATCTCTGGAGAGAAGGAATGGGTGACGTTTCGGGTCGAGACCCTATCTTTGTTATATTTGGCCTGGTTTTAATATGATGTCGAGCATTCCCAGAAAGTAGACGCTGTGGTCTTTCTTTTGACAATGGCATAATATATAGCCATACTGAAAATTCAATCCCATGGCATTTTTAACAATGCAAATTTTATGCTTTATTGGTTAATTACTGCATTTCATGAATTAACTATGCAAACCAATGACATTGTGTAATAGTGATGGTAGAATGATACAAGTGGAGAAATGATATTGAACAATGGTGTCAAAGGAGTATAATTGATTTGGTGACTGCTCACTCACTCTCCTGATTTTCATTTCCAATGACTTCAGTAGAAATAAAAATCCTACAGAATATATTAAGGGCAGCTGAATCGATATCACTTGCTTTATATTATCACCTAAAGTCAAAATTACTTCCAATAACATAAGCTGTGGAAGGCACAAGTATATTATTACCAATAGGTTTGACATATTATTAGCAGCATGTTTGACACATTTCATATATTTATTTCAGAGCTTTTTTTCTTAAATCTCATTTAGAATTTTTCTCCAGTTAAATCAACCATTGCCATGAGATGTTTATAACTAAGGGAATTCAAAGTGTAAAACAAAGAAGAACATCTGTAACAATTTTCCTGAAGAAAGTCAGAACATATTTTTAATATAAATATTTTACTTAACGGTTATTTGATTGCTAAAAGTTATACAAAGCTTGCAAGAAATTACTTACGAGCTGGCCATTTTGAGTAAACAATTTCCCGTTAAATGCAATTGTAAAACTGTCAGTTAACCAAAAAAGTTACTCCACAAGGAAATTTGTTTGGAAATTATAAATTTTACTACTGTTAGTATAAAACAGTTCCCTGTTCATTTTTGTGAATCAATGATTCAATTATTTTGACTATTGGTTATTAGTGCCAGCTTAATAAAATGCACAGTAGAAACATAAAACATTTTGTATGGAATGTTCTAAAATGATATTACAGGCAATAATCGCTGTGCGACAAAATAAAGAAGAAAGTTTAGATTGTGTGTGCAGATCTCATCCCATAAATATGCTTCATATTTAAATATTACACTTCAGTTATTCCATAAGCAAACACAGCAGCCATCTTGCACACAGCAAAACCCAATCATCAGCAATGAAATAAATGACCAGTTAATCTCCAGAACAGAACTTTGGGATATTGCCAAGCTACCCAGAAAGTTCACAGGTACCGACAACAGTGAGGTGATTTCTCCCCGTAGGCTTTCCTCTAACACGGTTGTTGCAAAATAAAAATTAAATATGTGTTGTTTTATGGCTACACAAATAGAAGCAGTAAACTTAGCTGAAATAACAATGTCCAGATGCAGAAGTTAATGTTCCACTAAACCACCTTTCCTGTTCAGCAGCCTTCTCTGCATTCAGTGCTTTCAATTACGGAGTGAGGGGGTATGGGGAGAAGGCAGGAACGGGGTACTGATTGATAGTGATCAGCCATGATCGCATTGAATGGCGGTGCTGGCTCGAAGGGCTGAATGGCCTACTCCTGCACCTATTGTCTATTGTCTATTGTCTATTGTCTATTACATTGCTGCACTGAGATGCAGATTTCTACTCAACTCAATGGGCTATTAACCTAAATTAACCTTCTTATTAACTGCAAAAATAAGTACTTTTACATGAATATTTGGCTAACTTTCATTTATCTGGGAGGATAGATTTTGTTTTCTTATCACTATTTCAATAGTGATAATAAAATCACATGTCTCAATGATTACCGCCCTATAGCACTCACTCCCATAATGATGAAGAGCTTCAAGAGGCTGGTCAAAGACCATATCATCTCCAGACTCCCCCCCACACTTGACCCGTTCCAGTTTGCTTACCGGCCAAACCGCTCCACAGAGGACACCACATCCTCTGCACTCCACCTGAGCCTGGCACATCTGGAGGAGAAGAACACACATGTGCGAATGCTGTTTGCGAACTTCAGTTCAGCATTCAACACGATCATCCCTCAGCACTTGGTAAGCAAATTGGGTCCATTGGGCCTTAGCACCCCCTTGTGTAACTGGCTACTGGACTTCCTCACTGACAGACCCCAGTCTGTGTGGGGTGGAAACAACATCTCCAACATCATCTCTCTGAGCACCGGTTCCCCTTAGGGCTAAGTCCTGGGTTCACTGCTGTTTACCCTGATGACCCACGACTGTTGTGCCAGGTTCAGTACAAACCACATCATGAAGTACGCAGATGACAGTAGTGGGCCTTATCTGGGACGACAATGAACTGGCTTACAGGGAGGAGGTGAAACAACTGGTGGACTGGTGCAACACAAAAAATCTGGTCCTGAATGTCGACAAAACAAAGGAGATCATCGTTGACTTCAGGAGAAACCGGCACAGTCACACACCACTGCACATCAGTGACACCGCTGTGGAGTTAGTCAGTAGCACTAAGTTTCTGGGGGTGCAGATCACAGACAGTCCGACCTGGTCCCTAAACACTGCATCTCTAGTCAAGAGAGCCCAGCAGCGTTTGCACTTTCTGCACCGGATGAGAAGAGCACACCTCCCCCATCCCATCCTCACCACTTTCTACAGAGGTACCATAGAGAGCATACTGACCAATGGCATCTCTGTCTGGTTTGGCGACTGCAAAGCCTCAGACTGGAAGTCCGTGCAGAGAGTGGTGAGGACGGCTGAAAAATTAATCGGTACTTCACTTCCTGCCATCTCAGTTATTTCTCTTTTTTTTATGTGCGGGTTACTTATTTATTATATTTTATCTATTTTATTATTCTGTTACATTGTGAGCCATATGCAATGGAATTTCATTCAAATATGCACTTGTCTGGTGTATAGTTTTAGACAATAAACAAAAGACAATAGGCAATAGGTGCAGGAGGAGGCCATTCAGCCCTTTGAGCCAGCACCGCCATTCAATGTGATCATGGCTGATCATTCACAATCAGTACCCCGTTCCTGCCTTCTCCCCATACCCCCTGACTCCGCTATCTTTAAGAGCTCTATCTAGCTCTCTCTTGAAAGCATCCAGAGAATTGGCCTCCACTGCAGAGAATTTCAGATTTACAACTCTCTGACTGAAAAAGTTTTTCCTCATCTCCGTTCTAATGACAATTGGAATGATAATAAAATCCTTTTTGAATTACAATAATTTATTTAATTATTATTAATTATAATTAATGAAATTAATATTAATCCTCTTTCTGATGCTTTCAAACTTGTTGCACTTAAGAAATAATTCTGCATGACTCCAAATTTCTCAAGGTTCCAAAATATTGTTTTAAAATGATAGTATTCAGCATTAAATAGATTGAATAGATTGAAAGTACCAGCTCACTTGTCAAAATTAACAGCATTTTAGACAAATCAATAAACAATAATTGTGCAGTCAAAAATACAGTTTCCTCTCCCTCCCCCCCTCCCCCCACCCCCTACCCCCTCCCCCCTCCTCCCCGCCCCCCCCTCCCCATAACCCCCTCCCCCCCTCCCCCCTCATCCCCTCCTTCCTCTTCCTCTTCCTCTTCCTCTTCCTCTTCCTCTTCCTCTTCCTCTTCCTCTTCCTCTTCCTCTTCCTCTTCCTCTTCCTCTTCCTCTTCCTCTTCCTCTTCCTCTTCCTCTTCATCCTCCTCCTCCTCTTCCTCCTCTTCTTCCTCTTCCTCTTCCTCTTCCTCTTCCTCTTCCTCTTCCTCTTCCTCTTCCTCTTCCTCTTCCTCTTCCTCTTCCTCTTCCTCTTCCTCTTCCACTTCCTCTTCCTCTTCCTCTTCCTCTTCCTCTTCCTCTTCCTCTTCCTCTTCCTCTTCCTCTTCCTCTTCCTCTTTCTCTTTCTCTTTCTCTTCCTCCTCCTCCTCCTCCTCCTCTTCTTCCTCTTCTTCCATCTCCCAGTTTAACACAAGGAACTACAGATGTTGCCATCTTGAGCAAAAGACACAGTGCTGGAGTATCTCAGCGGGTCAGGCAACATCACTGGAGAACATGAACAGGCAAGGTTTCTGGTCCGCACCGATGGTAGTTGGGGGAGAGAAAGCTGGAAGAGAGGTGAGGGTGGGTCAAAGCCAGGCAAGTGATAAGTAGATCTAAGTGAGAGGGGTTGCTTGGCAGATGGGTGGAAAAAGCCCAAAGATGGAAAGGAATCAAGAGTCTATGAGATAATAAGAGAGGAAGCATGAATTGTGCACGTGATGTAGGTGGGGAAAAGGAGAAAGGGGAGGCGAGATAGTGGAGAAAATCACGTACATGTACATGATGTACATCCATGTGCTGCATCAGGAGGAGAGGGTGGAGAAAAACAGAGATCATGGGGTTATTGGTTAGTTACCAAAAGCTGCGCAAAAATAAATTTGAACTACAAAGTTAAAACTTGCAGGTTTCTCTGTGTTTTCAAGCTTTCATCAAAGAGAGCAAGAATTATATATTTCAGGACAAAAAAAACTTGATTAAACAAGAAGCTTGTATCTCCTTGAACATGTAAGATTGATGTCTATTTCTACCACGTTGATTATTCAATCTGCATTTGCTTTCTTACACAATTGTTATTGCTTTCTTTCCCATCATTAGACATTTCCTGTATTAGCCTGAGGTTATTTATAGCTTTGTATAGACATAGAAGAGGGTTGTCACAACACTGAGGAAAGAATCAAAAACAAATGAGCTTGGATGGATTTGCCAAAATCAATAGTTGTTTTGTATGTTACAGTGTAAAATTCAAACAGCTGGATAAATCATTAATCTGCAGTGTCAAAAGCTGATGTGACAGCAGGATATGATGAAAACCCCTTTCTTCAGGTACCTTGATTTCTCAGGCTTTTAAGTTAACTTTTGGTTTCAAAAGCTCTTTGAATTCCCTTTATTTCCGTTTAATTTGTTTTGATGTACTGCTTGTGTTTCTGCACAGCTAGCTGCACAAAGGTTGTGTGATGGGAATAGAATTGGATTTTAAAGCCCATTTCTATTGTGAATTCTGCTCTGATTAACAAGATGTTAACGTACAATAGCAATGGATGGGAACTCCATCCTAATGATCACATCATTTCGAAATGAAATTATACAGAAAATCTTCATCTTAGTTTTTGTTCCAGCAATAATTAATTTCTAAAAGGTATGTGTAAGCATTTGCATTGACAATGATAATCATTGTATGAGAATAGGAACTGAAGTCCAGTTTTTCCATTTCATGTTCTTAATAGAATATCATACCAGAGCTCAGAAATTTATAAAGTCGAATGTGCTTTTTACAAAACATTAATTAATGGCAAAGTTTAAAACACTTTTAAAATGAAGAATCTGAAAAAAAGGGAGGAATTGCAAGAACAATTTATAATTGTATAATTGGCGATTTAAAGTGCTTATTTAATAGAATACCAACTGTTTATTATCAAAGATATGCATTTCAATTTTCAAAGAAGCTGGAATGAATATTTATGAATTGCAACCTTCATTAAACCAAACTGTTTAATAAATGTTTTACTTGGTGATAATGCTTTGGGTACCTCTTCCGAAATGGTATACACCAATTGAACAAGATTTCTTTTCTTGTAGAAAATGTATGCGCTTATGTATTCTGCTCCTGCTTTCCTTCCAAGCCTGCTCTGTATTATGTCCACTTAATCACTCTCAAAGTCTGTGCAGGGTTCTCAGATGTCAAGATAGTGCGAGTCTTAATTATGATCCTTCTAAATTGTAGGAGCAGGACAAAGTAACGTTTTGACAGATCAACAACTGTACAAACATGCTTCTAATTCCTGAAGCACACTGCATAGTCAGACCATTTGAATCACATAAGGTACTACTAAGATGGCTTATTTAAAAAATGTATAGAATTAGGACTTGGAAAATAATTTTACTTTAGGGCCTTTATTATTCCAGCTACATACCGAAACTAAGGACATAGTTTAGCACACACAAGGTTGCTACTGTCTCCAATGTGTCCATTCTGTGCCGGATTTTTATAAGTCACATGTTTCTCAAGACCACACAGCACACATCAATTAAATAGAATATACAACTCTTTCTAACACCATGCCTCCCATAACTAATCAAACATATTATTTTATTATTTAATATCATTTTCCTTTAAAGTCTGAAGCAGTCTCCTATGTGCAGAACAATGAAAACTTTGTGAAAATAGTTCAGCAAAGACAAAATTTTAAGTCACTGACGCAAACCACATCACATCATATGGTGAGAATCCTTTATTTTAGCTGATGACAAATAGTGTTTAAGGAGCTTGGCTGCAAATTTGTCCAGCACTCAGTGGAAGGAGGAATAAGAAAACTTGGGGTACAGTTTTCCCTGGTTTGTGTTAGATTTTCTGGCATAACCAAGATGGGATCAATCAAATCAATGCAAAAGATCAAGGGAACTCAGGCATAGATTACAATGCATTTGCCTTGTTCCCATGAGCCTTAAAGCTGGTTGAAAAATCAATTTGCTGTTCTTCCTATTCCCTTCTTCCTCGCACAGTTGTCCTACTGTCTGTAAATGTGTCCATTTTTGCGGTTCATCTGCTCCATATGGTACTGTGTTTCACTTAACTCCTGGAGCTCACCATCTTTCAGAAACCTTTGTAAATATCTTTTATGGGCAGGAAGCACAAAACTAAAATAAAATTGAATAACAGTCCTTGAAAAATGACAGTCCAACAAGAACATTTGAAAACTATTCTCTGTTATTATTTTAAATGCTATCTCTTTTCAAGATGTTCCATTAAAACTCTCATGGACACCAGACGGCAGCATGGTGGCGCAGCGGAAGAGTTGCTGCCTTACAGTACTTGCAGCATCGGAGCCCCAGGTTCAATCCCGACTAAGGGTGCTGTGGGTACGGAGAACGGAGTGTGTACGTTCTCCGAAACCATGTGGATTTTCTCCGAGATCTTTAGTTTCTTCCCACATTCCAAAGATGTACAGGTTTGTAGGTTTATTGGCTTGGTGTAAGTGTAATTTGCCCCTAGTGTGTGTAGGTTAGTGTTAATGTACGGGGATCGCTGGTCGGTGCGGACTCGGTGGGTCGAAGGGCTTGTTTCCGCACTGTATCTCTAAATTAAACTAAACCAGACGTCACAGGCTCATAATCGCCAAACAGATACAGGTAACAACCAAGATTTTTCTCCACACATCCCTCCTCCTTCTTAATTAAAAACACATGTTCTTTTGTGGAAATATCAGATTGAAGGCAGTTCTGCTTGTATCCCTCTTTCCTGCTGAACTATTGTAATAAGTGGGGACTGATGTAGAGGAAAAGGGGTAATCATGAAAATGCAATGATCTTCATGGAAAGAAGGGGGTAGACTTGCAAAAGTATGTACAATTTATGGGATCCGAAAGCAACATCACAAAGTAAAATGTATCTCTTGTTCCTTTGCCCCTTTTCTGTTCTGTTTCACCTGCTGCATCATTTGTTCCCCTGCTCCCACACACCAGCTCAGTACTCAAACACCATCTGGGCATTAGCAAATTGTTCATAAGTTCACGTGATGGGAGCAGAAGTCTGCCATTTGGCCCATCGAGTCTACTCTACCATTCAATCATGGCTGATCAATCTTTCCCTCTCAACCCCATTCTCCTGCCTTCTCCCTAGAAACCTTGACACCCTTACTAATCAAGTATCTGTCAATCTCCACCTGAAAAATACCCAATGATGGCCTCCACAGCCTTCTGTGGAAATGAATTACACAGATTAACCACCCTCTGACTAAAGAATTTCCTCCTCATATCCTTTCTAAACATATGTCTTTTTATTCTGAGGCTGTGCCCTCTGGTTCTAGACTCTCCCACAAGTGGAAATAACCTCTCCATATCCACTCTATCCAGGCCTTTCACTATTCAGAAAGTTTCAATTAGTTCCCCCCTTATTCTTCTAAATTTCAGGGAGTACAAGCCCAGTGTCATCAAACCTTGTCATAGAGTCATACAGCGTGGAAAACAGGCCCTTTAGGCACAACGCCCACACCGACCAACATAAGTTCATAAGTTAGAGGAGCAGAATTAGACCATCAATTCTACTCCTTACTCAATCATGGCTGATCTATCTTTCCCTCTCAACCCCATTCTCCTGCCTTCACCCCATCTGACACCTGTACTAGTCAAGAATTTGTCAGTCTGCACCTTAAAAATACTCAATGACTTGACTTTCACAGACATCTGTGGCAATTAATTCCACAGCTTCACCACCCTCTGACTAAAGAATTGGAAGACTCGCTGGGTGAGCTTGAAGGGCCAATAGACAATAGACAATAGACAATAGGTGCAGGAGTAGGCCATTCAGCCCTTCGAGCCAGCACCGCCATTCAATGCGATCATGGCTGATCACTCTCAATCAGTACCCCGTTCCTGCCTTCTCCCCATACCCCCTCACTCCACTATCCTTAAGAGCTCTATCCAGCTCTCTCTTGAAAGCATCCAACGAACTGGCCTCCACTGCCTTCTGAGGCAGAGAATTCCACACCTTCAACACTCTCTGACTGAAAAAGTTCTTCCTCATCTCCGTTCTAAATGGCCTACCCCTTATTCTTAAACTGTGGCCCCTTGTTCTGGACTCCCCCAACATTGGGAACATGTTTCCTGCCTCTAATGTGTCCAATCCCCTAATTATCTTATATGTTTCAATAAGATCCCCCCTCATCCTTCTAAATTCCAGTGTATACAAGCCCAATCGCTCCAGCCTTTCAACATACGACAGTCCCGCCATTCCGGGAATTAACCTAGTGAACCTACGCTGCACGCCCTCCATAGCAAGAATATCCTTCCTCAAATTTGGAGACCAAAACTGCACACAGTACTCCAGGTGCGGTCTCACCAGGGCCCGGTACAACTGTAGAAGGACCTCTTTGCTCCTATACTCAACTCCTCTTGTTACGAAGGCCAACATTCCATTGGCTTTCTTCACTGCCTGCTGTACCTGCATGCTTCCTTTCATTGACTGATGCACTAGGACACCCAGATCTCGTTGAACTCCCCCTCCTCCTAACTTGACACCATTCAGATAATAATCTGCCTTTCTATTCTTACTTCCAAAGTGAATAACCTCACCCTTATCTACATTAAACTGCATCTGCCATGTATCCGCCCACTCACACAACCTGTCCAAGTCACCCTGCAGCCTTATTGCATCTTCCTCACAATTCACACTACCCCCCAGCTTAGTATCATCTGCAAATTTGCTAATGGTACTTTTAATCCCTTCGTCTAAGTCATTAATGTATATCGTAAATAGCTGGGGTCCCAGCACCGAACCTTGCGGTACCCCACTGGTCACTGCCTCCCATTCCGAAAGGGACCCATTTATCCCCACTCTTTGCTTTCTGTCTGTCAACCAATTTTCTATCCATGTCAGTACCCTACCCCCAATACCATGTGCCCTATTTTTTGCCCACTAATCTCCTGTGTGGGACCTTGTCGAAGGCTTTCTGAAAGTCGAGGTACACCACATCCACTGACTCTCCCTTGTCAATTTTCCTAGTTACATCCTCAAAAAATTCCAGTAGATTTGTCAAGCATGATTTCCCCTTCGTAAATCCATGCTGACTTGGAATGATCCCGTTACTGCTATCCAAATGCTCAGCAATTTCGTCTTTTATAATTGGCTCCAGCATCTTCCCCACCACTGATGTCAGACTAACTGGTCTATAATTACCCGTTTTCTCTCTCCCTCCTTTCTTAAAAAGTGGGGTAACATTTGCTATCCTCCAATCCACCGGAACTGATCCTGAATCTATAGAACATTGAAAAATGATCTCCAATGCTTCCACTATTTCTAGAGCCACCTCCTTAAGTACCCTGGGATGCAGACCATCAGGCCCTGGGGATTTATCAGCCTTCAGTCCCATCAGTCTACCCAAAACCATTTCCTGCCTAATGTGGATTTCCTTCAGTTCCTCCATCACCCTAGGTTCTCCGACCCCTAGAACATTTGGGAGATTGTGTGTATCTTCCTCAGTGAAGACAGATCCAAAGTAACGGTTTAACTCACTTTAACGGCCTGTCCCACTTAGGCGATTTTAAGGCGACTCCTGGCCACTAGGCTGTCGCCGACAGTTCGCCGGGGTGTCGCGGGCATGATCGTGAGGAGTCTTCCAAGAATCGTAGTGGATCTCAATGCGTTGCTGAGAAATCAACCGGAGTGAAATTTCTCAGCGACAGCTGGCTTGTCGCCAGGTAGTGTTGCTTATTGCGGGCGCTGTCGCATGTTGTCCCATGGTTTGCTAGGTACTCTTAGATGCATTTAGAAGCACATAATATTAAAATAAGTAAAGTTTGACGGTCAGGTAAGCGTGGGAATTTTCGCGATGTTTGTGGCCATCAACGATTACATTTAAAGTAGGCTCCCAACCCAGATATGCAACCCAGAAACCAGATATGCATCTCCCGTACATTTTCAAAGAATGCCCACACTCCGCGCAAAAATCACTTTTAAAATTAAATTTCTTAATACTGCTATTAGTAAACTGGAAGTAAATCCAGTTTATGCCTTGTTGCCGTGAAGCTTAGTTTTCAAGTAACCCGGGCAAGATGTTATATTTCAAAACTGTCATGTACTTACCAACTTGTCAGTGATTTCAGTGAAAATTAGGACGCCGGAGAAGCATTGACAGCGTGGGAATTTTTGCGATGTTTCTGAAGACGGTGTAATCTCGACCTGACTCGGCATTGTCATGGTCATTGTCGTAGGGTAAAAGAAAATTTTGGCGATCTGCTACGACTTTGACAGTCGCCGGCAGTCGCCTAAAAAATCGCCTAAGTGGGACAGGCCCTTAAGGGAGTTGAATGGGTGAGGTGTGCACATTCACCTCGGAGATATTTGAAAAATATTATGCACATGCAAGGCTCTGCAACGAGTCTATAGGAAAGCCTTGTAACTTCCCACTTTCATCTCTTTGGTCTCTAGCTACAATTGCAGGAAAAACAGAAGCAGTTTTTTATTGTACCGTGATTTTAGAAAATGATTTTGCAACTTCAATGGAAGCTCGACTGTAAACTCTAAAATCAGGTGAAACTAATTGATAGTGCTGGTAGGAAAAAGGAAGATGCCAATAAATAAAAGATTTAAGTTGTGTCCATTGTCCAGATTTCTGGCTCTACAGCTAATAGACAATAGACAATAGACAATAGGTGCAGGAGGAGGTCATTCGGCCCTTCGAGCCAGCACCGCCATTCAATGTGATCATGGCTAATCATTCTCAATCAGTACCCCGTTCCTGCCTTCTCCCCATACCCCTGACTCCACTATCCTTAAGAGCTCTATCCAGCTCTCTCTTGAATGCATTCAGAGAATTGGCCTCCACTGCCTTCTGAGGCAGAGAATTCCACAGATTCACAACTCTCTGACTGAAAAAGTTTTTCCTCATCTCAGTTCTAAATGGCCTACCCCTTATTCTTAAACTGTGGCCCCTTGTTCTGGACTCCCCCAACATTGGGAACATGTTTCCTGCCTCTAACGTGTCCAACCCCTTAATAATCTTATACGTTTCGATAAGATCTCCTCTCATCCTTCTAAATTCCAGTGTATACAAGCCTAGTCGCTCCAGTCTTTCAACATATGATAGTCCCGCCATTCCGGGAAGTAACCTAGTAAACCTACGCTGCATGCCCTCAATAGCAAGAATATCCTTCCTCAAATTTGGAGACCAAAACTGCACACAGTACTCCAGGTGCGGTCTCACTAGGGCCCTGTACAACTGCAGAAGGACCTCTTTGCTCCTATACTCAACTCCTCTTGTCTTTGTCTCTAATCTCTCTCTCTCTATCTCTCTTTATATCTCTATCTCTCTCTCTGCCGAATGAAAGTCAAACACGTACCGATGCTGAACATTTGAATTGAAAACAGAAAATGGTGGAAACACTCAGCATTTCAAGCGGCATCTGTGGAAAAGGAAACAAGGTTAACATATGGAAATAAAGAACTGCAGATGCTGTTTAATATACAAAAGGACACAAAGTGCTGGAGTAACTCAGCAGGTCATGCAGTATCTCTGGAGAACATGGAGAGGAACATTTAGTGTTGGATATCCATTTTCACAACTCTCAACCAGTTTTGATGAAATGTTGACCCTCTTTGCATATGCTACTTAATTTGCTGAACGTGTCCAGCAATATCTGTTTTTATTGCTCTTTGTGGTGCTGTTCAGGAATGGACGGCAATCATTATAACAACCTCTGTGCAGATGAGCCAGGACAGAGATCTGTACTCAGTGGATTCTTGATGGTTTGAGGCAATATGAATGAACTGTCATTTCTCAGAGAAGAAGCATATGCAAACATCTGGCATCTCCCAACAGAATACCATAGAGACGTCAAATTGAAGGCATCACCAGCTCCCCAGTCTCATGCTTCTGTGATGCAGACAGCAATTACTCTCTCCCGGCATCTAGCTCCATGAGAGGAGTATCATCTTGGTTCAGTCGGCCTTTATGTGGTAAAGGATGAGACTAGTCACAGCCTGAAATCTGGCTCTCAGTCTGCACCAGAGAAAACTACGGGTAATGTGGAGGAAAGCTTTGTTTAGGCATTATGAGAAAATGGCAAATTTTCGAGTTTGTGCTCTCATGTTATGTTATTCTAGAAGATTATAGTCTACTTGGAAAAAGTGGAATTATTCAGTACATTGGCACATTATTTGTTTCCTGTAACGATTTCCAGGTTATGGGAGATATTGACATTTCCCTTTAAAAAATGAATCTTTTAAAAACACTTTTCTACTTTGTACAGATATTCACTAGACCTCATCTTTGAATTAAGGTAAACAAAGAATCATCTGGATGTTCTATAGGACAATCAGGTTCACAGCAGATGCCACCTTCCCGGCCCTCTACTCATCTCTGGAACATTTGCATAACAAGGGCACTTGCATCAAATTCCTGCTTATTGACTCTGCTCTCAACAGCATAATTCCAACAAAACGTTTGGACTTAGGACTCAGCACCACCTCTGCAACTGGATCCTCAACTTCCTGACCTTTAGATCACTCCCAGTAAGGATAGGCAAAAAAACATCCTTCATGATCATTCTCAACATCAGTGCTTTGCAAAGCTGCATTCTCAGCCCCTTACTATACTCCCTATACACTCACAATAGTGCAGCTAAATTCTGCTCCATTTACAGGTTTGCAGATAACACCACCGCAGTGGGTTGGATCTCAAACATGGATGAGAAGATGATTGAGGGCTTAGTAATCTGGTGCAAGACAACAAACCTAAGGAGCTAGTCATTGACTTCAAGAAGTGTGGTAGAGTACACACCCCAGTTTGTATCAATGAGGTTGAATTGGGATTGGCGAGAACACTGAGTCTCTCGATGTAAATATCACCAACAATTTGTCCTTGTCAAACCATATTGATGCTACAGCCAAGAAACCCCAACTCTCTACTTCCTCAGGCAGCTAAGGAAATTTGGTATGTCTTCAATGACTCTTACCAATTTCTACAGATGCACCATAGAAAGCATCCTATTCAATGTATCACAACTTGGTATGGCAACTGCGCTATCAAGACCACAAGAAATTGTAGGGTTGTGAACATAGCCCAGTACATCATACAAACTAGCCTCTACCCCCCCCCCCCCCCCCAACCCCCTCATCAACTCCATCTATACTTCAGCCTGCTTTAAGAAAGCAGCCAACATAATCGAGGACCCCTCACACACTGGTCATTCTCTCCTCAACTCTCTCCTATTGGGCAAAAGATGCAAAAGGTTGAAAACATCTGCCAATAAATTCAAGAACAGCTTCTTCCCTGCTGTTGGAACATAGAACATAGAAAAATATAGCACAGGAATGGGCCCAATGCCTTTGCCAAAATCAACAGTATCTCTGGTAAGATGGACAAGGTTGACCTCAACACATGTTGACCTCTAATCTTTCAGTGGAGGCTGTATAGGTGGGTTAAAGTGCAGTGAGTTGTCTGAATCACCATATTTATCTTGTGATGTTGGGATATGGAGTTGTGTCGCAGAAGGTAAGAATAGGGTTCTGATCCGGAAGAGATTTATTTCTGTTTATTTCATGTTGGAATATGGATTTTACAAATGGTGTGGAAGAGGGAAAGCAAAGTTGAAAAAATAGAAGTGTAAACAGATATCAAACTCCATTTAATTTATGTGCGAATCCAACAAAGTTAGTGTTCACGGTGCAAACAAACTATTAACCATTCCCAAACTTTTTTTTAAATGACTATCTCTGATACTTCTGGATGGGAAGCCCAGGATTCACAGAAATATATTATGTCTCTCCAGATGATTAACATACCACTTGGAAAAGCTTTTATCTTGGTGGGAAAACTAGCTAATTCGTTTTCAATGCACCAAGCATGAAATCCTACATAGCATTGAATGCACTGCTGCAATACATACCTGATTATGTAGCACAATTTATATTTACTGGATCAATTTTGACTGTTCCTGGTCTACTGTACCAAATATGAACATAAGCATGTTTTCTGTACTCTGTTAATGGTTCCAGAGGAAACCATCAACAGATGGGAAAATATTGTCATTTCATATTTTTTAACACAATGTGTTCGAGATATTTTAAGATCCTTTGTGCCAGCAGCAACATAGAATAGAAAATCTATGTTTGCAATTCACGAGTCAAAAACCAATGATAAAGAATTTCAAAGATTGGACAATATGTAGTTGCTCAAAATAGTTCTGGCATCTTACTGTGGGCTCTCAGCAGGGATCTGAGAGGAGACAGTTCTCTCTGTTTCATATCCAGAAGCAATGTGAATTGGCAAAGCTACTATCTAAAGCAAAGTGCTCTCATTACTGAGCAACTTTCTTTGATAATACCAATAAACAAATAAACACATTAACTGAACTTTTCCTTACCTTACACTCTTGGCAGTGAGAGGTGGGTTTGGGTTAGGAAATGTACCATTCTCCTTACATTACTTTGGGTCGCCATGCAGTACCTGAGGCAGCCTGTGAGAGTCACAACGATCAAACATAACTGTGTGTTGAAGAAAAAATAAGAACAAAAACAATATGCCGATTTCATATGCCTGGGTTAACTTTTCCAATACATAGAGCAGCACAAAGTGAGGCTCTGCATGGTCCAAGATGTTTGAATACATTTAGGCTTTTATTTGAAAAGAAACTCATGAGTGATGAAATACTGGTGCATCGGGTGTTCTCTCCTTTGCTGTTCCAGGTATACAGTGTGCTTTTAAAAAGAGTAACGCACACTTCTGCCTTAAATACATTGCCGGTTGTTTCCGGAAGCGTATCGGCCAACTTTCTAGATGTGGCCAAAGTAAGTATTCAATATCAAAATAGTTCAGCAGAGCGCACAGCCAGAAAGTCCACTCAGCAAATTCCAGCCCCATTAGTTTCCTCACAACAAATGCTATTCACTTCAATGGATTTATTCTTTTCCATACTGTTTTGACTTTACTTGTACTGAAGGAGAGATTTGTGTATTTATATACTGTGAATATATCCAGGAGAGCCGGGGGCTACAAGGTCCTTAATGAACAAGACAGGGTGACGTACAAGCAATGAAATGGAGAGTTACAGTCACTTCACTGATGAAGAGTTATCATGTGTCATTGCTGTCCATCGCATAGTCGATTTACGATGCATTTTCACTGAACTATCCACTGAAGAGAAATCACCGTGCACATCAGAGTACTCTGTCAATCAAGTCAACATTCTCTATGACTTTTTTTACTGGTTCCATTAAAAAAAATACTTGCTGTAATGTAGTTGCGCCCATCAACATTCTCTGGTAACCATTGGCTGCAGGCTCAGTTGCATTACACTAAGGTAAGTCCAATGACTTCAGGACAGTGTTCATGATACACATGAGACTCCTTGTATTCATCTAATCTCATCGTTCACAATTGCATAAGTTCGAGGAGCAGAATTAGGCCATTCGGCCCATCATGTCTACTCTGCCATTCAATTATGGTTGATCTATCTTTCTCAACCCCATTCTCCTTCCTTCTCCCCTACCCCCTGACGCCCCATACTAATCTAGAATCTGTCAATCTCCACCTTAAAAATATCCATTGACTTGGCCTCCATAGCCGTCTGAAGCAATGAATCCCACAGATTGACCGCCCTCTGACTAGAGAAATTCCTCTTCATCTCCTTCCTTCTTTCAAAACTGGCCTTCCGTTCTCTTCTCCATTCTGTGTCTAAATTTTCTTCAAATATGTCTACATAATTTGCATCAAACTCTAACATGCCATATTAAGTTCTACATTTGAATATCATTCTCAATGAAAGTTCTCCTATTTTCCCAAATGGAATAGTGCTCATTTTATAATTATGGCTCCTGGTACTCATCCACTCCCCCCCCTCCCCCTCCCCCCCCCCCCAACCCCTCCCCCACCCCCTCCCACCCCATCATTCCACATCACTAGATGGGAAATGGGTTTCCCATGTGTTTCCTATTAGGTCCTTTCCCAATGTGATAAATCTTTGTTTCCCCACATATAGAGTAATAGTCTTTCTGTATATAATTTTTCAGCTCATTACCTCAAAAAATTAGTCAGAAGCCCTCTATATTTTTATTTAAACCTCCTGCCTTGACTGCTGGCATTTTGTCTCTCAACACTCTCAGATTTCTCTGACATTTACAGATAGTAATGACTAAATTGCATAGCTCCCAAAAAATGGGCTCAAGGATCACAGGGATGACAGTGCAAGATGCAGTACAGGCAGTGAAGCCAATTCATGTTATTAGCTCGGTATTAAATTAAAAACATCCAGTTAATATTAACCACAGTGTTCATGGACATCACTTGTTTATTGTACTCAGTTTTGTAAGTATAAGAAAATAACTGCAGATACTGGTACAAATCGAAGGTGTTTATTCACAAAATGCTGGAGTAACTCAGCAGGTCAGGCAGCATCTCAGGAGAGAAGGAATGGGTAAGTGATCAGCACTAATTAAAGCCAGGGTGTGATGTTCAAGATGGTGGCAAGTTGTGGCCATATAGAACATCTCTAATCCACACTGTTAGTTATCCCGTTCACAGAGAATCTCTGGGCATGCCATCTTTTTTGACAGCGTAGATTGCTCGGAAGCTCTGCTTAGTTGGTCAAACACAAATTGGAGGAACAACATTTCATATTACGCTTGGGCAGCTTACAACCTAGTGGTATGAATTTTATTTCTCTAACTTCAAGTAGCCCTTGCATTCCCTCTGTCTTCATCCCTCCTCCACCCAGGTTCTACCAGCTTCAAAGTCATCTTCTCTGGATAGAAGGAATGGGTGACGTTTCAGGTCGAGACCCTTCTTCAGTCTGAAGAAGAGTCTCGAACCAAAATGTCACCCATTCCTTCTTTCCAGAGATGCTGCCTGTCCTGCTGAGTTTTACTCCAGCATTTTTGTGTCTATCTTCGGTGTAACCCAGCATCTGCAGTTCATATCAAAGTCATCTTGTTGAGTCTCATTATCTGTACTTATTCTCACCTAGGCTACAGCTAACAATGTCTTGCTGCCTTATCATCGTTACTTTTCAGCATATCTTTCATTCATTGGTTCTATATCTCTATACATCACCGTCTATATCTCCCATTTCCCTTTCCCCTAACTCTCCGTCTGAAGATGGGTCTCGACCCGAAACGTCACTTATTCCTTTTCTCCAGAGATGCTGTCTGACCCGCTTTTTGTGTCTATCTTCGGTTTAAACCAGCATCTGCAGTTCCTTCCTACATATTCCAGAGTAGAATGTGACTTGAAAGAGACTCACAAAAGGGAGGGCATTGACTCCACAGCTTTCTGCCTCTGCACTGGAGGCATCAACGCAGAAAGATGTCCCATTTCTGCTAATAGTCAGAAGATCCTCCAGACACACAGCTAGAAGGCATTCGGAAGAGTCAATTCTAGAATTCAATACCAGGAGTCAGAAGACTTGGGAAGTGGTAGCACAACATGCTCAATAACCTTACATGTGTTAGCAATGTTGGTAATTGCATATTTTAATGTAATATCCTACCAACTTCACAGCTAGCCTCAGGCACTGCTCAATATGCCAAGCTCCTACCACTCATCCACCAATATTCTCTATTGATCAGGATTTGTACCTTACATTCACATGCTGTTGATCCCCCCAGAACCCTTTGCTTTCTGCAAGCTTCATACCCAGATTTGCCCTCACTAGTCTCCTTTTTATAACAATGGAAGCTCTTACAGTGTGCTTCTACATTGCTCATTAATTTATGTTCATATTCTATTTTCCTCTTCTTCATCGAATTCTTGCCCATTCTTTGCTTAGTTCAAAATTATGAATCCTCAAACCAATTGCTTTAATTTAGTTCATAATATAAGGTCTTTGTGCCTCAAAGGAATGAATTTTAGCTCTAAATCATGTATTATTTCTTTAAATCCTAGCCATTGCCCATGACTGCCGTACCTTTAGTATGTTGTTGTTGTTCGACCTTCAGGCTCGAAGATAACCATGACTTCACTTTCAGTCTTATTATTTCGACCGCTGATTGGGATCCCCACCAGCCGCGGAATGCTGGCTGAGGTTGAGGTCATGACTTGCGCTTGACTTGGATTTAAGTGAGGGGAAGAAGCGTAGATCGTCGGCCTCACTCTCTCATCCCGGCCTAGACCTTTAGTATAGACACCCAGTCTACCACAACCAAACTCAATGTCACACCTTCATTGTTTCTTTTGATTAGTTCGAAAGCCATGGTTTCAGATTGAACTAAACATAGCACAAAAAGTAAGGAAATTTGTGTTTGGTAGATTATTTCTTTGTTGTAACAATGCTTCTTGGCAATAAATCTTATACCGTTGGAAAGCCTGTTTATTTCCCTTTTAAATGGTGCCACATTTGTAAGGAACATGCATTTGTGGGATGAGCAGCAGAGCTGAGTATGTGGGTTGCGCCCATGAAAAATCTGCCAAATCTTCTCTGCCAATGCCAAACAGCTTATTC
Source organism: Rhinoraja longicauda (assembly GCF_053455715.1). Taxonomy (NCBI): domain Eukaryota; kingdom Metazoa; phylum Chordata; class Chondrichthyes; order Rajiformes; family Arhynchobatidae; genus Rhinoraja; species Rhinoraja longicauda. The sequence continues at coordinate 63,594,618 of NC_135954.1, read as the reverse complement.
TGCCATTGACTCTTGTTCGGTGTTGTTTGGTGGATTGGATGATTGAAGTCTGAAGAAACAAGACATATTGGCAATTTAACAATTTATTCATTTAATAAACAGGAGCCTCAGTAGCGTGTGGAAGAACCATACACAGCCACAACAGCCTGGCACCTCCTCCTCATGCTGGTCACCAGCCTGGTCACACACTGTTGTGGGATGGCATCCCATTCTTCAACCAGCATTTGTCGCAAGTCAGCCAACGTGGTTGTGTTGGTCACTCTGGCACGAACAGCACGCCCAAGCTGATCCCACAAGTGTTCAATGGGGTTGAGGTCAGGACTGCTGGCAGGCCATTCCATCCTCTCCACTCCCAAATTCTGGAGGTAGTCTCTGAGAAACCCTGCTCTGTGGGGGCGAGCATTGTCATCAGCTTGAAGTTGTCCTATCGCACGGGCCCTATCCAGATCAATCAATCGTGGCATGCCGATTCTTGGAGCAGTTTCTTTTTTTTCCTAGTCAGATGTGCAGCACTTTGGTCAACGTGGGTTGTTTTTAAATGTGCTATACAAATAAATTGACTTGACTTGACTTGACTACTGACCACTGTAGCAGGGCCCATGCTCACAGATGCTGCCAATCAGGTGCCAATCAGGCACCTGATTGTCAGCACCTGGGGGTACCAGAAGCTCAAAACAAGAGTCAATAGCAACAGCAGAATAAGCTGTTTGGCATTGGCAGAGAAGATTTGGCAAATTTTTCATGGGCGAAACCCATATACTCAGCTCTGCTGCTCATCCCACAAATGCATGTTCCTTACAAATGTGGCACCATTTAAAAGGGAAATAAACAGGCTTTCCAACGGTATAAGATTTATTGCCAAGAAGCATTGTTACAACAAAGAAATAATCTACCAAACACAAATTTCCTTACTTTTTGTGCTATGTTTATATCATTGTCTTATATCAATTTAATATGAGTTTCTATTGTATTCTGAGAATTTGTTCCTTATTGGATAGTGTCTCCTTGAAATTCTCCCCAAAGGAAGCACCATCAATGATTGTGTTCAAGATATTAAGGGGATTAAGGGATATATGACTTGTTTGGGAAAGGAACACTGAGGTAAAAGATCTTCTCGAATGGTGGAGGGACAGAATGGCCAGATTCAGGGACAGTTTCTTCCCTGCTGTTATCAAGCAACTGAACCATTCTACCGCAACTAGAGCAATCCTGAATTGCTATCTGCCTCATTGGTGACCCTTGAACGATCTTTGATCGGACTTTACTGGTTTTACCTTGCTCTAAATGTTATTCCCTTATTATGTACCTTTAAACTGTAAATGGCTCGATTGTAATCATGTATTGTCTTTCCGCTGACTGATTAGCTTGCAAGAAAAGCTTTTCTCTGTACCTCGGTCCACGTGACAATAAACTAAAACTAAAACTGAAACTGTTCTCCAATAACTTTCCAACTACAAATGTTAGGCCTACTGGTCTATAGTGCCAGGTTTTTCTTTGTAGCCCTTCTTAAATAGAGGCACAACATAAGTCACCCTCTAATCTTCCGGCACATCACTTCTGTCTAAGGATGATTCATATATCACAGCCTAGGCTCCTGTAATTTATTTTCTAGTTTCCCACGGTGTCCTCAGATATACTTGATCAGTCCTGGGTGATTTATCTACCTTCATACATTTGAAGACATCCGGCACTTCCTTGATTGCAATATGGACTGTACTCAAGACATAACCGTTGACTTTCCCCACATTCTCTACTGTTTATCTCTTCCTCTGTGCAAGAATAGATAATTATTCATTGAAGACCTTGCCATCTCCTGCAGCACCACACATAGATGACCACTTTGGTTTCTGAGGGGCACTTTCCAGTTACCTTTTTTTCCACTAATAAACTTTTGGAGGGATTCTCCTTTATTTCATCTGGCAGCATCAGCATTTTTTAAATGCTTGCTTTGCAGGTGATTTGACCAGATTGTTAACACTGTCTAAAGTGCATTCAGAATCTAAGATGCTGTTTTTTTTGCAGAAGGATTTGTAGATGTAATATGGTCAATAGCCTGAATAAAGATTCAACATTCATTAATGGATTGATTGCCAATTGCTTTACAGGATTTGCTTCCATTAGGTATTGTGTCTTTCATTAGCATGAGAGTGTGACTGAATATTGCGTCCTTGAGGTATTTTTATTAAGTGAACCAACTACTCCTGTGAGACCAAGACGGAAGACAGCTCCACAAGCATTCTGCAAAATATAAAAGCATCGTTACTTTTTATTCCATTTTAAATAGATGGTATTCACAGTTTTGCCTGACTCCTGTTATAATCTACATCAAATTTGGAACATATTTTGGTATATTACTAACAAAATATATGAAGGTTATAAGGATTAGTTGTAGCAGGAAGTTTCAAATAAATCTTGAGGGTGTCAAGGACATAATGGTATCAGTGGTCGTAAATTACTGACCTGTAAAACCAATGGAGTTTTGACTGTGTAGCTGTCTTTGAGATAAGTCTACCAGCAAGGCAATAGTCATTGATTTATTCAGGCCTTTCATATACACTGGGTGGTAGTTACACAATAATCACCACATTATTACCAATGTCAGTGCACATTAAACATCTTGGGGCATTTAAAGGCAAACCAAGTCCCATGGGAGAGCTATTCATTTCATTGCTCACTTTCCTCATCATCAATCCCTGTGAACCTTGAAACCCTTGAACGCTCTTTAGCTTTTCCTTACTTTCCTCATTGGAACACAGTAGAGACATGTCTCTGCTCTGACAGCAGAACACCATTTGCAATCTGCTAAGATGCATTACTTGGCTGATGCACTAGCTTCAATAGAAGAGGCACAAGCAGAGGTGGTAAAATAAACAGATTGATTTGAGTGAAATATCTATTCAGTTCTTCTATTTATGGGTTGCTCCCAGGTGAGCCATGTACCTTTCCTTACCCTGTCCGTAATTGCCTGTACTGCTGTCATGCGTTCTCCTCTTATGGTCTTGGCACCGATAGTGAAAAATGACCTGTTTGATTGTGAGACTGCAGGTTGTTCTTTGGGAATAATGGAAAAATCAGTAATGCTCACTAATGGTAAAGTATCATTACAAGGGTACCTCGAAGGACATCCACTGGGACGTATGAAGAAGTGTGATCAAACCTGCGTGAGTTCAAAGACAAATTATCGGTTTTACTTTTCAATGTCTCCCACCAGCCATGGCACGATTGGGCCATGGTTGGTCGACATGGATAGATCTGCTGCCACTGCTGCTGTGAGGAAATAGGATGATCTGCCCTTTACTATATAGCTGGCCATAACTTTTTCTCAAGACCATCCTCAAAGACAGCATGGTGGCGCAGCAGTACAGTTGCTCCCTGACAGCGTTTGCAGAGCCGGAGACCCGGGTTCAATCCTGACTAGGGGTGCTGTCTGTACGGAGTTTGTACCTTCTCCCCGTGACCTGCGTAGGTTTTCTCTGAGGTCTTTGGTTTCCTCCCACACTCCAAAGGTGTACAGGTTTGTGGGATAATTGACTTGGTAAATGTAAAAGTTGTCGCTTGTGTGTGTAGGATAGTGTTAATGTGCGGGGATCGCTGGTCGGCATGGACCGAGTGGGCTGAAGGGCCTTTTTCCGCGCTGTATCTCTAAACTAAACTAAACCTAATTCTAGACCTTCCGTAGAGAAATTGAGGCTCTGGTCAGGAAAAAGAAGGTAGCATGGAACAGGTGTAGGAGGCCGGAATCAAGTGTATCCCAGAAGGAGTTTTGTGAACAGAGGAGCATACTAATGAAGGAAATCAGAAGGCCGAGAAAGGGGGTAGGATATAGCTCTGGGAGATAATATTAAAGGAAATCCAAAGAGATTTTAAAAGTACATTAAGGATAAGAGAGTTACCAGAGAGGGAATAGGACCACTTTGAAACCAATACTGTCACCTCTGTGTGGAGCCACAGGAGATGGGCAAAGTCTTCAATGAGTATATCTCCTCTGTGTTTACTGTGGAGAAAGATGTGAAGACTAGGGATCTTGGGACAGTTAATAGAAATGTCTTGAGGACAGTCAGTATTACAGTTGGGGAGGTGACTTAAGGCGTGTGGAGGTGGATAAATCTCCCGGGCCTGATCAGAAATTAAAAGACATTTAGACAAGTATATGGATAGGAAAGGTTTAGAAGGATATGGGCCACACGCAGGCAGGTTAGGCGAATGTAGATGCGCCATCTTGTTCTGCATGGGCAAGTCGGCTGAAGGGCCTGAGAAGACCCTTCAGAAGACCCTTCAGAAGAAGGGTCTCGTCCCGAAATGCCACCTTTTCCATTTCTCCAAATATGCTGCCTGTCCCGCTGAGTTACTCCAGCATTTTGTGTCTATCTTCAGTGTAAACCAGCATCTCCAGTTCCTTCCTACACAGTTTATGACGTAGATTAGGTTAGCTTGTGCCGAAGGTGGGCATATCTAATGGGTTGACCAAGTTTTCATTTGAGCCAACCCATTAGGTTATCTGCTCTGCGAGTTATTAAATGAATGAAAAAAAAACATAGACAAAGATTTTCTTGAAAATATGCATGGCGGTTGAATGCGAGGGGAAAGTATACAGTTAATGGCAAGATTCGTAACTGCATTGACAAACAGAAGGATCTTGGGTCCAAATCCATAGCTCCCTGAAAGTGGCAACACAACAAGGGTGGTAAAACCCCATAGGACGGGACATCATGAATAAGAATCAGATAGTCAAGTTGCCACTTTATAGGGCTTTTGTTAGGCTGCACTATATCCTCAATTAACTAATGTCTAATCATCAGTTTATTTGTTTTATTCCTCCTTATTTCCCTTATTATAGTTTTGTAGATAGTTTGGATCATTAATTGATCAATGTACAAAGATCAATGATGTGCAATGTATATTAGGCCAATTGATATTCTCAAATCTGAGGCATATAGATTTTTGTTAACATACCATTTTGGGGAAATTTAGTGAAAAAGCAAATGCTCTGAGTTAGATCACACATTGAATTATGAGACTGGGGTAAAGGGGCAGATTAGCCAACAACTCTATTGCAAGGTCAGGGATTACATCAAGTTTAGAGATACAGCGCGGAAACAGGCCTTTCGGCCCACTGGGTCTGCGCCGACCAGCGATCCCCGCACATTAACACTATCCTACACACACTATGGACAATTTTTACATTTACCAAGCCAATTCACCTACAAACCTGCACGTCTTTGGAGTGTGGGAGCAAACCGAAGATCTTGGAGAAAACCCACGCAGGTCACGGGGAGAACATACAAACTCCATACAGACAGCACCCGTAGTCGGGATTGAACCCGGTTCTCCGGTGCTGCATTCGCTATAAGGCAGCAACTCTACCGCTGCGCTACCGTGACCGTTATCCAGACAGAGCAAGGATATTCGCCTGGTCCTCATCTTTCACCAGCCTCTGCATACAAAATTTCATTCTCCGACATTTACACCACCTTCACCATGATCCCACCGCCAGTCACATCCACCCATCCTCGCCCCTTTCTGCCTTCTACAGAGATAGCACTCGCTGTAAAACCTTAGTTCACTCAGCCATTCCCAACTAAACCACTCCCTGGATGCAGCCTAGACCATCCCACAAACCAACCTCCCTTCTATGGACTCCATTTATAACTCACGCTGCCTCGGCAAGGCAAGCAGCATTATCAAGGATGAGTCGCATTCTGGCCAATCCCTGTTCTCCCCTCTTCCAACAGGCAAGAGGGATAGGTGTGAAAACACACACCTCCAGATTCAGGGACAGTTTCTTTCCAGTTGATATCGGGCAACTGAATCATCCTACCACAACCAGAGAGCAGTCCTGAACTACTATCTACCTCATTGGTGACCTTTGGACTATCCTTGATCGGACTTTGCTGTCTTAACCTTGCACTAAACATTATTCCCTTATCATGTATTTGTGCTCTGTAATAGCTCGATTGTAAACATGTATTGTCTTTCTGCTGACTGAATAGCATGCAACAAAAGCTTTTTGGTACACGTGACAATAAACTAAACTCAACTGACCCTCCCCAGGTACTTTCCCCTCCAACCGCAGGAGATGTAGCACCTGTCCCTATACCCGGGGCGGCACGATGGCACGGCGGTAGAGTTGCTGCCTTACAGCGAATGCAGCGTCGGAGACTCAGGTTCGATCCTGACTAAGGGCGCCGTCTGTACGGAGTTTGTACGTTCTCCCCGTGACCTGTGTGGGTTTTCTCCGAAATCTTCGGTTTCCTTCCACACTCCAAAGACGTACAGGTATGTAGGTTAATTGACTGGGTAAATGTAAAAATTGTCCCTAGTGTGTGTAGGATGGTGTTAATGTGCGGGGATCGCTGGGCGGCGCGGACTCGGTGGGCCGAAGGGCCTGTTTCCGCACTGTATATCTCAAAATCTAAATCTAAAAACCTCCTCCCTCAACCGTCCAAGGACCCCAACAGTCCATTCAGGTGAGAAAGATTTGTGTGCACCTCCTCTAACCTCATGTAATGCATTCAATGTTTCCGATGTGCCCCCCTCTACATTGGTGAGACCAAGCATAGACTAGACATCTGATTAGCCCAACACTTGTGCTCAGTCCACCAAGGCCCACTGGATCTCCCAGTTGCTAATCATTTAAAGTCCGTTTCCCTGAAAGTGACATTTCTATCCTGGGCCTTCTCCATTGCCAGAATGATTCCACATGCAAACTCAAGGAAAAGCATCTCATATTCCGCTTGGGTAGCTTACAACCTAACGATATGAACATAAAATTCTCCATTCAGGTAACTAACCTACAAATAACCATCCCACCCTTCCTTCCCCCTGCCCCTTCCACCTATATTCCTTTCTCTGGCTTTACAATTCACACCTCTTCAATCCTTATCTTGCCTTTTTTGTCTTCATCTCTGGCCTTTGTCCAACCATCTAACTTTCAAAGAAAAACCTCATCTGTCTTCACCTCTCACTTGCCAGGCATTGTCCTGATCCCCCCCCTCCCACAACCAGTCTGAAAGATAGTCCTGACATAAAACGCCATTTAGGGATGCTGCCTGAACCATTGAGTTACTCCAGCACTTTGTGTCTTTTTTTAGCCTGTACTAATAGTCTATGCTTAAAATAACAGACGTGATCAATTAAAAAAAACTTAGCAAAGAACAATTTTTGAGAGGCAATTTACTGAATATGGTAAACAGTCAAGTAAGTAAGATTATAAGTCTCCACAAAGGTTTGTTTGTATCACCTAGTCAAATATATATAGGGCAATAGCTTTGGGGTGGTATGGTTAATCATGGCAGTGCATTTGCAAGTGTTTGCTGATATAGAGATACCATTACAATTAGAGCTGGTGTAATACATTTGGTGGTATTTTATCGAGCTGACCCGATTAACAGACCTCTCATTTTTCTATTGTTTCACACAGCTGGGAATAATTAACTAGATACTTTTAACAGCATGACTTTGGTTCCTCTGCATTTGAACTCATCATTTAAAAATTCATCGCCATTTACAAAAATGACAAGTTAAATAAGACTACTCTTGGTCCCATTGATCAAGAATACACTCTGCTTTGTATAGCATAGAATTAAAGCAACATGCAGTTTAATGTTTATTTCATGTTAGTTTGAATATCGACTAAAAGTGGATTAACAGTTAGCATAATTCTGCTTTATTACAGTTAGCTTCCACTTTTTTTTTAGGAGAATATGGTCGGATTAGTTTTACTGCATTGAAACAATGGTCCATTAGCCACAGTGCACCTGTGCTAAATTCCACTGGGAAGGGAGGTAGGATGTAACTCAATAATTGACCAAAGATGATAGCTAATTTGAGTTTGCCCCAAATGTTAAATGTTTCTCTACTCACCACTGTTTCATGGGGTGTGCATGATTTCTGTGCTCCAGGACTAAACTTTTTGAACAATCTTGGAATTTCTGAGTTTAGAGGCAAAGCAGCTGCATTTAATTTGCTGAAAGTAGACTAAACGCAGGAGTTCGGTTTGTTTTACAGACTTCAGCATAATGTGGAATGCTGTTCCTGTGGTTGAAAGCATTGATTTAACAGTCAAACTTCTTTAGTAATTATATTTGATCAATACATAGCATCCATTGAAATATTTTTCACAGAGCGAAAGATGTTTTCTAACCAAAACAAAACAGGCTCTGCAAGACTGTTCATCATAAAGGGTGGTGGTGTGATTGACAAGCTCTCTGTAGATCAGCAAAACTTTATCCCTCTGGGAGGTAAGGGAGGGGAGCTGAGTTTGGAAGGACTGTGGACAAGAGCATTTTTGTCAGTCTGGGATTGTACATGGGTAGAGTGTGAGTTGTTATCCATGTGTATGTGTGTATGTTAAGCTCAGGTAGCCAAGCCTAATTTCCAATAATCTTGGCCCCCCTTCCCGTGGGAGCAAGACTTTTGTCTGTCAAGATCCTGAGATAACTGTTCAACAGCTACCACACATACACTGGCATTTTCCACTCCTCAATCATAAAGCAAGTCATCCTTGAGTCAATAGTCAACCTGAGAAGAAGAGTCAGTATTAACTGCATTTTGAAAAAGGTAGGAAGCAGGGAAAAAATGTTTGTTAAATTATTTATCAAGTATATATTGGAGTAGATTTACATGAATGCATGTAATTTGGTGATTAACATTAAATTTTTTTAAGTTCATTGAACTCAGTTTGTCAGTTTTGCACTTTCATCAGTGATGGTACTTGTTATTATATTGATACATCTGGTGAGAAACAAAAGGGAAATGGGAAGGTCACTTGAATGAAATTAAGAAAGCAGAAATAGCTTTTGCAACTTTTTAAAGTATCCTGTCATGTTTACACTTGTAGAATGCTTTGTAGAAAGAATTGAAGGAAACAAATTTAAAATTTAAAATACATGGAGAGATACAAAAATGACAATATATTTCAATCTAGAGATTTCTAATAGAAAAATTTAGATATTGGGAAAGGGCGTACGCCCAACTTATTTAGAAAATCAGAAAGTGGGATAGCTTTCTATCACTGCAGTTTTGTCAAATAATATGATCTTTTTGAAACAATACCATATGGGTCAGAGCTGGGAATTTCTTTGCTGCATGTACAATGACATTAATTTCAGGGTTGATCTAATTAACATTGGTCTTTCACCATATTTGGTTAAATATTTGTAATGAGGGGGTTGTGATAAAAGACTTTGCATGAAGTGAACAGACAGGTAAAAGCAACGTTTTGATATAATATTGCTGAGCATGAGTACCTATGTCATTTATTGGCCGCATTTTTACAGTCCTTCTCCACAACTATCATGCTTCAGAGGTCATCATTTTCTGGTATTACACTACATTCAATGAATATCTAGGGACAATCATTCTACACTTTTCTGATTTATGTCGGTTGCAGGCAATATTTCTGTGCAACAAACAAAAATTAAAACATTTTCCTGCGGTTAGACGTGATGTGCAGCAAGAAGTTAGTAGTAGATCTATGATGAAATCTGACAATGGACAGTTCTTCATAAGAATTAGAAAATGTTGGCAGGATATAAGGAATTCATGCCAATATTAATAAGAAGCTGTATGAGAATAATCAAATTAATCAAATAACGGGGTGGACATAAAATACTTCGACCTGAAATTTTGGCAAGAATATTGATTATTATATAGATATCAGAAAGCTGAATTTAATTACTTTGTTTAACCATTTCAGAAATTCTTTAAGACACTTCTTCTTTAGGTACATAATCATCTCCAATGAATGCATGCGTGCAATAAAAATGTCTTTAAGTGAGTTGCCGGAAATTACTTGTGTACTGGATGCAAAGATGTAAATTTCCCCGGTGTGGGACGAATAAAGGAATATATTATTATGCTTCTGAAATCCAGTGTGAGCAATTGATTTGTCAATTCAATGGACACTTACAATGATGATAGGCCATTAGGACCTAGATGTAACACATGTATAATTACACATATAAGGCTTTACATAATACTGAAGAAATCCTTTCTGGTGTTGCAAACTTTGATGAATTAATACGGACTGTAAACCACTACTAATTTGCAGTCAGTACCTCAAACCAATACAGGGTTTATTTTCAAACAATTCTTTAGAATACAGAAGATTTTGCCCTGTATTGTTGGAAATATTTGTACAAATTTCCTTTTAGCCAGCTACATTCGCTTCACAGATATTATCCCACTCTGCTGACAATTTAACAGAATAGAAACATAGAAACATGGAAAATAGGTGCAGGAGTAGGCCATTCGGCCCTTCGAGCCAGCACCGCCATTCAATATGATCATGGCTGATCATCCAGCTCAGTAACCTGTACCTGCCTTCTCTCCATACCCCCTGATCCCTTTAGCCACAAGGGCCACATCTAACTCCCTCTTAAATATAGCCAATGAACTGGCCTCAACTACCTTCTGTGGCAGAGAATTCCACAGACTCACCACTCTCTGTGTGAAGAAATGTTTTCTCATCTCGGTCCTAAAAGACTTCCCCCTTATCCTTAAGCTGTGACCCCTGGTTCTGGACTTCCCCAACATCGGGAACAATCTTCCCGCATCTAGCCTCTCCAACCCCTTAAGAATTTTATATGTTTCAATAAGATCCCCCCTCAGTCTTCTAAATTCCAGCGAATTAAAGCTCTGAGGTCTCAATGTTTTCTGTGTTTTACAACTGTCCTCATTTCCATTATTCCTATTAAGAAAAATCATGTTTTACTGATATGCCACATAAATTTGCCGTCATTTTGATTGATTGGTAATTTAATCTATAAATAATGTCAAAAACAAACATGTCATTACCAAAAAAGAAAACTACATCTAGTGTTATTTTGCTTGCATTGTAACATATTTGGTTTTTTTAAAATTAATTATCAATTCAAGATATTTGAAATAAATGTTGTGGTGAAAGAGTACATCCAGTATATCATTGCAAAACACAAAGGGCGCAAATTGGGTGTGTTTGGGCTCTAAGTTTGCCAATTTTGTGTGACAACCGTAAATGTGGGGAAGTCGCTTTGAAGTAGTGTACAAAAGTAAAGAGAACAGGTTACCACCGTATAATAATGCTAATTTGGCCAATAACAATCCAACTAATTTCACATTATATGGAGTGGTAACCTGTTTGAAGCTCTATCCCCTTAACAGCCGAACCTTTGCTATTCAAAGGAAAGAGAGTTTGTAGAGTGCCTTCGAGATGGATTCTTAGAACAGCTTGTACTGGAGCCTACCAGGGAGAAGGCAATTCTGGATTTAGTGTTGTGTAATGATCCTGATCTGATAAGGGGACTAGAGGTAAAAGAGCCATTAGGAGGCAGTGATCACAACATGATAAGTTTTACTCTGCAAATGGAAAGGCAGAAGGGAAAATCGGAAGTGTCGGTATTACAGTATAGCAAAGGGGATTACAGAGGCATGAGGCAGGAGCTGGCCAAAATTGATTGGAAGGAGGCCCTAGCAGGGAAGACGGTAGAACAGCAATGGCAGGTATTCCTGGGAATAATGCAGAGGTTGCAGGATCAATTTATTCCAAAGAGGTGGAAAGACTCTAAGGGGAGTAAGAGACACCTGTGGCTGACGAGGGAAGTCAGGGACAGCATAAAAATTAAGGAGAGGAAGTATAACATAGCAAAGAAGAGTGGGAAGACAGAGGATTGGGACTCTTTTAAAGAGCAACAAAAGTTAACTAAAAAGGCAATACGGGGAGAAAAGATGAGATACGAGGGTAAACTAGCCAATAATATAAAGGAGGATAGCAAAAGTTTTTTTAGGTACGTGAAGAGGAAAAAAATAGTCAAGGCAAATGTGGGTCCCTTGAAGACAGAAGCAGGGGAATTTATTATGGGGAACAAAGAAATGGCAGACGAGTTAAACCGTTACTTTGGATCTGTCTTCACTGAGGAAGATACACACAATCTCCCAAATGTTCTAGGGGCCGGAGAACCTAGGGTGATGGAGGAACTGAAGGAAATCCACATTAGGCAGGAAATGGTTTTGGGTAGACTGATGGGACTGAAGGCTGATAAATCCCCAGGGCCTGATGGTCTGCATCCCAGAGTACTTAAGGAGGTGGCTCTAGAAATAGTGGAAGCATTGGAGATCATTTTTCAATGTTCTATAGATTCAGGATCAGTTCCTGTGGATTGGAGGATAGCAAATGTTATCCCACTTTTTAAGAAAGGAGGGAGAGAGAAAACGGGTAATTATAGACCAGTTAGTCTGACATCAGTGGTGGGGAAGATGCTGGAGTCAATTATAAAAGACGAAATTGCTGAGCATTTGGATAGCAGTAACGGGATCATTCCGAGTCAGCATGGATTTACGAAGGGGAAATCATGCTTGACAAATCTACTGGAATTTTTTGAGGATGTAACTAGGAAAATTGACAAGGGAGAGTCAGTGGATGTGGTGTACCTCGACTTTCAGAAAGCCTTCGACAAGGTCCCACATAGGAGATTAGTGGGCAAAATTAGGGCACATGGTATTGGGGGTAGGGTACTGACATGGATAGAAAATTGGTTGACAGACAGAAAGCAAAGAGTGGGGATAAATGGGTCCCTTTCGAAATGGCAGGCAGTGACCAGTGGGGTACCGCAAGGTTCGGTGCTGGGACCCCAGCTATTTACGATATACATTAATGACTTAGACGAAGGGATTAAAAGTACCATTAGCAAATTTGCAGATGATACTAAGTTGGGGGGTAGTGTGAATTGTGAGGAAGATGCAATAAGGCTGCAGGGTGACTTGGACAGGTTGTGTGAGTGGGCGGATACATGGCAGATGCAGTTTAATGTAGGTAAGTGTGAGGTTATTCACTTTGGAAGTAAGAATAGAAAGGCAGATTATTATCTGAATGGTGTCAAGTTAGGAGGAGGGGGAGTTCAACGAGATCTGGGTGTCCTAGTGCATCAGTCAATGAAAGGAAGCATGCAGGTTCAGCAGGCAGTGAAGAAAGCCAATGGAATGTTGGCCTTCGTAACAAGAGGAGTTGAGTATAGGAGCAAAGAGGTCCTTCTACAGTTGTACCGGGCCCTGGTGAGACCGCACCTGGAGTACTGTGTGCAGTTTTGGTCTCCAAATTTGAGGAAGGATATTCTTGCTATGGAGGGCGTGCAGCGTAGGTTCACTAGGTTAATTCCCGGAATGGCGGGACTGTCGTATGTTGAAAGGCTGGAGCGATTGGGCTTGTATACACTGGAATTTAGAAGGATGAGGGGGGATCTTATTGAAACATATAAGATAATTAGGGGATTGGACACATTAGAGGCAGATAACATGTTCCCAATGTTGGGGGAGTCCAGAACAAGGGGCCACAGTTTGAGAATAAGGGGTAGGCCATTTAGAACGGAGATGAGGAAGAACTTTTTCAGTCAGAGGGTGGTGAAGGTGTGGAATTCTCTGCCTCAGAAGGCAGTGGAGGCCAGTTCGTTGGATGCTTTCAAGAGAGAGCTGGATAGAGCTCTTAAGGATAGCGGAGTGAGGGGGTATGGGGAGAAGGCAGGAACGGGGTACTGATTGAGAGTGATCAGCCATGATCGCATTGAATGGCGGTGCTGGCTCGAAGGGCTGAATGGCCTACTCCTGCACCTATTGTCTATTGTCTATTGTATCAATTAATTGCATGTTTTAAAGACACAGTGTGGAAACAGATCCGATAACCCACCGAGTCCAAGCCAACCAGAGATCACCCGTACACTATTTCTATCCTACACACTAGGGACAATTTAGAGAAGCCAATTAACCTACCAACCTGCACATCTTATGAATGTGGGAGGAAACCGGAGCACCTGGAGAAAACCCAAACATTCAGAGGGAGAAGGTGCAAACCCCACACAGACTGTGCATGTAGTCAGTATCAAACCCGGGTCTCTGGCATTGTGAGGTGGCAACTATATCACTGCACCAAAAAAGAAATCTACATCCTGTGTTATTTTGTTTGCATTGTAACACATTTTGTTGATGATTGGGTTGTAAGGAGAATGAATTGTGGAGAAGTAATACTATTTTTTTTATTGGATAAAGTTAGAGCTTTAGACGATTTACAGTAGCAAAGCTTTCTCCCAAACAGTTTGCTGGCAAACATAGATGTTCTGTGAGCCATTTCTTTGGTGGGCAAAACACCTCAGGGTTTCTACGACTTGTTATTCTTTACAGTATGATAGGAAAAAAAGGGGAGAGGGATACCTTTTGGAAGAGAAGAGGTCTGATAAAAGGACTCACCAGAAGTCTCTTTTTCCAACGTTCTTTTTGAAATATTTCACTATCTTCCCCAGTAGGGAGCAACATGGCAAATTGAGGCTTCCCTTCTGAAAGTTGCTTACCAAGTTTTAGCAGATGCTACAATTGCAAGGACACCTTGATGGGGGTCATGTTGCAGTTGTATAAGACGTTGGTGAGCTGCATTTAAAATATTGTGTTCAGTTCTGGGCACCATGCTATAGGAAAGAAATTGTCAAGCTTGAAAGGGTTCAGAAAAGATTTACAAGGATGTTGCCAAGACTAGAGGGTGTGAGCTACAGGGAGAGGTTGGCTAGGTTGGGTCTCTATTCCGTGGAGCACAGGAGGATGAGGGGAGATCTTATAGAGGTGTACAAAATCATGAGAGGAATAGATCGGGTAGATGCACAGAGTCTTTTGCCTAGAGTAGGGGAATCAAGGACTAGAGGACATAGGTTCAAGGTGAAGGGGAAAAGATTTAATAGGAATCCGAGGGGTAACCTTTTCACACAAAGGGTGGTGGGTGTATGGAACAAGATGCCAGAGGAGGTAGTTGAGGCTGGGACTATTCCATCATTTAAGAAACAGTTAGACAGGTGCATGAATAGGACAGGTTTGGAGGGATATGGACCAAGCGCAGGCAAGTGGGACTAGTGTAGCAGGGACATTGTTGGCCGGTGCGGGCGAGTTGGGCCGAAGGGCCTGTTTCCACACTGTATCACTCTGTGACTCTACGACTCTATGACCTGCAAAGCAGATTCAGAACTGCAAACCAGTGAACATGGAATTTATTTTGCCTCTATCTTTTTTGGGCTAATGTTATTAAGAGCAGGACACATCATAAATCTAATATATTGTGCCCTAGGGATTTAACAGAGACCTTTTACTGAAGCAAATTTCTCTTTCTCCCTCGATAGAAATTAGCAGACAGTGTTGATGCAGAAATTCTCAAGAAACGGGAGGCTTCAATGACCAGTGACACAAGAAGCTATCAATTGCACCCATAGTGTCGTGAAAGAATTGCTGGTGATCTTGGAGATGTCCAAGACTAAAATGGTAGATAGACACAAAATGCTGGAATAACTCAGCATGACACGCAGCATCACTGGAGAGAAGGAATGGGTGACGTTTCGGGTTGAGACCATTCTTCAGACTCTGAGGAATGGTCTCGACCCAAAACATCACCCATTCCTTCTCTCCAGAGATGCTGCCTGTCCCGCTGAGTTACTCCAGCATTTTGGGTCAATCTTTGGTTTAAACCAGCATCTGCAGTTCCTTCCTACACAAGACTAAAATGGATTTTACAATTAATCAATGTCTAGCTAGTCTACTATTTGTTAAAAAAAAAAACAAGTAGTAAAGAACTGAGGATGCTAAAAATCAGAAATAAAATAAGAAAACACCTGAGATATTCAGTAGAAACATGGAACTGCAAATGCTGGTTTGCAAAAACAGACACAAAGTGCTGGAGTAAATCAGCAGGTCATGCAGCATCCCTGGAGAACATGGATAGGTGATGTTTGGGGTCAGGCTCTGTTAGTTCTGTGAGATCATCAAGGCAATATGCAGAACCGTTACTCTCTGCTTATTGCAGTCATGTTGTTGAAGTAGCAGTTTGGATAGATCATGAGGAGCACCTCCCTATAGAAAACATCTCCTTATACATTACGTCTTGTAGAAGCAGATGTTGAATAACTCCATGAAAGCTGTTTCCTGGATGTACACTCAGGAAATTACTGATCAGATTTTCATTTCAAGGGAGTCGGCCTCAGTTGCTCATTCCACTAGTTCCTAACCTTGCCTTCCCCTTACTACTGATCCTATCAGTGTCTAAACTATATTTAAACACTACATCATTGCCATCATCATACAGTTGTACATTGCTTTATTGCTGGTGTGCATAAACCTTGAGCTGTTTTAATGTGTTTTCACAAAACTTCCCAAGTGACTGAATTCCAGTTGCCTTCGAGGACTACTTCACTGGTCTGCTATGAGCTTCAACAGACTGTGCCATCAGCAATAGCAACTGTACCCGTGGGGTGGCAGAGGTGAGTGAATAAATGCTGGAATCCTCTGAGGAGATTGTTTAGTGCTCCAGGCTTATACTGCAACAAATCAATGGCTTAGATAGACACAAAATGCTGGAGTAACTCAGTGGAACAGGTAGTACCTCTGGATAGAAGGAATGGGTGAGGTTTCGGGTCGAGACCCTTCTTCAGGGGAGAGGGAGACACGGAGATAAGGAAGTGTAAGGTGTGAGAACGAGACATCAAAGGGGATGGGGTCAAGGAAAATGTAGAATAGATCATTGTTAGCTAGGAGAAGGTGATAACGAAGCAGAGAGATAAAATATAATCAAGGAGATAGTCAGATTGGTCGGAGAACTAGGAAGGGGGAGGAATGGAGAGAGAAGGCAAGCTAGGGTTACTTGCAGTTAGAGAAGTCAATATTCATACCACTGGGGCGTAAGCTGCCCAAGCAAAATATAAGATGCAGTTCCTCCACTTTGCATGTGCAGGCCTAGACTTTATGCTTAAATTAATGATGTGAGAATTGGGAATGAACATGTTACCAATGTCATTGGTCTGTGCCAACAAAGACCATGGAGTCAGTGAGAATGGTATTATTTGTAGTGAGTGTTCTTTTCTTCAAGATGTGAACAAATGAAGGAATGATGGGTTCCTGCTTGGAACCACTGCGCTGGTTCAATGCCGCCTTGGTCTACCAAGGAGAGGGATATACGTCAGTGAACATTTTCTGGGTGGACTACCATGTTCAGAAAGCTTGTAGTATGTACAAGCTGTGAGAAGCAGTTATGAGATCTAGATTCATGGCAAGTTTTGGGGGATAGTGGGAAATTTGATTCATACATTCATACATCCAGTCCCCATTGATAAGCAATGGAGCGGTTTGTGAAGTCAGTGGTGCCAGCATATGGGAGATGGCTTATTTTAATGTGTGAACTGACCTTGAGCAACCTGCAGTAAGGTCTTTGGACTTCAGACTTTATTGATGCAGGGCGAAACATGACCTTCCGCCGACCGAGTCAGTGCGGACCAGTGACCACACCATACACCAGTGACCACACCATACACCAGTGACCACACCATACACCAGTGACCACACCAGTGACCACACCATACACCAGTGACCACACCATACACCAGCGCTATCCTACATGCTAGGGACAATTTACAATTTTTACCAAAACCAATTACACTACAAACTTGTATACCTTTGGAATGTGGGAGGGAACCAGAGAACCAGTGCACCCAGAGAAAATCCACATGATCACAGGGAGAACGTACAGACTGCACCAATAGTCAGAATCAAACCCGGCTCTACTGTGCTGCTCTTAAATGATATATGTCATACAACAGTCTAGAGTATTCTACCTATGTTCTTGGACCATAACTCCTTGTATTAACTTGCAATGTCTTCTCCCCTTGTTCTTTCGTGGTCTGGAGGACCTCTTCTCCCTTCTTCATACACAAACTCTCTCCTCCTTCCATCTCATCCATCTATGCCTCAAGATCCTCATTGGAAAATTAAGTGCCTGCACTTTCCTGTCATTTTGCCAGTTACTGCCAAGACTTCCAGAATGTCTTCCATCACATGTTTGTAGTCACAGAGCACCTCGCCTTTAATCGGCACCAACTAACTTGAATTAGCAGCTTATAAATTTGAACTCTGTTGGTTTAGTCAAGACAATAAGCAGAGCTGTCTGGTTATTGCAGTCATGTTTAGTAGCTTGAATAGATCACGGAGAGCACCTCCCCATAAAACACCCCCCTACAGAAGCAGATGTAGAACAACTCCAAAAAACTTCTTAGAGAAAATGGAATGCCTTTCTTCTAACAGGCACTCTTCTATTCTCTTCTATCATGGAGCCCTCACCTCTTCAGTAGGTGTTATTATTGGAAATCACACATCCGTTTTCAATGTCATTCCATCTAGACCCCAGGAACTTGCAGTGATTCTAATTATATATTTACATTCCCAACTTACATAATATCAATTTATTGATGAAGGTTTCTTAAGATCATTGTAGTTTCAGAACTAAGTGAACAAAACCTTTAAGTCATCATGACACTAACATATCACAGAATATACCAATGGGTTCCTCTTCTGACAAAGAGAAGGAGGTGAGAATTGAGTTGAAATGGGAGCTGGAGCTGTGTTGATCTGGTGTATTTACCCACTATTTTCTGTTTTAAGTCTTTGGCAGCCTGCCTGCAAGGTAATCAGATCCAGACAACATGCAAAGTAAATGATGAAACCTTCATTTTCCACCCTTCTTTCATTAATATCATCTGCATTAACTGCAGAGCAAAAGGCAAATTTTTTTGTTTTAACCTACAGAGTGGAGACAGCAGGTTTCCATTTGTTAAACTGAAGAATGATCAAATGGCAGGGTTCCCACAAAATGATGATGCAACACATAAATCGTAACCAGCCTGCATGCACATTTATAAACAAGTATGGAGGAAAGCCGCATGTCTTTGGTCGATGCAGAAGAATGAATTATTTTTGCTCATGCTATCAGAATAGTTTATCAATATAGACAATAGACAATAGACAATAGGTGCAGGAGGAGGCCATTCGGCCCTTCGAGCCAGCACCGCCATTCAATGTGATCATGGCTGATCATTCTCAATCAGTACCCCGTTCCTGCCTTCTCCCCATACCCCCTGACTCCGCTATCCTTAAGAGCTCTATCCAGCTCTCTCTTGAATGCATTCAGAAAATTGGCCTCCACTGCCTTCTGAGGCAGAGAATTCCACAGATTCACAACTCTCTGGCTGAGAAAGTTTTTCCTCATCTCAGTTCTAAATGGCCTACCCCTTATTCTTAAACTGTGGCCCCTTGTTCTGGACTCCCCCAACATTGGGAACATGTTTCCTGCCTCTAACGTGTCCAACCCCTTATGCAGGAAGACGAGAGAAAGACAATTGAGGAGAGATTTGAAAGAACTTTGTTTAAAAAAATCTCCTGTTTAAAAAAAAATATTGACTGATAATTGGATGAGCTTTCAATTTACTTCACTATTCAGAAAGGTCAGCTGCCGAGTGATCACAGGCATGAGTGCTATATGCCCTCCTTCTACAGTGTGCAGTCAATAACTGATAAAAACAGGGTGCGTATCACATACCCAGGCAGACCAATTAATACTCTGCTGCTGCATCCACACAGGAAGCAGCACAAAGCTTCACCTTATGGTGTCGGTTATGTGCTTCAAGTGTCCTGGCTAGAATCTAGCTCTACACAGCTGTGGAATTAGCAACTTTGACTGTGCTCGTGGACCCAGGAGTCCAAAGGATTTTCTCAGTAGTGTTTCCTGAAGAGACAAAAATCAATGCTCTCTGCCCAGCTGAGTGCTGCATAATACAACAGATAGTGCTTAGCAGGATACCGTGATTGTAGTGGTGGGCAAACAAACAGGCAAGGTCACATGCTATGAACTTAGAACTCCAGTTGACTTTATAAGCCAATCCTGTGCATTCTGTCTGCCTCTTACCTACTGCTAGCATTTTGACAGCTTTGATCAATATTTTAAGGGATGTGGTGCACCACAGTAACACCAGCCCAGAGTTAAAAGGGAAGATACAGTATGCACTTTTAGCCTCAGCAAAAGACTACCACTTGAACTTAAATTGTCAGAAGAGTGCGTGAACAAGCTGTGCTGATTTATTCCATTTACCTAAAAAAATGGAATAACGTATCTAGCTGTCAAACAAAAGATTGCCTTATTTTTTTATAAACAAAGGGAATATGTTCATGTTAATTTACTGAATTAACATATATATATATTTTATGCTTTGGGTTACTTTTAAGTTCTTTCTTTTAAAAGTCAAACAAATCACATTTGGATCACACTAATACATTTGTAATTTTTTTAAAATATTATCTCTTCTAAAATGTTGAATGTTATATGAAATATGCTTAATTCTTTCATGTATTTTTAGAACTTAAATTATGTTGGAATTGTGCAGGCAATTAGATGATAAACAGTTGAATCTGGTTATCTGCTCTAGAAGAGCTTTAATCATGAAAAGATTTTCAATTGATAGTGATTGAATACTTGCTCACAAAATGCTTTATCTGTTCATGTGAAATTTGTTTCACCTATGCTTTAACGAAAGTCATGAAATAAGTACTGAACAAATGAATTTCTTAAAACAAGCTGAACAATCTTGTGCTTCTATCAATTTGAAGACTGCCGACTGCCGACTGCGGGCAGTCGACAGCTTTACCTATCTGGGCAGTACACTCTCGCGAGTGGTGAACATTGACGCTGAGGTCAACAACAGGATTGCCAAGGCCAGCGCTGCCTTTGGGCGACTCCGTGAGAATGTTTGGGACCGGAGAGGACTCAACCTCACCACCAAGCTGAAGGTCTACCGTGCAGTGGTTCTCACCACTCTTCTCTATGCCAGTGAGACCTGGACTGTCTACAGCAGACATGCCAAAGAGCTCAACCACTTTCACTTGAGCTGCCTACGCAGACTCCTTCACATCAGGTGGCAGGACAAAATTCCCTACACAGAGGTCTTGGAACGGGCCGGAATCCCCAGCGACCACACCCTCCTACGGAAAGCCCAAGCCAGATGGGCAGGCCATGTCGTCAGAATGCCCGAGAGTCAACTGCCAAAACAGCTTCTGTATGGAGAATGTGTCAGGGCAAGCGTTCAGTAGGAGGACAGAAGAAACGGTTTAAGGACTGCCTCAAAGTGCCCCTCAAAGACTTGGACATCAACCTCAGCACTTGGGAGTCTCTTGCTCTGGACCGTCCAACCTGACATAGCAAGCTCACCACAGAATCCCGTGCAGCAGAGAACAGACGCACTGCAGAGGCCCGGAGGAAATGCACCGCGCGCAAGGCCCGGGCTACCTCCACTCCCACTGCAGCAGCCATCCACTTGCGTCCTACGTGTGGGCATGCCTTCCGGGCCCGGATTGGCCTCACCAGTCACTTCAGGACCCACAGTCACCAATCCTCCAACTGAAAGTGAAGTCATGGTCATCTTCGAACCCGAAGGACGAACAACAACACCATCAATTTGAAGAATAGATTTTTATAGTAAATTTATATCCACTGATGTTTCCGTGTTAGGAAAATAACAGACTTAAGATACAAACAAAATATTTCAAACTACTTGTTCTGCCATTTTTTAATTTCCATCATATTTGTTGTATTCGTCAAATTGTTTAGGTGACCTCTGGTAATTTTAAGTCACCTTATCTTCTCATATGGAAATGTTACTTGTTTTTTTTTAAAGAAATTCAGTTTTGCAGTATAAACAGATCAGAAGTGAAGTTACAGAAAGGAAGTATTCCTGTGGCCATTTCCATTATATTACAGGGGCTTCTAATTAAAGATACACCCGAGGAATTCATTGTTGGAAGTAAAAGCATGTATCCGTGAGCATCCCAGGTTCACTAATTGACACCTGCATAAAATGTCCAGCCTACACATCTGGCACAGAAACACCAGCTTTAACTAGCCAATAGTCTCCTGGTTGATCTTCTGTCACCAAAGTTCAGTAATCAATGACCATATCCTTCAGATGCCACATTTGATTCACCCTTCACTATGGTTGTTCTGAGAGATTTTTTTGTCCAAGTTAAAAATTTTAAGTGCGAAATATGTTGTAGCTTGGCCCACCCTATCCATCTCTTAACTCTCTATTAACACATAATCTGTACATTTCCTCCTACCTATTTATCTGATTCTGTTTTTTTGTCTTAGGTTCCTTCAGCTCCTACATTGGAGCATTGGAATTTAGAAGGATGAGGGGGGATCTTATTGAAACATATAAGATAATTAGGGGATTGGACACATTAGAGGCAGGAAACATGTTCCCAATGTTGGGGGAGTCCAGAACAAGGGGCCACAGTTTAAGAATAAGGGGTAGGCCATTTAGAACGGAGATGAGGAAGAACTTTTTCAGTCAGAGAGTGGTGAAGGTGTGGAATTCTCTGCCTCAGAAGGCAATGGAGGCCATTTCGTTGGATGCTTTCAAGAGAGAGCTGGATAGAGCTCTTAAGGATAGCGGAGTGAGGGGGTATGGGGAGAAGGCAGGAACGG
Source organism: Rhinoraja longicauda (assembly GCF_053455715.1). Taxonomy (NCBI): domain Eukaryota; kingdom Metazoa; phylum Chordata; class Chondrichthyes; order Rajiformes; family Arhynchobatidae; genus Rhinoraja; species Rhinoraja longicauda. The sequence continues at coordinate 63,572,318 of NC_135954.1, read as the reverse complement.
AGTACTGATTGAGAGTGATCAGCCATGATCGCATTGAATGGCGGTGCTGGCTCGAAGGGCTGAATGGCCTACTCCTGCACCTATTGTCTATTGTCTATTGTCTATTGCCTCAGTCCAATGTTCCAAAATTACTTTCCTTAACACCTTTGCTTTTCAATATCCAATGTTTATTTTATATTGTATACACCTGATTGTTAAAATTGGACATTACACTACTGGGGTAGACAGTTTCAATCAAAATATTAAGAATCGAAGGAATCAGATGAAAGTTGTGATCAATTTCTAGAATTTCAGAGAAAATTATTCAACATCATCTAATAATATTTTAATATCATATAATAATGAAATATGAAATGTATATATATTAATATAATGTGTAATTCAAGCATTCTCAAAATATTACAACATTGAAATGTTACAGTCAAAAGCAAAACCATATAGACATCAGAAACCTAAGGTGAAAACAAAGAATGCAGAAATATTGATCAGATCATCATAGATAGACACAAAAAGCTGGAGTAACTCAGCGGGACAGGCAGCATCTCTGGAGAGAAGGAATGGGCGACATTTTTGGTCGAGACCCTTCCCCAGACTGTGCACATCATCATCATCTGTGGAGAGTGAAAACGGTTAGACCTGGGATTTGATATTATTTATTTTGCCTATTTTACTGAAGATCATTTCAAACCATGCAATTAGGCCAATTGCATGATGTGCATTTTCCATACATAACATTTAACGACCTTACTTGATAAGAAACCAACCATCTAAAGTCTTTATTGAGTCAAAGTCAACAGTAGCTGTTTCCAAAATGTCACAATAAAACGAACATAAAGTACTCTATAAATCTCAAGAGCCACAAGTGTTTAATTGTCATTTATACCAACATTGGAATAATGAAATTCTAATCTCTAACATCTTAACAGGCATGTAAACATATTGCAATAGGGAAAATACAGTAATTAAAAATAAATTAAATGCATTAATAACTGTAATATTAGATGTCATATTCATGGAAAACCAAAGACTGTAGTTCTACTGAAAGAGTCCATAAAAGTTCATAGATGCTGAGGTTAGTGTGTAGTGTTCAAGAGCATGATAATTGCTGGGAAGATGCTATTCTTGAATCTTGTGGTCATGGTTTTCAGATTCCTGTACCTTCTTTCCGATTATAGGAGCAAAATGAAAATGTCCCAGCTTGGCGTGGGTCTATTGGCTACCTTTTTGAGGCAGCATCCCTTATATAGATTCCTTTGATGGTGGGAAGATCAGTACGTGGTGGACCGGGCATTGTTGATCATTCCCTATAACCTCCTTTGTTCGTGGGCCTTTGAGTTGCCGAACCAGACCATAATGCAACCAGTCAGAGTGCTCTCTACCATACACCTCTCTAAGTTCAATAGTGTTCGTCAACATACTGAATCTCCTCAATCTTCTAATCAAGTAGAGGCATTGATGAACATTCTTTATAATTGTATCAATGTGCTGAGTCCAGGATAGATCTTCAATGATACATATGCCCAGGAAATTGAAGCTGTTGACTCTCTGCACCATCATCCCGCCGATGAAGGCAGGTTTGTGGCTACTCAGCTTTCGCCCCCTGTAGTCAACAATCAGCTCCTTGCCTCGCTGACACTGAAAGCAATATTGTTGTTCTGTATGAACTGTATGAACATAGGAGATTTTATACTTAGAAACAGATGAAACACATTGTTAAAGAATTGCATATTGGAAGTCCTAATTATGTGCAATAGAAATTTATTTAAAATTTGGAAACATCTTGATAAGTAGCACAGCAGAAAAGACCAAAGCTGAAGATAATATTGCTGAATTGTTCTTTGTAATGTTAATATTAGAAAAAATACTTTTCACATGCAAAGGAAATGCCTTCACACTTTGTGTTATCCCTTAAACACATCTGTCACTAATATTATTCTGCACTCTGTTAATCATTTCTAGCACTGTCTTCCATCACATTTGTCTTCCTTGCCAGAAATTCCAGTCATGTATTTGACCCATATGGATGAATTTTATTATTTAACCTGTCACACGGCGCATGGGCTAGATTCTTATCATTACCAGTATGAAAATTTATCATGCCTTTCCTTTTTTTATTGCTTTGAAAGATACTTAGTGTGCATACAGATTCATGTAATTTTATCCTGTAATTTTGTTTCAGCGTCTCACTTCTATTTTTTAATCTTGCATTGAGCAATGAATAGAGAGCGTGACACATTTAGCAAAGTTGAAGCAAAAAATATCGTGCAATGCTGCCAATAAAGACCATGTAACTTTTTACAGATTTCTTTTGCAGAAGACAGGTCACAACAAAACTGTCTGAAAGTACATTGGACATGATTTGTACCTCTCTATATTTCCAGCTTAATGGGAATATGTTCATGGAATCAGCCAAGATTCTGGCAGTGTGCCTTTGTCAGGATTTCTGAAAAACAATGCCGCGCCTTTAGTAAATCCATCACTCTAATCTATAGATGCTTTCAGACACACAAATGCATTTATTAAAGTAACATTCATATCATTATATTTGTGTTCTTTAATATATTTCCAAAACCAGGAGCGCTGTTGCAGGATTCCCAAAAAGTTAATCTGCAAGTCGAATCGGTAGTGAAGAAAGCAAACTCAATGCTAACATTTATTTCAAGAGGGCTTGTATAGAAAAACAGGGATGTAATGTCGAGGCTCTGTAAGGTGCTGGTTAGGCCACATTTAGAATATTGAGAGCAATTTTGGGCACCATATCTGAGGAAGGATGTGCTGGCTCTGGAGAAGGTCCAGAGGAGGTTCACAAGAATGATAACCAGGAATGAGTAGGTTAACCTATGATAAGCATTTGTCGGCACTGGGCTTATACTCACTGGAGTTTAGAAGAAAGAGGGGGACCTCATTGAAACATACAAAATAGTGAAAGGCTTGGATAGTGTGAATGTGGAGAGGATGTTTCCACTAGTGGGAGAGTCTAGGACTAGTCATAACCTCAGAATTAAAGGACATTCTTTTAGGAAGGATATGAGGAGAAAATTCTTTAGTCAGATGTTTCAAAGGTTTTATATTGTCACGTGTACCAATTAAGGAACAGTGATATGTGAATTATCATACAGCCATACGAACAAAAAGCAACATGACACACAACTACATAAAAGTTAACATAAACATCCACCACAGTGAATTCCCCACATTCCTCACTGTGATGGAAGGCACAAAAATCCATCTTCTTCCTCTTTATTCTCCCACGGTTGGGGCAGTTGAACTATCCGTCGGGGCGATCAAAGCTCCCGCAGCCAGAGGTGGAAGCTTCCACGCTGGGCCGATCGAAACTCCCGCGTCGGGGTGGTCGAAACTCCCATGTTGGGGCGGTGGAAACTTCCACGGCCTGGAGTTCCCAAAGTCGATCTTTGACCAGAGACCACAGGCTCTGTGATGTTACAGTCCGCAAGCACCCATTGTTGGAGCTCTGAGGTCGATCCCTGGCAAAGGGATCGCGGGTTCTGCGATGTTAAAGTCCCATAGGCTCCTGCGGTGGAGCTCTCGAAATCAGTCTCCAACAAAGGCCACCAACTCCACGATGTTAGACCGCAGTGTGGACGGAGATACGATATGGAAAAAAATCGCATCTCCGTCGAGGTAAGAGATTAGAAAAAGTTTCTCCCAACCCCCCCCACCCGCCACATAAAACAAGCTAAAGAACACTAAAAGCATACATTTAACAAATACTATTAAAACACAAAGAAGGGAAGGACAGACAGACTGTTGGTGAGGCAGCCATTGCTTGCACCACCTGATGGTGAATCCGTGGAATTCTTTGTTACAGATGGCTGCAGAGGCCAAGACAGTGGATATTTTTAAGGCAGAGATAGATAGATTCTTGATTAGTACAGGTGTCAGAGGTTATGGGGCGAAGGCAGGAGAATGGGGTTAGGAGGAAGAGATAGATCAGCCATAATTGAATGGCGGAGTAGACTTGATGGGCTGTATGGCCTAATTCTACTCCTATCACTTATGAGCTTATAACTGGGTCCATTAAAATTAACTTTCCAACAATTAGTGAGTGGAAGGAATAATACATTTTAATCTATTATTAGACAAAGAATCATAGTCATACAGCGTGGAAACAGGCTCTTCGGCCCAACTCATCCATACTAATGAAGATGCCCCTTCCAAGCTGGTCGCATTTGCCCATGCCCGATCCTTCCAGTCTTCAGCATACATGTTTTTGCTGTTGGATATAATATAACTCCATGATTGGTTTATCACTGGAATTGTTCATCTAATCCTTTCCTATCCATGTGCAATATGCTCTCCAATGCTTTTCCACCATACATATGGTACATGCCAGGCTTGTGATGGAAGACTTCTCACTTATTCCGGTGCATACAGCTCCAACAATGCACGGTCCCTTTCTGCATTGCCAAAGCAGCCCGTCTGATTGTCATTCATTCAACCATTGTAAATATTCAGAGAGACAAGTGAAACAGGAGCAGGAAAAGGCCATTTGGTCCGTCAGACCTGCTGTACCACTGAAGATGGTCATGATTAATAATTTACCACAGTATCTGTTGTCTCCTTCTCCCCATATGCTTTAATCTCTTTTGCATTAAAAGGCATGTCTACTTCCACCTTGAATATACTTAATGCCTTTACCTTCAATGTCTCCTGTAATAGAAAATTCCATACTTTTGGTGTTCTCTGGATGGCAAAAGGCACCAAGTTCTAGATTTCCCTCTCTAAATCTTCATCTCTCTGCGTCTTCCTTTAAGATAATTAAAACCCACCTCTTTGATTTCATCGTCCTTATATCTCATGTGGCTTAATATCAACTTTTGTTTACTAATGCTCACATTAAGTGACTTAAAGTGCCAAATCATTTCTAAAGCATCATACAATACAAGATCTTGTTGTTGAAAATTAACTCCATGATTTGTTTGACACAGGAATATTTAGTTTTACTTTGTAAAAGCTTTGCTTTACTTTCCTATTTTCAAGATACATCTGGTGGCATGCTATAGCATTACTCCAAGAAGTTCCATGACACATTTCTGGCTTCTGGGATTCTGCTTTAAATTGATGTAAAGCCTGCAACTGAGTCAGTCTTCTGAAGTTGGCAAAGTCCCAATGTTCTGGACTTGTAATTTCCCATCTATCTTAAAAGAGATAAGGGTAAGAATAACCAAGAGTAGCTAATGGATAAACTATTAAATAGTAATTGGCGAAGCATGTGTGTTTCATGGACAGCACACAAAAGATAGGAAATAGAGTTAAATCCAACTCTAAGGCCAGATTTTATATGACAGATACCTTCCCCTCCCCCAATAAAATAACACAGGCTACTGCAAATGAATTCTGGCAAAAAATGTTTTCTTCATACATTCCAAAAAGAAAAAAAAAACAAGTTCAAAGCCAACAAAATTACATAAAACTCAAATATCCTGTTTTCCTTTTCTGCCTCTTCGGTCTTACAGCCATATCACCATCCAGCTGGCCTGAGTACTAAGGAAAAGCTGTAGTGTCTATTTGTATTGCCATAGGGGAGCTGACTGCTGTTGAAGACTGTTATAATGACTGCTTACGATTGGGTGGATGCTTATGGGTAGCTCGTGCAACCAGTACAACTGTTCAGCAATCTCTCAAAGTTGGCAATGAACTATCTGTGTAGGAAGGAACTGCAGATGCTGGTTTACACTGAAAATAGACACAAAAAGCTGGAATAACTCAGTGAGTCAAGCAGCATCTATGGAGAAAAGGAATAGGTGACGTTTAGGGTTGACACCCTTCTTCCGCCTACTACCTGTGATTTATTAAGATCTTTATCTTGTATCTGTCTCTTGGAGGTAATCTGATGGTGTTGTGTTGTGATTTAATACTCTTGTGGTATCAAAGAGTGGGCGTTAATATTGGACCTCAATTTTTATACAAAAATACCTAATTTGTGTTCCATCAGGTCATAGATGCTGCGTAAGCTTTTCCTTCAAAAATATCTCTGCCAGAAAATGCCCTGGGCGAGGGACAGTCTCTTAAAGTATGGAAAATCAACACTGCCTTTGGAGAGGCCAGCTTGTATTCAGTTCCCTCCTATGAAAACAGCTTTTCTTTACAGGTAAAACGACGAGAAAAAGAGTATTGGAAATCATGAGCATTAATTCTGTAGCTTGTAATTACACTTTGTAATACATCTTAACAAAAATTTTGATTACATCTAAAGAGCACGAACTTCCCTCTGGCCAATTGCAATTGAATGTTTGAATAGTTTAAGATGAAATAATAGAAAGATCAATCAGCAGGGGAAAAGCTAATTTAGTGTTCAAACTCATGAGAAATAAAGCCAGCTTAAAGCAATGAGACCAACAGGAAAGATGTAAACAGCAATTAAGTAAAAGAAGCTGAGCCCTGAAGGATCTCTTTTCTTGGTGATCCTGGAATAGAAACTAATAGATCCAGCACTAATATCAGCGGAGATTCTCGTCCTGGAGGTTCTGACACTTAAGCACAGGGATTGTGAGACTCTCGCAATATTGCAGCTTCACGGCTGGGTCCCATGATTGCCTGAGGTCAGCAATTATAGGAAAAATGGAGAACAGCAAGGGGAACCTGTCCAAATTTCTAAAACTTAATTTAAATGGACTGCACAATCAGGAGAACTCCCTGAAGGGTGTTTTCTCTACTCTGTCCACTTCTCGTATAATCCCTGCACCCAGGTTACAGCCTCAGGAGCCAAAACAGGATGAATCGACCTGCTGAGCCATTCTAATACTTTAAATTAAATGAAATGTAACCGCAGAACAAGCCCGTCCAGCCTGATTGTTTGACATGTATATTGGAACCGTTAGGCCAGTGACATGACTGTTCAAAGCAAACTCCCATGGCTTTGGATCTTGATTCCTAATGAACCTCCATTGCAGGCTAATTCTTTGCCACTGTAGCTCTGGGACTGAGCTCCAGAGACTAGGGGGTCAAGGATAAGAGATAGTCAACAGTTAGAGCCCAATCGAAGCCTACAGGGAGAAGATAGCCCCTGAAAGAGATAGACAGCTTGTGAGGGGGTGAGGTGGTGATTTTAAGGCCTCAATCAAGTGTCAGGATGTTCAAAGATTGAGGATTTGGAGATTATGCAGTCAGGGGTCAAGGTGAGGTGAGGTCTTTCAGGGTGTCTAGATTGTTCTGATCAGGAGTCTGGAGCTTAGACCAGTCACAGAGTTGAGTTAGGATTGATTGAGGAGATTGGAGATCAGGCCCTCTGTCAAACTGCCTGTTTTCAGGTGAGATCAGTGGGCAGGATCAGTCTGAAGAAGGGTCTCGACCCGAAACATCACCCATTCCTTCTCTCCTGAGATGCTGCCTAACCTGCTGAGTTACTCCAGCATTTTGTGAATAAATACCTTCAGTGGGCAGGATAGTCATTAAGGATTGTGGTTAAGGATTTGCAGAAGAGGGGGCCATAATTGTATATTTGTATGGAATCCGAGCAGAAATGGCCATGTTAATGTAGACTAATTTCCTTGGCACCACAAGGAATGTCAGCAGCATGACACACAAATTCAGTTAGACTGACAGGGATACAATTGATGTGAATGAAATGTCTAGGGAAATTTTCAGAGTGGCACCATATGATCCAGAAATATTTGCAATCTCAATGCTCTCCACAAAACATCAATTTTCAGCTGAATAGCCCTCGATAAAGTGACTAAATTTCCATGTTTGTGTTTATAATTCACACAGGCTTTTTCTGCTATTTTTCCCCCACTTGTGCTTTTTTTTTAAGATACAATTTGTGCTATTTGACTTAATTATTACTTCTGCGACGTTTCAGGTCAATATTTTGAAATTGAGTTTGTGGTTTTGATAAAAAAGAAGGCCAGATATCTCTGGCATGATCCTTAAAATGTTCCATCCACATTTACCAAATTGGTTCCATTTTTGGACAGAGCACAGTTTTGGATGGTCCTTTGCAGAACAAAATGCAAAACATTCAGCAATCCTGCACAGATTCATTGAAACATAGAAACATAGAAAATAGGTGCAGGAGGAGGCCATTTGGCCCTTCGGGCTAGCACCGCCATTCATTGTGATCATGGCAGATCATCTACAATCAGTAACCTGTGCCTACCTTCTCCCCATATCCCTTGATTCCACTAGCCCCTAGAGCTCTATCTAACTCTCTTTTAAATTCATCCAGTGAATTTGCCTCCACTGCCTTCTGTGGCAGAGAACTCCACAAATTCACAACGCTCCGGGTGAAAAAGTTTCTTGTCACCTCAGTTTTAAATGGCCTCCCCTTTATTCTTAGACTGGTTCTGGATTCCCCAACATTGGAAACATTTTTCCTGCATCTAGCTTGTCTAGTCCTTTTATGATTTTACACGATAAGATCGGAGGGGATAAGATCCCCTCTCATCCTTCTATAATCCAGTGAATACAAGCCTAGTCTTTCCAATCTTTCCTCATATGACAGTCCCTCCATCCCAGGGATTGACCTCGTGAACCTACGCTGCACTGCCTCAATAGCAAGGACATCCTTCCTCAAATTAGGAGACCAAAACTGCACACAATACTCCAATATTAAGGACAAGATAATATAATTAAGGTAGGAGATTAGCAATCAGAAGGTTTCCCAATGTAGACGAGGAAGTTAATTGAGGACTTAAAAAACCTTTTAATTTTATTCATTATTATGTTGTTAAATTGTATCCTCTGGCTGATAGGATAGCAACAATTAGCGACAAAGTAAAGGTAATAATGAAAAGCATTAGGTTAATGCTGGAAATAAAGATTACTTCATGCAGATGATAATTGGAATGTGTTATCCTACAAATGAAATCTTTATCGTCCAATAAATTCTTCTAAAAGGGATTTAGAAAGATATTTGCAAAGCACTCAGGAATGGAGTGGAAATTATGATCAGATCAGATGGCCAGTGTAAAAAATAGAATATGTCTGCTCTGTTACTGTAACCTGATATGACATTTACTGCCTTAGAACCTATTGCGTGGGACCAGAACTAGAGTGTTGAGGACAATCCAGTTGTAATGTATTTTGGTCAATGAGCACTTACTCCAAAACTATTTACCAGATCAGTAAGTGAGCACTGCTGCAGAATCATAGAAGTATTTACTTTTACAATTTGGAAGGAGACCGTTTGACTTCACATGCCTGCATGAAAGAGTTGTCTCATTACGTCGCATCCCTTAACCTTTTTTTCCACACAACCCTGAAAATTATTCCTCTTATATTACGTTCAAATTCTTTTGAAAATACTTATAGAATCCAATTCCACCATCCTTTCATGCACTGCATTCCTGCTTTTAACTACTCTTTCTTTGAACAAATACCTCTCCATTTCTTCTTAACATTTTCAACAACTTTTAAACCATGGTCCCTAGTTTTTGACACACATGTCAATGTTTAAACACCAGCTTCTCTAAATTTCCATATATCATTGATATACATTCACATATCAATGAACTATCTTTAATTCTTCTTTTTTACTAGACTACATTTCTGTGCTGCCCAGAACTGTACACGATATTCCAGTGGAGACCTAACCAGTAAAGGTTTAGCATAACTTTATTTTTCTTTAATATTAATTTGCCTATTTATATTGTCATGTATATGTATATACTTTAAGTGCCTTCTCAACATGTCTAGATACTGTACTTACAGCATATTGATATGAAAAATACATTTTGTTTTGAAAAATACATTTTGCAAAACCGATTGCTCATCAAGCTGAAAGTTGAGGTCACTTCAAGTTTGCAAAGACTCTTCACAGGAGAAGGTCCTTAATCTAATGCCACCAGGACCATCACACCTGTTGTAACCGAGTAAGTTATAGGTGAAGGAGAATTGCAACTTTCCAACTGACCTCTTTTACTATGCCTCCTTATATTGTGTGTCTGCTGGACATTCCTTGTATATAGCACTCTACCCACTATGTTCGTTTTTAAATTTTTATTATTGTTGCAAAGTTCCAGGAGATACCATCTGCCAAGCAATTTCCCATGTATGGAGACCACTACATTGAAGAGGAAGAGGTGGAGGAGAAGGGCACTGCATAATTGCACCTGTGTATTATTACAAACACCGGCTATGATTCAGGAATGTGGCTGAATTGGGTTCATTCTACTATAAATTGCCCTGAATGTCCAATGAGTGAATGTGAAAGTGGGATAATATAAAACTAATGTAAACACATTTTCGATGGTCGGTGTGGACTCGATGGGGCGTAGTGCTCTGCTCCCTCTTGCAGTAGGTTCTAAGCCAGGCTACATTGCAAGAATGTGCCTCATGATGGAAGACACTTGATACTAGCATACTACAATTCGACCAGAGGACAAGGAAGTTAGTATACCAACTCTGAAACGAAAAATGGCACATCAGTTCTGCTTTGGAGGACATGGATAGATGGGAAGGCTGTCATGTTGCAGTTACTGTCTTAATGTCCACCCTGGCTTACTGGAATGGTCAAGGATATAGTGCCCATTTATAACTTTGTCATGACTTTCCATCTTATACATCCTCTTCCATTGGAAAGCATTTGGCATCTAAGTGCTAGCAGGCATTGATAATGCCAAATATAGTGGCTAAAGGAGCAGGTTTCAACTTCTATTTTAGAGACAACAAGGAAACAGGCTGAGTCCACACCAACCATCCATCACCCGCTTACACTGATTTTATGTTAACCCACTTTCACATTCACTCATCGCATATTCAGGGCAATTTGCAGTAGAATTAACCTACTTACCAAGTGCCTTTAGGTTGTGGGAGGAAACCAGACCACCTGGAGGAAACGCATGCGGTCACAGAGAGAATGTGCAAACACCTCACAGACAGCACCCAAACTCTGATTGAACCTAGACCTCTGGCAGTGTAAGGTGGCAGCTCTACCAGTCTGCCACCCTAGTATTCAGGTAGAAGCAGAGAACAACCAGTGTTAACATGCATCAGTGGAGTCTCCGGGGAGAGTATTCTGTTTGATGATGCCTGCATGTCCCCAACAACCGGCTACCCCAGGCTACTGCCACTGAATCTGAAACAGTCTCATCTACATTTAGTTGAATTCTTTGCATCATTGTAGTTTGAGGTGAAAGTGAAAAATATCAATTTTCCTGTGCTGCCCTGATAATGCGAAAGATCTCATTAGTGAAACATAGTTTTTTAAAGTTTAATCTTCCATACATTTATTTAATTTGCCCTTTTCACAGCTGGACTGACATATTCATCAATATTTAGCATGTGGAAATGGCCATAAAGAGGACTTGCACCATTTTTTAAACCATTTTTTATTCCTTTTTAGGCAGCTCCATTTTGCCTTAATCACCTCTTAGATCTAGAACAAGGGTATTATTAAAACTGTGAAAATTCTGCCAATCAGCCAAACAAAAAAATTAAATCATTAAGTGCCTAAACCATTCAATTAACATGCATTTTGTGTCATAGAGTCATTCAGCATGAAAAACAGGCCAATCAGTCGAACTTGCCCACAACAACCAACATGTCCCATCTACACTAGTCCCACCTGCCTGCTTTTGGCCCTCTAAACCTATCCTATGCATGTACCTGTCCAAATGTTTCTTAAATGTTGTGCTTTTTACTCTATGTCATTGATATTCGGCTGCAATAGACAATAGACAATAGACAATAGACAATAGGTGCAGGAGTAGGCCATTCAGCCCTTCGAGCCAGCACCGCCATTCAATGCGATCATGGCTGATCACTCTCAATCTGGAACAGTAGGAAATATATAACACAATGGCATAGCTAGCAGAGCAACTATTTCACAGTACTCCTAACCCAGATTCAATACTGACTTTGGTGTTGTTTGTGTAGAGTTTCTGTGTTCTTCCTGTGATCATGTGGATTTCTGTGGTTGATTGGTTAATAGGCCACTTTAAATATGCTCCTAGTGAGTGGCAAAATCTGGTGGGGATTTATGGAAATGTAAGAATAGTGGAACAATTAGATTGCTCGACATGCTAGCATCGACTTGATGGGCTGAATGCCCTTCCTCTTGCCATAAGAAATATATAGATATAACAATACCATATTTTGTTCTGATTTAGCTTCCAGTCTTAAGCAACCTAGAATTTTCAATGCTCATAAATTAGCTTAGACTAAAATATTTAAGGTTCGATTATGGATTTTAAACTTGATTACTGTTTGATTTCCTTAGGGGGAGAAAAATTAAATGGAATTACCACCAGTGTTGGCAAATACATGTAGTTCTCACCGAAGAAGAGTGTTGTTGCTTCTGGCTAGAGTTGTTGGTTAATGCAGCAAGTAGTTTATCTATTCTTACATGGGAAACTTCCTATTGACATGTCCAGGCTGTGTCTTGATGGGAGTTGTGGAAGGAAGACCACTGCCTGTGAATATTAAGCATGTATTCTTGAAACCAAATTGCATCAGTTCTTCCATTCTAAAATCAGAAAAACAAGCTATTTGTTTTATTGAGTGTTGTTTGCAGTATAATGAAATACTGTACTAAGGCAGTCACAATTCACCAGTATTTACTGGATATTTGTGAGTTTTTTGTCAAAAGTTACATAGTGTTGTTGAAGAATACGTTACAAATTGACAGCATTGGATCTCTTTCATGCCAAGTAGACCCTTGTGACTTACTGAAAGCTTTTGACATCCATAGTAACTCCTGTCTCTGCCTTTTCTGAGAACTTGTGCACACAGCAGGATCACTGCAAGAAAGGCTCACAGCACCAAAATAATTCCTGATGTGTTAAACCATTGATGGCTTACATATGAACTTCACTTACAAAGAGATCTATCACGACTCACTTTCCATTGCAGGAATGTGTAATACTCACAGTCATTAATTCACATGTATAATTAATTCGCTTCTTTAAATACTATTACTATTTATTATTTTTATCATTTTAAACATGTGCGAAATCAACTGTTACTCAATATAATTGAAGGAAATTTTCATTCAGTAGTACTCTCTGAAATAACTAGAGTATCAGGTTAAAAGTAGATACAAAATGCTGGAGTAACTCAGCAGGTCAGGCAGCATCTCTGGAGAAAAGGAATAGGTGACACAAGGTCGAGACCCTTCATCAGACTAGTATCAGGTTGAAATTGCCCAAAGCTGAGTACCATCTTCCTCCACAACAGATTAAAGTAACATGAACAAGGGGGTGCATGTCCTTGGGAACAGGTTGCAGGCAGGGGCTTACACCTCTTTCTCTGTGCCTGTAGTTCTTACTTAAACAAATGGTGATGGATGTCTGCTCATGTTTAGAATCTATCCATCCAAGGAATAAAGAAAGGCGAACATTTATATACAGCCGTTCAATGGCACAGGGTGTCCTGGAACACTTTATAATCAGTGACAAGCTTTTGAAGCGTAACGGACATGCAGCAAACTCTCAAATTCATCAGTGTCATAAGTTGGACAGATAACCTGTTTTTGCTTTTTGATGAGGGATTAATATTGGCCAGGAGATTGAGAATGACTCCCCTGTTCTTTGATTAAATAGCAAAAAACATGATTGAATGTTCGATTAACATCATTGCAAATTTATCACCACTGTCAAGCTTGTTGGGATAGAATGAAAATTTCACTGGTAGAATTGCTGGATGGATACTGGGTTATTCCAGGTCAACAGTGATCCAGTGATTTGTTTCTAAATGCTGAAGTTAGGCCCTTGGCATATGATCGGCTAGGCTAGACAATAATGGGCAAAGAGCTACTGCCACTCTTGTTGAATATTGGTTCACCAAAATAATCAATTGTTTATTGTTTATTGTTTATTGAAACTTAATAGGAAGCATTCATTTTTAAACATAGTCTTTCCCAACAATTTTAGAAACATGTAAATATCCTTTGCATTCAGCATTATTAAGGCTCAAATGATTGGAACATTATGATCTTGTAACTTAATTTGTGTGGCCAAATAATATACCTATGGATGGTCATGTTCAGAACCAGGTGCCTATAAGATACAATTTTTTAAAGATTATTAGGGGTGAGGTTGTTGGAGAAGTATGTTCACAGGGTTGGAATAGCTAAATCCCATTACCTTTTGGAAAGAAGCCACAAAATCTCAATGTTTCAATCCCACATAACAAACAGCTTGTTAGTGTTTGGTTGCATCATTTGAGATTTTTATTGAACTTCAATATTGTTCCACAATGATATAGATGTCATAGATGCCCACCACTGAAGGAATCTGAAAGGAGCTGCCTCAAAAATGTAGCCAATAATATAAAAAATCTCTCACCACCCTGGTCACGCTTTCATTTCACTCCTATCGCTGGGAAGAAATACAGAAGCCTGTAACCCGTAGCCACCAGGTTCAAGAATAGTTTCTTCCCAGGCACCATCAGGTTCTTGAACATGACATAATACTCATGTCAGCAACTATGAACTATTCTGAACTGTATCTTTGGTTGCACTACAATCTTTTTTTTTCACTAGAATTACTGTTATTAATTTATTGACCTTTTTTATTATATTTATCTGTGTGCATTGCATTTACTGTCCTCTTAAACTGCTGCAAGTAAGAATATTATTGTTCCATTGTTGATATATATAACAATTAAATACTCTTGACTCTTGAAGTCAGGGTACCTTTTTTTTCAAATTAGTAGATCTACAATCTAAATGGATGTTTTTGACTGATATCTCCATGGAGTACTGTGCCTCTGACTGATGTCTAATGCACTCTGTTTAAAGGCACTATCTCCATAACTGGCTTCTTCTACGTGACATTTAAATCAAAGAATTGTGTAACCCACTACCCACTATGCGATGTTACCAACCCAGTCCAAGGTTGTGAATTCATTGGTACCATTCCCCAGTTGTACTTTATTCATGCGCTGCATGTTTCTCAACGAAAAGGTGTTTTTTAACATGAGTGTGCACTAGTCTACAGAATACCATCCATAATTTCTCATTATTTTTCATATGTTGCAAGGTGTTCTTTATGATGCTTGTGACTTTCATGACTTCTTGTCATTTTAATTGTGGGTGAATATAATAATGGAATGGAGACCTCCAAGTCTCACTATCTTGAATATTAATCAGGTTACATATGCCAGAAACAGATACCAATAGACATTTTCCCCAACTCAAATGTGCTGCTGCATCAGCATTGCAAAACCTCATGCTTTACATTTTACCCTAGACCTCAAAGTTTCAGTCCTGTACATCATTATTGTTAAAACAAAACTTTTGCTGTAAAGATGAAATGCTGATCCCTCGATAACCAAGGCACATGGTTGAGATAATCGTTACTCTTCTGAAATTGATGCAAATGCTAACAAATATTTTAGGTAATGGTGATCAGTATGAAGAAGGAACCTGACCTGAAACATCACCTGTCTATTCCTTTCATAAATGCTCCCTGACCTGTGTATGAAAAATACATCTTCTGGATGCGCTGAGACGCATCCTCAGTGATGTGACCTGGGGTCATCGGGTGTTTCGGGTCTCACAACATCAGACACCCTCGCCCAGGTGACCCAGCCGAGGTTGATCAGGCCCCGACTTGCGTTCCAGCAGCAACTCCCCATGGATCAGCCCTCTTAATCCAAAGCCACCTAGTGGCTTTCTCTGCGGCTTAGCTTGCGGATTGAATGGCCCTCTTCTTTGCCAGCTCCGTAATGCCCAATTGGTTGAGGACTTTGCAGAGTGAGCGTCCTGCAAAGCCTCTATAGCCCACTGTGGGTTCATAGCGTGTCTTCCAGCCTCTGTCCCGGCACATCCCCATCAGTTCCTGGTACTTTGCGCATTTCCTCTCATTAGCTTCTTCAATACGCTCTTCCCAGGGCACTGTCAGCTCCAGAATGATCAGCTGTTTTGTCACTTCGGAGGTGATGATTATGTCTGGACAGAGTGATGAGTTACTCCAGCACTTTGTGTACTGCTCCGTATGTAGATAGTGCGCATTAATGTGGCAGCACCCATCCTGCAGTTCTTCACTGGCCACAGCCTCCAAGCTGCACAGTGGCCTGGTTATTCTCATTCACATGCATCTGCCCACTCACTCAACCTGTCCAAGTCACCCTGCAACCTACTAACATCCTCTTCGCAGTTCACACTGCCACCCAGCTTTGTGTCATCTGCAAAGTTGCTAGTGTTACATCTAATTCCATCATCCAAATCATTAATATATTTTGTAAATAGTTGCGGCCCCAACACTGAGCCTTACGGCACTCCACTCGCCACTGCCTGCCATTCTGAAAATGACTCGTTTATTCCTATTCTTTGCTTTCTGACTGCCAACCAATTCTCTATCCATGTCAATACCCTACCTCCAATACCATGTGCTCTAATTTTCCTCACCAATCTCCTGCGTGGGACCTTATCAAAGGATTTCTGAAAGTCCAGATACACTACATCCACTGGCTCTCCCTCATCCAGTTGACTTGTTACATCCTCAAAAAATTCCAGAAAATTAGTCAAGCAGGATTTCCCCTTAATAAATCCATGCTGACTTGGACCAATCCTTTTACTGCTATCCAAATGCGCCGTTATTACATCTTTAATAATTGACTCCAGCATCTTCCCCACCACCGATGTCAAACTAACTGGTCGAGAATTTCCCATTTTCTCTCTTGCTCCTTTCTTGAAAAGTGGGATAACATTAGCTACCCTCCGATCCACAGGAACTGATCCTAACTCTTTAGGACTTTGGAAAATGATCACCAATGCGTCCACAATTTCTTGAGCCACCTCCTTGAGTACCCTGGGATGCAGACCCTCAGGCCCTGGGGATTGATCAGCCTTCAGTCCTATCAATCTACCCAATACTATTTCTCGCCCTAATGCAAATTTCTTTCAGATCCTCCGTCCTCTAGTACATCTGGGAGATTGTTTGTGTCTTCCTTAGTGAAGACAGAACCAAAGTATCTGTTCAACTCTTCTGCCATTTCCTTGTTACCCATAATAATTTCACCTGTTTCTGCTTTCAAGGGACCCACATTTGCCTTTACTAATCTTTTTCTCTTAAAATTCCTAAAGAAGCCTTTACTGTCCTACTTTATATTCTTGGCCAGCTTCTGCTTGTACTTCATCTTTTCAGCCCGTAATGCCGTTTTTTTAGCCTTCTGGTATCCTTTGAAAGTTTCCCAATCCTCTGGCTTCCCGCTACTCTTTGCTACGTTATACATCTTTTTTTTTTGTTTTATTCCATCCCTAACTTCCCTTCAGCCACGGTTGCCTCTTGCTCCCCTTAGAATCTTTCTTCCTCTTTGGAATGAAATGAACTTGCATCTTCTGGATTATGCCCAGAAATTCCTGCCATTGCTGTTCCACCGTCATTCCTGCTAGGATCCTTTTCCAGTCGACCTTGGCCAGCTCCTCTTTCATGCCTTCATAGTCCCCTTTGTTCAAATACAACACTGACACTTCTGATTTAACCTTCTCCCTCTCAAATTGCAGAATAAAACTAATCATATTATGGTTACTACCTCCTAGTGGTTCCTTTACCTTGAGTTCTCTTAGTAAATCTGGTTCATTGGACAACATTAAATCCAGAATTGCCTTCTTCTGGTAGGCTCCAGTACAAGCTGCTCCAAGAATCCATCTCGGAGGCATTCTACAAACTCCCTTTCTTGGGCTTCAGAACCAACCTGATTTTCCCAGTCTACCTGCATATTGAAATCTCCCATAACCACAGTTATGTAGTTCAGTGTTTTCTCCCTTACTGCTTTCTGCAATAGTAGATTACTTTTGCTACCTTCTACTCAGTAGTAGATACACTGATAGATACCTGGTAGATACAGGAAGAAACCCTCTATCTTCCTGTCTCCACCTATATCCTTCCTTTGTCCCACCCCCCTGACATCAGTCTGAAGAAGTGTCTCGACCCAAAATGTCACCCATTCCTTCTCTCCTGAGATGCTGCCTGACCTGCTGAGTTACTCCAGCATTTTGTGAACTGCGATTTCTACTCAGTGGATGTCAATGCATCCATTATCCTCACCATTACAAATTCTTGGGACATAGATGACCAAGTCCTGCAAATATATTGGCATTCAATCCCATTAATTTCTCCAGTACATTTCAACATTTCTAAATTCTTTCAGCTGCTCACGTACTGTGAACCAGTTGTTCTCCGTTATTTTGGAGGAATTTCCTGTGCCATCTTCCATGAAAACAGATACAAATATGTGCTTTATTGATCTCCCTATCACTTATTCTCCAATACCATTCCCTTTTAGTCAGTAAAAGCCCCACATTTTATTCAGTAAGAGTCCCACATTTACATAGGTTAACCTTTTCCTTTTCACATATGAAACATGCCTCTCACAGTCAGTTTGTAAGTCACTCACTTACTCTTGTGTTGCCTGAAAGTGGCAACATAAGAGGGTAGAATGACCAAGAAGGCATATGGTATGCTTGCTTTCATAGGTCAGGGGATTTTGTCTAAAAGTCTGGAAGTCATGATGCAGCTTAATAAGACTTTGGTTAGGCTGCATTTGGAGCATTTGCAGTTTTGGTCACCGCATTTCAGGTAGGATGTGGAGAACTTGGGAAGAGTTCAGAGGAGATTTACCAGAATGATACCTGGATAGGGGGTATTTGCTACAGGGAGAGGTTGGCCAGACTTGGATTGTATTCGGCAGACTAATAAATTCAACTGCAGTAACAGGGAAAAAGCTGAAACATGTTATGGAGAGACCTGATAGAAGTATTTAAAATGATGATACGCATAGTTTAGTTTAGTTTAGTTTAGTTTAGAGATACAGCGTGGAAACAGACCCTTTGGCCTACCGTGTCCACGTTGACCAGCATCTCCCTATACCAGTTCTATTCTACAGACTATGGACAATTTACAGAAGCCAATTAATCTACAAACCTGCACGTCTTTGGAGAAAACTGGAGCACCAGGAAAAACCCATGTGGTCACTGGGCGAACATATAAACTCCGAAGATAGACACAAAAAGCTGGAGTAACTCAGTGGGACAGGCAGCATCTCTGGAGAGAAGGAATGTCCTGAGTGATTCCAGCTTTTTGTGTCTATCTTTGGTTTAAACCAGCATCTTTCCGACACATTTGAACTCCGTACATACAAACGCTCAAACCCAGGTGTCTGGTGCTGTAAGGCAGCAACTCTGCTGCTGTGCCATTCCTCTGCACCCCTCTAGACGGGGTAGATGAACAAACCTTGTTTCCCAGGATGAAAAATTCAAATGCTAGAGGGCATCGCTTTAAGGTGAGAGGCACCAAGTTTAAAAGAGACTAGACCATGGACCCGTTTGGCCCATACCTCTCCTGCATTGGTGCAGCACCCTCTCTTCCCCCTCTCCCCTCTCCCCTTCCCCCCTCCCCCTCCCTCCCCTCCCCCCTCTCCCCCTCCCCCTCTCCCCCTCCCCCACCCCCTCCCTCCCTCCCCCTCCCTCCCTCCTCCCCTCCCTCCTCCCCTCCCTCCTCCCCCTCCCTTCTCCCCTCCCCCTCCCCCTTCCCTCCACGCCCCTCCCCTCCCCTCTTCCCTTCCCCTCCCCCCACTCCATCATCATCATCATCATATCATCATATATCTACAGCCGGAAACAGGCCTTTTCGGCCCTCCAAGTCCGTGCCGCTCAGCGTTCCTCCTCAACCCACCTTATCCTCCCCCCTCCCTCCCTAGGAGATAGATTTAAACTTTAAAATGTGAATAACTAAAATAAAATATAACACCAATTTCAATGAAACTTCTTCCATTAGCACCAAAGGGACGACAGTGAGCAAGGTGGGCCTAACATTGTTGCGCTATCGTGTACCGTTTTGGTTGTAATTTAGGAACAAACCAACAAACAAACAAGCGTTTTAGTATATAGATGTGCAAGGCGGATTTTTGAGTGCCTGGAATGTACTACCAGGGATGGTGGTTGAGGCAAATACAATAGTGGCATTTAAGAGAATTTTGGTTAAGCATATGGATATGCAGGGAATGGAGGGATATGGATTATGTGTAAGCAGATAAGACTTGATTTTAGCATCATGTTCAGCAAAGACATAGTGGGCTGAACGGCTTTTTCTTGTGGTGTACTATTCTATTTCAATGTTCTACATTCGACTTATACTTTCTTTAACATTTCTTGGTCCTCCTTTCTTCCATTTTGCTCTTGTTGGCAACACGGTAAGGCTTTTCTCTTGATATAATACTGACTTTAATGTCTCTTCTTAGGCATGACTGCACCATATTTTGCTGTTATATTATATATTTTTTCATAAAATGTTATTAGTAGTTCCCCTTCTAGTTGCCTTTGTTTAGATTTAAGAGGCTGACGTCAGATTGAGTTAAATTGCTTAAAATCTTTATTTAAAATTCAATAAACTTGTGATCACATATTAGCAGTAGGTCGTATTACTGATTAAACCTGTGGTTCATTATCTGTAAAATGTTGTTGCATTATGCCAATTTTGATTATACAGAGAACATAGGCAATAGATTCTGTTCATTTTAACCTAAGATTCTGTTCATTTTATATTAATTTGTTGCAATTTATAGCCACACTTTCATTGAATTGAGTATGTGGAGTGAGTGCAAATTTTGCAGTATGCATTATTACATTTTTCAAATTACTTCATAGTTTCATTTGTTTCCACCTTGCTGAGAAATCACATTTTTGATGAGTTTTGGCAATCATATGATTATTACTGGGTAGAGACTGTTATTCTGGACAGTGTGCATATTGTATTCAGTACATAAAACATGTTTTGCTAATGTATTTATCCTAACATATTTATAATCAGTACAGCCAGTAGTTAAGTGTTCACTGTCTCCAGATAAAGTTTTTAAAAAAATTTGTTTGCAAAATGTTTAAACTGGAATACATAGAATTGGTATATGTTGCCTGAAGAATAATTTTAAAATTCTGAAACATTAACCCAAGGAGAAGTGTTGTCAATGTGTTACTTTATATTGACTAATTTCTAATGGAAATAGTTAACCCAACATTTGTTGGCCCTATTATCGTACTTTGTTCCTAAGTAAATTGAACATTAATAGTATTAAGTTAATACAACAGAATTTGATCAGACACGGTAAATCACCATTCACATAATCTTGCACTGCTCAGGAATGCTAAATTTGTTCCTTAACTAATTTTCAACCATCGTGTGGCCAATTAGGATAAATATAGAACATGGTGTGTAATTGGATTATTGACGAAACTGTATCTTATATTTTCATTATAAGTTGATCATCTAAGGCTACTTGGAAATATTTTTTACCATGAAGTGAACTTTTCAAAAGCTTGGAATAAAGATGTACAGTATGTAGCCACTTAATGACTGCAGTGTTTCTGATAGAGAAACATATAAAATCATAGAACATTTAAAATACAGAAAGGTGCCGTTGAGCCATTAATTTCCATAGCCAGTTAAAAGAGAGAGCTGCCAAGCCCCATGTTCCCTTCCTGCATTAGATCCACAGTCCTGAAACTCATTATTGCTCGTGAACATACAAATATAATTTTTAAACATATCAACATTTCTGCTTTTAGCATTCTTTCAGGCAGTGAATTCAAGACCCCTATATGTAAAACACATCTCCATTTCTCTCTGATCCCTCCAGCAATTGTTTTAAATCTATGTTTTTTTAACTTCTCTGCTAAATAGGTCCTTATATTTAGTCTATCGAACCCCTTCATGATTTTATACAAATTCTTGAAGCGGTTAGATAGACTAAATCTATCTTTCCTCAGATGAACTATCCATCCATCCGTCTTTCTGTTGCACAAAGATTCCATTCTCTTATCAACCACCTGACCAAACCCCAAACCTCTCACTCATGTCCTTTGCATTTAAATCTTAACACTTAACTCATATCACAAAAAATCAAATGTAAGTTAATAGAAATTGCTATTTGTAAATGTAATTTGAGATCAACACCTAGGCTTTCATACAAAAATATATGCAAGTATAGTAAACTCTCATTGATATATTTATGCATCTGGAGTTCTCATGCAACCTGCAAAATTTCAAGAAGAGTGGCATGGTGGCCATAATTTATTTTTGTTCTACTTTACATTAATATTAATTAACCTTAAAATATAGAATTGTAGTTGAAAGCATTGTCTTTTTTAAGACTAACAAGATGGCTAATAGTTTGTCAATTTATTTAAAGTTTTAACTGGGTGTTTTTTTTTAAGTAATTCCAGTGCAACCAGTATATTCATACAATCAGTGCTCCCCATTCCCCATGGATGACCAGTGGCTGACAGTATGCCGATTATCTAGTTAACACTTAATGGTGTCAGGAATTTACTGAGAATTTATTTACACCAGACTTGCTTGGGTACTATAAATGCTGCTATAAACAGTTATGAGTGCAGTGAATTAACCAGTGCCAAAGGTTTGACAAAAAAAGGAAACCATAAACTTAAAACAAAAATTCTTGATGCAAAATCCAGTTGTCAATGCAAGCAGAATTTGGTAAATGGATCGGGTACTGATCTTGTCAGACGGGTCAGGGTGACTTAGATGGAAAGGCAGGTGTGGATCCCAACAGCTTGGTGATAATTCAAACTGCAGAGTCTCTCCAGCTAACGAACATCTGCCAGACAGTAGACCAGGAAGCTGTCAAAAACTGTCAGCAACAAATACTCTTCACTCAGAAATTTAACCGCCAGTGTCTTCTCATCTTTTTTTTCTCGTGCGACTGGCTGGATTCATAAGACCAACGTCCTGAAGCTCTTGCTTTTAAGGATTAATAAAGATGTTTAGAAGCTGAACTGCCGTGAGATTTTTTAATTATTCCCTATTGCACTGCCCCAGCATCTGCTGACATTTAGCCCTGACCTTCGAAATCCTCAGTAAATATTAATATATCAACTCAAGCAGGCACAGTGTTTTATTGGTTCACGGAGCTCAGAGAGATTCATCACAACTGTGAAAAATAATGTGCAGAACTAAGGAAGAACGGCTCCTTTGATATCACCTTCTGTTGCACACATGTGCTGTGAGCATCAACAAAATGGAAATTCTGTAACTTTGCCACAGCTGTAGAGTGACACTTCAGATGCCTTTGCCTTCCTTTGTGCAGCCTGCTGGAATAATCCCAATACCGCAGTGGCATAAGATCAAAACCATCCCATTTCATTATCTGACATACTGGAAATTTTCATTGAGGGCAAATCTGATGAGCTACCGATTTGTTTAATTCTGCCCCAGACAATTGCACTACTAATGAGGTCCAAAAACTGTTCAGTGTATTTCCAATTACTTTTGGTGCTGAAATATTTAACTATTATAACTGGGGCGTTACTTTCAGTAGGAATTATAAGCATCCAATCTCTGCCTTCCTTACAGAACATTTCCGTTTAACACTTGAAATAAATTGAGTTTGAGAGTTCATTCATTAAAGTAACTGTCTTATCCTTTGAGAAATAAACTTGCCAAGTCGTCATCGTGAATCAGCACACAAATTAATGTTTTTTTTAATTTTACTCACAAAATAAGATCTATCACTGTAATGTAATTACACAAAGTTTCCCTGTTGTTTATGATTAAGGTGCAGAGGTCAATGATTTTCTCATTACTTCCGAAGAGCAATGAATGTTTCTTTAGTTTTCAATTTGAATCTTCTCGCCTGTGATCTTTCTGACTGCGCAGCAGGAGCTGATTAGAGGTTTCGCCTCTGAGTGCAACCTAGTGCCTATGGTGGGTTTAACTAGCGATCAGTGCAAACTCTGTTACTGTCAATTCTCCCGCAATGTAAAGCCATGTGCCCATAATCATTTTTTTGCATTGAGCTTGCTGCCTGAAGTGCTACCTACCACAATTAACACAAATGATTCGTTTATGCCCTGTTTATTGGAGGCTGATCATTAAAAATATATACTTAGCTGCTGAATAAATATTTCTGATTTAGATTTACTGTTTTACTTGCCTATAAATTGGTCAAATTCTTAAATAAATTAGATGTGCTTCAAGTGTTTTACTCGCAAATTGATATCCAAATGTGAATTTGCAATAATATTGAAAAATAAATGAGCAAATATTTATATGGATTTGTGTCACCCCTGAAGGCCGGCTACTGTCAGAGGGGCAAAAGCCCAAGACTTGAGAGCCTGCTCCTCAGGTGAGATTCTGAAAACATTAAATCCCTAAGTAGGTTACTAGACTTTCCAGTTGCTCGATTACCTTGCAAAATAAAATTGTGTTTTTGACATTCAAGTATATTATTTGCATGCCATGAAAGAAAATTATTTAAATTGTTCTGTTTATGTCAAAACAGCTTGGAGTTTATTTTTGAATCCCAGCAAATAATTAGTGTTATTTATTTGCAGCAACAAATTAATAACTGTGTTCAAGAAGCCATGCATGGCAGATGTGGAGATGGGACTATTTTATTGGTACCAGAGTTGAACCATTCCATCTTCCACTCATTTAAGGTTCTCATTTTTGAGCTATCTTTCAAAATGTCTCCTTCATTTCTACTGTTAATTTCTGGCTAATTATACTTTCATGAGATACCATGGACCATTTTTTTAAATGCTGATGGTGCTGTATAAATGCAAACTGTTGTGGTTGGTATTATTCCAACTTGTCAGGTATTGCAGGGGGAAAGCAATGTCACCTCTCACATCAATAAGCACGCAATCCTTATAAAACAAAGATTTTTTTAAAATGTCACAACAACAGCCTAAATACATACAAAAATGCCTTGCTATAATATTACAGGTCTGCCTTCAGCAATGAAACAAATAGTGACAGTGAATGACTGTGAGCTCTTCAACCCACATTCCCCATCCCTTTATGACAACATAACACTCCATGATATAGGGTTGTACAGTTTCAACTCCTAGGGTGCCTCTCACCAATAACATTGCACAGGATCAAGTGATGCATGAGTAACTCCCCCACAGGGACATGAATACAGTGTGTGATATTACATATCAACACAACATACATTTATTTAAATACATTTTGCACTTAAAGGTGCGGTATTAACTGATTGTTTTAACTCTTTAATAGCTCTGTTTAACTTCCAATCAAGTTTTGGATCAAAGTTTTGAGAAAGTGCTTTTGTGTTAATATCACAACATTTTTTTGACATTGTTTGTGAAAATTATTTGTGGCTGGTCCACATTTAACTGTTATTATGCTACATATTTTTACATTTTATTGACATTTTTGTTATTTTCTTCAAAACAAACAAGAAATCATTGCATACTGTAATTTTCCAAATTACCTGTTTTAGATAGCTTTTCAGAAATGATGGGATTCTATAAATTGATTTGAAATCTGCACATCAGAGTATATGGATGGTGGGGAACAATGTTTTTGTTTCGTTTAGTTTAGAGATACAGTGCAGAAACAGGCCCATTTGGCCCACCGAGTCCACGCCGACCAGCGATCCCCGCACACGAACTCTATCCTACACACGAGGGACAATTTACAATTTTACTGAGTCAATTAGCCTATAAACTTGTATGTCTTTGGAGTGTGGGAGGAAACCGGAGTTCCCAGAGAAAACCCACAGAGATCACAGGAAGAACGTACAAACTCTGCACGGACAGCACCCGTAGACAGGATCGAACCTGGCTCCCTGCTGCTGTAAGGCAGCAACTCTACCGCTGTGCCGTCGTGGTTGTGTGGCTAGAATGAATCTCTTGCACAGATTTTCTTATCATATCATATCATCATATATATACAGCGCGGAAACAGGCCTTTTCGGCCCACCAAGTCCGCGCCGCCCAGCGATCCCCTCACATTAATACTATCCTACACCCACTAGGGACAATTTTTTTTAATTTATTTTTTAACATTTACCCAGTCAAATTAACCTACATTAAGCTATCAATTACTCCCACATGACTACTATCAAATAAATATATGTTCTAGTTATCATCAGCTTAGTCAATCACGTGCAAGTTCCACTGTTAAATATAGTTATAATTACGGGGGGGGGGGGGGATGAGTGATTTTACAAGATTTCACTGCAACAAAGACTCGTATTAAATATATTTTAGAGGAAAGTAAGATCCTTCTGAACTTAACTGCTTCTTAAATACTACCGATTGCATACCATATCCTGTTGCACATTCATCTCCCAACATAATCTAGTAAAATGACAACCAAATTTTGCTATAATGAAACATTTTGTTCATGATCCCAACAATAGCACTCTAAAGAAGATTATCATTGAACATGGTCATCCTGACAAATGCATGGTAAGATTCTGAATGTTCAATGGACACGTACGAGGTTGACATGGAAAAGCAAAACAAAACTCCTGGTGCTGGAAGAAGAAATGTCCCTCTGTTCAGCTCCCTCTACCAACACTTGACAAATCAGCTATAATTACCAAACACTCATTACTCTCTCAACATCTGCAGCATTTCTGTTACCTGGACAACCTTGGTCTCCACCCTTTCACTGATATTGCCTTTATTCTCTACATCTTTCCCCATCGTTGCAATTGAAAGCACACTTATTTTCTTACTTTTCCAGGATGGTCATTACTCTGAATCACTAACTCTGCTACTGTCTCCACAGATGGTGCCCTTCCAGCTGAGTATCTCCAACATTTTTCATTTTGATTCCAGGTTGACCCAGTGTGGGTCATATACATAGTTCATCCTGATAAATGCATTTCCACTCTTAGCTCATTATAGAGTCATAGAGTCATTGAGTCATACAGTGTGGAAACAGGCCCAACGCCCACATTGACCAACATGTCCCATCTACATTAGACCCACCTGCCTGAGTTTAGACAATAGACAATAGACAATAGGTGCAGGAGTAGGCCATTCAGCCTTTCGATCCAGCACCGCCATTCAATGCGATCATGGCTGATCACTCTCAATCAGTACCCCGTTCCTGCCTTCTTCCCATACCCCCTCACTCCGCTATCCTTAAGAGCTCTATCCAGCTCTCTCCTGAAAGCATCCAACGAACTGGCCTCCACTGCCTTCTGAGGCAGAGAATTCCACACCTTCACCATTCTCTGACTGAAAAAGTTCTTCCTCATCTCCGTTCTAAATGGCCTACCCCTTATTCTTAAACTGTGGCCCCTTGTTCTGGACTCCCCCAACATTGGGAACATGTTTCCTGCCTCTAATGTGTCCAATCCCCTAATTATCTTATATGTTTCAATAAGATCCCCCCTCATCCTTCTAAATTCCAGTGTATACAAGCCCAATCGCTCCAGCCTTTCAACATACGACAGTCCCGCCATTCCGGGAATTAACCTAGTGAACCTACGCTGCACGCCCTCCATAGCAAGAATATCCTTCCTCAAATTTGGAGACCAAAACTGCACACAGTACTCCAGGTGCGGTCTCACCAGGGCCCGGTACAACTGTAGAAGGACCTCTTTGCTCCTATACTCAACTCCTCTTGTTATGAAGGCCAACATTCCATTGGCTTTCTTCACTGCCTGCTGTACCTGCATGCTTCCTTTCATTGACTGATGCACTAGGACACCCAGATCTCGTTGAACTCCCCCTCCTCCTAACTTGACACCATTCAGATAATAATCTGCCTTTCTATTCTTACTTCCAAAGTGAATAACCTCACACTTATCTACATTAAACTGCATCTGCCATGTATCCGCCCACTCACACAACCTGTCCAAGTCACCCTGCAGCCTTATTGCATCTTCCTCACAATTCACACTATCCCCCAGCTTAGTATCATCTGCAAATTTGCTAGACAGGTACATGGATAGAACAGGTTGAGAGGGATGTGGGCCATAGGGATTTGGCCCATATCCCAGGTTGAGAGGGATTTGGCCCATATCCCTCAAAACCTATCCTATCCATGTACCTATCTAAATGTTTCTTAAACGTTGCGATAGTACCTGTCTCAAATACTTCCTCTGGCAGTTCATTCCATACACCCACTAATTGAAGTTATGCCTGCCCCTCTGAAAGCAGAAATGTCCATTGGCTGCTGGATATCATTGCACTTCTTTGGGAAAGTTTGCTCAGTCCATGCTGAATTGGAAAGGGGAATTACCATGATTATGTTAATTTTTGCTGAAGATTTAACGAGGAAGAAAGAGGTGCCCATGCCCAGTGGCCAAGTAATCGTCCCTGTTTTAAGGTCAGTGAACACATCAACAAATACTTTCTCCTAAAACCAAAGCTGATACATGTTTTACATCCCATCACAATTCTAGATTTTTTAAAAATCAATTACACCTACTCAATGTTCATATTTCTTATTGCAGACTCTCACACATATTATTCTTTTAACACGTGCAGACATCTCAAACGTTGTGCACAGTGTCAGCTGCTTAAGCACAGCAAATCACACAGAATCACGCAAGTGTTATTGCAATGTTTAGCAGGTACTATCGTAATGTTTAAGAAACATTTAGTCGGGTACATGGATAGGAAAGGTTTAAATGAACTTGGGCCAAAAGCAGGCAGGTGGAACTAGTATAGATGGGGCACGTTGGTTGGTGTGGGCAATTTGGGTTTAAGGGCTTGTTTCCACACTGTATGAATCTGTGATGCTCTAAGACTCGATAATCCAGAGCAACTGATAGTGTCCCTTCTCTCGTTCAAGAGAAGGTGTGATGTGGTGGTGGACACTAACACATGCACATGCTCAATGCTATCTAGCAGAGAGTGTCAGTCGCTGAAGTTCTAAGGGCAGCATGTTCATATCCCACCCTCCTTCCAATATACTATATTCACTTTTTCCAATAATCACTTCTGCAATGCTTACACTTCCCCCTTCACTTTGAGAATGTCCATCTCAGAAGGAAGGCACTTGGCAAAGTCCTTAATCTCTTTCCCTGTGACATTCTCATACCCTGCTCCTTCTCTTCCTAGAACAGGTCATGCCAGAGGAACCAGACAGCTACAACTAAGGCTCCGATAAAGTTATCCTTCAAATGAACAATCATATGTCTCCCCCACAACCTCGGTTATAATCAATGCCAGAGAAATCTGCACATATTTAGGAATCTCTAAATAGGCTACGTATCTGATGCATTCTGCTGACTTGTACAGATCAATGTTTACAAGGTGTTAAATGGATCTACGCATGCCAATTTGTCTGTACTGGCATCAATTGTTTGTACCATCAAAGCAGTGTTGCAAGTGAACTGGCCTCACTCTTTCCAATCTGTTGAACTACGTTGCAGCGTTCAGATCATGAAGCATGATGAAAGTCCCAACCTAAATTGGGAGCTATAGCTCTAAAAAGTCGATTGTACAAGATCCAGTTTTGTGGCGAGTCTATTTATTTCCACTTAAATAGATAGGTTCGATGTCCCCTGACAGTCTAATGTGTCACATGTACCTAAATACATGTGTGCTGTTTTAAAACAAAGCTATTTAAAATGCAGAGATAAAGGGCATGCACTTACCTGAAGGGACTCCTTAAGTGTGTGTTAAAGTATACCAAAGAAATAGTTAAAACATTCCTTGTCTCACTTTGTTATTTTTAATTACTCAAACAGTGGAAATGGTGGATTTTGGCCTTGAAGAGAAAGTGGGAATAGTTTGATTGCCAGAAGGCTTTAAGATCATGATAATAACTTCTGATGCTGTTCCTATTTCTCCAACTGATAAGACACAAATAGTAGCCATAATTGCATTTAATGGTCATTAACACTGGAAAAGGTAAAATAAATAATTATTTCAAACTATTTTAATTACAGAATAAAACTAATAGGAAAGCACTGTTTTTCATCTGGAGGTATTTTATACCTAGGTAAGATGAACCCCAATCAAAATAACAGGGAGGAATTTGTAATGAGGGATTTGTAATGAAAGGAAATTATTGTAGTGGTAAAATAAGACTTGGTTACTTTTGTGCTTGTGGTGGTTTAAGGAGCAGCATTTCAAGTCATTGCATCCTCATATTAAAACAACTAAATTCAGGTGCTGTAAAAAGTGTGCACTGTAAAATTTGGTTCTGTGGCATTCATTGTTTGGACACAATGAGTGCTGACTTAGTTCAAGGTGAATGCACAATAAGTGCGTGCACATTTTTAGTGCAACTTGAGCTGTCCGCCACATATGGAATGCCAGTTGTCTTGCTATAAAGCAGACACTAGAAGTGTGCTGAGCAGGCAAATGGTGATGTCATTCTTTGCATTGATTCGAAACCAATGCGGCCAATTTGGATGTTGGTGATCCAGCTGGCACTGTGATAATTATATAGAGAGAAGCCAAGGAACTCAAATTGCAGCTATTTAAAGCACATCGCAATTATGTACAGATATATTGGTGATTAGTTGGAAGGAGAATGGGTTTGGGAGTTAGGTGGTAATCAAAATTTAAACAATAATACTATTCAGAAGATCTGGAAATGTGATGTAGTGGGAAGTTTTAGCCTGAGCCTGGTGCCGCCAGAGATGAGTTTTTAGCAGGCAATGGAAACTTCACTTCATTATTGCCACATTTATCCATTCTGAAGCTGGGTGACATTTTGAAGGGAGGAGTACATTAAACACTGAAAAGATTAATAAATAGAAACTAGGTCTAACCCATCTGCAAAGTAGTAATATCATAGCTGACTCTATGCCTTATCCATTTTCATGTTCATAAGTGATAGGAACAGAATTAAACCATTCAGCCCATCAAATCTACTCCGCCATTCAATCATTGCTGATCTATCTACCCCTCCTAACCCCATTCTCCTGCCTTCACTCCATAACCCCTGACACCCGTACTAATCAAGAATCTATCTATCTCTGGCTTAAAAATATCCATTAATTTGGCCTCCAAAGCCTTCTGTGGTAATGAATTCTACAGATTCACCACCCTTGTACTTTATCCCCATAATCTCTGTTGATCTTGGTATCTAAAATCTATTGATTTTAGGCCGGAACAACTCCTGGCATTACAGCTACTGGGATACAGAATGTCAGATATACGCTGCCTTCTGTGTAAAGAAATTTCCTTTCACCTCCGTCAAAATGACCAAATTTAAGATCGAGTAATAGCGTGTCAGCATCATTGGCTTCTTGTTCCACGCAAAGCATCTCAGTCTGTGTAAAAGGAGGAAGACATAGGAATAATGTTACAAAGAGTAGTAAAATGGGGGACGGAATAGGAATTACATGGCAACTTTATGAGCAACTTGATAATCAGAAGGATTTATGGATGAATGGAAGTGAGATGAAAGAAGGAAGGGGTGATAGCAGAAGAAGGTAAGATAGAGGCTTTTGGATAGGCACAGGGATATGCAGGGAACAGTGGGTTATGGATCATGTACAGGCAGAGATTTGTCTAACCTATCATCATGCTCAGCATGGCCAAAAAGCCTCTTCCTGTGCTCTACTGTTCTATGTTCTATGTTCTAAGAAGAATTAGAGATAAGCAATTCATCAGTGTGTTCTCTGTGCCACTGTGTTCTCTGTACCACTGCTTACCATGACTCACTATGGACACTCCAAGGATTGTTGTGAACTGCTTGATCCCTACATGTCTCTTGCCAGCCTGCTGCTACTGGCAACAACTATGCATGATCTTCTCCTGCAAGAGAGAAAGAGGATTGTTAGTAAAGATCATGCTGCATGTTTCAGTGATGTGACTGCCTTGGTTGAATAGCTGCCCGTGTGCTCAAGCTGTGATATGTGGGTCTGAGACCTGGTGCAGCAGTATGTGGATATTTGATGGACAATCAGATCCCAGCTTGAGGTTGCTGGTAGATGTGTACATTAAGTGCAAGGCATAACCTGCTGGGGTGAAACTAATGGTGGGAGATCCTAGAATGTAATCTCTAACCTTGACCACATATGAAGTCATTAAACTGTTTGCAGTACTACATCAATGTCTTTGGGGCTTAGCTTCTTGTTTTGACCTCGATTGCTAATTTGATCCATTGGTTTTTAAATAACTGCCTGAGAAATACTCTTGGTGAGTGGAGAGAATGTCTTTACTTTCCAAAACCTCCATTATCATTCTAGAAAATTGAGTGCTCATTCTTGTCTGTATTATTCCATCCTATTCAACCAGTTAACTTTTGAATGAACCCTACAACTCAAAACTGCCAAGAACTATCCTGCCTTTAAGAGGTGCACCCATGGTGTTGATCAATACACACTGGTGTCATTGTATGATAACCCATTATGAGATTAAACCGCATGTAAAGTCACCAAACCAACAAACACCACACTGTACTGCAGGTGGCTGAACTCAGGATAACAGCATCGTAACATGAATTTTGGGTATAAATACACAGAATTCTATAAACGCTCACTGGACTGACAGCATCTGTGGAAATATAAACTTCCAAAGGGTCTTTGACCTGGAATGTTAAAAATTTCTCTTTACGCAGAGGCTGCCCTATCTGATGATCCAGATTTATCAGTTTCTGTTTCTAATTTCCATCTTTCCCGCTTATTTTTTATTTTGAGTGTGCCCCATGTTGAATCAACTAGCAGAGCTTAATCATGTATATTCTTTTATAACCTTATTTTCCAGGATGTTCAACTTTAGCCCCTTAAATATTTCATTCTCTTACACCTTTCAAAGCAATTACTTGCTTTCTTTGTACTTTTGTTTGTAGGAAATCTGCATGTGAGGTAAAGGTAAAGCTCAGCTACATGGCACATCAGAATCAGTTACAGATCTAAAAGGTTTAATTGCATCTAATTTTATTGCAAACTGTTTTTATCCTTATTTCTAGAAAGGAAGAACATTTTACCTGTCCATCACTGAAATATGAAACAGATTGTTCAAATGAAAGCACACTGCTGAGTCAAAAGGAAAATGATTTATGGTTCTCCCACAGTCAATCACCTCATGGCACATTCATTTTTTTGGCTTAATCCTTCCTTGTTTCAGTCTGAATTTGCATCATGTGAACTTGATGGACAAGGACCTCCACAACTTCACTCCAATTACACATTGCGAGAAAGAAGAATGCTGTTGGGCGCTGTGTCAAAGGAAAATACTTTGACTGAAAAAGTTCAAAGATCGAGAAAGGTAACCAAAGGTCAAGAATAAAATAAAGAATTCAGACTCAGTGTTAAATAACAGGTGAAGATAATACTTGGTTTTGGTAGAAAAGACTGAAGACTGAGAGGCTCAAACAACTTCCCCACACTTAATTTGAAGGTTGACTCTGTGTCAGTTGAATCTCATTTCACAACCTACAGTTTGATTTTGTTTCCCCAAAGCTCTGAGATTGTGGAAATTGAAATGTATCACTAAAATGAATAGATGTCATTTGATTTTGGAATGTACAGTTTTTCCATTAAACTTTAGCACTAGGTCAAAGGTCAATCCAACGATGGGCTAGGATAATGCTTCCAATAGATTTTTTTTTAAACACACCAACACTACAATATCTTTTCTGTAGATACATAAGTTGTGCATTGTAGTATCAACAACATTGAAGCTCTCTATTTCTTGAGATAGCAGAATTCAGAATTTTACATGAAGTATTCTTTAATAGCAATCTTCAAATGCTCTGGGGTAGATCTAGCGTCTTCTGAATAATGAGGATTCAAGATTAACAATTTTTGTTGGCTAAGGTTTAATCACAGGAAAACCAAAGGAGCCCGCTGAAGGAAAATCAAACAAGTTTTTGGCAATTTTTATTGCCGGTATCAGATAGTGAAGTTGGAGAGAGGGACAAGGTCAACTTAACTTTCATTACAATAGAAAATTTCTAACTGGTTCATCCAAAGTGCTGCTGTTATTTTGGAGCCTTTTTGGGATACCAAATTAATGAAGGATGTCTCCAGCACAAAAGAGACATTAGAGTACTTTTTGCTAGAAAACATGTGTGGGAAATATGATGCACAATTAAACCCCACCAGTCTGATGGTGCAGAGCTGACACAAAACTTGTACCGAGTAAAAACATTTCTGCAATGGGCATTGCTGTTGGGCTTAGCCACCTTCTACATTACTACAAATTTATGAGCAGCAACATCAGTACAAGATCAGTACAAGATAGTTACTGCTAAAACCTCTCCATAACCTTTAACCAAAGTCATCCTCGAGGACAAGATAGCATACAGAAAACCATGACTGATCAATCAGTTGGAGCAGACACTCTTATTTTCTGAGTACGTTAAAGCAAAGATAGACACAAAATGCTGGAGTAACTCAGTGGGACAGGCATCATCTCTGGCGAGATGTTTGGGTCAAGATCCTTCTTCAGACTAGTCAGGGGAAAGGAAAACGAGAGATACAGACAGTGATGTAGAGAGATGTATAGTAAAACAAAAGATATGCAAAAAAGTAACGATAATAAAGGAAACATCCTCTTCCTCAACGGAGATGCGACCCTTTCCGAGTCGTATCTCCGTTTGCGCTAAACGCGGGGCCTTCCATCGCCCGGTGCGGCTTGGCCGCTGGACTTAACAGTGCCCAGTGCGGCTCGGCCGCGGGGCCTTCCATTGCCCGGTACAGCCGCGGGACAGTTCAGCGCCAGGTGCGGCTCGGCCGCGGGGCCTTCCATCGCCCGGTGCGGCTCGGCCGCGGGACCTAACATCGCCCGGCGCGGCTCGGCCGCGGGGCCTTCCATCGCCCGACGCGGCTCGGCCGCGGGACCTAACATCGCCCGGCACGGCTCGGCCGCAGGACTTTACATCGCTGGTGCGGCTCGGCCGCGGGGTCTTCCATCGCCCGGCGCGGCTCGGCCACGGGACTTAGCTGCGCACGGTACGGCCGCGGGGCCTTCCATTGCCCGGCTCGGCCGCGGGATGTTTCAGCGCCCGGTGCGGCTCGGCCGCGGGGACTTGGGCGTGGGGAAGAGAGCGGAAGTTTTGTTGCCTCCATCACAGTGAGGGGGTGTTTGGAGTCACTGTGATGGATGTTTGTGTTGGGGTTATGTGTCTTGTGTTTCTTTTTTTTGTGTGACTGCTGGTAACGTAATTTCGTTTGGTACCTCGGTACCGAATGACAAATAAAGGCTCTGTATTCTGTATTCTGTATTCTGTAAACAGGCCATTGTTAGCTGTTTGTTAGGTGAGAACGAGAACCTGGTGTGACTTGGGTGGGGGAGGGATGACGAAAGAGGGAATGCAGGGGTTACTTGAAGTTGGAGAAATCAATATTCATACCACTGGGTTGTAACCTGCTCCAGCGAAATATAAAATGCTGTTCCTCCAACTTGCGTTTAGCCTCACTCTGACAATCGAGGAGGTCTAGGACAGAAAGCCAGTGTGGGAATTGGAAGGGGAATTAAAGTGTTTGGCACCCGGGAGATCAGGTAGGTACAGGCGGACCGAGCGAAGGTGTTCAGCGAAACGATTGCCCAGTCTACGTTTGGTCTTGCCGATGTATAAGAGTCCACATCTTGAACAACGGATACGGTAGATGAGGTTGGAGGAGGTGCAAGTGAACCTCTGCCCAACCTGAAAGGACTGTTGGGGTCTCTGGACAGATTTGAGGGAGGAGGTATAGGAACAGGTGTTGCATCTCTTGCAGTTGCAGGGGTAGGTATCTGAGGAGGGGGTGGCTTGGGTGGGAAGGGATGAGTTGACCGGAAGTTGCAGAGGGAACGGTCTCTGTGGAAGGTGGAAAGAGATGGATGCAGAGGGAACGGTCTCTGCGGAAGGTGGAAAGTTCCCGTTCTCACCTAGCAAGCAGCTACCAATGGCCTGTTTCCTTTATAATCGTTACTTTTTTGCTTATCTTTTGTTCATTTGTTCTATATCTCTACATCACTGTCTATATCTCTCATTTCCCTTTCTCCTGACTAGTCTGAAGAAGGGTCCTGACTCGAAACTCACCCATTCCTTCTCTCCAGAGATGCTGCCTGTCCCACTGAGTTACTCCAGCATTTTGTGTCTATCTTTTATTTTCTGATGCAGTTCTGGTTCTATTAATTGGCAAGGTGGAAATAAACATAGGACCTTCTTAGAAAAGGAGTGAGGAAACCTTTTGTTAGATAGTAGCAAATGAGATGAATGCAAAAAACAATCAAGCCATGATTCTGTGAGATTTTATGGACCATGCATGCGTGGTCAAAATTATGTCTAGGTTTAGGTTTATTATTCTCACATGTACGGAGGTCTAGGAAAAAGCTTTGTTTTGTATGCTGTTCATGCAGATTAGTTATACCAATCAGTTCATATCAAGTAAAAATATAGAGTAAAGGGGAAATTTTAAGTGCAGAATATAGTTCTCAGCATTGCAATGCATTGTGGTGCATCAGTTCCATAGACAAATTCCATTGTCCTCAATGGGGTAGAAGTGGATGGAAAAGTAGCTTAACTTTTGATAGAACCATTCAGAAGACTGATAATGGAGGGGAAGAAGGTCATAGATTCAATAGACAATAGACAATAGGATTAGGCTATTCGGCCCTTTGAGCCAGCACCACAATTCAATGTGATCATGGCTGATCATTCTCAATCAGTACCCCGTTCCTGCCTTCTCCCCATACCCCCTGACTTCATAGAGTCATAAGGTGATACAGAGTGGAAACAGGTTATTGACCCAACTTGCCCACACTGGTCAACATGTCCCAGCGACACTAGTCCCACCTGCCTGTGTTTCGTCCATATCCCTCCAAACCTGTCCCCTCCATGTACCTGTCTAAGTGTTTCTTAAATGTTGGGATAGTCTCTGCCTCAATTACCTCCTCTGGCAGCTTGTTTCATACACCCACCACCCTTTGTGCGAAAAGGTTACCCCTCAGATTCCTATTAAATCTTTTCCCCTTCACCTTGAACCTGTGTCCTCTGGTTCTCAATTCACCTATTCTGGGAAAGAAACTCTATGCATCTACCCTATCTATTCCTCTCATGATTTTAGACAGGTTCCTCATGATTTTATAAGGTGTTCCTGGGTCTGGTGGTGCACACTTTCAAGCTTCTCTACCTATTGCGGGATGGGAGTAGGGAGAAGAAGGAATGACCAGGGAGGGAGAAGCTTTTGATTATGCTGGCTGCTTTTCCAAGGTAGTGTGGAATCAATGGTGGGAAGTCTTGTCTGTGATGGACTCGGCAACATCCACAACTCTGCAATTTCTTGCGATCTTGGGCAGAGCTATGCCCAAACCAAGCTGTGATGTGACCATATCTCTCCATTCCCTGCATATCAATGTGCCTAAATAAAAGCCTCTTAAAGGCTGCTGATAACCACTAAGCAACCAGCTAACCAGGATCAGCAGTGAAAAAGCCACTTAGGTGTGATGGCACACCCCATTGGTGACTATAAATGGTGCAGCCATCACAGAGATTATTGTCAGCAGAGGCTTATGAAGATACAATGCTAATTTATCCTTTCTATTCTGAAGAATGTGAAAAAATAGCAGGAATAAGTTGGCTCAAGTGTGTTCTGCCATTCAACATGGTCATGGCTGATCTTATTTTGGCTTTAATTCCACGTCCCTGCCTAACCTTTTTTCTCGTCTTTTGTCAATATACTTCAGCTTTAAATGTTAGCAATCTCCATAGCTTTCTGGGACGGGAATTCTAAAAATACCCAAACTTCTGATAAGAGAGATTCCTCCCCTCTACGTCCAAAATTAGTATCTGTTTATTCTGAAATGATGCCCATACTTCGGGACGGTCCCATCAGCATGAACATCCTTTTACCATTTGTCCTGCTGATTGCCAGTAGAATCTTTTATTTCAGTCAGATTCTGAAGACAGAGTGTCCTACACTTCCAACTGGCGATGAGTATGCCAAAGCTTGCTCATGGACTCGGTCTAGGGAGCCTTCTCTGAACTGCCTCCAGTTCATGTATAGCCCTCCTTAAATTGATAGGCCCAAAAACTAGGGCCTGTACTCCAAGAAGAATCTAAATAACTTCGACAGATGTTGATAGGGAATGGGGAGTTGTCTTCAATGTTTTTCAAGGTGTTGCTTTGGAGGAGTTTCTTTTGACCTCCCCACTTGCCCCAACTTCATTGTACAATTTCTTGTTGCTCTCAGGGGCTTGTATTTTGGGTCCAAGATTGCCTTGGCCATCATAGAACATAGAATTTAAAAGTGTACTGCAAAAGAACAGGCTCTTTGGCCCACAATGTCTGTACATACATGATGCTAATGCCATCTCTTATCTCCCTGCACATAATCCATATCCCTCCTTTCCCTGCATATCCAAATGCCTATTCTAAAGTCCCTTAAATACTACAAATGTATTTGCCCTAATCATTACCTCTGGCAGTGTAATCCAGACACTCACCTCCCTGTGTGTAAAAAACTTGCCCCGCACATCTCCTTTAAACTTTGCCCCTCTAACCTTAAAGCTATGATCTCTAGTATTTGAATTTTCCACCCTGGGAAAAAGGTTCTGAATGTCTACCCAGTCTATGTCTCTCATAATTTTATATGATCAAGATTACCTCTCAGGGCACAAGTGAGCTAAGCACATGTGTGCCACATTGAAGCATTTCAAATGCAAGGGCAGGTGATGAGCATAGCCTGGACTGTTGCCCTGTGGTCGTGGCTGGGCAGTGTCAGACTGGTCGTCCTCCGCAGTTACTGATTTTGGTGGTGCCATCAATATGTAGTCTTCTTGCGTGCCAGGGATGCCTGCAGTCCTTGAAAATTCCTGGGCTCACTCTGTCTGCTGCTACATATCAAAGGTGAGGGAAATGACTTTAGGCCTCCCTTAAAAAGAGGGCTTTCTTCACAGGCCTAATTCAGCTCTGTGCTGGATTATGTGGCACATTACTAATACAAAAGTAACATTAGCAAATTTGCAGATGATACAAAGCTGGGTGGCAGTGTGAATTGTGAGGAAGATGCTATGAGGTTGCAGGGTGAGGTGGACAGGTTGTGTGAGTGGGCGAATGCATGGTAGATGCAGTTTAATGTGGATAAATGTGAGGTTATCCACTATGGTGGTAAGAATAGGAAGGCAGATTATTATCTGAATGGTGTCAAGTTAGGAAAAGGGGACGTACAACGAGATCCGGGTGTCCTAGTGCTTCAGTCACTGAAAGGAAGCATGCAGGTACAGCAGGCAGTGAAGAAAGCCAATGGAATGTTGGCCTTCATAACAAGAGGAGTTGAGTATAGGAGCAAAGAGGTCCTTCTGCAGTTGTACAGGGCCCGAGTGAGACCGCACCTGGAATACTGTATGCAGTTTTGGTCTCCAAATTTGAGGAAGAATATTCTTGCTATTGAGGGCATGCAGCGTAGGTTTACTAGGTTAATTCCCGGAATGGTGGGACTGTCATGTGTTGAAAGACTGGAGCGACTGGGCTTGTATACACTGGAATTTAGAAGGATGAAAGGAGATCTTATTGAAACATATAAGATTATTAAGGGGTTGGACACATTAGAGGCAGGAAACATGTTCCCAATGTTGGGGAGTGCAGAACCAGGGGCCACAGTTTAAGAATAAGGGGTAGGCCATTTAGAACGGAGATGAGGAAAAACTTTTTCAGTCAGAGAGTTGTAAATCTGTGGAATTCTCTGCCTCAGAAGGCAGTGGAGGCTAATTCTCTGAATGCATTCAAGAGAGAGCTAGATAGAGCTCTTAAGAATAGCAGAGTCAGGGGGTATGGGGACAAGGCAGGAACGGGGTACTGATTGAGAATGATCAGCCATGATCACATTGAATGGCTGTGCTGGCTCAAAGGGCCGAATGGCCTACTCCTGCACCTATTGTCTATTGTCTATTGTCTATTGACTGCTGTCCAAGTTGTGTGAAAATTCAGGACGACAGTGTCTTTAATTACCACAGTGAAGGCTCCCTATTTGTAGGTGCAGAGGCGACGAGCAGATCGATGGCATGGTGGCACAGCTAGTGGAGGCTACTGTCTCACAGCTCCAGCAACCAGGGTTCAATCCTGCCCACTGGTGCTAGTTGTGCAGACTTTGCATGTTACCACGTGGGTTTCCATCAAGTGATCCATTTCCTCCCACATCACAAAGAATGTGTGAGTTGGTAGGTTTATTGGACACTGTAAATTGTCTCTAGTTGAATGGTAGAATATCGGGTGGGTAGAGAGAGCGTGAGTGGTGGCCATAGGCACGTGCAGAGAATGGCATAGGATTCATGAATGATTAGCGTAAATGTCAGCCTGGATTTTGTGGACTGAAAGGCCTCGTTCTGTGCTATGTGACTCAATGATCCCTTTGAGAGACTCCTTGGAGAAGAGGAGGTATTGCTCTGGAAAATCCTTAGTGAGATCAGCTTTCTGCTGAGACAATCTATGCCTCCTCTACGCCTCTCAAACAACAACTCTCCTTCAAAGGTTCAAAAAGGTTTAAAGGTATTTTATTGTCACTCGTACCATTAAGATACAGTGAAACTCGATTCACCATACAGTCATACTAAGCAACGACACACAACTACATAAAAGTTAACATAAACATCCGCCACAGCAGATTCCCCACATTCCCCATTGTGATGGAAGGCAATAAAGTCTAATCTTTCCTCTTTACTCTCCCGCGGTCAGGGCAGTCGAACCATTCGTAGTCGGGGCGATCGAAGCTCCAGCAGCCGGTGATCGAAGCCCCCGCGTTGGGGCGGTCGAAGCTCCCGCGATCCAGGTGGTCAAAGCTCCTGCGGCCTGGAGCTTCCGAAGTCGGTCCCTGACCAAGGGAAGTCGGTCCCTGACCAAGGGAAGTCGTTCCCTGACCAAGGGAAGTCGGTCCCTGACCAAGGGAAGTCGGTCCCTGACCAAGGGAAGTCGGTCCCTGACCAAGGGAAGTCGGTCCCTGACCAAGGGAAGTCGGTCCCTAACCAACCTCCTTCTCCTGCCCCATCAAAAGTCTGGAGGTTCATTAACCATTTTGTAAGCAACTAGTGTGTCCAAAGGTTTGTTTTCAGGTGCTGAACTCTCAAAACACCTTCAGTATTATCCAAATAATCATGCTGATCAAATAGGCAGAGTTTTCAAGTTGTACTAAAAATGATTGTGATTGATTCATGCAAGATATGGCTTTTCCCCTATTTTCGATTTTTATGAAGCTTACTTTCAAACATACAAACAAATAATTTTCTATAATACCTGTTTTAAGTTTATTTTCCACTCATTTACATTTAAAACCAACTTTGTGAAGTTTGAAACACGAATTTTGCTTAACCTTATCCAAATACTTCAAATATTCTAAATGCTAACTTGAAATTCTCCCTGAATTAATTTCACTCTGATTTCTGAACTCGATCATCTCAACCTATTCCTCAGTCTTGACACTCCTTTCTGTGCCCTGTATAATTGGAGTACATACTTTGTAGTGTAGTAACATAACATAACATTGGCACTTGGACTTTTGGTGATTTTTCAAATGAGTTGCACGAACAGAGAGCCTGTAAAGGAACTTCCTAGTTATTCCTCCACTGCTTTTAATAAATAAAAGTATTTTGGATTCTTAACATGCATGCTTTATACTTTTAGTTCCATCCATATAGAACATATTCCTAATATTGAATATCAACCGTAAAACATTTCTAAACAACCTGCCTTGCTTTTATATCTTGTGATTTTGTTTGAAGCTGCAGTAAAGGTTGTTTGTTAAAAGAACCCGCAGACATAAAATATTTGAAATTTCAAAAAGCCTGTGAAAAAAGTGCTGCACAAACGATTCAGAACAAAGTAAGTGCTTATGGGGTTGGAGGTAACATAATAGCATTAGCAGAGGTTTGGTTGAAGGACAGAAAACAGAGTTGATGGATTTTTTGGAACTTAACAGACAATTAAAAATAAGATATCATGTGCATTAGCACTGGGCCTTAGCAATGTACAATCTATGCCAAGGACCTTGATGAACAATATAAAAATGGGTATAAAAATAACGTTGTGATGACATAAAGAGTCTGTGATGGGACGGAAAAAAATCAGAGAGCAGTTCATTTTTAAATGATGAAAAATGTACAAATGTTGGCGTGTTTATGGATCTTAGTATCTGTCTCATGAACTGCAGTAGCAACATATGTGTGCAGCAGGCAATTAGAAAACTAATTGTAACGCAGGCATTTATTGCAAGAGGCTTACAGTATATAAGTAAAGAGGTCCTGCTACAATTTAACAGGGCTCTTTTATGGTCACATCTGTTGTGTGGTTTTAATCTCTAATACTTAGGGAAGAATATTCTGATTTAGAAGCCAGTGCAGCCTAACTTCATTAATTTGAACCCTGGGTCAAGGGATACACCTTAGGGATTTTGTAAAATATTTTTATGGAAGGTAAATAACATCGACAAGGCAAGCATTTACTGCCCATTATGGAAAGGTAGTGTACCACTTTCTTGAACTGGTACAAGATTTATTTGTGTATGTTGTGTTGGTTTACACTGAAGATAGACACATAATGCTGGAGTAAGTCAGCAGGACAGGCAGCATCTCTGGAGAAAAGGAATAGGTGACACTTCAGGTTGAGACACCCCAAGAAGGATCCCGAGCCAAAATGTCACCCATTCCTTCTCTCCAGAGATGTTGCCTGTCCCACTGAGTTACTCCAACATTTTGTGTCTTTCCACTATATTTTTATGCTGGATTCTTTTAACTACTATAGTGCTACTGATAGAGATGTCCAGGATTGAGGCAAAATAACAAAGAAAGAAATTAAACATATTTCCAAACCCATGGATGTCATAGAGTCATAGAGTCATAGAGTGATACAGTGTGGAAACAAGCCCTTCGGCCCAACTCACCCACACCGGCCAACAATGTCCCAGCTACACTAGTCCCACTTGCCTGCACTTGGTCCATATCCCTTCAAACCTGTCCTATCCATGTACCTGTCTAATTGTTTCTTAAATGATGGGATAGTCCCAGCCTCAACTACCTCCTCTGGCAGCTTGTTCCATACACCCACCACCCTTTGTGTATAAAAGTTACCCTTCGGATTCCTATTAAATCCTTTCCCCTTCACCTTGAACCTGTGTCCTCTGGTCCCCGATCCCCCTACTCTGGGCCAAAGACTCTGTGCATCTACCCGATCTATTCCTCTCACGATTTTGTATACCTCTGCAAGATCTCCCCTCATCCTCCTGCGCTCCATGGCATAGAGACCCAGCCTACTCAACCTCTCCCTATAGCTAACACCCTCTAGTCCTGGCAACATCCTCGGAAATCTTTTCTGAACCCTTTCAAGCTTGACAATATCTTTCCTATAACATGGTGCCCAGAACTGAACACAATATTCTAAATGCAGTCTCACCAATGTCTTATACAACTGCAACATGACCTCCCAACTTCTATACTCAATACTCTGACTGATGAAGGCCAAAGTGCCAAAAACCTTTTTGACTACCTTATCCACCTGCGACTCAACCTTCAAGGAACCATGCAGCTGTACTCCTAGATTTCTCTGCTCTACAACTCTACGCAGCCTACCATTTACTGGATAAGTCCTGCCCTTGTTCGACGTCCCAAAATGCAACACCTCACACTTTTCTGTATTAAATTCCAGCACCCATTCCTCCGCCCCCCTGGCCAATCGATCCAGATCCTGCTGCAATCTTTCACAACCATCTTCACTATCTGCAAAACCATTAACTTTTGTATCATCAGCAAACTTGCTAATCTTGCCCTGTATGTTCTCATCCAAATCACTGATGTAGGTGACAAACAGCAATGAGCCCAGCACCGAACCCTGAAGCACACCACCAGTCACGGGCCTCCAGTCTGAGAAGCAACCTTCCACCATCACCCTCTGCTTCCTTCCATGGAGCCAATTTGCTATCCATTCAGCTGTCTCTCCTTGCATCCCATGCGATTTAACCTTCCAGAGCAGCCAACCATGCGGAACCTTGTCGAACGCCTTACTGAGGTCCATGTACACAACATCTACAGCTCTGCCCTCATCAACCTTTTTGGTT
Organism: Rhinoraja longicauda; assembly: GCF_053455715.1. Taxonomy (NCBI): domain Eukaryota; kingdom Metazoa; phylum Chordata; class Chondrichthyes; order Rajiformes; family Arhynchobatidae; genus Rhinoraja; species Rhinoraja longicauda. The sequence goes on along the minus strand of NC_135954.1, from coordinate 63,528,695 downwards.
ACGTTTTCAAAATAATCAATCAGATTTGTGAGACACGACCTCCCACATACAAAACCATGCTGACTATCCCTAATCAGCCCTTGCCCATCCAAATACCTGTATAACCTATCTCTCAGAATACTCTCCAGTAACTTACCTAATACAGATGTTAAGCTCACCGGCCTATAGTTCCCACCATTTTCCCCGCAGCCCTTCACATTTAGAACCTTGCCCGTCTCCTGTGGCTCCACACAAAGGTGGCTGCTTTAATTCCTGAGAGGTCCCACTCTCTCTCTAGTTACCCTTTTCCCCTTATGCATTTATGAAATCATTTGGGACTGTCCTTAATGCTACCCGCTAGAGCTACCTCCTGGCCCCTTTTTGCTCTTCTGATTTCCTTTTTCAGTATATTCGTTAGTTCCAAAACTCCTCCAGGGATGCACTTGATCCCAGCTGCCTATACCTGTCCCCTTGCATCATTCTTGTTTTTGACTAATTTCTCAATTTCCCTCGTCAGTCAAGCTTCCTTACGTTTGCCTGCTTTGCCCTTCAGTCTAACGGAGACGTACAAATTCCTGAGCTTTCTTCAGTACACTTTTAAAAACATTCCACTTGGCCGATGTTCCTTTCCCCTCAAATTACCTGCTCCAGTCAACATGAGTGAGACTTTCTCTCATACCCTCAAAGTTGGCCTGACCCCTTGCATCATTCTTGTTGAGCATTTTAACTTTTTACACCCTCTCCATCCCTATCCATAACTATCTTAGAATTGTGTGGCTTAGAATGGTGAGTGGTAGTGTTCCCAGATTCCTATTGCCTTTTCCTTCTCAGAAGGAGATGTCATGCATTTGGGTGGTGTTATTGGAGTAGATTTGGCAAGCAACCATAGAACACATATTTAGAAATCCACACTGCAGCCATACTGCAGGAGTCATAGCGGGAATGAATGTTTAGTATGGATCTGGATACTCCCAAGTTTCTTAAATGTTGTCGGAACTGTGCTCATCCAGACAGGTGGAATGAGTACTCTTGACCTACATTCACTGGAATTTTTTTTAAATGAGACGTGATTTCCTTGAGGCATTTGAGATTCTGAAAAGGATTGCTAGGGTAATTATAAAAGGCTTCCTCCTCTGGCTGAAAAGTCGAAAACCAAGGGATATACTCTCAGGATAGGTAATCTGTCATTTATGAGAAGTCTCTTCCCACCGCATGGTCTATACCTTTGCATTCTCCATCATTGAATACATTCCAGACTGAAATCAATAGTGAGGAAATCAAGGGAAATAGTGACCAGACTGGACAGATTTGTCTTTTACTGAATTGTGCAGCAAGGTAGGGATGTGGTGGGTCCTCATCCTCCGGTGAGAGTATCGTAAATCATTTTTTGCGCAAGCAGGTTTGAAATCGAAAGGGAAATTGACCCAAATGGACATGTTTTCTCCACAGTTTATAGGAATAAAAGCGGAGATCTAATTGAAACCAGCAGAATTCTAACAGGGCTCGACAAGTCAAATGCAAGGAGGACAATTCCTCTGGCTGAGGAGTCTAGAACTGAGAAGCACTGTCTCTGAGAAAAGGACATAGAGAATTATTGTCACTGTAATTAACCTGTGAAATTCCCTACTCTTGAGGCTGGGGAGGTCCAATCACTAAGTTCAGTCACAACAGAATTAAATGGATTTCTGGACATAACGCGAATCAAGGGATATGTGGATAATGCAGGAACTTGAAACTGGTGTCGATCAGTAGCCAAAATGTTGGTGAATGGTGGAACTGGCTCGTGATCTTTTTTAACATTTCTTATTCTATTGTCTGCAAAAAGTGAAATTAAAATACATATCCACCATCGATTTTCAGGTACCCTTGGTTCCAGAGCCTTTCTGGATTATCCATTTTGCTGAACCAACAGAAAGTCACGGCCGAACGGTACTGGAACTGGTACTAGGCCACCCAGGGGCTGAGATACCGGCCGGCAAAGTCGGCCTCAGAAGTCAGCCATGAGAACGGATCTGCCGGCTCCAGCCAGGCTGGAGTTCCAGAGGCTCGGCCACAGGGGGCAACTTCAACTCACCAATCGATGTGGAAGTCCCAATGAGGTCGAGATCAACCACTGAGTTGGAAGTGAATGGGGGTACCTATTTCCATATTTCCTTCCACCACAAAAGGAGGACATTTCAGCTCTTGGAGTCGATGATGGCTCACAAACTAAACCCATTCCCCCGCTGATTTTCCCCTGTAACACATTTTTCCTCCATTCCCATCAACTGGGTGTTATGGCAAGAATGCAGCAGAATGGGGTTAGGAGGGAGAGATAGATCAGCCATGATTGATTGGCAGAGTAACCTAGATGGGCCGAATGGCCTAATTCTGCTCTGATCACTTATGAACCGTCTAAGATCATGAGAGGACGTGTATAAAATCAGATGGAAACTGTATAAGATCATGAGAGGAATAAATAGGGTAAATGCACAGTCTTTTACCCGGAGTAGGGAATCAAGAACCAGAGGACATAGGTACCAGGTGAGAGGGGAAAGATTTAATAGGAACCTGAGGGGCAACTTTCTTTAAAACAAAGGTTGGTAGGTATATGGAATGAGCTGTTGGAGGAGGTAGCTGAGGCAGGTACTATCACATGGTTTAAGAAACATTTGAACAGGTATATTGATAGAATAAGTTTAGAGGGATATGGGCCAAATACAGGCAGGTGGGACCAGTTTAGATGGGGCATGTTCGTCGGCATGGAAAAGTTAGGCCAAAGGGCCTATTTCCACGCTGTATGACTCTATGACTCTATGACTCCTCCCAGATTTTAAAAAATAATTGGCACCCTGGTTGCAATTCACAGCAGCCATTTTTGGAACATGGGAGGAAACTGGAGCACCCAGGGAAAACCCACATGGTCTCGCGGAGAATGTGCAAACTCCATGCAGACAAAACCCGAAGTCAGGTTTGAAGCCAGGGAGCTGGATCTGTGAGGCAGCATTCTACCAGCTCTATCCACACTCAGATTTTATCCTGTCCAATTGCAGGAAATTTAAGTGCACATATTTTGCTCAATTAACTGCTGTCTTGCAAGTTTAGGATACCATGAAATATTAAATTGTTGTCCAAAGCTCAGTTTATTGAACTGAAGGAGCACTGATTTAATAAGCTTCTCTGCTGTGCTACCAAATTCAGTATTGGGTTTTTTCTGAGAAAATTCATTGCTGCTTAAGCACAATAGAATTTATATTTCTGTTAATCAAGTCCAATAATAAAAGTTCATGTTTTATATTTACAACCAATATTCCTTTAGAGTAACAAATGTGCTTTATATATTCAGATGTTGATGTAATAAATAATGAGTAGCAAATAAATGTTTTCTGATTTTACTTGAATCTCTGCCAATTTTATAATATTGCCACTGTAACTGCATTTTCATTAGGGAGCACTGCACGGGACAATGGTAATGATATCAATTTCTAGACATATTCTGTTTTACATCACAAAGTTTTCATGGTTTACCTTGTTCAATTAAGCTTCATGAAATGATGCAGAGAAACCAGCTTCTAAGTATTTGTAAAGGCCTCAAGGCACATGGATTCTTACAAAATGTGACAATGGAGCGGAATTAGCTATCAATGTATGGGTACAGGTGTGTTCACCTTTTAACTTCTGATTGTTCAGGGAGATAAAACTTACATGGGGTGGGGTATAATCTCACCCAATAGCTATAAACAGTTCAAGCCATGCATTCTGAAAATAAACATAATACATAATACTGTCTCCCCTATCCACATCTTCATTATCATTCTCTAAAATATATCTAAAACAAAAATAAATCAAATGAGGAAAAATATATTTGCCTCTCATTTTTATAGCATCTCCATATTGTCTCTATCTGTGTCTATGTCTCACATTAATGTAATCTGAGATGAAAATGAATTGGTTTAAAATTTGAATTACTCTTTGGAGTTAATCCATTGACATGATTCTCCCTCTCTCTCTCTCCCTCTCTCTCTCTCCCTCTCTTTTTTTTTTTTTTTTTTTTTTTTTTTCATTTTCAAAGACTTTATTCAGCACATTCACATGATACATCACATCAAAACCACATTCAGGGGTTACAAGTCATCAAATAATCATTATAATACAATGTTGCCTTCATTATTTACAATGCTCTCAACCCCCCGCGGTGACCAGCGCCCACGGAAGGCCTCCATAGTCCCCGTGGTCTCCGCGTGTTCCCTCTCTAGGGTCACGCGCGCACGGACGTAGGCCCGGAAAAGGGGAAGGCAGCCGACTCTGGCAAGACCATCGACCGCCCGCTGCCTGGACCCGCGAATGGCCAACTTGGCCAGGCCCAAGAGCAAACCGACAGGGAGGTCCCACCCCCCCGAAAGACCCTCCCCACCCCCTGCCTTGTGTCCAAACACTAGAATCGTAGGACTAAAGTGTAACCAGAACTTGAGGAACAACCCCTTCAGATATTGGTACAGGGGCAGTAACCTCTCACATTCCATATAGACATGGAACACGGTCTCTTCGTCACCGCAGAAAATACAGGCGGTCGGCGAGCCCGTGAACCGGCTCAACAGTTTATTACACACCACCGCTCTGTGCAGCACTCTCCACCCCAGGTCCCCGATGTAAAGGGGAACAACTCCCTTATAGAGAGCCCCCCACTGAGGACCGTCCCCGTCTTCAGGTGGTAACACAGACCGCCAAGATGTATCAGGGCGGTGTACGAAAACAAGGAGGTGTAGAATGTGCAGGAGCATTCTGTACAGTGTGCGTCTCTTCGCATCACGAAACAGCACGCTGGGCATCTCGGAAAGGCGGCTCAGGTTGTGTGGAGCCGGCGCCCGGGAGAGATCCCGGAGCCTAGGCCCGATGAGCAAATCTGACGGAGCGGGGGTAAGCTCAGTCAGAACTACTCTAGGCACACGCCTCTCCTCGACACCCGCCATGACAGGGTGAGGACCAGCTGCTCCCGCAGCCACGACGTCCCCCTCCCTTTGTGGAGCAACACGTCGGCTGAAAACAACCAAATTCCTCACTCTAAGCACGTCCCGATAGAAACTAGGCAGACCCCGTAAGGCGGGTCGACTGATGCCCGCCACCGGGAGCCGCGAAACCCCCCGTAGGCAACAACCCCGACGAAAAAAATACGTGGCCAGAGCGTGCCACCTGGGGGGGTTCTCCGTGTACATATACCTCCGCAGAGTCCTGAGACGGAGAGCCGCCACCTGGGTACGCACGCATACCAAGGATTGGCCGCCCTCCTCCAACGGGAGACTCAGGACTGCTGCGGTAACCCAATGCTTCCTATTTCCCCAGAAGAAGTCCACCAGCTTCTTCTGTAAAGTAGTTGCAAAGATGGAGGGCGGGACAAGAGTAGCCAGCCGGTACCACAACATGGAGGCCACCAGCTGGTTTATGACCAGCACCCTCCCCTGAAAGGAAAGGACTCCAAGCAGGCCTGACCAGCGTCCCAGCCGGGCGACGATTTTCATCTCCAGCTCCTGCCAGTTCGCCGGCCAGGCATCCTCAGTGGGACTCAGGTACACCCCCAGATAGAGGAGGTGCGTGGTGCTCCACGCATACATCGCCATCTCCTCCGGCAGGGAGTCTACCTGCCACTGACCCACTAATAGTCCAGAGCATTTACTCCAATTAATCCTGGCGGATGATGCAGCCGAGAAAGTCCTCTGGCAGTCACGCATCCTCCGCAGGTCACCAGGGTCAGTGAACGTAAGGAGCACATCATCGGCATAGGCTGAAAGAACCACTTCCACCCCCGGACCTGGTAGAGCCAGGCCTGTCAGCTTCCTCCGAAGAAGACACAGGAATGGCTCTACACAGACCGAGTACAACTGACCGGACATGGGGCACCCCTGACGAACCCCCCTCCCAAAATGAATGGGAGCCAACAACACCCCATTAACCTTCACAAGACACTCCGCTGCAGCGTACAAGAGCCGGACCCTGGCTACAAAATGCGGTCCAAATCCGAACGCTTGCAGCGTCCCGAATAGGTAGTCGTGGTCTACCCTGTCAAAAGCCTTCTCCTGATCAAGAGACAGGAAGGCTACTGACTGACCAGTGCCCTGAGATAGATAAATCAGGTCCCTAACCAGGTGGATGTTATCCTGAATGGACCGACCAGGGACTGTATAGGACTGGTCAGGGTGAATCAGTTGAGACAGCACAGAGCCTAGGCGATTTGCCATCGCCCGTGCAAAGATTTTGTACTCTGTACAGAGGAGAGAGACCGGGCGCCAGTTCTTCAACAGGCGGAGTTCACCCTTCTTGGGCAGCAGGACAACGACTGCTCTGCGCCACGAGAGGGGCATCTCCCCGGTCGCCAGGCTCTCCCCCAGAACCTTCATATAATCATCCCCCAGGACATCCCAGAAGGCTCTAACAAATTCTACCGTCAACCCATCCAGCCCAGGGGACTTGCCCCTCCTGAGCTGGTGCAGGGCACGTGTCAACTCCTCCAGTGATAAGGAGTCATCCAGAAGATCGAACGCTTCCCTATCTACAGTCGGTAGACCCTCCCACAGGACCCGCTGAGCCTCCCCGCTGCAACCATCTGCGGAGAACAGGGTCCCATAAAAGGACCGGACTAAAGCACTGATCCTCTCTGGATCTGTGACAGAGGAGCCATCATCCGCGAGCAGCTCTACGAGCTGTTTGCGGGCTCCCCGCCCCTTCTCCAGAGAGAAAAAGAAAGGTGACGCTCGGTCCAAATCGTGCAGCATTTGGACCCGCGACCTCACGTAAGCTCCTCGGGACCGCTCAAGCAGCAGGTCCCTCAAGGCTTCCTTCTTCCCCTGAAACTCTCCCCATTCACAGGAGTCCTCACCAATCCGACCCAGGCGAGACTCCGCCCCCGATAGCTCCCTCTCGAGCCTCTCAACCGCTGAGTCCCGCCTTCCGGTCGACCCCCACGTATATTCCTTACAAAAGAGGCGGATGTGAGCTTTCCCCACATCCCACCACTGCCTAAGTGAAGAAAAGCTCCCCTGCCTCTCTCTCCACTTCACCCAACTCCGTCTGAATGACTCCCGGAAACACCGATCCTCCAGCAGCTTGTTATTGAAATGCCAGTAAGCAGACCCAGCCCGCGTGCGCCCCGGATTGAAGTCCATGCGCACCAGACAGTGGTCCGAGCATGGCACCAGCCGCATTGAGGCCGCTGAGACACGGGAGACAAACGCACCGGAGATATACATTCGATCAATGCGGGAACCGCCCCCCTCAGACCTCCGCGAGAATGCGTTTGAGTCAGGGTGGAGGTTCCGCCATGCATCCACTAGCTCAAAAGAATCAAGCAAGCCTCTCAGTTTCTTTGCTACAGCGGGGGCACACTGAGTACCAGAACGATCTCGCACCTCAAGTGTGCAGTTGAAATCTCCCCCCAGAAAGACACACTCTCCTCTTTCAATAGTGCTCAACAGAGCAGTCACCTCCTGAAGTAGGCAGGCCTGCATCGTGCCGCTGCTGGGGGCATACACGTTAATAAAATGCAACGGCATGCCATCCAGACTCACAGCCAGATAGAGCAAACGACCTGGCACCACTTCCTGCACCTTCAGGATCTCTGGCTGAAAAGTCGGGGCCAACAGAAAAGCCACCCCGCTCGAGTTTGTGCTGAGGTGGCTCATGTAAACCCCCCCTTCCCACTCCAGTCGCCAGGTGGGTTCGTCACCGACAACAGTGTGCGTCTCTTGCAGAAAACACACCGCGTATTTCCCCTCTCTCAGGACTTGTAAATGCTGAAATCTGCGAAAGCTCGCTCTACTGCCATTTAAATTTAATGTAACTACTGTGAATTTGCAAACACGTTGGAATTATTTCCTCACATTGCTCTTGGTCGCAGAACCATCCTCCTTGAGGAACTTTGAGAAATCCCCAAGCTGATGCCTCACAGACGCAGGAATATCACTATCCTTGCTGCCAAGGATGCTATCAAGATCCTCAATAAATCCTGGCAGCTCTCCCCACCGCCTCTTCGCTGTTTCAACTTTAGTCTTGTGACTTTTAGATGTTTTGAGAAAGTCCTGAATCTCACGGATAAGGGTTGCGTTAAACACAGCCCTGAAGTCTGGGCGCCCCGCCAACCCACTCACACCTGGAGCAGCAGCCTCCTCTGCACATCGCTCAAGGCCAGTGTCAGAGTCTGTGGGACTACAGCTTGCTGAAAGCTCACCCACCCCACTGCACAGGCCGAGCCCATCGCTCTCCCCCTCCTCCGGCATGACACCACCCCCAGGATCCATGCCGAGGGAGGGTCCCGATGCCTCTGACAGCAACAAGCTGTCCGGTAAAAGGCTAGGCTCCTGCACTCTCCCATCACACCCCACCTCTGGGTCTGGGGAAGAAAAAACAGCAGGCACCCCCGGGGTCCCAGGTGTTCTTGGAGTCTCCCCTACTACCTCAACCGATGAGGCATCACTCCCCTCATCACTTCCACTGGTTCTAATACAGAGCTCAGAGTGGAACGTTTGATCTCCCGCTCCTCCCCCCTCAGGCTGACTCTGCTCATCCCCCATCCCAGGGAGCACATTTCCAGGGGAGTCAAACCCATCAACCGGCGTGCCATCACCCTCAGAAGGCCCCTGAAACGAGGGGACCTCCTCCGACCCAGCGGACACACTCCCAGGGGCATCAACCCCGCTACCCGATGAGATGACTCCCTCGGAAGGCCCCAGAGATGAGGGGGCCGCCACCAACCCAGAGGACACGGTTTCAGGGGAGGCGATCCCAGTAACACCTGCAGAAGGTCCCTGAAACAGAGGCTCATCCTCCGGCCCACAAGTCACCAGTCCGTGGTCACCGCTCTCGACAGGGGTGGAAGGTCTCGAAATATCCGTCCCCCTTAATTTGGGCCCACGCTCATGCTCTTCCTCGCTTTCCGACAGCCTTCTTTTTGTCCCGGTGACCGGGGGAGGTGCGGTGACCTCCATAGAGGAAGGGTCCTCCACCTCCGCACCACCCGCTGCCCCCTTTCTACTCCCATGTTTGCTCCCCCCTGCCCCCTTCCGGTTTACCTCAGCTCCTTGCTGAGCCAAACCAGGTGCGCCCTGGACTTCACTGGGCCCACTGGGCAGGAGCCCATCTGCTGTTGATTGATTCCCTTGGAGGGGCTTATCCTTCTTCTTATCCTTATTCTTAGTCTTCCCCTTCTGCGTCACCCAACCTCCCTCCCCCCCTTCACCCTTCCCCTGCGCCTCGCCATCTACCACCTCCACAGGTTCAGGGTATGGGGGGGGGGGGCCCTCACTGCTCCGGGTCACCAAGGTAGTACTTGCAGCCTCTGATGGGTTGGCAGTGCCGTCCCGGGTTACCGAGACGGAGCCAGCAGCCCCAGCCGAGTCAGCAGTTCCACCCCGGGCCACCGAGGCTTGGAGGGCCGCCCCGGATGGGCCAGCACTGCATTCCTGGGCCCCTGCGTTAGAATTTCTCGCAGTGGCCCGGCTCCTGGGACACTCTCTACGGAGATGTCCAAACTCCTTGCACGCGTGACACTGTGCCTCTCCCCAGCTCCAATACACGCGATTGGAGAGACCCTTATGCTCCACAGCGAAACTCCCCTCGGCACCCAACCCCACTTCCACCTTCATAAACACGCGCCTCTTAAAGCTCAGCACCCCTTTCTCATACGGGTCATTCCCGGGGTGCATGAGCCTAGTAAGTTTAGACCGCACCTCCCCAATCTTCATCAAGTGTGGAAGGATTTTTGCATCCCGGAGAAACGTGGGACAATTCCGTAGGAGAACCGATTTTACATTGGACACCCACGGTTCCACCTGTAGATGGACCCCCTCCACCGTGAGCCCCTTCTCCAACACTTGGGCCACATCCTTCCGGGACTTCAGTATCAACTGAACCTTCCCTCCTGCACTCTCGGAAGAGGCAATGACATCCCTCTTGAACAGATCATGCAAGCCCTTTGCAATTGCAGCCCTGCTCCACGTGAACCCGGTTTGAACCGAGATCCCGTAAATATCCCAGTCCAAGTCAACATGAGGCTCATCCACGAGTGGCCTCGAGGCCGCCGTCGAAGCCGCCACTGCGTAGCTCTGAACCTTAGGCCGAGCCCCCGCCTTCATGACAGTGGCACACCTCAGCTCCAGGGACAGCAGCACCTCAGCTCAAAAGCGATCCTCAGAGACAGTCACAGTCTGAATGAGCAGCAGAAGCAGTTTCCTCCAGCCAGAGAAAGGAAAGTCCCCAAGCTCACCTCCACAGTCCAGAGCAGCTTTTGGATGGCTCTTCAAAGCCCTGACAGAAGCAAAAGATACCCTCTTCACGTTAAGCCCAGGCAACAGCACTGTGCAAAACGGTATTGGGGCAGAGAGTCGGTGCTATAAATGTCAAAGACACCGAAATCATTCCTACCCACGATCTCCAGGCACTCTTGGCAATCCGCCAGCCACGGCTGCTCCCACCGCGGTGCAGAGGAACTCAGGAATTCCACACGAAATGGAGAAATCCTTAAACAAAGGAAAGTTTCCACAGTCCGACGTTCGGTCAAACTATGAAATCTCACTGCAACTGTTCCTCCTCCTTCGACAAGAACCTTGAAAGGTTGCTTCAAAACTTCTCAGTCGCCGGAGCAGAGAAAAACACGACCTCTCTCTCTCTCTCTCTCTCTCTCTCTCTCTCTCTCTCTCTCTGCCTTCATCAGTTTAAACCCTGTTTTAAAATTTACAAACAAGAAAAATCCAATGATTATATAATAAATATGTAATAAGAGTTGTCATTTTGCATGTTATCTCTATTATATAGATAAAAAGATAAAACACATACGAACCCTTTGTATTAATGAAAAATTCTTTTGAATGTAGATTTTGAACTTGTTCACCAGATTTTTTTCCACAAACCACTTTTTCTTTAAAAGGGTAATGGGAAATAGTATTCCAAAGTTTAGGTGGCTGAAAGTTTAGTTTAGTTTTGAGACAGAGCATAGAAACAGGCCCTTCAGCCGACCGAATCCATACCGATCATCAATTACCCATTCTCACTAGTTGTATGTTATCCGACTTTCTCATCCTCTCCCTACACAATAGGGGCAATCTACAGAGGCCATAAACCCGCAAACCCACATATCTTTGTGATGTGGGAGGAAACCAGAGCACTTGGAGGAAACACGTGGTGATAGGGAGAATGAGCAAACTCCACAGAATGAGCACCAGAGATCAGGATCAGACCTGGGTCTCTGCCACTGAGAGGCAGCAGCTCTACCAACTGCACCATAGATACTATGATGCTTTCTGGAAAATTTTGCATGCTATAATATTCAGATTGCAGAATCCAAATTCAGATTGTTTTGTAATTACATAACATCTCTGGGTTTAACCCTAGGTTTTTACAAAAGATCAAGGTCTTAAAATAAAAACTGTGATGAAGGCATAAAAGAAATGCAATGAATATTACTTTAATTGTGCTGATTAACTGTTGAATACTTTGAATGAAATTCTTCATTTAGAGTTGTGTAAAGGGATTTATAGCAGGAAAGATTACACCAATAGTACGAAAATGATATGACAGCATAATGTTATGTAACACACACATGAAATGCAGGCATAATGCTAATTAATAATAAGTTGGAAAGCATTGCAAACTTTATACTGAGAAGTTATTGTATGTATAAAAACATGACAATCTATTTAGTGGGCATACAATATAATTCAAATCCATTCCATTTTTATTTGTTCTTAATTTTCACAAATATGTTTGTTTATTAGCGCATTTTAGAGTCCATTTTAATGCGGTTATATTATAAAGTTAGTTTTATGTTTTCAATCGTGGGAAGGAATAGACATATAGCAATAAACAGCTCAAGTTTATTCAAACAAAATTTTAAATTGATTGTTTCACAAATGTTTAGATGCATTCATTATTTTTTTTTATCCAATAGTTGATGCTACCATTCTATTCATGCAGATTGCAAAATACCTGTATTTTTAGTAAAAGTAATAGACGTATCAGAATTATGCTTCTGGTATAGGTAATGGTTTATTATTCCTACGTGTATCAAGATGCAGTGAAAAACATTGTATCTGTGTACTATTCAGTCAAATCAAATTATATTATACATAATTACAATCAAGCCCAAAACAAGTACAACATGTAGTGCAAAGAGAAAAAATACCAGAGTGCAGAATATAGATTTACAGCATTGGCGCATTACAGTTCAAAAGAAAAAGTCCACAGTCCACAATGAAGTAGGTTGCAAGATCAGGACTACACCCCAGCTAAGGGAAGGACCATTCAGTACAGTGGGTTATTAACTGAGGGAAAGAAACTATTCCTGAAACCTGAAGCTGTTTCCGATACATTACCAGCATGGTAGAGGGTTTCCCTTGACATAGCTGTGATGACATAACATTACGGTATCCTATTTCATTTGGATTTGTAAACTCTAAGTAACAACAAAAAAAAGACTTTGGCTCCAAGTTGTTTTGACTGTTGGTTAACATTTGAAACCCAACATGATATGAATGAGAATATGAATGAGCTCAAATTATTTTCCTTACCAGTGCATGTTGAAAACGCCTGAGTTGGTCAGGACCATTTCACTACTAATATTTGGATGAAATGAATTGCAAATTCAAGGTACCCTGGTTACCTTCAAAAGTTTGAATAGTTCCGTGTAAAGTATTTGGAAAGACAAACTGTGTCTTGAAGAAAAATGTAATACCAAGTAACAGTCAATAATTGCAATTGAAAAGAGGCTGCCTAATGCTGTCTCACACACACAGCTCCAGACCTGATAAAGAAATGAAATAAGTTCTTCTCTTTATGGCCAATTGATTCCCTTCAGTAACTTTATTTGGAAATGATTTTATTTTTGAGAATAACATGGTGTATTGTATGTATGGAAACTCGATGCCAGTTAGTTTAATATTTGTCTTAGGAGAAATATTGAAAGCCACTATCAGGGATGTTATTGCAGGGCACTTAAAAAAATTCAAGGTAACAGGCAATGTCAACATGTGAAAGGAAGATCATGTTTGATCTATTTATTGCCATTCTTTGAAGAAGTAGCATGTACTGTGAATAAAGGGGAACTGTTGGATATACTATCCAATGGTTAGTATATTGCTAGAGGGCAGATGATGAGGAGCTGAATGGGACCTTATTGAGGAACATAAAAACTCATGGTGTAGCAGGTAACATATTAATATGGATGGAAGACTGATCAGCCAAAAGCAGAGCAGGTATAAACGGGGTGATTTGTAGTCTTCAAGATGTAATGAGTGCAATACAATTTCATGAATAATTTGGATGAAGGCACAAGAGATATGGTTGCCTAATTTGCTAATGTCACAAAGCCAAGTTGAAAAGCCAAAATGTAGAATGCCTGTCCTTAAACCTCCTCCCTTGACTCCATTCAGGGAGCCTGACAATCCTTTCAGGTTCACATGTACGTCCTCTAACCTCATCTATTGCATCTGGTATTCCGATGTGGGCTCCTGTACATCGGTGAGACCAAACGTAGACTCGGCGGTCATTTCGCTGAACGATCATGCTCGTTCTGCTGAGGCCAAGGGGATCTCCAGGGTGCCATCCATTTCAACTCCCCTTCCCATTCCCATGTTGACTTTCCATCCCGAGCCTCCTCCATTGCCTGAGTGAGGACACAAGCAAAATGGAGGACAGCGCCTCATATTTCCCTTGGGTAGCTAACAAACCAGCTGTATGAACGTTGAATGTTCTGATTTTAAGTAACCTCTACCAACATTCCCTAATCTCCCCCCTTGCCCTTACCTCCACCTTAGTCATTTAACCAGTTCCACAGTTCACCATGTTGTATCCCTCATAAGATCATACCTTCCCAAGCTAACAATAGGCCTACCATGGGTCCACCCTGCCTGAGGTTATTTATTGCTGACCCTGAGTGGTCCTGGTCCTTTCTCGCCTCCAGTTCTTCACCCCCCCCCTACTTTCAGTCTGAAGAAGGGTCCCAACCCAAAACATCACCTATCCTTTTTCTCCAGTGATGCTGCCTGACCCGTTGAGTTATTCCAGCACTTTGTGTCTATCTTTTCTATAAGTTGGAAAGTAAGTTGTGGAAAGGATTCTACAGGGGCTCCAAAATAATATAAATAGATGAAATAATTGGGTGAAGATGAGCAATTGGAATATGAAATAGGAAAATATAAATTTGTTTAATTAGGCACCTGAATCAAAAAAAATATCTCTATGTGAAATATTGCAGAGCTCTATGATGAAACTGAATCTTGGAGTCCGAGAACATGGTTCACAAAATGCAGGAGTTAGGCATAGCAAGTAACTAAGTTGTCTAACATACATAGATACATAAATGCATAGACAATAGGTGCAGGAGTAGGCCATTCAGCCCTTCGAGCCAGCACCACGATTCAATAAGATCATGGCTGATCATCCACAATCAGTACCCCATTCCTGCCTTCTCCCCATATCCCTTGATTCTGCTAGCCCCAAGAGCTCTATCTAACTCTCTTTTGAATGCATCCAGTGAATTGGCCTCCACTGCCTTCTGAGGCAGAGAATTCCACAAATTCACAACTCTCTGGGAGAAAACGTTTTTCCTCATTTCAGTTCTAAATGGCCAACTCCTTATATGTTTCTACTAGATCCCCTCTCATCCTTCTAAATTCCAGTGAATACAAGCTCAGTCGCTCCATTCATTCATCATATGATAGTCCTGCCATCCCGGGAATTAACCTCGTGAACCTACGCTGCACTCCCTCAATAGCAAGAATGTCCTTCCTCAGATTAGGAGACAAAATTGCACACAATACTGCAGGTGTGGTCTCACCGTGGCCCTGTACAGCTGCAGAAGGACCTCTTTGCTCCTATACTTAACTCCTCTCATTATGACGGCAAACATGCCATTAGCTTTCTTCACTGCCTGCTGTACCTGCATGCTTCCTTTCAGTGACTGGTGTACAAGGTCACCCAGGTCTCGTTGTACTTCCGCTTTTCCTAACCTGATACCATTCAGATAATAATCTGCCTTCCTGTTCTTGCCACCAAAGTGGATAACCTCACATTTATCCAGATTATACTGCATCTGCCATGCATCTGCCCACTCACCCAACCTGTCCAAGTCACCCTTCATCCTCATAGCATCCTCGTCACAGTTCACACTGACACCCAGTTTTGTGCCATCTGCAAATTTGCTTATGTTACTTTTAATTCCTTCACCTAAATCATTAATGTGTATTGTAAATAGCTGCGGTCCCAGCACCGAGCCTTGTGGCACCGCACTAGTCACTGCCTGCCATTCTCAAAGGGACCTGTTAATCCCTACTCTTTGTTTCCTGTCTGCCAACCAATTTTCTATCCATGTCAATACCCTACCCCCAATACCATGTGCTCTAATTTTGCCCACTAATCTCCTGTGTGGGACCTTATCAAAGGTTTTCTGAAAGTCCAGGTACACTACATTCATTGGGTCTCCCTTTTACTTGTTACAACCTAAAGGAATTCCAGAAGATTAGTCAAGCATGATTTCCCGTTCGTAAATCCATGCTGACTTGGACCAATCCTGATACTGCTATCCAACTGTGCCGCTATTACACCTTTAATAATCCAGCATCTTCCCCACCACCGATGTGAGGCTAACTGGTCTATAATTCCCTGCTTTCTCTCTTCCTCCTTTCTTAAAAAGTGGGATAACATTAGCTACCCTCCAATCCACAGGAACTGATCCTGAATCTATAGAACATTGGAAAATGATCACCAATGCATCCACGATATCCAGAGCCACCTCCTTGGGTACCTGGGATGCAGACCATCAGGCCCTGGGGATGTATCAGCATTCTGTCCCATCAGTCTACCCAACACCATTTCCTGACTAATGTGAATTTTCTTCAGTTCTTCCATCACCCTAAGTCCTCTGTCCCCTAGAAAAACAAAATATCATTGTTTATTGCAAGGGGAATTGAATACAAATGTAGGAAGGTTATGTTCCTGTGTACACGGCATTGTTCTCACAGGCCTGTGACAACTTTGGTCTCTCCATTAGCACCAAAAAGTCTGAAGTTATTTTTCCAGCCCGCACCTGGAAAGCCCTACCAGGAACCACACATCACGGTGAAGGGGCAGAATCTACAGACAGTTGACAGCTTTACCTATCTGGGCAGTACACTCTTGCGAGTGGTGAACATTGACGCTGAGGTCAACAACAGGATTGCCAAGGCCAGCGCTGCCTTTGGGCGACTCCGTGAGAATGTTTGGGAGCGGAGAGGACTCGGCCTCACCACCAAGCTGAAGGTCTACCGTGCAGTGGTTCTCACCACTCTTCTCTATGCCAGTGAGACCTGGACTGTCTACAGCAGACATGCCAAACAGCTCAACCACTTTCACTTGAGCTGCCTACGCAGACTCCTTCACATCAGGTGGCAGGACAAAATTCCCGATACAGAGGTCTTGGAAGGGGCCAGAATCCCCAGCGTCCACACCCTCCTATGGAAACCCCAAGCCAGATGGACAGGCCATGTCACCAGAATGCCCGAGAGTCGACTGCCAAAACAGCTTCTGTACGGAGAACTGTGTCAGGGCAAGCGCTCAGTAGGAGGACAGAAGAAATGGTTTAAGGACTCCCTCAAAGTGTCCCTCAAAGACTTGGACATCAACCTCAGCACTTGGGTCTCTTGCTCTGGACCGTCCACCTGGCGTAGCAAGCTCACCACAGGAGCCCATGCAGCAGAGAACAGACGCACTGCAGAGGCCCAGAAGAAACGCACCGCGTGCAAGGCCCGGGCTACCTCCACTTCCACTGCAGCACCCATCCACTTGTGTCCTACATGTGGGCGTGCCTTCCGGGCCCAGATTGGCCTCACCAGTCACTTCCACAGTCACCAATCCTCCAACTGAAAGTGAAGTCATGGTCATCTTCGAACCCGAAGGACGAACAACAACAAGACCACTACCTAACCACAGGTCTTTGGGATATGAGGAGAAACCAGAACATTCAGAGAATCTGTAAACTCCCCACGGACAGCACCCAAGGTCAGGATTGAACCCGTATTTCTGGAGCTGTGAGGCAGTGAGGAAGCTCCATCTGTAGCCTTTAATCCAATAAGGTTATAGCCTCCTCCATTGCCAGAGTGAGGCCAATATAAGAGTGAGGGGGTCTTGATTGAACTATATAAAACTCTAAGGAATCTTGAAAGAATGGAATTAGAGAGTGTGTTTTCCTTTCTGAAAAAAAATCAAAATCAAGGGATCACAGTCTAAAATAAGTGGTTGCCCATTTAAGATGGAGTTAAGGTGATTTATTTTCTCTCTTGAGGGGTTGCAAGTCTTTAGAACTTTCTTTCCTCAAAACAGTGGTGGGAGCATTTTTAGTTTTTTTAAGGTGTACGAAAGTAGATTCCTGATTGGCAAGAGGGTGAAGGGTTATTAGGGTAAGTTGGAAAATGGAGTGAGATAAGTTTTGTTCTTGTGGCAAAGCAGGCTGGAGAAATTAAATGACTTACTACCATAATTAATGCATATGTTCATTGATGTAAATAAGTCAGACATTTGTATTTGATAATCTATTTAAAATAATGTGTTTTGATTAATTGGCCATGCAGATAACATTAGACACAAAATGCTGGAATAACTCAGCGGGTCAGGCAGCATCTCTGGAGAGGAGAAATGGGCGACGTTTTGGGTCGAGCCCCTTCCTCAGTCTCAATCACAGACTGAGGAAGGGTCTCGCCTTCAAATGTCACCCATTCCTTCTCTCCAGGAATGCTGCCTGACCCACTGAGTTACTCCAGCATTTTGTGTCTACCTTCGATTTAGACCAGCATCTGCAATACTTTCCTACACAGATAACAGTAGAATTATGTGATTGTCAACGATAGCATTGAAAATTGATGCATATATATCTATTCTGACCAAGGAAAATATCTGACAATTTTATTTTAAGTGGGGCTGCCAGCTTACAAGACTGAATAACTTTGATGAAAAACAGCTTCATTGTTAAAGGCACCATCAGTCCACTTGTGGAGTTCATCCATCCTAGGATTTGGTGCTGCACATGAATTGTAAGGATTTGAAATGTAAACCTATTCATCACCCCACCCCTTTTTTTCCCTAAATAAACTCAAAAAAAGGTTTGCAAAGACCACCACAGTGTGCCAGGGGTCATTGGAGATTTCTTTTTTTTCCCCCTATTTTTTTGCTGCTTTCACATAAGATTACAGTTACATTGTGCTTCAGAGTAAGATGCACCTAAATACAGCTGAAAGTTGTGTCAAGCATCAATGGGTGTGTCTGTTGAACTCTGTGCTTGCTGTTCCCAGCTGGACAATGCCATTGTGCAGATACTCACCCAATGCACTCGTGAAACTGGATAAATGGATTAGAGGGATCAGAGACACCGCCGGCATCTTGAAAAGGAAAGCAGCAGCTTACAAAAGGGATGACATTTGTGTATCAGGGCAGAGGGTGTGTGAGTACTCTGCCTCTGCTAAAAGAACAAGACAAGTGAGAAACTTTTAACAGTAGCTACCTCAATCTGTCCTATTTCTCCAGCCAGTTGAAAGATTTCTCATTGAGGAATTATTTGAAACCTGTACAGAGTCATCAGTAGTAAATAATAAATTTAAAGAGCTCATAAATTGAACATAATGCATTGTCATCCATGGGCCAGGACTTGCTTTGAAATGTGAAATTCTGCTGTAACTCCTTGTTCATAAGTAGCATTCTGGTAGCAAAATGGCACAGTATTCAATTTTACAAGATAAAAAGAAGCTTTTAAAAAATGGAATTACACACATTGCTATGAAATGCACTATGCATCCAGAATGGCAATTTTCAGTGTTCAATTTTGTATAATCACACATATATGGAAATAACTTCTCTGTCTTTAGTTATTGTTTCATTTCTCTTTGGATTGCAAAATATGGGTTATGTCAGTCATCTAACGCACTCTTTCAGATGAGAACAAATGCAACACCTTCAATGCTAAAGATCTATAAGCTGCTTATAAATGGACACAAAAATCAGTTCACAATTCAACGCCTTCTATAGAAAGTAGCGTGGAATGTTGCGTCCATATTGAACGAGGATTTGTGGATAGTCTCAACTTGCTCTACCGAACATCAAATTAAATATCTTCAAATAATGTTCAGACATATTATTTAACGGTTCCAATTATTTAACTTGAAGACGGGACAAAACTAGATCGAATCTAATGGAACAATTGACCAATGACCTATCTAAGTGGTCAGGAATATCCTTCCTGAAAATGTCTATAATTATGCCGACGACCAAACAATAGATATTTGGAAAGAGTTCTGGAGTTTGGCATGTAAATAAATTACGATTTAATTAACTTTATGTACAGCCCCGCTACTTGTTGACGAGTCAACGGCAAAGCAAATGTTCATCCGTGTTCTGAGAGGGGTTCGCCAGATTTGCCTTAGATGTTATTTTTTCAACCCCTTCGTACTCAATCAAAGCGTATTTTCTTGCGAAGAAACAGCCACCGTTGTTATTAATGAAATCAAGATCTTGACCGCTAAAATTTAATAACCAGGATTATACCAGGCGCCTGTAATCCTC
Organism: Rhinoraja longicauda; assembly: GCF_053455715.1. NCBI lineage: Eukaryota > Metazoa > Chordata > Chondrichthyes > Rajiformes > Arhynchobatidae > Rhinoraja > Rhinoraja longicauda. The sequence goes on along the minus strand of NC_135954.1, from coordinate 63,509,171 downwards.
AAGCACATTGACTATTTTATCACCTTTTCTGACGACAGACCAAACTTTAGGCTCTGTAAAAATGTTTGGCGCCATTGCAAGGCCATATTCGCAGGCGGGGCTGTAGACTCCGTTTACCTCCCGATTCCTCCTTTCATCTTGAAGATTTTATTTTTCGCTTTCTGCCACGATCCTGTTATCAATATAAACCATACATCTTCCAACCATATGACTTTCTTCTGTGTGGCACTGTCCTTTTTTTAATATTTGTTTTCAAATCTTACTTGGAATATCCACTTGCAAAGCTTCTTTCTCCCCTTCTACTTGACAAAATGAATTACTACTCAATACTGTAGTTTTCCAATACCGTCCCAAAGCCTCTTCTGTATTTTTTTTAAGCCACAACCCTCTTATTGGCACCATTTGGTTTCTGAAGGCAATATCGTTTATGCATAAAGCAGTTACTGTAGTTCTAATTATTGTTAGGATTAATAATTTAAAACATTAGACAGTCACCCTCCCTGAGGCAACCCGAAGTTATTGTGTGTGTATATTATCCTTGGTTCCACTATTTGGATAATGCTATTGATATTCATTCATTGGCCATTTATTATGATTATTAATAATGATGTGTTTATGTATGTTTATTGTGGAGTCGTGGAATGACTAATGCAGTATTCCATTAATGGTTGTTATCTAGCATTCGCCATTCGACACATCCTGGTGGGATGCAATAAAATATTGCTGCAAGGAATAGAATAATGAGGGATTCAACCGTGATTATTGCTCATTAGACACTTGACTGTACATTTATTACTAAATGAATAATTATATCCATATAAAACCATAGTGGTATAGCTCAGGGCCAAAATAAGTCACTAATCTCAAGCTGGCTTGTAACAATGCAAATAGATGTGACACCAGGAGGTTATTTTATACGACACTATCTTGCAAACGTTTTCTTGTGTGAATAAAATGTGGGAAAAAAGCAAATTTGATTTGTTGAAGCGAATGTGTGTTACGGTGAGAGATTCTTAATGGCTGGGGCTGTAATATTGAACTAATCGGCCCCGTTTTATTAATAATCATTCATCAGTTGTTTAAGTAAGAGTCTGTTTGACATTTCAGTGTTGGGCATGACTGCAGGGACTTCTCTCGAGTCATTTACAAGGACAGTTGGAACTTTATAGCGTATGATTCATAGAGTCTTATAGTACACGGGAGCTGCGGCGCATGTTACATTAATCAGTGTCAGGGTAGTAAAACACAGAAATGAATATGAATTCACCACTTTCTACAGGAGATAAATGTGCTGGTGAATAATTGATTAATGCTTAAAAAGAGGCCAAAAGAAGAAGAGAACCAACCTCCCACCCCCCGAAAGAAAAAGGCGTGGATGAAATTTGCTGGGGCTTCACAATGGATCCGCCGCGCTTGGAGAGCTCTTCGTGCACTCTCCTCCTCCAAGGATTGAACTCCAAGAATAACTCCGCTCGGTGTGCAGAGGTCGTGGGAGGGGGGTGTGTGTGGGTGGGATGTGTGAGTACGCGCATGGGGTGGTGAGCGTGGGGGGGGGGGGGCTGTACAACGACCAGTGGTGTTGCTATGGAAGCACTAAAATACTTCTATATACTTCGCATTCATCTATTAGGGAGTTCTGAGGAGAAGAACGATTATATTTGCATTAGTCGCCAATAGCACTTGCTTCCAATTATCAATCAGAGTTTTTTTCTGATAAAGAACGCGTCTCTTGGTAGCAATTTCCATGAAGTGTATATCAGCCTGTTTACTCGGTGGGGCAGTTGCATCCCACCACACAGCAAGATCTTAGCGCATTATTGTTCACGATTGGTAAAAAAAATAATATAATGATAAGAAGGACTGCGGAGCGAGCTGTGAATGAACCATCAATATGGCCAATCAACTTGCCTCGCACACGTTTCCAAGCAGCTGCCTTGGACGTGTCTGCGCGCTATAACATTGTGAGAAAGAAATTGACTGGTTCCCCAAACTCGCCCGATTCACTTACCACATTTCAAATGAGAACGGCCGTGGCCACAGTCGCTTCGCAGTGCCAGCAAATGATATCCGCATTAAAATAGTGGGATTAAAACTGATTCTGTGGGGGAGGGAAGCGAAGAGGAATTCTAACCAAGTATCATTTTTGTCAAGTTTCACCCCGAATCACTGACTCACAAGTTAACCCATTCACAAATACACGGCGGAGACTCTGGACTCTTTGCTCCTCTCCAACTCGTTCAGAAATTCCTTCATATCACTTGGGAGACCTTTGATTCTTATATCGGTAAAGATTCCTACGATCGTTTTTTATTTTAAGTTTCTTGATTTGACGTATGATTGGAAAGTTTGAATTTTATTTGCAGCAGCGTTAATTAAGGCTTATGATTAATTTTCCATATAATCTTGCACGATGTCTTCGAAGTCCCCTCGTGTTGTTTGTTTAGGATATGGTAATTTTATTGGGTATTTATAAATATAAAAGCTATTAAAACGTATCATATTTAAAAGACGGACAAGTGGTACGAAACTTCGGGAGTCTCCAGAAGCGTTCGTTTTCATCAGCGAAACAAACAAAAATATAGTTGCGGTTCTTGTTAGGAGCAATCAATTCTGATGTAGACTTCAAACTTATCTCCGGTCAATTTACAGCTGTAATTTATTTTGCACAAATATTTTTTTCTTGTATAAATGTGTGCTACAGTTGGTGAGGTATTACTTTTTACAAAGTTAAGGGTCTTTCTATATTTCTACCTTTATTTCTATCTATCTATCTATCTATCTATCTATCTATCTATCTATCTATCTATCTATCTATCTATCTATCTATCTATCTATCTATCTATCTCTCTATCTCTCTATCTCTCTATCTCTCTATCTCTCTATCTCTCTATCTATCTCTTGTCTATCTGCAGGTCTATTTCTGTCTGTATTTCACTCAATGCATCAGAAAGATTGTTGGATGAGCAGGATTTGCAGCAGTCAGTTGCGACTATCTGCCAGTCGTGTATTCTCCCCGCTACCTGGATGGCTGAAACAGGGTGTGTTGGTTGGTAATGGGGGAGGCAGAGGGCAGAGGGAAGCGCGCATGGATAGGTAGGGAGGGAGCCTGTTTTGAACAAGGCAATTATTTGAAAACAGTGATGATTAGTTGTGTTTAAGTTCGATGTGTTTCGTGAATTCGAAGTTTTCAAATCCGCTATAAAGTTAGGAAAATGTGGAGGAAGTGATTATATCCACAAAGTTCACGGTTGGATTCGGTAAGAGACCGACTTCAAATGGGTCTTTTCTTCGACTGATTTAAAGCAAATCAAATTGAAATCCGCCTTTTAAAAGTGCAAGAAGTATCTATCGACTTCATTGCAAGTGAGACGTTTAAAATCCTCCCAGGACCCGCTATTTTTATGTGAGTCCGGGCAGAGAGAGTGTTTTGTCTCCTTTCGCATGCCAAAAATATCTATCTATTGTTGGTATTTTAATGACCGTCTAAGACGGTAGACAACAGAAGGAACAAAAAAAAAACTATCCGTAGGGACCATTCTGTCTCTGTTGAAAGTGAACATTCGGATGTTGACGATGTTCATTCTTTGTTATTCTGGTAATTTTGAAATATTGCGGATTGTTTTGGACATTCTAAAATTTCAGTGACAAAAAAAATTAAATGTACCGACGAATGGTTGGACATTGGAGTAAACATTCTAAAATTGCAAACGAAGTGTGCAAAATCCCAACAGGTTAAGTGTAAGAAACCCCCGTTCAAAAGGCATGAGAGGATTAAAAGATCCCTAGCGTGGTGGTACAGAATTGCGGGTGAGTTGTAATGTAGCGGTGGGCAACAATGAGACCCCGCAGTCTGCATGCAATCGACTTCTGGATGGCACTTCGAGTGTGCAAAAAATACCCCGCAGAAACGCACTGAGGATGGATTCTCGGTCAATTTGTAATATATGCAATTGCCCTGTGCGTGTGTGTGCGTGCATGTGTGTGTACGCTTGCTTGCGAATTTTCCTGTTTACAGAAAAGTTTGAGATAAGGCTGCAACCCCCAAACCTTTCGCTCAAATCATTAGAGTAGCGTGTAACCCGGTAAAAATGCAGAGTGTATGAGCGCCAACCTCTACAAAGTCGAGGTGGACACAAATTGCTGCAGTTACTCAGTTGGCCAGGCAGCATTTCTGAAGAAAACGGATGGGTGACGTTTCGGGTCGGAAGCCTCCTTCAGACGAGTGGGGGGGGGGGGGTGGACTGGAGGTAGGAACAGGCCAGAACATATCGGGGACGGCAACAAATGACCACGGAAGGGGGGAAGCCCTAATTGACCTATTGTTGGTTGGGGGAGAGGTGATGATGAAGGGATGCAGGGGTGCGAACTGTTGAACTAGTAGAACGACCAGGGTGGGGGAGAGGGAGGGGAGAGGAATGCAGTGGTTACTTGAAATTATAAATCAACGTTCATACCGCTGGGTTGTATGCTGACCAAGCGAAAGATGCGTGTGGCCTCACTCTGACAGTGGAGGAGGCCCGAGACAGAAAGGTTAGTATGGAAATAGGAAAGGGAGTTAAATGTTTGGCAAACGGGAGATCGATCGCATAGGCAAATAAGTGTTCAATGAAAGGATCTGCGCTTGGTCTAGCCGATATATAGGAACCCACACAGAGAACAACGGATACATTATACGAGGTTCGAGGAGATGCAAGTGAACCTCTCTCTGCCTTGCCTTGCCTTGGAGGACTGCCAAGGTCCCTGGATGGAGTCGAGAGAGGAGGGATAAGGACAGGTGCTGCATCTCCTGCGGTTGCAGAAAAAAAAGTTCCTGGGGAGGGGTGGTTTGTGTGGGAAGGGATGACTGAAGCAGGGAGTTGCGGAGGGACTACAAAGTTGAGTGAGCACCGTTTCTATCTTCTGTGTAAACTTGCTGAGGTGTAGATTGTCCTCTCTGAAGGGCTGCTTTCGTGTTAGAAAAAATTGTGGATACTGCGAATCTGAAATAACAAAGATGACACTGAAAACGCTCGTCAGATCGGGCAGCGACAATGGAGAATTAAACGGCAGGTTAACCACAAAGTTATATGGGACTCTGACAATAGCTCACATATCTGATAATAAACAAAATGTTTCTTGGATAGACATTGTGAGTCTGCCTCACATCAGGCGCGTCAATGCGCCGAGTATTTCACAACGTATCTCCTCTTGGCAGTCGTACTAGAGTCTAGTAACTAGACAGACAGCGCTGCCATTGCCGCCGCTTATGCCGGTGTCCATAGAGGGAGCTGCAGCCTCACAGTTCCCAACGCATCTCATTCTCGGCTGCTTCAACGCGGTAGCCTGCGCTCAAACCCAACACGCCACGTCAAAATTAGTAACGTCTTCTCCGAAAGAGATGGGGTTGCTTCCAGTGTGAAGTGAAACTCCATCTAACTCAGACAACCCGTGACAACGTGGAGTTGAGACAATCGCACACTGTCTTGGCTCCACAATGAACGCGTGTTAGCTTTAAAGAAAATGCGAGAGGCGCTTAATAAAGCACAATACATTTGATAATATACTGTTGCAAAAATGAAGAGATTTAAGGTTTGATAACTGAAATAAGTTATTATTTTATGGTTAGTTTGAAAACGTCTCCAACGACTCAATTCTTCACGAGCTGCCAAGTTTATTTTACCTAGTTCTGATATCGCTCTTGACGATCCAAGCATTATCAATTAATGACATTTTAAATAATAACATTTGTAGTAAGACGGTTCATTATTCTGCTTTCAATATACATGGTCGAACTTTTGCAGTAACCTTTCTATAATCTATCACAACCTTTCAGATGCAATCCCGGTAAACAATGCATGGATGGCAAAAAGACTAATCAGATATAATATTTGTTTCTATAACCTAATCCAAATGACATACAGCCTTGCCTGCGCCTCAGTAGCAATGATAGCGTAACACTATCGCTCAGAAGGAAGAACTGGTTTTGAGCGTGCATGTCGCACCGCAGAAGAGAGCATTATTCCCACTGAAGTAAGATCAGCCAAACAATCGATACATGGAGCCCTGATGCTTTGTTAATATTTTATTTCACAGTTGCTATTATTTCCGATGCGTGATGAGCTTGTCTTTTTAACTCCCCCACCTCCCTGTTTGGACACAGCCTTCCCATATTATTTTTTAATTGCTTTAACAGCTGTTTGCTTCATAGAGCTCCCCCTTTTCCACCAGGAGCAGCCATCTGTCGAGTTAGTAGCACCTTAAAGGTCACTGATTGGTTTCATAGGGGACCGGGAGAATAAACACTGAGACATTTACTTTGCTGAGTTCTCAGCCTGGTTTGGAACCATTTTCTGCCTCCCGGCCTTTTTTTTTGTTGGCCAACAGTATATGTTCAGTAAAATTATCCTGGTAATACTTACAAAAAAAACTGCGACTCCGGACACCTCAACCAACCTCCCTCACACACACACACACACACACACACACACACACACACACACACACGTGCAGTGACATTCTTCCAAAACACTGTGAAATTAGACATATTTTTGAAAAGTAATGTCATTGCCATGTAGTGTTACTGGGAGCTCGTTCTAATATCTTTTTGTTTATTAGACAAAAATATATGATTTTGACAAGTTCTGCTCACACGCATATTTACAATTATAATCACTCTATATACATAAAATATTCAACGTGGGGGAAAATAATTACCAAACCAATAATAATCGCGGCAAGAAAACAAAACAATTAGAATAACACGTGCTGATATGTTACAATGTCAAATAAATCGTTATATATTTGTCAAGTTTCTGAAAGGGATTTTGCATTGCCCGACACTGGCGAAAAAGATGAAGTAAATTTCCTTTTTTTCTTTAAAAAAATCTTTTTCATTTTCTTCTTTCTTTGAGTTGTTTTCCGGAAAACTTTCTCAGACGGAAGAGATGCCTGCTAAAACTCTCGTCCCTTCCTGCTGAGGCCGTGAGCTGAAAGAACAAAAGCACACAAGCATCTGAATGACAGGCCGTATAAGATATTGTGTAAACACTTTGTGCTTTTAAACGAATCAAAATATAAACTTCAGGCTCAGTAAAGAAAGCTTGCAAATGCAAAATGCATAACTTTTCACAAATGCTCTCATGCCATGTCTTCTCCATAACAATTAAATAATCTCTGTGTTGCGTTTCAAAACAGTGGCGGGGAATCTGCGTTTTTGAAGTGTTAGCTTTTAAAACGTACCTTTCGTTTCCGGGCTGATATGATATTTTTAATTGCTGTGATGGAGATTCACCTGGAATACAATCTGTTTCTGGAAAACAAAGTAAAAACACATCCCAGATCAGTCATACGACAAGGACAAGAGTTTGGCTTTGGAGTTTAAAAAAAAAGATTAAGAGAGAGAAAAAAAATTAGCGGTACTTCAAATTTAAGGTTCAGGACATTTGCTGAACGCCGCCAGACCTGGCATTAACTGGGCGTTGAATATATAATAAACATATAAAGCTCACTGGAGAGTGATGAGTGTAAAATACCTGTGTGTTTTGGACTGGGTATATCTGTTGATTTTTCATTGCTCACTGCTCCCAGTGCTGCCGTTAGCACAGTCGACTGTTGCTGCTGATGGTGATGGTGGTGGTGATGAGTTGCACCCAGAAAAGACCTGACATTTAGTAAAGAGTTCTGGCCCAGGAAAGCACCGTTTGTCCAATTATGAAACTTGCTGATCTGACATGTGTAGAGTCCGTGGTTTGAGAGGAAAGCCGGGTGCTGGATGGTTGACTGAGTGTGGCTGGTTGGTGAGGATTTCTGGGCACTGTCTGGACTGGTCGCAGTTTCTGCCAGCGACCAGATTTTAGGTTTGCTGTGATTTGGGATTAGTAAATTCCCCTGCCCTAATGAAATCCCCCTGGTGCCATTACTCTCGGCAACATTTCCATCATCTCTGTCCGTCTCCCTCGCTTTGCTGTCAACAACAGACCCATGCAAAGTCCGATCGTGCCCACTCGCCAAATCCACTTTCTCCCTCTCGTCACAGGGGTTAAGTTTTTCCTCCTCCTCTTCATTACTTTGCTCCTCGTCGTTTTCGTCGATTTTGTCGATGTCGATACTCTCTAGGTCAATCTCCTCATCCTCTTCTTTTTTTTCGTTCTCCCCTTCTGTGTCACTGCCGTAAAGAGTACCGTCGTCTTCCTTATTCCGGGCGCCCCAGGTCATTTTATTCTCCTTTTTGAGTCTTCTCCTGGCGTTGGCGAACCAAGTGGAGACCTGGGTCAGGGTCATCTTGGTGATGATGGCCAGCATGATCTTCTCCCCTTTGGTGGGGTAGGGGTTCTTTCTGTGCTCGTTGAGCCAGGCCTTGAGCGTGCTGGTGCTCTCCCGGGTTGCATTCTTGGGTCTAGCAGGATCCCCGTACTGGAACTGTCCATAGGGATAATAAGCAGGAGCCGCATGGGCTGCGAACGTGGCCGGATGGACCCCAGGATTATCCTTTAATTCGTACTGCGATCCCTGCAACACAAGCAGATAAAAGAATGGGGTGTGGGTGAGGGAGAGAGAGAAAGAGAGAGAAATCAGGACTGGGGTATTGATAACGACCATTGTCATTCATTTGTCACTTAACGCAGATACCTCCACCGGAAGAGAACATACACAAATCATACAAAGTTATGAGAGTCCGAGCTATTGCCATTTTTTTTTTAAACTCATCTTTATGGGAATGAGTGATACGCTTTAAAATGATTTAGTCACGAACAGGAAAGAAATGGGGTTGCCAAAACAGTGTAATTCAACCAAATATTAATCTTATACCATAGAAGTTAAATTAGAATCTTAAAGCTGGTGCTCACTAACTCCACAAAAACTACCGGCCACCGAAGTCGAAATCTATGCAGCAGCAATAAAAGTTCCAAATTATACATATGTGAATAAATTATAATAAGTCGTCAGAAATCGAAGGGACTCCATTTAAATCTTATATAATCACTTCAAATTAAGAAACATTCATCCTAATTTAGATATCAGTGGTGTTTAGAAATGACCCTCAACCATCCCTTCTGTTATGAAACAGTTTATTCACATCATCGTGCTGAAATATTGGAAAAGTTGAACTGTCCCTCTATAAACTCCTCGATTTTTAATGGAGAAAGTTTCGGCCACGGCGTTAAGATAGTTCACGTCATTTACCTCATCTCAGTATCTTTGGTAAAGATGTACGGAAAAAAGAAATGAGAAATGATAAGTTTTTACTTGAAGATGCTCCATTAGTTTCTTGTTTGTTTAAAGTTACATAACTTTAATAATATGGTTCGAAAATAATATGGTTTTTTTTTCAAATGCGCGTTTAGTTTACACACGCCAACATCACCTTTTCTGTTTGGAAATACTTGAAATGCTGGATTAAAATAAATTGGAAATATGACATCATTCAGTTTCCACTGTGAAGGCCGCAATGTAAGCATTGCAAAAGATTGTGGTCATTTTATGGATCTCTATTATTCTGAAGTGCAGCACTTCTAAGAAAACACACTGCAGACACCACAGGAAACATTCATATTAAGTTTCTTATAAACACCCATTCATTTAAACCTGAAAGTCTCAATATTCATTCCTCCTCTTTCTCCTGACTAACACAGTGTAGTAAATCGTCTACGGGCCTGTTTAAATTATGAATTGGATACTCTTGTTTTAAATGGACTTTGATATTTCCATATTATGTGTTACAGTCCAAGCCACTCGGTCATAAATAATTACAACTGATCTCAACTGTTTTGGGAAACCAGCGTGAATTTAAATTCGACAGCAGCGAGTGCGCCGTGTTCCAAGAGAAGCTTGCACAGAGCGTTCAGATTCGCGGCAAGACGACGTGAAATCTTTATAACTGTAGAAATCGTGGCCATCGCTAAATATTTGGCAAGTAATTGTTAAGGGTTGATCTCAAAATTCCTCTTGCATTTAATTCTATCTCAAAATGAGATTATTTTATTTCCACCGCAGTGAATCTTTATTCCCAGAGGCGGGAGTCTATTACTCAGGTCACTGAATTTTTGACTGAATATTTTATTTGTTTGAAGAACAGAAAGAAAGGTTAAAGGAAAGATGCTTTTGCGATCGCGTGTATTATTTGTCCTTACACATCTAAAATCTGACAGAGCCAAGTTTGCAACGATTGTTAATATATATTCAAGTTTATACAACAACAATACATTTCCTGAATTCAGAACTTTTAACCATTCGTTGATATCAGTTCAATTATTGCAATTATGATAGATTAAACAAAACAAATGATAATAATGCTCTAATATTATGAGCAGCGCAAAGAGAAGAGTGGGATGCATTCACTCAATATATCATATAGATAGATACCAGGTTAAAGCAACACTCAATTTCTAATTGCGGATTGCAAAAATTAACTACAGTCTAAAGCGGAACTCTCACAACTTTGGCCTACTTTGTCTGAGTCGACATTAAAATCACAAAGGCTGTCACCATTTCGGAATAAACCGAACTACGTTTCAATCGGTGAATACAATGATAAGAGTTTTAAACGTGTCCGTGCGCGGTGTTGATAAAAAAAAAGAAATGAAAATATGGGCGGATGAAAGAGTGTCAAACTTTCCAAAACCGGATTCTAATCTTCTCTACCCACGGGACTTTTATTCAGATTTGGACTGTTGTCGGCAGTAGTGATTAAACTTTTAATGTCTAGTGCCACTAATAAGGGGAAACGTAATGCTCGCCGTATAATGAAGCCACGTTCGCCGGTGCCACAGATAGACGTCAACAGTGTCTCCGTGCTTGAGAAGCTTAGTGCTTTCATTAAAATAATAAACAACTGTTTCTGATCATGCACATTTTTTACATATATGTGAATATCCGCCCGACAATAATTTGATTCAGTCTAGTTGTGCAACGCGGTTTTAATTATTTTTTTTAGCGTTTCGCTTAGAATGGTCGGTTCAAAGTGTTGCAAAAGACTGCTCGCACTTACCATTTGGGAGAACATGGTGAGATCGGTGGTGTAGGGAAGGAAGGCGCTGTAGTTCTGGGCTGTGTAAGGGTTTGCATACATTCCCAACACCGAGGTTACAGCAGCGGCGGGATTAGCCCCGAGCTCGGCTCCTCCTCGGGAAGAAGCCAGCACTCCCTGCCGATCGGCAGCATAAACAGCCTGGCTCGCACTTAGATACTGAGGGTATCCGAGCTGAGGGAAGGCCATCTCCTGAGAAGAGATCTTCGCGAACTCAGAAAATGACAAAATGACAAGCAATAAAAACTCGCTTCCGATCGCCTCCAAATCCCGTTTCTTTTTGTCCTGGCCTGCAGAATCTTCCTGTAAGCGATCTGATCGCCAATTCAACTCCAACTGATGTGTCTGCCCATAGGTCCTGGCAGATCCGTAGATATCATTTGAAGTTGATGCTTTGACTGACAGGTTACTTTAGAGGCAAGCCCCTCCTAGTTTGGAACATGTGGTTTCGCACGGTTGGGCCACGTTGTGTTGTGTTAAATGTTTTGCATTCGGATCTATTCAGTGAAGCACCCACTGGTGTATGACAACCTGTCTACATGATTTTACAGTTGTCCAACACTGTTTGTTCCCTTCTTAAACCTTCCCGAGTCCCCTTTTCTTGCACAACTTCTCGGGTTATTTCTCCCCACCGCTCTCTCTCTCTCTCTCTCTCTCTCTCTCTCTCTCCCCAAGTCCCTCCCCTCGATGAAACAAGTGCCAACAACTCGCTCCGAAGCGCAATATGTTATACACATGCATAAGGTAGCTGTATAGGCAAGACCAACAGACAAATCTAAAACTGCACACAGATTTCCCAGAATAAAATACCGACAAAAAGTCAAAAAAGAGAATCATCAATTACCCCAAATGACAGGAAATTTAAGCATTTAAAATAATGTAAATACAATGACAAGTCGCATTAATTACTCGGATAAAAGAGCCAGTGGAATAACAAATACCAGAAAATTAATTATTCATATATTTTTAAACAGAGCAGCGGGCCCAGTTTACCAGCAGGAACAGGGCCGAGCCTTTTCTTTCCTGGTCGTGTAATCTGTATTTGGTTTAATACAACATTTCTCACGATTGTCTTCTGTTTATTTTGTGTTCCCACACTCAGCAGGGACAACATTGTTGGCAAGCATCTATAAACACTGATTACCATTAATATTGTTTCTTGAAGACATTAGACTTTGGCAAAGTGATTTTAGAAAACACGATTTGCAATACTTTTGCGCAATAGCTTCTTTCTGCGTATTTATCTGTTGTCAGGTGTTTCAGTAACCTTGCAGGGACGTTGGCAAGGGACGTGCATGTAGTTTAAAGGACACTAAACTACACCCGAATTTTGACCAGCTATGTGGCATTTAACTAAATTGCGATTATTAAAGCTAAGTAAACCGCTTCTGCTAACACTTCTGACGTACTCCTCGGCGCCATTTGCGTCAAGACACTACCTAGTTTTGTAGAGTTCACATTAGTTTAATCCTGAAGATCACTGTAACTTGACACAGTTTGGACGTGTTAAATGTTGAATGCTTTCCAGAGGGCCCTGATTCTGCTGCATGACTCCTTGAAAAAACGGAGTATTGTTCCTGAGGAGGGATTATTCTGCTCACGAATGAAAACAAGCTGCTGTTAAAAGAGAGGAAGCAGTGGTTTATTACATATCTAAACCTGCACCCAACTCTCCATGTATTTAAATACGCGTTTAATCAAAACCCAATATTGAACTGGAGATTGCTTATTACGTTTATTGAAATGAAATATGCTATTGTTAACATCTTAGAGGCCATACCATCGTGTTATCAGCAAGAAATGACAAGGAAACGGCCCTGGCATGAGTTATTCACAAAATGCTGGAGTAACTCAGCAGGTCAGGCAGCATCTCGGGAGAGAAGGAATGGGTGACGTTTCGGGTCGAGACCCTTCTTCCTGGCATGAGTTAATTGAGCGTTTATTTTGCCTCTTGTGACTTTAGGTTGATATTGTAAAGAGGTGTGCAGATTTTCCGGATCTCACCTCGGTCCTGCTCTGAAGTCCGTGTGTAACCCATCGCCTTTGACATCGGTACGAAGTTGATTAGCTGCAACTTACCTGTAAACTATTTGTTGCCCGCCCGCAGGGCGACCTTGCCACTTAGTGTGACAATCAATTACACAACCCACTTTGATATATTACTTAACAAACTTTCAGGACAGCATCACCGCATACTAATCATATTATTATACAATTAAATGCTTTTAGGTTTACTCAAATGTAACAAAATTTAAACGTGATTACGAGCAAGGCAAAGCAATAAATTCAACACTTAACTTTTGTTTCATAATCCAGCATTATGTTTAGTACAGGAATCAATCGTATTAATCCGATACGCCCTCTTTAGTTGAGTAAATCACGGCAGAATTGGGTCGTTTTCAAATAGTGGGATTCAAAGTGCTAGCAAACTGTTGTGTAGGAGTAAAGTTTCACGTCCCAAATAACTGCAAGTTGAAACAGTCATAATTTCAAATCAATGTTAATCAAATCAGAGATGCTGCCTGCCCCGATGCTGCCTGGTTACTCCAGCACTTTGTGTATTTTTTCTTCTCTCTATAATCGAATCACTGATGATCAAAAAACGGCATAATTTGTGGTGAATGCTGCAATTATCGTGGCAATTGAAATTGTATGCCCGGTCGAATGTAATATGGATATATGAAACCCGCAGAGTGAAATGGATCTCTGAACAAAAAAAAACAAGGAAATGGAATTCGTCAGATTGCAATTAGTAGATAGCATCTGCGGAACCTTACGTGCAATCTCAGGTTTAAAAAAAAGTTTTAAGTCATGTCTCTGAAAGAGTAACTGTGTGGACAAAAACACGGATAAATGAATATGCCACATAACAGCCACATAAATGGTAATCTATAACCACACTGAGAAGACCACTAGCACAATTGGTCATTTTTACATGACACCCATTAACATTCAAACGGGGTTTGGAAGTCTAGAAGGTACGGATATTGGTTTCTTCCTCAAATTATGATGAAATGATGTAAACTTAGGAATGGGTAGAACAAAAATATGTCTGAAATTTAACCCCAGTGCAAGAAGATCTATCAATCTGCCTGTTTGTGTTTGGATTCATTAGCAGAATGGAGGTCGTAGGCAATGTCGAATTGGCTTTGAACTGTGGAGGCTGTTGACAGAGAACTACATTGGCAGGGTCTGGAGTCACATCTAGACCATAACAGGCGAGAAAGGCTCATTTCCTTCAATAAATACCGAAAATCGTGAAAATCCTCAATCCACCGGGCAGCGTGTGCGCTGAGAGTGAGATATTTTGAGTCGACCACGATTCATTAAAACTTGAGGATTTCCAGCATTTTTTGGTCTTTATTTCAGGTTCTTAGTGTCTGGATTGCTTTTGACATGTTTCCTTTTTGAAAGACACTAACGAACCAGAATGATTTTGAGGACAATCGACAGCTAGACGTTCTCCAAATGTCCGCAGTTGTTTGAATTTAAATCCTCAAATGTAATGGTGAGATTCCACCTCTTGCTCCAGGTAACTTAACCACCATGCTACCTTATTTAGTTCTGAGAACTTGGGCAGAAGAATGCGAGCAGACGAATTGTGTAGATGATGCTTGTCAGTTGAATCACAGTTTAATGTTACTGCCGGAAATAAGCAATGGAAAACACAATTGGCATAGTTTGAATTTAAAAAACCCTCACATTAACTTACAAAGCATGCCAACTTTTTGTAGAAGTCCATGCTTCGAAAGTATACACTGCCAAAAGCAAATGCTTCACTACATTGAAGTAAAACTTCATCAATTCGTAATATTAATGGGAAAAATAGTCGAGATTGAAAATGTTAATTTGATAATATCTAAAGGAATGGTGGACCAAGTCTCAAAACAAATATCAGATTGCACTTCTGTGTTATTTTATGCATCTTGCTGTCAAAGTCTGAAATGTGATTCGCAACGAAGGCTAAGAAGAAAACTCAACACTTTCATACCATTAATCTAGTATGACATTCAGCATTAAAACGGACACAAAAAGAATATTAAAGAGTGCAGGTCAGCAAAATGAAACACCCAGTAGCGTCGGAAATGAATCGTGGATGAACAATCTTGAGCTCGGACACAAAACACTGAAAGGGCAAGTGTTAACTTTTATAACAAAATTTAGAAGGATCAGATACATTGGCAATACGAGAGAAAACAGGTAACCAGCAGAAAACCATGGCAGGCGATGTTACTTGACTGGTAGATAAACAGACAAATGACAGGGATTCACATATTGAAGAGCTAGGTAGCAGAAAATCATAAATAAAATCGTGAACTCGTGATCTAAAAGTGCCCCTGTCTCTTGAGATTTGTAGTTGCGACTATTGCTCAATTGAGCAGGAGTTAGTGAACTATATTTGTCAGCGCGGAATTATAATTATATTTAAGGAGATAACGTGTATTAGTATATGATGGATAGGTAGATAAACAACGTTGTTGTTCTTCAGCATAAGAATGGTACTACTTAACCCATTCAAACTCTCTGGGGATGAGTGTCCAGGCAAGCAAAGGCCTCGTTACAGAGTCCACAAGAGTACGGAAGTGCTATCACAAAATTAAAGGGCAATTTGTTAAGTGTACAGTAATTATGACCCATTCAACTATCTGAAAGCAATAGTGGAGTGATAGGAAGATTGAAAATCTGCTTTAAATGACCTGAAGCTGGAGAGGGCAGCGATGGGTATCAGCGGAACACATCAGTTGCTGCGGGGACTGGACTGATAACTTGTTGGAAATAATTCTTGGGGGTTGGCGATGGCAGTGATAAAGCGTTCAGCTCGGAGAGGCTGGCGATGACAATGCTGGTGATTGCAAATACCTCAGGTTGAAGATGATGAAGTGATAACATTTTAGGCGGGTCCATGGTTGGGGAGGGTAACTACAGCATTTGTTTAAATTACTCAGAAAGGAAAACATTGATCCGTTTTCAGGGATACTCTAATTTCAAATAGAAAGCAAAGTTGTGTTTGTGATTAATTCTGATCAGGTATTAGCACAATTTGACGGGGCTGGCGGGGAATGAGAACAACTGAAAACCTGAAAAATAACGAGAAGAAGTCATGGTTCGGTGAAATTGTGGTTAAGTAAAACCATTGCGATCCTCGAATACATGCCAGGCCACCATCTGCTTCAGCTGTGGTTAGCAGTGGAATGGGCCTATTAAAATACTAAGGGGATGGTCAAATTCGATACGCGGTTGTCCAGTTCCACGTCATTTATGGTTGTGTTTATGCAAGAGAAAAATGGTGGGAGGTGCATATAGTAACGCTGGGCAGTAGATAACATTTGATACACCGATCACAATAGATTCTGGCTGGCTGCCTGCAGTGAAATGGGGTCTTATGGTACTTAAGAAACGAATCTAACCGACGTTAGTCTGAAGAAGGGTCTCGACCTGAAACGTCACCCATTCCTTCTCTCCAGAGAAGCTGACTGTCCCGCTGAGTTACTCCAGCTATCGACGTTTCCAATGCACCCTCATTAAGCTGCACACGGACTAACGCGCCACTCAACCCTCTTCCCTGGCCTTGATAGCCTTTTTTTTAAAATGGGTTTTGGTTAACTGTTGGCAGGTCCCCAGTCTGCCGATGCAGTAGCCAGCACCGGTGTCGAATCGTTGATTTACAACCCTCGTTAAACGCTCATTAATACGTTTCACACTTTTACAGGAACCATTGGTGACAGCTCGTAAGAGACATTTAACGAGAGCTCACTCTGCTCCATCTCGAATATACATCACCGTACACGTTAAATTTGAAATTAGGCGGCGCATCTTCCTGCCTCGCCCCTCCCACCCTCTCCCCAACCATCAACATTTAACCATTACATCAACGTTAAGTGCAAGAAATTCATCCATAAACTCGCCACACCGTTCCACCGTTCAAATTCCGTCATTTTAGTCAACCATGTCGATTTTCAGATCTTTCTTTTAGTCTGCCTTTAATGGAAGTAAGTATATGGTGCTTGTTGCAAAATACGTCGTGGGTATAAATGTCGAACTGTGCAAACACTAAGCATTGCCATGTATTAAAATATTAGTTCCGCACGTTTAATTTCTTCGCATCATTCCCCAAACACGCGTACACGCACCCCAGTACAAACCCCAGAAACCCCAGTCACGCCAAGCGCAAAGGCAATGGCTAGAATGCCAGCAAGATAAACCTTTAATTACTGATGAGACGATTCGATAAACTATTTGTTTTCAAAGTTGCTGCTAATTAAGTAATAATTGATGAGGGATTGTGAAGTTATTTGTGAATACAAACTGTAAGCACACCTTTCCCTACCAATCAGACAGCAGCAAGTGAACCGTGGAATTACTTAATTACCATTAGCCATGTGAGGTTTTTTTCCCCCCATGGTTTGTAATTTAGTGTCATTGTAATTTGGCTTGAGGCGTCGACACGATTGCTCTCGCCAGCTGCAGTTGTGTGTCAGTTTAGTTCTTCATTGTCCTGGAGGGCAGTGTCTGTGCATTTTTTAATTTGTTTGCGCTTGTACGCGGCAATCAATTCAGTCTGGAAAGAGCTGTATTGTAAATTCCTATAGTACAGGTGTACCTCCTATGTAACCGATTCCAGCCGAGCCCTCTACAAACGCGCAGCTACTTTGCAAATGAAAACAGTGAATGCAATTCAGCCGGGCTGTCAACTTGAAACAGCCAGGAGGTAGGAGATCAAAGCAGTGAGTGGGAGTCTACACTCTTCAAATTACCCTTTAGCCCAGTCCAACCCCACCGCCACCCCTTTTGCCTTCCGCTACTCCCGCCTCCTACCTTACAATTCTACTGTGGCTTTCCCAACAAGTTGCACATTCTGAACCCACGTGCGATATCACCAACTGCACTTTGTCCGTCCCAAATATCGGAAGACCATACCAGGTGTGTGTTTTTAAACCGGGGCTGGGAAGGCTTAACATACTTAGCTTCTCGCCGCTTCACAAATCAACATTTTCTTATCAAGTCCCCGTCCCCCCCCAGTATTTAGCGATTTCAATATAATGACTTAAAATCAAGTGGAAACGCAGAGCGGACAGAAAGTGTTCATTTCTCAAATACGATTGCAAATTATTCACGCTGCTGCTTTCTTTTTAAAAATATAAATCACCACCCCCCCTCCTCTTCTGCCCCCTCCCAACACCCGCTCCATCTCCCATACTGACTGAGGCAGTTGAAGATGAAGATACACAAACCTTCACTGCACATAAACCTGTGTTTAAGCGGAGCATTATTTTCTCCGCTGTTAAACCTTTAAAAAACATGATCCCTCTCAGTATATTTAGAAAACATAACGGGCGTAAAAATAGAAGTCTCTATTCTCAGATCCCCATGCGTGACCTATATATTTGCCATTTCAGGGAGTATGGTCAGACAAGAGCAACATTCCTGATCCCGCTGACTGTACTAATTTACTAGTCTTATAAAATAGATATTGTGTCCTCTGATGCATCCATGTGTTGCTGATCTGCTGGGAATTTATTGCCCTATCTATGATAAATCTTGCTGACTCCCAAGATTTTTGTGCAATAAAAATAAACTGACACACTGGAGCGAATTCCAGGTGATTCATTTTTTTAAGGTAAAATATTAAATATTAAGCAGCCAATCGTCCTTAAACACATTAAGAGTTAGCAGTGTAAGATGACTTTAAGAGTGATGAATTCGAACAGGTCAAAGTGAATTTGACATGCGTCGCCCTCGCTTTTTTTTTGTTATTGAATGGTGCTCCTTTGACAGTGTCTAAGGTCACCGATTATGTGCCATCGGAGCCCTCTTCGCTGTTATATACATTTTATTATACACAATATTAACTATCCTCGCTCTCCTTGCTCTCTCTCACGTCCCAGGCTATCCGTTTAATACGGTGTACATTACCGTGAAATTATTAATGCAATGGCTAAAGATATGCTGAGCCGACTTTGAGCATTCCACCGCAAATCAATCCAAGATGTATCCTCAAAATTTCCCCGGCTATCATTGGACTGTCCGAAGCATCAGAAAAATGATGTTGACAGATTTCACAATGCAATGCTCTTTTTTTCATGTAAAAGGAAATAGAAACCATAAGAATACTTTACAGGCATGAGAGTGAAATGTTGAGTTCAATAGGCTTATGTGATATCTCCAAACCCTTGCTTGGGGGAATGCAAACACACTTTTCAAATTGCTGCACACGTTGTTTCTCGATATGCAATAGGGGGAAAAAGAAAGATGTTTATAATGTGATGGAAGGGTTGAATGAGGGGGTTCTATGTTATGAAGAAATTAGTCATTAAAGCATAAGTACCCACAATACGGTTCTGCTACTCGAACGCCGCACATAATTCGACAGGTTGGATGGTCGAGCAGATAGAAGAAATGATAATCAGATACCTGTGTGTTTTGAGTGTGTGTGTGCGCGTGTGCCAGTAACTTTAGTCTTCTGCAACAAATTCCAGGGCTTATAAAATTATAAAATACACCTGCATGTAAAATTACATTTGGCTACAGCAAAAAATAATGCTGACGTATTATTTTTATCAATTCTTTTAAAAATATGTGGTTAATAGTAATAATAATTGGCGCATGCAGGGAGGAAGTTAATCTCCGATATGCTGGATTATCGTAATAGCAGATCTATCATCGAGTCGTGCCAACATAAAGTTTGTCACATATTCTAAATACATAGAAAATCCGGGCATTATAAAGAATTTCAAGACAAACCATCGCAAGTGGAAACCTGTGAACAATTAGTATGGGTTCAAGCGAAAGTGCGAGATATTCTACTAGAGTTGAAGGAATTACTTTGTGGATGTTCTGTGGTCATTTGTCCTTCTCAAGATTTCTGCCAAAGTTTGAAAATATGTTATGTTTACGCTTTTTAACCGGATGAGAGATTTTCGATTGGCAATTCACATTCATGTCTTGCGGATCCATTGCAGAAATGCCCATCCTTTATACAGATAATAAATCAAGATCATAGAAGTTTTCCTATTACCGACAGATCGCTTATATTTTCCACATTGTCTTGCAAAATAAATTAGAATATATTCCTCGATACACCCCTCCCCCATCACCACCACCACCGCCGCCGCGCGTTTAGAATTCCCGCTATTTAGTTAGTTATATGCGCCCTTTACTCACAGTCAATGATGTGAATGTAATGCGGTGCATCGCTGGCCAACTACTTGGTGGCCTCTTTCATTTGGTCTGACTCATAAACTATACATTAACAGCTATCAATATGCTGTGTTTACTCGTGGCTAAGTATTAATTATTGAATTAGTTTATTGACTGATTCTAGAAGACTTACTGTCGTGTTTTAATATAGAGAAATAATATTGAATCTTATTCTGCTTGCAATGGATGTTATTGATTTCTTTTAAATATAAAGCAAGTTACATGGTGCATTTATTATTTGATTTAATAGTTTCTGACATTCAGCCTCTGGAGTCTATGATGTCTTTTTTTGAAAGATGGATAATATTATTACAAATACAAACGCAGTCGGAAGGTTTGAAATGCAAATATGTTTGATAAAAAAAAAGTCTATTAAGGTCCATATAATGTTCCACGGCAAAGCCAGGTGGAGAGTTTATTG